>NC_090656.1:12847565-13447565 GCF_040937935.1 Hyperolius riggenbachi
ACCTCACATCTGTAGAGGCTACAAGCAGGCTGCACGGCAGACGTGGGGCTTGTGAAGGGCAAAAATACCATCAGGGTTGTCTGAGGCCCCCTCCCAGCACCTAAACACACCATCTGCTATCTCTAGTAAGACGAGACCAAATGTTTCCTGTTAGCTGAAATCGGACTTCAGCAGCTGAAGGAAACCTTGTAATACGTCAGCTGGATAGCGCACTGGTAAGGCTGGTGAGCCTTGGACCTGGGTTTAGAACCCCGGTTTAGGCTAGTACATTAACTTCTTTGGGTCCCTAATGATCCTGGTCGGCCGTGGAGTGCGCCCCAAGTGGCTGCAGCCATGAAGCCTTCAGTCCACCAGGAGATATAAATGTTCTGTGTCTTGTCTGACAAAAAATGGGTTTAGTGACCTAAAGCACTAAAGCTGCAGGAGTATGGCACTGTGAAAGAATTCTGTTGCCGGATTATATCTAAACTGCAAGGGGCAGCGCGGTGGCGTAGTGGTTAGCGCTCTCGCCTTGCAGCGCTGGGTCTCTGGTTCAAATTCCAGCCAGGTCAACATTTGCAAGGAGTTTGTATGTTCTCCCAGTGTCCGTGTGGGTTTCCTCTGGGCACTCTGGTTTCCTCCCACATCCCAAAAACATATAGATAAGTTAATTGGCTGGATACTTTAAATCTGGGCATAGATCCTGTTTTGTAGAAGGGACATCTACTACTCCCTCCCCACTGGTCAGAAAGCTGAGTAGCAAATCTGTACATCGACCAGAGAGACAATGTCACCCAAACCAATCAGGAAATACAATTTAAGGCCTCGTTCACATCAGGGCCGTTTCTATGCGCTTTTCACAGCGCACTGCCCTGTGCATTCAGCAAGGTATTGATTTTCCCATGTAATTAAATGTAGCTGGTTCACATCTATGCGCTGCGTAGCGTTACAAAAACATAGGGTTGCATGCATTTCTGTGCGCTGAGCTGGAAAGCGCACATCAGTGCAAGTGAATGGGTGCGCTTTTTTAGTGCATAGAAGCGATACAAGCGCATAGAAGTGCATGCGTTTTTTGCCCCCAATTGGAAAAATAAAATACATTTACAAATAATAACAAAGCTTTATTGACAACTGCTACAATAAGCAAAAGGTGCTTTAAAGAAGCGCAGAAACGTGCACAAGCGCATGCGGTTTTTACCACGTGCTTTACACATTTTTTACACATTTCTCAGCGCAGCAGATGTGAACGAGGCCTAAGGGCCTGTTTCCACTACACGCAGATTGGATGCAGAATGGATGCAGAAAAACTGATTCCAATGAATGCCTACGGGCCTGTTTCCACTAAATTTTTCTGATGCAGATTTTCCCATAGGGATTCATTGGAGTCAGTTTTTCTGCATCCAATCTGCGTGCAGGGCTGTGGAGTCGGTACAAAAATCCACCGACTCAGACTCCTCTAATTTGCATATTACAATCTTGTTGATTGAAAGTATGTAACATGAAATTTGTATCTTAACTGCCAACGCTTAGGAATTTTAAAAGACAACTGAAGTGAGAAGGATATGGAGACTGCCATATTTATTCCCTTTAGTCCTTGGTAAGAGTACTTGTAAAAGGTACAGGCCGGAACAAAGAACATTTATCAGGCCCTAGGCAATGTAACTGTAGGTACATGTAAGAATGATGTGCAGGTACTCTGCAGGGGAATAAGGAGATTCTTCCTCTATTACACATTCTTCATGCACAATCTGAACAAGGTTTATGGGTGACAGACAACACCTGTGTTCAATGTGCACAACATTCTCAGTGGATTCCCTGCAGCTCTGTGGGGAGTGCATATGTAGAGTATAGTACTACTGTGCAACAAAGTAAACCTGAGGCAGATGAAATTAAAGTTTTATACATACCTGGGGCTTCCTCCAGCCCCCTTCAGGCTAATCAGTCCCTCGCTGTCCTCCTCCGCCACCTGGATCTTCTGCTATGAGTCCAGATATTTGAGCAAGTCGTAGTGCGCTGTAGAAGCGGCATGTGGCCGGACTGCACTGACTGGCTGAATTACCAGGACTCTTAGCAGAAGATCCAGGTGGTGGAGGAGGACAGCGAGGGACTAATTGGCCTGAAGGGGGCTGGAGGAAGCCCCAGGTATGTATAAAACTTTTCTTTTCATGCATCTCAGGTACCATTTAATTCGTAGTCGCCAAACCAAATTTTAACATATCAAAATATTTGATTTCATGAGCAAAGAGAGTGCGTACATTTGCATAAATCAGCATCAACGCAGAATTATTTCCATCTCATTGACCATCTCTATTAGTGACACGGCTACACATCAGGCTTTATACTTACAGCATAGATGTTATTTAGTATATATAAGAGATTCCTGTGTACACATCATATATACAGTCACAATCAGATATGTATATCTGGCTTTAAAAATACGGGGACTGCTTTATTGAAGCAGCACAAGTAACTCATTTTGATTGGTTTATTTCAGGTTTGTGGACTAAGCACAGCTATTACTGTATGTATAAATTATGATATATTTTATCATATTTTCTATCTGAATTACAGTTTAAATTCATTAGGAGTCGGAGTATTTTTTCCCGACTCCGAGCACCCAAAATTGCCCCGACTCCACAGCCCTTTCTGCGTGTAGTGGAAACAGGCCCTAAGGCAGCATTTATCCCAGGAGAACTCACCATTAAGGGGCCCATACACTCAGTCGATTTTCTGGCCGATCGATCGATCCAAATCGGTTGGCCAATCGACTGATCGACAGCCGATTTCGATCGATTTCCATCGAACTGGCAGGGTGGAAAATCTAGGTCGATCTGTTGAGATTGCTTATCAGTTTGCATTGGCCCTAATGGAAATCTGATGGCAAAAAAATGCCATCAGATCGTTTTTCAATAGATTTCAAACTGAAATCTATTGGAATTCTATTCTAGTAAAAAATGTTCCTTTTACACATCAGATAGATAAGAATTCCATCTGATGATCTATCTGCTGCTAATCTGACGAGTGTATGGGTACCTTTAAGGTGGCCATACACTGACCCGATTCGCGGCCGTTTCGACAGCAGATTCGATCCTGGGATCGAATCTGCTGCCAATCGTTCGCGCTAAACGCACCCGCCGATCAGATTTCCTCCCGAAATCGGATCGGTCCGTCGATCGCGCCGTGCAGGAAATTACCCTCAATCGCCCGCGGGTAGGGTGCGCGTCGCTAGCGGCGGCCGATCCAATCAGGTATACATTACCTGACGCTGGCTCCCGGGCGTCTTCTCCGCGCTGCACCGCTCTGTTCCGGCTCCATCCCGGCGCTTCCTGTGTCACTGCAGTGACCAGGAAGTTCAAATAGAGGACGCTCTATTTGAACTTCCTGGTCACGGAGTGACACAGGAAGCGCCGGGATGGAGCCGGAACAGAGCGGTGCGGTGCAGCGTGGAGAAGACGCCCGGGAGCCAGCTTCAGGTAATGTATACGGGGTGGGGGGGGGGGGGGGGGGGGCACAGGCGGCAGGAGCAGCTCAACAGATTGTGATCGGTTTCAGGCTGAAATCGATTCACAATCTGTTTGCAGTAAGGGCAGCCATACGATCCCTCTCTGATCAGATTCGATCAGATAGGGATCTGTCAGCTGGTCGATCTAATGGCAAATCTCAATGGCAAATGGCAAACTCTTCAACCTAGACGAAGCCTTAAAAAAAGCCAGTCTGTACATTGTTTCCAGAAACAATCACTGACGGATTACATGGAATCCTGTTGTATGGAGAGGGGACAGGGAAAGGACGAGCAGGAGGAGCCACAATGCCAGGAGTGAAATTCAAGATCACCCGCAGATTTTGGGACTATCAATTGGAAGGGCAAAATCTAGTACAGAGGTATCAAACTAATACAAAGTGGCAAACTGGCACCAAGTCGCTGGCTAATGTCGATGTCTAGTGGCCACCTAATTCCCTTATAAAGTTCCCTGGTCTTTCATTGTGACCCCCCTCCCTTATACAGTTCCCTGGTATCTCATGGTCCTCCCTTCCCTATAATGTTCCCTGGTGTCTCATGGTCACCCCTCCCCTGTACAATTCCTTGGTGTCTAATGCTGGGCATACACGGCACGATAGTGCTCATCAATCGAGCCGCTGATGGCTCGATTGATAAATATCCAACCTGTCCGATCACAGTGGCGGATCGATACCGCGCTCAATCCCCGCAGGCAGACAATGAACAGAAACAAAGCGCTGATAAGAGCCCGCAGGGACGAGCGGGAATTGATCCATGCGCCCGCACGGACGAGCCAGCGGCTCGATTCCATTGTGCATAATGCTGGGAATACACCATACAATTTTCTGTTAGATTTACCTGCCAGATAGATAAAGTTCAACCTGTTGGAAATCTATCTTATCATCTATCTGCCGAACAAGTAGGCATTGTTCTACTCAGCAGGAGATAAACAGAAGACAATGCACCAGAGATAATGTCCATTCTCTACAGAAATTAATCTAATTATGCATTCTAACAGAACAGGAGGGAGGCTTATCAATCGATCCTGATGGCTCGATTGATAAAACCCGACGTGTCCGATACCCCACTGGATCGATACTGCGCTCGATACCGGAGGGGAAACAATGGCAAGAAACGAGCGGCACATAAGCCGCTCCCGCGGGGACGAACGGCAATCGGTCCGCGCGGACGAGCGGTGACGCGTTGGGTTGATACCGGCGCAAAAACGGCCCGTGTATGCCTAGCATTACAACAGCAGAAAATTGTATGGTGTATTCCCAGCATAATGCCACCCCCTCCCTCTATAGTTACCGGGTTTCTAATGGACCCCAGTCCCTTATATACTTCTCTCTAGTCTAGTGCTTTAACCTTCCATCCATGTGTCTTCCCTGGTGATCTGGGGCTTCACCGACAAATATAGCATCCCTGGTGGCCTACAGTGGGCCAACAATGCTAAGTGGGGAAAGCACTGGGGAACAAATTTTGATGGCTCTGAAGGACAGATTTGGAGGACAGGCTGGAGTTTGTCATGTATGTTCTATAAGTAGGAGCAGCATTTGCTTGTACAGCATATAAATCAGAAGAGCGTCCATATCGTGCAGAGTGGCAGCATTTCCCGGAGCAGAGCAGACTAGGTGGCAGCATCCATACAGGTGGTGACATAATCTCACATCCCTTCTCTAGCTATTCTCCCATCCCCCCCCCCCCCCGCCCCCATCTCTCTCAGTCACAACACTGGATCGTATTGCTCTCCACATCAAGGCTGGCAGCATCTGGTTACATCACTGAAAGCCGCTTATTCATAGTGTGGAATAGATGGAGCACACAGCTTCTGCCTGCTGCAAGAACATGAAACTATGTCCTTCCAGCTGGACCTCAGGTTACACAAGGCGTTTGCTTTATTCCCCCCATGGCTCTCCAGAAACAGCAGTAATTGGACACCGCAGGAACAATGGCAAGGAAATGCTACAGAGGAATATATAGAAATACCAGGTTACACCTGCTTGGAAACAGAATCCAAGTGCTGAATAAAAAGGCGGCCTCCAGGAGAGGGACAGGCTTCACATCTATATGGGAGAGGCCAGGCTCTCAGCTTTCACATTACTAAGCATGCTTACGGCAAATATTACACTCAAAGCATGACTCTGCAAGCACTAGAGTCTCCCCAACACTAACAGCATGACTCTGCAAGCACTAGAGTCTCCCCAACACTCACAGCATGACTCTGCAAGCACTAGAGTCTCCCCAGCACTCACAGCATGACTCTGCAAGCACTAGAGTCTCCCCAACACTCACAGCATGACTCTGCAAGCACTAGAGTCTCCCCAACACTCACAGCATGACTCTGCAAGCACTAGAGTCTCCCCAACACTCACAGCATGACTCTGCAAGCACTAGAGTCTCCCCAGCACTCACAGCATGACTCTGCAAGCACTAGAGTCTCCCCAACACTCACAGCACGACTCTGCAAGCACTAGAGTCTCCCTAACACTCACAGCATGACTCTGCAAGCACTAGAGTCTCCCCAACACTAACAGCATGACTCTGCAAGCACTAGAGTCTCCCCAACACTCACAGCACGACTCTGCAAGCACTAGTCTCCCCAACACTCACAGCACGACTCTGCAAGCACTAGAGTCTCCCCAGCACTCACAGCACGACTCTGCAAGCACTAGAGTCTCCCCAGCACTCACAGCACGACTCTGCAAGCACTAGAGTCTCCCCAACACTAACAGCATGACTCTGCAAGCACTAGTCTCCCCAACACTCACAGCACGACTCTGCAAGCACTAGTCTCCCCAACACTCACAGCATGACTCTGCAAGCACTAGTCTCCCCAGCACTCACAGCATGACTCTGCAAGCACTAGAGTCTCCCCAACACTCACAGCATGACTGCAAGCACTAGAGTCTCCCCAGCACGACTCTGCAAGCACTAGAGTCTCCCCAGCACGACTCTGCAAGCACTAGAGTCTCCCCAGCACGACTCTGCAAGCACTAGAGTCTCCCCAGCACGACTCTGCAAGCACTAGAGTCTCCCCAGCACGACTCTGCAAGCACTAGAGTCTCCCCAGCACGACTCTGCAAGCACTAGAGTCTCCCCAGCACGACTCTGCAAGCACTAGAGTCTCCCCAGCACGACTCTGCAAGCACTAGAGTCTCCCCAGCACGACTCTGCAAGCACTAGAGTCTCCCCAGCACGACTCTGCAAGCACTAGAGTCTCCCCAGCACGACTCTGCAAGCACTAGAGTCTCCCCAGCACGACTCTGCAAGCACTAGAGTCTCCCCAGCACGACTCTGCAAGCACTAGAGTCTCCCCAGCACGACTCTGCAAGCACTAGAGTCTCCCCAGCACGACTCTGCAAGCACTAGAGTCTCCCCAGCACGACTCTGCAAGCACTAGAGTCTCCCCAGCACGACTCTGCAAGCACTAGAGTCTCCCCAGCACGACTCTGCAAGCACTAGAGTCTCCCCAGCACTCACAGCATGACTCTGCAAGCACTAGAGTCTCCCCAGCACTCACAGCATGACTCTGCAAGCACTAGAGTCTCCCCAGCACTCACAGCATGACTCTGCAAGCACTAGAGTCTCCCCAGCACTCACAGCACGACTCTGCAAGCACTAGTCTCCCCAGCACTCACAGCACGACTCTGCAAGCACTAGAGTCTCCCCAACACTCACAGCATGACTCTGCAAGCACTAGAGTCTCCCCAGCACTCACAGCATGACTCTGCAAGCACTAGAGTCTCCCCAGCACTCACAGCATGACTCTGCAAGCACTAGAGTCTCCCCAACACTCACAGCACGACTCTGCAAGCACTAGAGTCTCCCCAACACTAACAGCACGACTCTGCAAGCACTAGAGTCTCCCCAACACTAACAGCACGACTCTGCAAGCACTAGTCTCCCCAGCACGACTCTGCAAGCACTAGAGTCTCCCCAGCACAACTCTGCAAGCACTAGAGTCTCCCCAGCACTCACAGCATGACTCTGCAAGCACTAGAGTCTCCCCAGCACTCACAGCATGACTCTGCAAGCACTAGAGTCTCCCCAACACTCACAGCACGACTCTGCAAGCACTAGAGTCTCCCCAACACTAACAGCATGACTCTGCAAGCACTAGAGTCTCCCCAACACTAACAGCACGACTCTGCAAGCACTAGTCTCCCCAGCACGACTCTGCAAGCACTAGAGTCTCCCCAACACTAACAGCACGACTCTGCAAGCACTAGAGTCTCCCCAGCACTCACAGCATGACTCTGCAAGCACTAGAGTCTCCCCAACACTAACAGCATGACTCTGCAAGCACTAGAGTCTCCCCAACACTAACAGCATGACTCTGCAAGCACTAGAGTCTCCCCAGCACGACTCTGCAAGCACTAGAGTCTCCCCAGCACGACTCTGCAAGCACTAGAGTCTCCCCAGCACGACTCTGCAAGCACTAGAGTCTCCCCAGCACGACTCTGCAAGCACTAGAGTCTCCCCAGCACGACTCTGCAAGCACTAGAGTCTCCCCAGCACGACTCTGCAAGCACTAGAGTCTCCCCAGCACGACTCTGCAAGCACTAGAGTCTCCCCAGCACGACTCTGCAAGCACTAGAGTCTCCCCAGCACGACTCTGCAAGCACTAGAGTCTCCCCAGCACGACTCTGCAAGCACTAGAGTCTCCCCAGCACGACTCTGCAAGCACTAGAGTCTCCCCAGCACGACTCTGCAAGCACTAGAGTCTCCCCAGCACGACTCTGCAAGCACTAGAGTCTCCCCAGCACGACTCTGCAAGCACTAGAGTCTCCCCAGCACGACTCTGCAAGCACTAGAGTCTCCCCAGCACGACTCTGCAAGCACTAGAGTCTCCCCAGCACGACTCTGCAAGCACTAGAGTCTCCCCAGCACGACTCTGCAAGCACTAGAGTCTCCCCAGCACGACTCTGCAAGCACTAGAGTCTCCCCAGCACGACTCTGCAAGCACTAGAGTCTCCCCAGCACGACTCTGCAAGCACTAGAGTCTCCCCAGCACTCACAGCATGACTCTGCAAGCACTAGAGTCTCCCCAACACTAACAGCACGACTCTGCAAGCACTAGAGTCTCCCCAGCACTCACAGCATGACTCTGCAAGCACTAGAGTCTCCCCAGCACTCACAGCACGACTCTGCAAGCACTAGTCTCCCCAGCACGACTCTGCAAGCACTAGAGTCTCCCCAGCACTCACAGCATGACTCTGCAAGCACTAGAGTCTCCCCAGCACTGATCAGCCCCAAAACCCCAAACAGTCAACAGCTGCCCTGTCAACCCAGAGAAAGAATCTATCAAAAAATTCCCCTGGGGGGTACTCACCTCGGGAGGGGGAAGCCTCTGGACCCTAATCAAGGCTTCCCCCGTTGTCCTGTGTCCCACGGTGGTCTCGCTGCAGATCCACGAATGGCAGCCATGTAAATATTTACCTTCCAGGCTCCAGCGCAGCTCGGAAATAGCAGATCCAGTTGGGTCCACTAGACTTGCGCCTGCGCAATAGAACGGACCCGACTAGGATTGGCCATTTCCAAGGCAAGAGCTGCAACAATGCCACCGCTAGAGACAGAAAAGGTAAATATTGCGCAGCCTTACAAATCGTGCATTCGGAGGGCCAGAGCGAGACCACCGTGGGATGGAGGATGACGGGCGGAGCCTCATTAGGATCCAGAGCCTACCTACCTACCGGTAGATGTGAGTATCCCCAGGGGTATTTTATTTTAGTATAGAGTCTCTTTAAAGCAGGGCTGTGGAGTCGGTACAAAAATCTTCCGACTCCAACTCCGACTCCTCGGTTTATGAAACCACGACTCCAACTCCGGGTACCCAAAATGGCCCGACTCCTCGACTCCGACTCCTTACTCTAATATTTAACAGGGCTGTGGATTTTGTACAAAAATCATCCGACTCCTGACTCATACTCCTCAGTTTATGATATCCATGACTCCGACTCTGGGTGCCCAAAACTGTCCCGACTCAGACTCCTCAACTCAGACTCCACAGGCCTGCTTTAAAGGACAACTGACCTGAGAGCACTATGGAGGCTGCCATATTTATTTCATTTTAAACATTGCCCAAGCTGTCCTGCTTGGCCTCTGCCTCTTAAGGTACACACCTGACTCCTTAGTAATAGAATAATTCCCCAGCACTATGTAAGCGGACACAAAGCTCTTTTTATGCAGATTAAGTGCTGCCAGCATGACACCAGTAACACGCATCAAACACCTCCGTTCCTACTTACTGTAAGGCTGCAGGGCAGTGAGTGTGTGGCGGGGGGCTGAAGATCGTTTCGCTAAGTCAGCGTCTTCAGAGGCAGAATGGCCATATTCAATAAAGTAAACTGAACGGTCCACAGATTCGGCTACTGCACGTTAGCGTCCCCCACCATTGCGGCGGTAACCAAGTGATGTCTTGACATGGGAGACCAGGGTTCGAATCCTGGCTAGGTCAAGTACCTATTCAGTAAGGAGTTCAAGGCAAGACTCCCTAACACTCCTGGGTGGCCTCTTGAGCACGTCCCAGTGGCTGCAGCTCTTGAGCGCTTTGAGTCCAACAGGAGAAAAGTGCTATACAAATGTTCGGATTATTATGATTATTATTGTCTACATCCTGTGTAAAGGGGCTAGGAGCTGGGGCTTGCTGTGGCTAGGAGAGGGTCTCTGATAACCACAGAGCAGCTCCCAACCTACAACCACAGACCGCCATTACTGCACCCCTCCCAGCAATCACAAGGCTCGTCTTTCATCTACCTAGCTTCTTGGGTAGATTGAGGACATCACTATTGTTTACAACTACAAGAATGGACTGGATGAGCATCAAACCAAAGCAGGCAATTCTGTTCCTACTCAGGTGTGAAGGCGCCAAAGCAGGAAGAAAAGAGGCCTTGCCACATTTCATGAGCTTTGTAGCTCAGAGGAAGTAGATAGGGCAATGCAAACACCTCAATCTACTGAAAGAAAAGAAGCTAGATAGAGGAGTTCCTAAAGCCTTATGGCCCATACTCACGAGGGACTTTTGTCGCCTCAAAACGCGGCGCGCGCGTGTTGCGGCGACAGGTCGCCCGTGAGTATGGGCCGTTGCACGCGCGCGATTCCGAACTGTTGCCCGTCGCTCATGTCGCCATGCGATTGAAAGTTTCAATCGCATGGCGACAGTCGCCGCCGCACCTCCGCCGCAACTGTCGCTAGTCCGCGTGAGTACGCGGACTAGCGACAGCAACCTCCATTAAAGTATATGGAGCTTCCGGCGGAGGGAGGAGGAACGTCGGCGACAGCTTCCGCCTCGCCGCTGGTCCCTCTTCCGCGTGTGTACGCGGAGGGACCTGGCGAGGAGCTGTCGCCGGCCTGTCGCCCACACGCTCACGTGTGCTGGCGACAGGCAACATTTGCAGCCCGTGAGTACGGGCCATTAGTACAAGTGCAACTGATGTGCGAAGGATACAGAGGCAGCCATATTTATTTCCATTTAAAGGACAACTGTAACAAGAGTGATATGGAGGCTGCCATATTTATTTCTTTTTAACCAATACCAGTTGCCTGGCTATTCTGCTGATCCTCTGCCTCTAATACTTTTAGCCATAGCCCCTGAACAAGCATGCAGCAGATTAGAAGTTTCTGACATTGTCAGATCTGACAAAATTAGCTGCATGCTTGTTTCTGGTGTGATTCAGACACCACTGCAGCCAAATAGATCAGCAGGGCTGCCAGGCAACTGGTGTTTAAAAGGAAATAGGGCAGCCTCCACATGCCTCTTACTTCAGTTCTCCTTTAAACAATACCAGTTGCTTGGCAGTCCTGCTGATCCTCTGCTTCAAATGCTTTTAACCATAGACCCTGAACAAGCATGCAGCAGATCAGGTTCTTGATATTGTCAAATGTGAGAAGAAGATTGTCTGCATTTATTTTATGTATTGCATTTATAAAGCGCCAACATATTACGCAGCTGCATGCTTGTCTCTGGTGCGATTCAGACACTATTGCAGCCAAATAGACCAACAGGGCTGCCAGGCAACTGGTATGGTTTAAAAGGGAACAAATATGGTAGCCTCCATCCACTTCAAGTTCAAAGGTTCAGTTACAGATTGCCCAGCAAACTCATGTCGAACAAGAAATCCTCGTAATCCCTGTAGTCTATCTAGATCCGTGTTTCTCAACATTTTATTGGTATGTCCCCCTTTTAAAACCCAGTACTCACCAAGTACCTCATTAGCATAGTAAACATTATTACAAGTACCCCTTGCCAAATATATATTTAATCGTAGTACATGATGATTGGTTCTAAACAATTCCAAGCATTTAATATTGCTTTTAATTAGCTAAAACACTAATTTAGTGTTTAAATAAGAGTTATCATTTTTTAAAAACTCTAAATATTTTATTTTTTTTATTAAGTATATCAAGCCCGAGTACCCCCTGGAACCATCAGAAGTACCCCCTCGGGTACGCATACCGCACCTTGAGAACCTAGGGTCTAGATCAACTCTTCAGTGAGTTTTTATTTCTGAGCATCAGCATACTAAAGCAATCATCGCCTTGGTAACCACAGATTTACCAGGATATATATTCCTGTATCAGTCATGAGGCTGCCAGTGGTCGGGTGGGGGGGGGGGGAGGGGTATACTATGTGGGATATGTAGCAGAGTCCTGTACAGACAAGGCCCTGCGCCTGCATATAGTCCTGCATGGACACACAGCCCTCACGCTGCACCCAGGCTGCCATGTGAATTCATGCTTGCAGAAGGGCTTCTCCCATCAGTAAGCTGCCTGGACACACAGCCCTCACGCTGCACCCAGGCTGCCATGTGAATTCATGCTTGCAGAAGGGCTTCTCCCATCGGTAAGCTGCCTGGACACAGCCCTCACGCTGCACCCAGGCTGCCATGTGAATTGATGCTTGCGGAAGGGCTTCTCCCATCAGTAAGCTGCCTGGACACACAGCCCTCACGCTGCACCCAGGCTGCCATGTGAATTCATGCTTGCAGAAGGGCTTCTCCCATCTGTAAGCTGCCTGGACACAGCCCTCACGCTGCACCCAGGCTGCCATGTGAATTCATGCTTGCGGAAGGGCTTCTCCCATCTGTAAGCTGCCTGGACACAGCCCTCACGCTGCACCCAGGCTGCCATGTGAATTCATGCTTGCAGAAGGGCTTCTCCCATCTGTAAGCTGCCTGGACACAGTCCTCACGCTGCACCCAGGCTGCCATGTGAATTCATGCTTGCAGAAGGGCTTCTCCCATCTGTAAGCTGCCTGGACACAGCCCTCACGCTGCACCCAGGCTGCCATGTGAATTCATGCTTGCGGAAGGGCTTCTCCCATCTGTAAGCTGCCTGGACACAGCCCTCACGCTGCACCCAGGCTGCCATGTGAATTCATGCTTGCGGAAGGGCTTCTCCCATCTGTAAGCTGCCTGGACACAGTCCTCACGCTGCACCCAGGCTGCCATGTGAATTCATGCTTGCAGAAGGGCTTCTCCCATCAGTAAGCTGCCTGGACACAGCCCTCACGCTGCACCCAGGCTGCCATGTGAATTCATGCTTGCGGAAGGGCTTCTCCCATCAGTAAGCTGCCTGGACACAGCCCTCATGCTGCCACGTGAAGCTGCTACTGTTTTTCATGGAATCCAGAATATGAAAATAAACAGAGCCGTGACTAACCAGCATTCCTGGCTTCTGGCTGGAGCAGTGGAGGTGAGGAATTCTGAGCCCATCACCTTAGCAACTGCTCTAAACATATGTGCAGCCAGATCAGCTGATAGCAGAAGATTGTAAATATAGGCAGGAGAGAAGAAGAGTGTAAAAATAACAGCAGCTCAGCTCTGATGGTGCATCTGTGCAAAGCGGAGCTCACTGAGGCCTAACAGTCTCCATCCATGGAAGCCGCAGCATAGATGTAAGCCGACAATACAGCCCAGCCGTGCACATTCTCCTTTTAAAGTGAACCTGAGGTGAGACTTACATGGAAGCTGACATACTTATTTCCTTTTAAGCAATACCAGATACCTGGCAGCCCTGCTGGTCCTCTGCCTCTAATACTTTTAAGCCATAGACCCTGAACAAGCATGCAGCAGATCAGACGATTTAGACATTGTCAGATCTGACAAGATTCGCTGCATGCTTGTTTCTGGTGTAATTCAGACACTACTGCAGCGCAAATAGACCAGCAGGGCTGCCCAACAACTGGTATTGTTTAAAAGGAAATACATATGCCAGCCTACATACCACTTTCACCTCGGGACCCCTTTAAGGCCCAACTTAGCAGGATAAAGGTGGCCACACACTGTCAGCTGGCGACCAGAATAAACCAACAGATCGATCACCCTCTGATCAAAATCTGATGAGAGAGAAATCAACTGCCACACACAGCACATAGATTAATAGATTTTATTATGCAACATGAACACAGCTGCAGACATTGGGGATGGCAGTGCTGCTCAGTATGTGACATGAACACAGCTGCAGACATTGGGGATCACAGTGCTGCTCAGTATGTGACATGAACTCAGCTGCAGACATTGGGGATCGCAGTGCTGCTCAGTATGTGACAACATGAACACAGCTGCAGACATTGGGGATGGCAGTGCTGCTCAGTATGTGACAACATGAACACAGCTGCAGACATTGGGGATCGCAGAGCTGCTCAGTATGTGACAACATGAACACAGCTGCAGACATTAGGGATCACAGTGCTGCTCAGTATGTGACAACATGAACACAGCTGCAGACATTGGGGATCGCTGTGCTGCTCAGTATGTGACATGAACACAGCTGCAGACATTGGGGATCACAGTGCTGCTCAGTATGTGACAACATGAACACAGCTGCAGACATTGGGGATCGCAGAGCTGCTCAGCATGTGACAACATGAACACAGCTGCAGACATTGGGGATCGCAGAGCTGCTCAGTATGTGACATGAACACAGCTGCAGACATTGGGGATCGCAGTGCTGCTCAGTATGTGACAACATGAACACAGCTGCAGACATTGGGGATCGCTGTGCTGCTCAGTATGTGACAACATGAACACAGCTGCAGACATTGGGGATGGCAGTGCTGCTCAGTATGTGACAACATGAACACAGCTGCAGACATTGGGGATCGCAGTGCTGCTCAGTATGTGACATGAACAGCTGCAGACATTGGGGATGGCAGTGCTGCTCAGTATGTGACATGAACACAGCTGCAGACATTGGGGATCGCTGTGCTGCTCAGTATGTGACATGAACACAGCTGCAGACATTGGGGATGGCAGTGCTGCTCAGTATGTGACAACATGAACACAGCTGCAGACATTGGGGATGGCAGTGCTGCTCAGTATGTGACATGAACACAGCTGCAGACATTGGGGATCGCAGTGCTGCTCAGTATGTGACATGAACGCAGCTGCAGACATTGGGGATCGCAGTGCTGCTCAGTATGTGACAACATGAACACAGCTGCAGACATTGGGGATGGCTGTGCTGCTCAGTATGTGACATGAACACAGCTGCAGACATTGGGGATCGCAGTGCTGCTCAGTATGTGACAACATGAACACAGCTGCAGACATTGGGGATCGCTGTGCTGCTCAGTATGTGACATGAACACAGCTGCGGACATTGGGGATCGCAGTGCTGCTCATTATGTGACAACATGAACACAGCTGCAGACATTGGGGATAGCTGTGCTGCTCAGTATGTGACATGAACACAGCTGCGGACATTGGGGATCGCAGTGCTGCTCATTATGTGACAACATGAACACAGCTGCAGACATTGGGGATAGCTGTGCTGCTCAGTATGTGACATGAACACAGCTGCAGACATTGGGGATGGCAGTGCTGCTCATTATGTGACATGAACACAGCTGCAGACATTGGGGATCGCAGTGCTGCTCAGTATGTGACATGAACACAGCTGCAGACATTGGGGATCGCAGTGCTGCTCATTATGTGACAACATGAACACAGCTGCAGACATTGGGGATCGCAGTGCTGCTCAGTATGTGACATGAACACAGCTGCAGACATTGGGGATCGCAGTGCTGCTCATTATGTGACAACATGAACACAGCTGCAGACATTGGGGATCACTGTGCTGCTCAGTATGTGACAACATGAACACAGCTGCAGACAATGGGGATCGCTGTGCTGCTCAGTATGTGACATGAACGCAGCTGCAGACATTGGGGATCGCTGTGCTGCTCAGTATGTGACATGAACACAGCTGCAGACATTGGGGATGGCAGTGCTGCTCAGTATGTGACAACATGAACACAGCTGCAGACATTGGGGATGGCACTGCTGCTCAGTATGTGACATGAACACAGCTGCAGACATTGGGGATCGCAGTGCTGCTCAGTATGTGACAACATGAACACAGCTGCAGACATTGGGGATCACAGTGCTGCTCAGTATGTGACAATATGAACACAGCTGCAGACATTGGGGATCGCTGTGCTGCTCAGTATGTGACATGAACACAGCTGCGGACATTGGGGATCGCAGTGCTGCTCATTATGTGACAACATGAACACAGCTGCAGACATTGGGGATAGCTGTGCTGCTCAGTATGTGACAACATGAACGCAGCTGCAGACATTGGGGATGGCAGTGCTGCTCAGTATGTGACAACATGAACACAGCTGCAGACATTGGGGATGGCAGTGCTGCTCAGTATGTGACATGAACACAGCTGCAGACATTGGGGATCGCAGTGCTGCTCAGTATGTGACAACATGAACACAGCTGCAGACATTGGGGATAGCTGTGCTGCTCAGTATGTGACAACATGAACACAGCTGCAGACATTGGGGATGGCACTGCTGCTCAGTATGTGACATGAACACAGCTGCAGACATTGGGGATGGCTGTGCTGCTCAGTATGTGACATAAACACAGCTGCAGACATTGGGGATCGCTGTGCTGCTCAGTATGTGACAACATGAACGCAGCTGCAGACATTGGGGATGGCAGTGCTGCTCAGTATGTGACAACATGAACACAGCTGCAGCCATTGGGGATGGCAGTGCTGCTCAGTATGTGACAACATGAACACAGCTGCAGCCATTGGGGATGGCAGTGCTGCTCAGTATGTGACAACATGAACACAGTTGCAGACATTGGGGATGGCACTGCTGCTCAGTATGTGACATGAACACAGCTGCAGACATTGGGGATGGCTGTGCTGCTCAGTATGTGACATAAACACAGCTGCAGACATTGGGGATCGCTGTGCTGCTCAGTATGTGACAACATGAACGCAGCTGCAGACATTGGGGATGGCAGTGCTGCTCAGTATGTGACAACATGAACACAGCTGCAGCCATTGGGGATGGCAGTGCTGCTCAGTATGTGACAACATGAACACAGCTGCAGACATTGGGGATCGCTGTGCTGCTCAGTATGAGACAACATGAATACAGCTGCAGACATTGGGGATCGCTGTGCTGCTCAGTATGTGACAACATGAACACAGCTGCAGACATTGGGGATCACAGTGCTGTAGAGTATGTGACAACATGAACACAGCTGCAGACATTAGGAATCACAGCGCTGCTCAGTATGTGACAACATGAACACAGCTGCAGACATTGGGGATGGCAGTGCTGCTCAGTATGTGACATGAACGCAGCTGCAGACATTGGGGATCGCAGTGCTGCTCAGTATGTGACAACATGAACACAGCTGCAGACATTGGGGATCGCTGTGCTGCTCAGTATGTGACATGAACGCAGCTGCATACATTGGGGATCGCAGTGCTGCTCAGTATGTGACAACATGAACACAGCTGCAGACATTGGGGATCGCTGTGCTGCTCAGTATGTGACATGAACACAGCTGCAGACATTGGGGATCACAGTGCTGCTCAGTATGTGACAACATGAACACTGCTGCAGACATTGGGGATCACAGTGCTGCTCAGTATGTGACATGAACGCAGCTGCAGACATTGGGGATCACAGTGCTGCTCAGTATGTGACAACATGAACACAGCTGCAGACATTGGGGATCGCTGTGCTGCTCAGTATGTGACATGAACACAGCTGCAGACATTGGGGATCACAGTGCTGCTCAGTATGTGACATGAACACAGCTGCAGACATTGGGGATCGCAGTGCTGCTCAGTATGTGACAACATGAACACAGCTGCAGACATTGGGGATCACAGTGCTGCTCAGTATGTGACATAAACACAGCTGCAGACATTGGGGATCACAGTGCTGCTCAGTATGTGACATGAACACAGCTGCAGACATTGGGGATCGCAGTGCTGCTCAGTATGTGACATGAGCACAGCTGCAGACATTGGGGATGGCAGTGCTGCTCAGTATGTGACATGAACACAGCTGCAGACATTGGGGATCGCAGTGCTGCTCAGTATGTGACAACATGAACACAGCTGCAGACATTGGGGATCGCTGTGCTGCTCAGTATGTGACATGAACACAGCTGCAGACATTGGGGATCGCAGTGCTGCTCAGTATGTGACAACATGAACACAGCTGCAGACATTGGGGATCACAGTGCTGCTCAGTATGTGACAACATGAACACAGCTGCAGACATTGGGGATCGCTGTGCTGCTCAGTATGTGACATGAACACAGCTGCAGACATTGGGGATCACAGTGCTGCTCAGTATGTGACAACATGAACACAGCTGCAGACATTGGGGATCGCAGAGCTGCTCAGTATGTGACAACATGAACACAGCTGCAGACATTGGGGATCGCAGAGCTGCTCAGTATGTGACATGAACACAGCTGCAGACATTGGGGATCGCAGTGCTGCTCAGTATGTGACAACATGAACACAGCTGCAGACATTGGGGATCGCTGTGCTGCTCAGTATGTGACAACATGAACACAGCTGCAGACATTGGGGATGGCAGTGCTGCTCAGTATGTGACAACATGAACACAGCTGCAGACATTGGGGATCGCAGTGCTGCTCAGTATGTGACATGAACAGCTGCAGACATTGGGGATGGCAGTGCTGCTCAGTATGTGACATGAACACAGCTGCAGACATTGGGGATCGCTGTGCTGCTCAGTATGTGACATGAACACAGCTGCAGACATTGGGGATGGCTGTGCTGCTCAGTATGTGACAACATGAACACAGCTGCAGACATTGGGGATGGCAGTGCTGCTCAGTATGTGACATGAACACAGCTGCAGACATTGGGGATCGCAGTGCTGCTCAGTATGTGACATGAACGCAGCTGCAGACATTGGGGATCGCAGTGCTGCTCAGTATGTGACATGAACACAGCTGCAGACATTGGGGATCGCAGTGCTGCTCAGTATGTGACAACATGAACACAGCTGCAGACATTGGGGATCGCAGAGCTGCTCAGTATGTGACAACATGAACACAGCTGCAGACATTGGGGATGGCAGTGCTGCTCAGTATGTGACAACATGAACACAGCTGCAGACATTGGGGATCGCTGTGCTGCTCAGTATGTGACATGAACACAGCTGCGGACATTGGGGATCGCAGTGCTGCTCATTATGTGACAACATGAACACAGCTGCAGACAATGGGGATCGCTGTGCTGCTCAGTATGTGACATGAACACAGCTGCAGACATTGGGGATGGCAGTGCTGCTCATTATGTGACATGAACACAGCTGCGGACATTGGGGATCGCAGTGCTGCTAATTATGTGACAACATGAACACAGCTGCAGACATTGGGGATCACAGTGCTGCTCAGTATGTGACATGAACACAGCTGCAGACATTGGGGATCACAGTGCTGCTCAGTATGTGACAACATGAACACAGCTGCAGACATTGGGGATGGCACTGCTGCTCAGTATGTGACATGAACACAGCTGCAGACATTGGGGATCGCAGTGCTGCTCAGTATGTGACAACATGAACACAGCTGCAGACATTGGGGATCACAGTGCTGCTCAGTATGTGACAACATGAACACAGCTGCAGACATTGGGGATCGCTGTGCTGCTCAGTATGTGACATGAACACAGCTGCAGACATTGGGGATCGCTGTGCTGCTCAGTATGTGACATGAACACAGCTGCGGACATTGGGGATCGCAGTGCTGCTCATTATGTGACAACATGAACACAGCTGCAGACATTGGGGATAGCTGTGCTGCTCATTATGTGACAACATGAACACAGCTGCAGACATTGGGGATGGCAGTGCTGCTCAGTATGTGACAACATGAACACAGCTGCAGACATTGGGGATAGCTGTGCTGCTCAGTATGTGACATGAACACAGCTGCAGACATTGGGGATCGCAGTGCTGCTCAGTATGTGACATGAACACAGCTGCAGACATTGGGGATGGCAGTGCTGCTCAGTATGTGACAACATGAACACAGCTGCAGACATTGGGGATCGCTGTGCTGCTCATTATGTGACAACATGAACACAGCTGCAGACATTGGGGATGGCAGTGCTGCTCAGTATGTGACAACATGAACACAGCTGCAGACATTGGGGATAGCTGTGCTGCTCAGTATGTGACATGAACACAGCTGCAGACATTGGGGATGGCAGTGCTGCTCAGTATGTGACATGAACACAGCTGCAGACATTGGGGATGGCAGTGCTGCTCAGTATGTGACAACATGAACACAGCTGCAGACATTGGGGATAGCTGTGCTGCTCAGTATGTGACATGAACACAGCTGCAGACATTGGGGATCGCAGTGCTGCTCAGTATGTGACAACATGAACACAGCTGCAGACATTGGGGATCACAGTGCTGCTCAGTATGTGACAATATGAACACAGCTGCAGACATTGGGGATCGCTGTGCTGCTCAGTATGTGACATGAACACAGCTGCGGACATTGGGGATCGCAGTGCTGCTCATTATGTGACAACATGAACACAGCTGCAGACATTGGGGATAGCTGTGCTGCTCAGTATGTGACAACATGAACGCAGCTGCAGACATTGGGGATGGCAGTGCTGCTCAGTATGTGACAACATGAACACAGCTGCAGACATTGGGGATGGCAGTGCTGCTCAGTATGTGACATGAACACAGCTGCAGACATTGGGGATCGCAGTGCTGCTCAGTATGTGACAACATGAACACAGCTGCAGACATTGGGGATAGCTGTGCTGCTCAGTATGTGACAACATGAACACAGCTGCAGACATTGGGGATGGCACTGCTGCTCAGTATGTGACATGAACACAGCTGCAGACATTGGGGATGGCTGTGCTGCTCAGTATGTGACATAAACACAGCTGCAGACATTGGGGATCGCTGTGCTGCTCAGTATGTGACAACATGAACGCAGCTGCAGACATTGGGGATGGCAGTGCTGCTCAGTATGTGACAACATGAACACAGCTGCAGCCATTGGGGATGGCAGTGCTGCTCAGTATGTGACAACATGAACACAGCTGCAGCCATTGGGGATGGCAGTGCTGCTCAGTATGTGACAACATGAACACAGTTGCAGACATTGGGGATGGCACTGCTGCTCAGTATGTGACATGAACACAGCTGCAGACATTGGGGATGGCTGTGCTGCTCAGTATGTGACAAACACAGCTGCAGACATTGGGGATCGCTGTGCTGCTCAGTATGTGACAACATGAACGCAGCTGCAGACATTGGGGATGGCAGTGCTGCTCAGTATGTGACAACATGAACACAGCTGCAGCCATTGGGGATGGCAGTGCTGCTCAGTATGTGACAACATGAACACAGCTGCAGACATTGGGGATCGCTGTGCTGCTCAGTATGTGACAACATGAATACAGCTGCAGACATTGGGGATCGCTGTGCTGCTCAGTATGTGACAACATGAACACAGCTGCAGACATTGGGGATCACAGTGCTGTAGAGTATGTGACAACATGAACACAGCTGCAGACATTAGGAATCACAGCGCTGCTCAGTATGTGACAACATGAACACAGCTGCAGACATTGGGGATGGCAGTGCTGCTCAGTATGTGACATGAACGCAGCTGCAGACATTGGGGATCGCAGTGCTGCTCAGTATGTGACAACATGAACACAGCTGCAGACATTGGGGATCGCTGTGCTGCTCAGTATGTGACATGAACGCAGCTGCATACATTGGGGATCGCAGTGCTGCTCAGTATGTGACAACATGAACACAGCTGCAGACATTGGGGATCGCTGTGCTGCTCAGTATGTGACATGAACACAGCTGCAGACATTGGGGATCACAGTGCTGCTCAGTATGTGACAACATGAACACAGCTGCAGACATTGGGGATCACAGTGCTGCTCAGTATGTGACATGAACGCAGCTGCAGACATTGGGGATCACAGTGCTGCTCAGTATGTGACAACATGAACACAGCTGCAGACATTGGGGATCGCTGTGCTGCTCAGTATGTGACAACATGAACACAGCTGCAGACATTGGGGATCACAGTGCTGCTCAGTATGTGACATGAACACAGCTGCAGACATTGGGGATCACAGTGCTGCTCAGTATGTGACATGAACACAGCTGCAGACATTGGGGATCGCAGTGCTGCTCAGTATGTGACAACATGAACACAGCTGCAGACATTGGGGATCACAGTGCTGCTCAGTATGTGACATGAACACAGCTGCAGACATTGGGGATCACAGTGCTGCTCAGTATGTGACATGAACACAGCTGCAGACATTGGGGATCGCAGTGCTGCTCAGTATGTGACATGAGCACAGCTGCAGACATTGGGGATGGCAGTGCTGCTCAGTATGTGACATGAACACAGCTGCAGACATTGGGGATCGCAGTGCTGCTCAGTATGTGACAACATGAACACAGCTGCAGACATTGGGGATCGCTGTGCTGCTCAGTATGTGACATGAACACAGCTGCAGACATTGGGGATCGCAGTGCTGCTCAGTATGTGACAACATGAACACAGCTGCAGACATTGGGGATCGCTGTGCTGCTCAGTATGTGACATGAACACAGCTGCAGACATTGGGGATCGCAGTGCTGCTCAGTATGTGACAACATGAACACAGCTGCAGACATTGGGGATCGCAGTGCTGCTCAGTATGTGACATGAACAGCTGCAGACATTGGGGATGGCAGTGCTGCTCAGTATGTGACAACATGAACGCAGCTGCAGACATTGGGGATCGCAGTGCTGCTCAGTATGTGACAACATGAACACAGCTGCAGACATTGGGGATCGCAGTGCTGCTCAGTATGTGACATGAACAGCTGCAGACATTGGGGATCACAGTGCTGCTCAGTATGTGACATGAACACAGCTGCAGACATTGGGGATCGCAGTGCTGCTCAGTATGTGACATGAACAGCTGCAGACATTGGGGATGGCAGTGCTGCTCAGTATGTGACAACATGAACGCAGCTGCAGACATTGGGGATCGCAGTGCTGCTCAGTATGTGACAACATGAACACAGCTGCAGACAATGGGGATCGCTGTGCTGCTCAGTATGTGACATGAACGCAGCTGCAGACATTGGGGATCGCAGTGCTGCTCAGTATGTGACATGAACAGCTGCAGACATTGGGGATCACAGTGCTGCTCAGTATGTGACATGAACACAGCTGCAGACATTGGGGATCGCAGTGCTGCTCAGTATGTGACATGAACAGCTGCAGACATTGGGGATGGCAGTGCTGCTCAGTATGTGACAACATGAACGCAGCTGCAGACATTGGGGATCGCAGTGCTGCTCAGTATGTGACAACATGAACACAGCTGCAGACAATGGGGATCGCTGTGCTGCTCAGTATGTGACATGAACGCAGCTGCAGACATTGGGGATCGCTGTGCTGCTCAGTATGTGACAACATGAACACAGCTGCAGACAATGGGGATTGCTGTGCTGCTCAGTATGTGACATGAACACAGCTGCAGACATTGGGGATCGCAGTGCTGCTCAGTATGTGACAACATGAACACAGCTGCAGACATTGGGGATCGCAGTGCTGCTCAGTATGTGACATGAACACAGCTGCAGACATTGGGGATCGCAGTGCTGCTCAGTATGTGACAACATGAACACAGCTGCAGACAATGGGGATTGCTGTGCTGCTCAGTATGTGACATGAACACAGCTGCAGACATTGGGGATCGCAGTGCTGCTCAGTATGTGACAACATGAACACAGCTGCAGACATTGGGGATCACAGTGCTGCTCAGTATGTGACAACATGAACACAGCTGCAGACATTGGGGATCGCTGTGCTGCTCAGTATGTGACAACATGAACACAGCTGCAGACATTGGGGATGGCAGTGCTGCTCAGTATGTGACATGAACACAGCTGCAGACATTGGGGATCGCAGTGCTGCTCAGTATGTGACAACATGAACACAGCTGCAGACAGAACAGGGAGACTCTCGAACAATTTACAGAATAAAACCAAAGAACACAAAGCACTCTGGGATATAGAGTCACATACAGACCCCGGATACACGTGTAAAGAGGAAAAGTCACCGCTATATCATCCAAAGCCAATTAAGTGTAATCCCCCTGACCCAAGGAAAATGTACAAAATACAACACTGTTTGGCCTTCCTAAACAATGGGGTTTTATTGTTTAATCTGATGCAACAGGATGATCAGCAGTAAGGTCTCAACACAAACTACTACCATCAACAACAGAGTGTGCGAGTGTTTTTTTTTTTTTTTTTTTTTTTTTACATACCATGGCAGAATTTGCAATTTCTTCACCATTTTTATAGAATATGAATAATAACAATAAGGGCTGTGGAGTTGGAGGTTTCATAAATTGAGGAGTCTGTGTAGGATGATTTTTCTACAGACTCCACAACCCTGATAATAAACTTTTCTTTTTATTTATGGTTAGTGGTTGGCTGAAACTGTCAAACAACTGTGCTCACTCTTCTGAAATCATAGTCAGTACACAATCTACCCAAATTACACCGATTTGCAGTTTACATACTCTGGTGATTTGACCTGATAACATGCACACAACTTGACACAAACAAGTTTTAATGGCTATTAAAGGTAACCATCTTCACCTGTGATCTGTTAGCTTGTAATTAGTGGGCGTGTATAAAGGTCAATGGAGTTTCTGGACTCCTGCCAGACTCTTATCCAGTAGGCAATGACATTTGTTTGGTCATTGGGAAAGCAAAAGAAAGGTCAAAGGATCTGCGGTAAAAGGTAGTTGGACTCTATAAAATAAGAAAAAGGGATATTAGAAAATATCCAAGGAATTGAGAATGCCAATCAGTGTTCAAACTAATTAGGAAGTGGAAAATGATGGGGTCTGTTGAAACGAGTTGACCAGCTTGAATTTCAGACACAACTGCAGGGCTGTGGAGTCAAAAAAATCAACAGTCTCCAACTCAGACTTCAGTTTATGAAGCCACCGACTCCAGGTACCCAAAAATTGCTCAGATTTGAAACCCTGCACAACTGACAGTTGAAATAAAATACAGAAAAGTGAAAAAGCAATGTGTTGTAGTAGTTTCAAGGTGCATAAAAAGGAGGCAGTTGAACATGGGCTGCACGGTTGAGTTGCCAGAAAAAAGCCATTACTGTACTATGCAAATGTCAAGAAGTATTCCACTTACAAATTGGCAAACAGCACAGAGACAAACCACAAACCTTCGGGCACAAAAGTAATTTGGAGTGATAAGCAGGGCTGTGGAGTCTTAAGCAGGCCATACACTGGCCCGATTTGCGCCCGTTTCGACAGCAGATTCGATCACTGGGATCGAATCTGCTGCCAATCGTTCACGCTACACGCCGAATTTCGATCCATTTCGTCCGATCCCGTCGATCGTGCCGTGCGGAAAATAACCGTCGATCGCCCGCGGGTAAAGAGCGCATCGCTAGCGGCGTTCGAGTGCCCGACGACCGACGCAATAGAGCCCGCATACATTACCTGCTCCGCCGGCGCGACTGCAGTCTCCCGGTCACCGCTGCTCTGTCTGCGCTCTGGTCTCCAGGTCCGGCATGCCTCACTTCTTCTAGCCCGGCAGGAAGTTTAAACAGTAGAGCGCCCTCTACTGTTTAAACTTCCTGCCGGGCTAGAAGAAGTGAGGCATGCCGGACCTGGAGACCAGAGCGCAGACGGAGCAGCGGTGACCGGGAGACTGCAGTCGCGCCGGCGGAGCAGGTAATGTATGCGGGCGGGCGGGGGCAGCAGCAGTACCACCACAACAGATTGTGAACGGTTTCAGGCTGAAATCGGTTCACAATCTGTTTGCTGTAAAGGTAGCCATACGATCCCTCTCTGATCAGATTCGATCAGAGAGGGATCTATCTGTTGGTCGAATCTGATGGCAAATCGACCAGTGTATGGCCACCTTTAGTCTGAGTCGAAGAGTCGGGGCAATTTTGGGCACCCGGAGTCAGAGTTGGAGTCAGAGTCGTTGATTTCATAAGCTGAGGAGTCGGGAGTCGGATGATTTTTGTACAAAATCCACAGCCCGTGTAAGTTATGACCAAGCAGTCTGAGTCGAGGAGTCGGAGCAATTTTGGGTACCCGGAGTCGCGGTTTCATAAACTGAGGAGGAGTCGGAAGATTTTTGTACCAACTCCACAGCCCTGATGATAAGACTAAAATTGAACTCTTTGGCTCGGTTCACATTAGGCCGTTTTCAGCCTACGTTCCGCTCGCAGCAGCCGCAGCAATGCTTTCCCTATGGGAAAGTTCACATTGCTACGTTCCGTTCATCGGAGCAGACGTTCACGACATGTCGGGATCTTGCATTACCGCTCCGCTCACAGAGCGGAACGCAAGTGTACGGGCGGATGCGTCCTAATGTGAACCCGGCCTATGGCCACAACCATAAATGCTACATTTGGAGGTGTCAACAAGGCCTACCTATGATGAAAAGGTACACCTTCCCTACTGTGAAACATGGTGGCGGATCACTAAGGTTTTGAGGATAGCTGAGCCACAAAAGGCACAGGAAATGTGGCCAGAATTGATGACAATAAGGATGTAGTAATTTATCAGAAAATACTGGAGGATAATTTGCCCTCATCAGCCAAGAAGCTTTGTCATTTCAACATGACAATGATTCAAAACAACAAGGCCAAGTCGTCCTGTCATTGGCTACAGCAATATACAGTGAAGATTCTGGAGTGACTATCTCAGTCTTCCGACCTCAATACTATTGAGCCCTGCAGGGAATGTTATAGGGGGGGTTGTCCATCTTCAAATATGCAGTTTGTGCAAGACAGCCCAAGATTTTACAGGAACTGGAAGCTTTACCATCTGAGAGGATAAGCAGCCACGTCTACAACTACCACAAAATACTTCAGGGTCATTTAGGTAGTTCGTGTAATGATGATGATTTAAAAAAAACGATTAAAAAAAAAAGTTAAATTCTCTGGGTTTTATTTAATTTTCAATCAATGAATGGAAGTAGATCAATTTAATTGCCAAAATAGTGTGCAAACAAGGAGTTAGGTTGGATAACATCTTTGTATAGATCCTTTCCAGGGACAATCAACCATGAGGAGATAAACTACTACATAACTTGTCAGATTTTTACTACCTACTGTAAGTACATTTTTCATGACAACGGAGGTTGAAAAAGAACGTAGTGTACATTAGTGAGACTTGAACATGATTCACCTAATAAACTGGCACAAAAGGATGATTCACCACAAGATCATGACACCCACATCTCAGAAAACTCATCCGGGTAGTGAAACATATTGTGCCAACTTTGTTAGAGAAATCACTACTAAACCCCATTTTTACATTTGACCCACGCCCAAATTTTCTATATTTGCCAGAAACCATCTTTATGATTATTTCAGGTGACTGTTTAACATCACACATTTCACTTGCAGAGTTCTCAGCAGAACAGCCTATTCTGCCCTATAGGGGAGAACTGGATACACATGCACCATTTCCATCACATGTGGAAATGGAGACCCAATCCCTAGGGTGACAGTTTGTGGTTGAGTTCTGTAAAGCCGCATTGCTAGCCTAAAGGCTAGAGATGGATTTTCTAGCTACGGAAAGGGTGGAGGGAAGACTCAGGCACACAGAGTGGCACGGAATGGGCAGGTGAACAACAGGGTTGGACTGCACTTGGCCGGTACAATATGCCAGTCCGGATCTCTCTGCAACGCATAGGGGAGGCTAGATTCTCAGCTGTGGACCATCTAACATGTCCAAGGCTTTTGTCAAATGAAATGTAAAAAAAAAAAAAGTTATTTCAGACAATTAAATCCATTTTACGGAAGTAGCTTAACCTCCTTGGCGGTAACACGGGGTAAGCCGCCGGAGGGTGTCGCTCAGGCCCTGCTGGGCCGATTTACATAATTCTTTTTTTAAACACGCAGCTAGCACTTTGCTAGCTGCGTGTTTGGTCTGATTGCCGCCGCCGATGCGCCGCTGCCCGCCGCAGAAACAGCCCCCCCCCCCCCCGCATACCCCTTGCGCAGCCTGGCCAATCGCGGCCAGGCTGCTCTATGGGGTGGATCGTGATTCCCTGTGACGTCACTCCGTTCGTTGCCACGGCGATGGGGGAAGCCCTCAAGGAAATCCCGTTCAGAACGGGATTTCCTTATGGGCAAGCGGCACCGGCGCTGATCGGTAGGTACGGGGAAGGGGGGGGGGGGGGGGGACGCCGCAGGGAGGGGGGAAGCATGTAGCTAGCGCTAGGCTAGCTACATGCTAAAAAAAAGTGCTAGCTGCGTATTTTCAAAAAAAAAAAAGCGCAAATCGTCCCAGTAGGGCCAGAGCGGTGCACAGCGGCAGTCATGGTCGAGCTGAGCTCGTCCATACCGCCAAGAAGGTTAAGGTCTACTGTAAGAACAACCCGGTATATAATGGCACTCATCAATGGTATTTACAGTGTTAGTTCTGAAGTCAGCAGGAGACGCATAAGCTCTTGGGAGTCTTTTTGCATCTGAAGAATGCACTGGGAATCCACTGCACTAACAAGGCAAAGAATCGTCAAGCTTACTGCAATTATACCTGGTGTGTCTGCCCATCATAAAATCAAGCCAATAAAAAGGCAGTGGAGGGCCTACCACAACAAAACTGGGGATATTAACAGGTTGCAAAAGACAGGCACTTTATAGACCAATTGATCACAAACTATAGCCTGCATACGGCCGCCACACCAATAAGCACGGCCTGCCTTAGTTGCATCCACCATGTTCTGTGAATGACAGCAGCCTGCTATTGAGTTGCCATGGTGACATTCGGACGCAGCATCCATGCATCACTACCCCTGTTGACGTTGAATAGTTACCATAGCAACAAGCAGCTCTCATTGACGTCAAGACGCAGCGCTGGATGTGGCAGTGGGAAAAATATTTGGCCTGGAGGGGAGGGCGGGCATTACAGCACAAGTTATGAATGGGCAGCGCATGCCGGAAAGGATGGTCGGGCATTGCAGTCTGCGGAACTGTTATGAAGCACCCGACGCAGCAACTGCTGATGCAGGAAGGAAAATGCAGTGCTACCAAATTATGGAGGATTTTGGATGCAGCATTGGCCAAGGCAGACTCCATGTAGCCAGGGATCACAGGCCAAGCATTTCCTGCAACATGCCTTGGCTGATGCTGTGTCCAGAGTCCTCCAAGGATAGCAGCCCAACTTGCCCTCCTAGTTAAAAGGAACCCGAAGTGTGATGCCTATGGACACTGCCATATTTCCTTTTAAACAATTCCAGTTGCCTGGCAGTCCTGCTGATCTTTCTGGTCAGTAGAGTGTAAATCACGCACCTGAAACAAGCATGCAGCTAATCCTGTCAGATTTGTGAGACATTTGATCTGCAAGCTTGTTCAGGGTCTATGGCTTAACTAGTTACTGCACAGCATGCAGTATATCTATGCCTGGCCTGCAGGACTACATCAGATGTCCCAGGGACGTAGATATCAGTCTACTGCCACGATAGCCGCTGTACGTGCTCCCATGCGAATCTCGTCGCCACCAGTTAATGCACAGATCAGTGGATGGGAACAGTTTTCTATTCACTAAATTCTATTCTAAATGCCTGCGATCAATGAAAACCGGCATCAATGAGATGCCAGTGTTCATTAACAAAAACTTCCGGTAACGTGTGAATACAGTAAAAACTACAGAATCATAAAGTGGGGTGGACATCTAGTGGCCAAAATAAAACTACACCTACATCAGAATCAGAATCATTTTATTTCGCCAAGCATGACTGGGTCAAGCCCGGAATTGGGTTTGGCACAATGGAGCGGTACATAGAATAAAGAAGGGAAGACGTTAAAATGACAGTAATACCTCGTACTCCAATATGGACATACACAATATGCAATCATACAAACACAATATACAACATACAATCAGCATTGGATATACGTATAGCTCAGTGTTACTCTTTCAAAGACACGCTGCTAAAGACTGTCGCTCCTATGCAGGTGGTAAGGCACTGAAAGAGGGTGGTAGAATATTAAGAGAGTTCAGGAGGCTAACGGCCATCGGGAAGAAAGAGTTCTTGTGTCTGGTGGTCTTGGTGGGGATGGCTCGGAGTCTGCGCCCCAGTGGAAGTGGGGTGAAAAACAGTGGCCTGGGTGAGAGGGGTCGCTTGCGATCCTCAGTGCCCTGGCTCTCAGCCTTGTGTTGTACAGGTGGTCAAGTGGAGGCAGAGGTCTACCGATGATCCTCTCCGCCGACCTAATGATCCTCTGTAGTTTGTGCCGGTCGCTGACGGTGGCTCCCACATACCAGACCAAGATGGCGGAGCATAGGATCGATTCAATGGTGGCAGTGTAAAAGCATGTTAGAATCTCCTGCACCATGCCGAACTTCCGAAGTTGGCGGAGGAAGAAGAGTCTTTGCTGGGCTTTCCGTTGGGTTGAAGTGATGTTGACCCTCGAGCTGAGGTCGCTGGAGATGGTGGTGCCCAGCAGGCGAGCGCAGGGTACTCTGGCCACCTCGGTGCCGTCAATGTAGATGGGGGGAGGGGAAGGAGCCGACTTCCTAAAGTCAATTATAAGTTCAACGGTTTTGGCTGTGTTGAGCACCAGGCTGTTCTCCTTGCACCAGTGGCATAGTCTTTCCACCTGTTGCTGGTAATCCTGGATGTTGTCCTTGGTGATGAGGCCAACAATGGTGGTGTCATCCGCAAATTTTATGACTTTGACAGAGTCTACCGTGGATTTACACTCATTTGTGTAGAGGGAAAAGAGCAGCGGGGACAGGACGCAGCCCTGGGGTGCCCCTGTGTTGGTTATCACTTCTCGTGAGTAGATGTCCCCCAGCCTGACAGCTTGGGATCTGTTAGAGAGAAAGTCAACGATCCATAGACGTAGGGTGGGGTGGACCCCAAGTGTGGCCAGAACATTCTGAAGAGTGCGTGGGCATATAGTGTTAAATGCTGAGCTGAAGTCTAATAGCATACTTCCCAATAAAAAAAAAAATACATATTATACCCTATTAATTAATGCCTTACCTACTCTCCCATAGTTACCTATATAAAACACCATTAATTAAAAAAAAAAAAATAGTTCTCTTAGGGACTACACTTAATATGTATGTCAAGAGGGTATATTACTAGGTTTTTGTTTTTGTAAATAAGGGCTTGTAATTATTGACGCACGAAAAACGGAAAAAGTACACATTTCCAAAAAAAATATCGACATTGTGCTAGGGACATCGTTTAAACAGTGTAATTAACCAGGACACATGGGCAAATAAAATGTGGGTTTTAATTACAGTAGCGTGTATTTTAACGGCTGAAATTTTTTTTTGTTTTTATTATTCACTTTAAAATAAAATTATTCTTAGCAAAACGTACCACCCAAAGAAAGCCTAATTGGTGGCGAAAAAAAAAAAAAAAGATATAGATCATTTGTTGTGATAAGTAGTGATAAACTTACCCAAGGCTAGGTTCACAGTGGTCAGTTGCACAACTCAGGCATTATAATGACTGAATTGCAATGGACACTGGCCATAGATTTCAATACAAAGTCACACCCCCCCCCCCCCCCCCCCGCCTTAGCGATTGCCGTGTCCAGCGTCCTCCATGAATGAGGACACCCAAATAAGCCACAATTCAAAAAAGCAGCCCGTCCCTGTACCCTACTGATTTACAATGCTAGTTGGGCCCCCTCTGCATGTTACACAACTGCAGTCCAGAAAGGCCCAATACAGAGAAACAGAGCAGCAGAAATACCTACCGCCCAGCACCCAGAAGCAGTGCAGCAGCAACTTTTAATGCCTAGTACCCAGAGACATAGGCCATCCCCTGCCACTTAACACCAAGGAGCACAGGCCAGCGGCATCCCCTGCCACCCAGTACCCAGAAACAGGCCAGCAGCATCCCCTGCCACCCAGTACCTAGAAACACAGGCCAGCGGCATCCCCTGCCACCCAGTACCAAAACACAGGCCAGCGGCATCCCCTGCCACTCAGTAACCCAGGCCAGCAGCATCCCCTGCCACCCAGTACCCAGAAACAGGCGAGCGGCATCCCCTGCCACCCAGTACCAAAACACAGGCCAGCAGCATCCCCTGCCACCCAGTACCCAGAAACACAGGCCATCAGCATCCCCTGCCACCCAGTACCCAGAAACACAGGCCAGCGGCATCCCCTGCCACCCAGTACCCAGAAACACAGGCCAGCAGCATCCCCTGCCACCCAGTACCCAGAAACACAGGCCAGCAGCATCCCCTGCCACCCAGTACCCAGAAACACAGGCCAGCGGCATCCCCTGCCACCCAGTACCCAGAAACACAGGCCAGCGGCATCCCCTGCCACCCAGTACCCAGAAACACAGGCCAGCGGCATTCCCTGCCACCCAGTACCCAGAAACACAGGCCAGCGGCATCCCCTGCCACCCAGTACCAAAACACAGGCCAGCAGCATCCCTTGCCACCCAGTACCTAGAAACACAGGCCGGCAGCATCCCCTGCCACCCAGTACCCAGAAACAGGCCAGTAGCATCCCCTGCCACCCAGTACCCAGAAACACAGGCCAGCAGCATCCCCTGCCACCCAGTACCCAGAAACACAGGCCAGCAGCATCCCCTGTCACCCAGCACCAAAGAGCACAGGCCAGCAGCATCCCCTGCCACCCAGCACCAAAGAGCACAGGCCAGCAGCATCCCCTGCCACCCAGTACCCAGAAACATAGGCCATCACTGCATATGTATGTAATCGCCACCAGAAGACTTACGGCTTACCCTGCTCCTGCACAAGTCCTGGCGGCGTTTATTATTCCCATCTCCAAGACGCCTGGGATGTTGGGGAATGGGGGTAATTCGGCTTCCAGCTATTGCTGGAGGCCAGATTACAGTGTTTTAAAAGCAACTTCAGCTCAGTCTTCTGGCGGCGCCGAAGTTACTCCCTGTGCACCGCTATACCTGTAATTCCTATTACAGTCTGTGGTAGCGCCGGCGGGGCCCAAAACCCCTGTGCTGGATTCGACGTGCTCGATCACCACCAGCCACCCAGCAGCACAGACAAGCGGCATCATCTGCCACCCATGAGCCAGAAACATAGGCCTTCATCACCTGCCACCCAGTACCCAGAAAAAGGCCATCAACTGCCACCCAGCACCAAGGAGAACAGAGCAGCGACATCTGCCACCCAGCAACAAAGGAGAACAAATAGAAAAACACTCGGAAAACACCGCTCACTCAGAACAGGACAGTGCTAGGACCAGGATGGCTAAGTCCAGGAATCAGTAACGGAAAGGAAGGAAGGTCCGCACGCTGTCCTAAACGAAGTCCTTTATTGTAGACGTATCCAAAAAATCAGCACACACATTCAGACATCTCCAGCTGACATGTTTCAGACCTAGTGGTCCTTAATCATAGCTATGATTAAGGACCACTAGGTCAAAGGAGAACAAAGCAGTGACATCACCTACCACCCAGTACCCAGAAACACAGACCAGCAGCATCCCCTGCCACCCAGTATCCAAACACAGGCCAGCAGCATCCCCTGCCACCCAGCACCCAGAAACACAGGCCAGCAGCATCCCCTGCCACCCAGTACCCAAACACAGGCCAGCAGCATCCCCTGCCACCCAGTACCCAAACACAGACCAGCAGCATCCCCTGCCACCCAGTATCCAAACACAGGCCAGCAGCATCCCCTGCCACCCAGCACCCAGAAACACAGGCCAGCAGCATCCCCTGCCACCCAGTACCCAAACACAGGCCAGCAGCATCCCCTGCCACCCAGTACCCAAACACAGACCAGCAGCATCCCCTGCCACCCAGTATCCAAACACAGGCCAGCAGCATCCCCTGCCACCCAGCACCCAGAAACACAGGCCAGCAGCATCCCCTGCCACCCATTATCCAAACACAGGCCAGCAGCATCCCCTGCCACCCAGCACCCAGAAACACAGGCCAGCAGCATCCCCTGCCACCCAGTACCCAAACACAGGCCAGCAGCATCCCCTGCCACCCAGTACCCAGAAACACAGGCCATCACCTGCCACCCAGCACCAAGGAAAACAGAGCAGCGACATCTGCCACCCAGCACCAAGGAAAACAGAGCAGCGACATCTGCCACCCAGTACCTAGAAACACAGGCCAGCAGCATCCCCCGCCACCCATGTACCAAGAAGCACAAGTAGGTTAATGTATTTATTTTTATTACAAATATGATCTGTGCACTGAGCATAGGAATTTTTTTTTTAATTCTAGCTCCACCCTGAAACAGTCTGAGGGATCGTGAAATGGCCCCCTATTTAAAAGGTGTGAGGGCCCCTGTAACAGACTATCCTGGGATCTGGAGCTGCTGACACTTTCCACAATACATGAAGTAGCATGCGGACTGCACTAGGTCATGTCCTGGATGGGGCAGAAGCTAAGGACACAGGATAGGCTGGAGTCTCTCTGCAGAAGGAGGAAGGTTAGGGCGGGTAAGGGTATAATCTGCAGAATGAAAGAACCATGCAGCACAATGCAGGAGGCAGAACTTTCTGGTGCCATGTTGCAATGCATTGAGATCAACAAGCAGCTTGAGAACCTCTCTGTCCCTCAATGCAGTGTGGTGCAGCACCTGTGCATAGAATGATGGCCTTTCATTTACAGGATAAAGAGTTTCCCTTTGCACAGGAGCTCCAGCCAGAATGTTTCTATACCATCATGTCTAGCAGTGGCTGCAGCCCTGGATGAAGCTTCAGAAATCACGAGTACAGAGACTGACTCTTCTCTCCGCTCCCCAGAGTAATCAGTCTAGGATGACCACACAAAAAGCTTAAGTGTTGCAAATGGGCTTTTTCAGGCTGAATGCCTCACAGGAAACAGCAGAGGACTATGACTGTACCGCTGCCTACACCTTTGTTAGGGTCCTTTTACACTTAGCGTGTTGCGGTACTCTCCCCGATGCAGCGGGCATGGAAGTCCGATACATGCCCACTGTGGTGCGACGGAAGTTCTCCGGGAGTCACAGAAATAACGCACAAACTGCAGTGCGTTCCCTGAGACTCCTGGAAGTGTCACAGAAGCTCAGTGTTAAAGGGGTTTTCTCCTTCAGTCCGCAGCTATAACGCACTTTTTGCCTGTGTTGCGACTGTTCCCAATCACATCGTTACTGCAGCACATAAATGTCAAAGTGCCCTCAAGCAGGGAACACTTGACAGTTTTTCTGTGCAGAAAACACGTACAAAACAGAACTCATGTTAGTCAATGGGCTGGTTCACACTTCGGCCCAGTGCACACCAAAACCTCTAGCAGATCTGCAAAACGCTAGAGGTTTTTGAAGCAGATTTCAGAGCGATTCCAGGCATGTTTAGGGAGGTTTTCTAAACCTGCCTAGCGGTTTGGGAGTGTTTTTTGTGTAGCAGATTACAGATATTGTTACAGTAAAGCTGTTACTGAACAGCTTCTGTAACAAAATCTAGCGCTTTTCAGAGCGGTTTTCCACTTTCCTATACTTAACATTGAGGCAGAAACGCCTCAGAAATCTAAAAAATGCTGCAGCCCCCAACGTTTGAGTTTGTGGAAAAAACGAGCCGCTCTGGTGTGCACCATCCCACGGAAATACATTACTTAAGCAGTTTTCAAACAGTTAGCGTTTTTAAAAAACGCTCTGGTGCGCTCCAGCCATTCTGCATCATGATTCTGCACATTTTGTCAGTTTTCTGTATCAATCACATCAGCTGTTGTGAAAAACACTTTTTTTCTGAATAGAAACACACTTGGTGTGCAGAAAACGTACGCAGAAAACTGAAAGACAAGTGTGTTCCCTGCCTGAGAGAGGGAACCTGAATGCCCTGGCTGGTGCGAGTCTGCTTCCTGTACTGATGGCCCAGAACCAGTATGAAGATGAAGTCTACCAGCTCCTGGGCTCTCAACATGCTGTCCAGATTCATTACTAATTGTTTAAAGTGCCAACATCTTCCATGGTACTGTACAAAACAGACAATGCTGAGTCCAATAAACACAAGCGGTTCAATACACATAATCAGGACATCCAGCAACACATACAAAATACATACAAAGTTCATGCGTGCTATGAAAACAGCAGCAATGCCAGAACATGTACAGCGGAAACTATGAACACTGGGGGAGGTCCTCGCCTTTGTGATCTTACATTCTATACAGGAGTGGAGACACCGGGTGAGGGGATGAAGGGGGTAGTGGATAAGCAAGTAGGCCTACAGCTGCTTATGACACATTATAAGCAGGTCTGAGGAGGTGTGTTTGAAGAACTCCAGGCTCAGAGCATGACCGACAAGCAGTAAGAGAGAGTTGCAAAGGAGAAAACATTTGTGAGAAGTCCTGTAAGCCGGAGCAAGAGGTGGTGCCCAAGCAAGCGGGTAGGAAGGCTTCATGGGAGGAGCAAGGGTTCCAGGTGGGACTGTATTTGGAGAGTAGCAAGGTAACGTATGGAGAGGACAACATACCTAGAGCTCTAAATGATAAGGTTAGGAGCTTAAAAGTGAGCTAAACCTTATTTTTAACACACAGGGCATCTCTATAGCAGTTTAAAAATGCATACCAACAATGTGACTAGTAAAAATCTATATATTTTTTTCCAGTAGAGGTTTCAGGTAGATAAAGACTACTAATTATTTTATTGCACACATTAGCAGAGAGAAATAAAAAAAAGCTTTCGATCAGCAGGGGGTGTGTGTAGATTGCACAAAGTGCTTATAGTGAACTGAGCATCATTTTAACACCCATGGCAGCTCTATAGCAAATTAAAAATGCATTCTAAAAATGTGGTTTATTATTAAAAACACCTTTCATTTTACCTCATCTTTTTACATTTAAGGGTGAAAACAGGCACTTCTTCAGTCCGTGAAAGGACTGCTGACACAGAGCAACAGATGATGGAAGGCAGATAAGGAATCACCTCAGACTTAATTGACCACAAACAAACCCTGAGTCTTCCCCATTGTACTTCAAAAGGAAAACATTAGCCACACTTAAATAATTTCACACCTAGCCTGGATAATTGCAGTGTAAAAGCAGCAGGGGTTTGAACTCCTGAAACATGGCAGCCCTTTCAGCTATTTGAACCCAGGAGCTGCTTAGTTCCCCTTAAGGGGCCCATACACTTAACGATTTACAGTTAGGTGTATACAGCAGATTTGATCACCGAGATTGAATCTGCTGTGAAATTGTAGAGCAAACGCTCACTGAACGACAGATTTCCATCCGAAATCGATCGTTCCAGTCGATCTGTCCATGCGGAACATTTTGTTCGATCGCCGGCGGGTCGGGAGTGCATCGATAGCGGTTGTTCAAATGTCCGACGACCGGCGCTAGCAGCAATACATTGCCTGATCCGGTGTAATGTCTGATTGCGCTGCCAGGAAGCTCCCCTCCACACTGAGTAGCACGCATGCTCAGTGTAAAGTCAATTATGCTGCTGGTGGTAAAATACTAAATATCTCTGCTTCTTCACATCCTACACTCACCAAATTTTCAGGGTAGGGAGGGGACCCCCCGAACTACCTCTATGCCAAATTGCAGCCCCCGAGACCCACTGGTTCCCGAGATTAGATTAGAGAAACCTATCTCCTGAACCAGTGGGTTTCGGGGGCTGCAATTTGGCATAGAGGTAGTTCGGGGGGTCCCCTCCCTACCCTGAAAATTTGGTGAGTGTAGGATGTGAAGAAGCAGAGATATTTAGTATTTTACCATCAGCAGCATAATAAAATAGGAACTGTGGCCACACAGTCTCCTACTGCGCATGCGGGGCAGTGCAAATCCAAAGGCAGCGTAATCAGACACAACACCGGCCGGCGCGTATCCCCGCTGTCACCGCTGGGCTCCGGCTGGCTTCACTTCTTCCTGTCCCGACAGGAAGTTTAAACAGTAGAGGCCTTAGGGCAGATAGCTGAAGTGTGCTCAAAGCTTGAACCCTAGAGGTCTCTGCTACACCAGGTGGCAATCACTGTAGCTACAGCCAGTGTGTGGACAGTCAGGGGCTGCCAGTGTTTCACCACCCTTTCCCCTGTATTTCCAACTGTTGGGAGAAAAATAAAAAAAATTTGTTTTAAAATAAAATAAAAACGGCTTATGGGGGTGTCAGTTTTACCGTTGCCACCTGCAGCAGTGGTATGTGGTGATTGCAACTACCTCACACACCCCGATGAAGCTCGCAGGGGGATGGGCGTAACGGGTTGGTGGGCGGCATTTGTCCCGTAGCACGCGATTCCTGCATGAACAGCTGTGAAGGAATGGCGAATGACGAGTGCATAGCCACAGAGGCTCCTTGGCATGTTGTATGCTGCCTGGGTGGAGCGGAGCCCTCACTGAAAGTATCGCTGTACTGGTGTATACTGAGGATATGGGCCAGCACCAGCGTCTTCACTGATCGTGAGCGGGTGAGAGCTGCAGCTCTTTGGTTATTTGAGCCAAAGCAGATCCTAGACTGCTCGGTATGCTGGAGAACCGGATGTGGAGAGACCCAGTTTATCCCAGGGCTGTGGAGTCGGAGTTGGAGTCGGGAGTCAGAGTCGCATGATTTTTGTACAAAATCCACAGTCTTGTTAAGTATAAGACTAAGGAGTCGGAGTCGAGGAGTCAGAGTCCGAGCAATTTTAGGTACCCGGAGTCGGATTTGTAGTCGTGTTTTAGAAACCGATGAGTCCGAGTTGGAGTCGGAAGATTTTTGTACCAACTCCACAGCCCTGGTTTATTCAGAACCTCCACATTGCAAACCATTGTATGGCAAAGCCTTACCATCCCTCCACACAAAAGCGACAAGCTCTCCTCTCTGGAGAGACCAGTATTGGTACCTGGGTGGATTTAGGAGGAGGTTTGTACTGTGTGGAAGCGCTCCACAAGCAGGCAGTTTTTAATTGGTTTTAAATTGGTTGGTCTGTAGGTCATATTGGTTATTGGTGCAAGAAAGGCTCATTTTGTATTTTCCCACGCCATGAGTGATGGCATTTATTCTATATATGCTCACTACACTATTTGATTTATATATATATTTGTGATTGTCACTACCTCCCATTGATGTTATTGGTGGGTTTGAATTGTGCTGTTAAGTCAGTCAAATGTATTCTATTTTCAGCTGCCTCAAAGCCACACACAGAACAGAGCTGCAGCGTGTGGAAGTTGCTTTGCTGCCCCCGTACTGCACATGTGCGCACTGGACGGGTTTGCCTTGGATGTAGGCACTGCGTTTTTAGAGTAAGTAAATAAACTACCCTTGTGAAGGAGACCCAACATACCGCTGGTCACCGAGAAGTCTTCCTTGTAAAACATTTGTGCTTTGCTATAAGCATCTGCCCCTATCTATATATAGATCTTCACCATGACATTGGCACAGACAAGTGCGGACTACTGAAAGACATGCATGGAATTCCTACAGCACAAGCAGCCAACATAAACTAAACAAACCTAAGGGAGAGTCCACTCCAGACTCCAGCCACATGTGACTAACTGATTCACTGACAGAGGAGTGCAGCAGACTGAGGGCTATAAGAAAAGGAATAGGGGGGTTTCTACTGCTGAATATCAACACAAAGACTAGTCTAATTCTTGGACTGTTATCTCATTACACGTTTATAAGCTGCTCCTGTACACTTCCTGACAAGCTCCCATCCCGGCTGACAGCGGCAACCCCCAAAATGCCCCATATCCCTGCTGACAGCGGCAAAACACACACACACACACACACACTGTACACACACTGTACACACACTGTACACACTGTACACACACTGTACACACACACACACACACACACACACCACACACACTGTACACACACACACACTGTACACACACACACACACACACTGTACACACACACACCCCCCCCCCCCATCCCTGCTGAAAGCGGCAGCACCCCCCACACACAATGCCCCATCCCGGCTGAAAGGGGCTGCCCCCCACAATGCCCCATCCCTGCTGACAGCGGCAGCGCCCCCCCCCCCCCAATGCCCCATCCCTGCTGACAGCGCCCCCCCCCCCCCCACAATGCCCCATCCCGGCTGACAGTGGCAGCCGCCCACAATCCCCCACCCAAGCTGATGGTAGCCTCGGCATTAGAGCACCCTGGCTGACAGCAGCAGCCCCCATATCCACCATTCTAGCTTCTGCTGGCAGAATCTCAAAATTCCCCACCCAAGCTGATGGTAGCCCCTGGCAATACCCCATTCCAGCAAACGGCAGCAACCCCCAATCAGTCATCTCAGCTGGAGAATAGACAGCATCCGAAAACTTTCGGATGAAGAATGGGGATGTCAATGAGATGCCAATCCCAAGACGATCCAAATATGTATATTTATGTAGCTTGAAATAAAAATCAAGATCAACTGCTGCATTTAACATTCAAAGCTGCATACAATGCATAATCTGAAGTAGCTGTAAAGGAGAAGAAGAGAAGACTGAGCATCCTTTTAGGGAGATCTTGTAACTTGCCATACTGCAGGCATCTCATTCACACACAACACATTCTGAGATCCGAGGTCCAGCTGCTGCAGAGCGGACAGCCAAGCCTGCTCAAGTTACTAAAAAACAATTGGCAAGAGCTGTATATACACAGCTGATGGGGGAGGAGGTGATAAGAGGCCGGTGCAAGGAAAGAAGAACAATTATAAAACAGGGCTGAGCCAAGTTATAAATCGCAAATGCTGGGGGGGGGGGGGGGGCACAGAGAGATCATACAGAATGAAAACAGACAGAATAAAAGTCTTCTTCAGCTTCCTACAGCAGTAAATGCTCATGTTGCAGCCACATGGTCCTTGCCATGATTGGATGGAAGGTGGCCTTGCCTGCAGAACAGACTGAAGGCTGAAATGGTTCAGGTGTAGCTGCTTGCACCTGGGACCAGCACAGATACTGAGGCATTTGGCAAGGGGTCACCGATAGGGGCTGCACATATCTGAATGACCCAGGTGCTGCTCGTGAGGACTCCTGTTCTGCTCCAGCTCTGTGAGGCAACTGACTGCCCAGCCACTAGGATTTATCCAGCCCTTCCCATAAGCAGCACAGCGGGGGAACTTGCTGCTGGAAAACTACTGAACCAGCAGCAGGGAAATTCCGCCAGAGAAACCCATCCAGTGTTTATATTGGAGAGGAGGCTCTGATATCAGTGCAAGCTTTCCAGGAATGTGAGGAAGTAATTTCTGAGGAATCAGCACATCTGGGGAACTGGGTACAACCTAAACTCCTAATAAGCTCTACTGTTCATAAAGGATACCCGAGGTGACATGTGACATAATGAGAGACGTGTATGTACAGTGCAAAGCACACAGATAACTAGGCAGTGTTCCTTTTTTTCCTTTCGCTGCATAAAAGTTAAACATCAGGTATGCAAGTGACAGTTTCTATCCGGGTCAGACTATAGCATAACCCTCACTGATAAGTAATTCAGGCCATAAACACTTGCCTGTCAGTAAATGGCTTCCCGGAGCAGGAAAGAGATAAAAAGGGTCAATAATTCATAGATTTGAGCTCTGGCATACTGGGATATTAAAAAAAAAAAAGTCATTTTTAGGAGGAGGATAAATACAATTGTTTTGCTCATCCGTTTATTTTTACCTTGGATATCCTTTAAAATGGACAAGGCATAGGCCATTTTAGAAGTTATTTTAGAAGTTATTTTAAAGTGCTCCCCCCCCCTCCCCCCCCCGGCTCGGGTACAAAATCACATACTTACCTACGAAGAGAGATCCCAATGAGGCTTCCCACTGCATCCTCCGGTCCCCCGTTGCAGCTTGCGGACCCTCTAAAGATTTCCAACAAGGGTAATCAGGGACAGGCTCCTCTACAAGCAGGAGTGTGGCTGTACTGCACCTTTGTGACTACACCTGTGTCTCAGCAGTAAGCCGGAGCCCCACGTGCCAGAACAAAAGCGTGATCAGCTGGAGGGTCCGCAAATGGCAACAGGAGACCAGAGGACAACAAGGGAAGCCTCTTCAGGATCCTGAGCCTTCCCTCTCCTTAGGCAAGTATGTGCTTGGTGTTTCTTTATCCAGATTGAGTATGGAATGAAACCATGAGTGCCCTCAATCAGGAAAGTCAGACTTTTGTATAATCTGTAGAGGGCTGCAGGAGTGTAAACCCGGGCTGTGGAGTCGGAACAAATATCAGACTCAGTTTGTAAAGCTATCGACTCCAGATACCCAAAATGACTCCTTAGTCTAATTTTTACAAAAGCGATAAATTTGGTTAACAATCATCCGACTCCAGGTACCCAAAATTTCTCTGGCTCCATCTCTACAGCCCTGGTGTAAACCATCCATGGCTGTAAGCTCTGTGCTGCATTGAGCGGTACATAGCCAGCAGTGGTGGTGCTGATTTCAAGATCAAAAGAAGAGGATTCCCAAAATAACTTTTGCTCAGTAAAGTGTCGACTAGGTGTACACACTAGACCAGCGATGGCTAACCTTGGCACTCCAGCTGTGGTGGAACTACAAGTCCCATGAGGCATTGCAATACTCTGACAGCTCTAAGCATAACTCTGGGAGGCAGGGGCATGATGGGATTTGTAGTTTTGTCACAGCTGGAGTGCCAAGGTTAGCCATCACTGCACTAGACAATCCTACGTGGAGAAAATGTTTGGCTGTCTCGGCAGACAATATGTACGTAGCTGAAGCAGCTATATTGCTGAGTGATCTGCTGAATAGAAAGAGTGCCTGTGCTTTTGCAGTCCAGGATGAGGCTTGCGCTCTTTTCCTACTGCCCCACCTCCCTTCTATACAGAGCACATGATGATTGGCTATAGCAGAGCAGTATGACTGTACAGTGCTCATTCCCAGAACTGTTGCCCTATCAAATTATCATTAATGGAGAGTTATTGAGCCTCGGTAAATATCCTAAGTGTATTGTCAACCACAGCAACTGTAGACATTTTACCATACATAACTGCAGAAAACTTCTTTGTGCACCAAATTCAGAGCTTATCCAGAAAACTGCACAACGCATAAAGCTGACATCTGCATAATGACATGATTATTGCAGCACAGGTAAGACGACGCTGATCTCCGGGGACAGAGTATTTTTCTGTAGACACTAATCACTTCCACCCACCATTTCCTATCAGGAAGTGCCTGTCACGCATTACATGTCAGCAGGTATGCTGTAGTAACTAAGCTTGACATGACTAATAACCTTCACTGGATCAGTTGCTGAGATTTTGTTAGGAGAGGTAGAGTTACACTTAAAGTGCTATTGTAAAATTTTATCTATAGTCTAAAACATTAAAAACTGCATAAAATTAACAGTTAAAACCATCAGACTGGATTCAAGGGTTTAAAAAAACAAAAACAAAACAAAACAAAAACAGTATGCTTTAGGATGAGTTCCCACTTGCGCCGGGTCATGTGCAACCATCGGGAGCGGACAGTGTAGTGTCCACTCTGGTGGTCCAATGTGGTCCGGCTGTAGCCCAGGGCAGACCACTGTTACCACTGTAGACTGTATGGGGAACGCACCTGCCCAGGGCTGCTAATTGATAAGGCAGCCTTTGCAGAATTATCAAATTAAGCTGATTAAGGTTACCTATTCTATTTGCTCACTAATTACTTCTCTAGGAGTATATATGAAAATTTGTCCTGCAGCAATGATATATACGTCAGCTTCAGGCCCTGTTCACACTCGGGACCTTTCAGCCAGCATTTTGATGCAGCACATGTAATCCTATGGGATTACTCTCACTGCAAAATTGTGATTTCCGCCGACTGCAAACACACTGCATGCAGCATTTTCTGGGCAATTACTTTGCAAATCTCATTCACTGGAAAGAGAATCGCAAAAAGGCAAATCAGGGTAAAAATCACGTTTTGCAAATTCCTTCACACAGAACTTTGCGTACAAATCGTATGTCAAAGCGGATCACAAAAACTTCCTGCTCCTTACAATCCGCTCTGAAAAGAGCATAAGAAAATTGCATGATTGCAGATTGTCAACTCCAAATATTCCCAACTTACTGTCACTCCGTCCACCAAGTGGCTGGACTTCAGGTTCCCAACACTAATGCAATGTGGCGGTACCAGGGCTTTAGAAAATAGATAAACCAATAGCTGGGCCCTCACATTTCATCTACTAGTCTATGAGAAACTCACAGTAGAGCAGCAGCAGGAAGCGATATGGCAACAAATGGTTACGGAACCGGCACAAGACCCCGGTGTCTCGGTGCAAAATCCCATTGGCTGCACTGAGGAGCTGTAACGCTTTATGGAAAATAAACACATCCAACCTTGACTGGCCAATTCTACCACTTCCACGTGGTACGAAAGCCAACAGATAATGAATACTTTGAATGTCCTACCATATTATTATGCATTTTTAGAAGGCTGACAGCTTCTGCAGCACTTCACTGACAGTCCTCCGAGGAGCTCACAATCTAATCCCTTTAAGTTACCTGTATGTAGAAAACTGGAGAGCCAAGATGAATACACCACACAAACACTAAAAGAACATTCTAAATCCAAGCTCAGTATTCTCCCCAGGCTCTTTTAGCCGGGTGCTTAACCCGGCTAGTTTTGGTGAGCATCCGGCTGTCTATCAGCTTGCCTCCTCTACCTATGGCTGTAAGCAAAGTTGCCCAGAAAAGCACTAGCCCTGCATGCTCTAATCGCGCCCCTCCCGGCTACTTTTGTATGCCACTCGGCTGGAAAAAAATTCTCGGGAGAACACCAATGCCTACAGCGTCTTGATTTGGATTTGAGTCAGGGACACCAGTGCTGCAAGGGAAGGATTCTGGCCACTACACCACCATGCTGCTGAACTCTGACCCAGTTTCTCAAATACCCCCAAATGTTCTAACCACTTTAAATGTTATTAAAAAAAAAAAACACATCCGGTGCAGTTGTCCAGGATCCTTAACCACTTTATCCACCACTACAGTATATTTATGTCCTCTGTGACTTCATCTAAGCCACGAGTCAGTAGATATACATCTTGTAGCAGAAGCAGTGCTGTGCAGGATTGGACTTGCTCCTGTACACACCTCTGGCACTATCTGATGCAGCACTAATTGGTGAATGGGAATATAGGTTTCCTGAGCTAATGAGATTGATTTTTACCATTAAAAATACTTTTATTTTCTGTAGCATTATTTCAGAATCAAATATCTTCACCATAAATTGTGACCGGAACATAATTTAAGTTTTGTGATAAGCGGTAAGAATAGCCAAACAAAATTTGTGTTTTTTATCTACAGTAGCACTTTTTATTTTTAAACTAGAATTGGTAAAACTGAGAAATACATGTGTTTTTCTATTTTTTCCCTTGTTGTCCCATTAAAATTCATAGAAAACAAAATTGAGGGGAAAAAATGGCATTACAATGAAAGCCTAGTTTGTCTTGAAAAAAAAAAAATCTATATTTCATTTCCGTGTCATCAGTAGGGATAAAGTTATTTCTGATTAAATAAGAACAAAGCTAAACTGTCAAAACTGCTCTGGTCCATAAGTGGGAAACAAGGTCTGGATGTGAAGTGGTTAATCATTAGGAATCTGTGGGCTGGAGAACATTCTCTATCATCTGAAGTGTCGCACTATCTGACAAGATTAGCTGTGCGCTCATTTCAGGTGTGTGATTTAAACCATACATGGCCAGAAAGATCAGCAGGACTGCCAGGCAACTGGCATGGATACATATAAAATCGGCGCCAGGAAACTTGGGCACAGGATACAGCCAGTATATGGCTGATCCTGCTGCTGCATAAGTTCCTGGCCGCGCTAAATACTATTCCCCCTCCAGGTCCATGTGGATGGTGGGGAATGATAGAATTTGGCTTCCAGCTATTGCTGCAGGACGAATTACAGCGTTTTAATTATAACTTCAGCTCCGTCTCCTGACGGCGCCGGAGTTACTCTGCGTGCGCTGCTATAGCTGTAATTCCTATTACAGCCTATGGTGGCGCCGGCGGGGCCCAAATCTTCCTGTGCTGTGATTAAAGCGCTCAGACTGCCAGGCAACTGGCATTGTGGGCCTGACCTCTTGCACAGGACAGAAGGGAAACCGAGAAATGCCCCCTGTATGTATTTAGAGAGTTTAGCCTGTCTAACCCCCCCCCCCCTCATCTGTGACTAATCACACATTGTAATTTGATCTCTCAGCTGTGTCAGCTTTGGAATCTCCACTGTCAGGCAGAGCTGCTAATTTGTAAACACAGGATGTTCACGTGTCTGCTTCAATGAAAACAGAAAGTATGCACTGCAGATGGATTGCAGGATTTGTATAAGCTGCAACTAAGAAATGTTTTTTTTCTTTAAAGGTTATTAAAGAGAACCTGTACTAAGTAAAAATATTTAAAATAAACACATGAGGTAACTTCAAATGAACATTACATAGTTACCTCCCCATCAGTTCCTCTCAGAAGCTCACCATTTTCTTCTTACAGTGATTCCTTCCAGTTCTGACAATATTTTGTCAGATCTGAAATATATCAGTTGCTGTCAGTTATAGCTGAGTGGACAACTGAAGTGCCCGGTAATGTCCATGTTTCCCTATGGCTCAAGTGGCCGATGTTACAGTTTAACTGTGTGCTGACCAGAAAGCTGTTATGGGTAATGGCCATTTTCAAAATGGAGGACGGAAAATTCCCTTGATCACAGTGGACAAACAGGACGCGGGACAGGAGAAAGACACTGAGGAGTAGACTACATGGAAGGTAAGTATGACTTGTGTATGCTTATTTTGACTTTTAATTTTCAGTTCAGGTTTTCTTTAAGCTGTTGCCCATCTTTTAGAGCAGAGGGGTAGTTCGGAGTTCTGGTCCCTTTAAAAAGGAAATGCATATGGCAGCTTCCATAGATCTCACACCTCTGGCTCCTTTTAATGCATTCTTTACAAACAGGAATAAGTATTTTAAATGAAAGTAAAAAGTAATAGTTTTACATGCATTTCTGCACCATTACCCCTTGAAAAATGTAGAGGGGTCAAAGAGGGTTGACCACATTAGGGGGAACTCTGTAAAAAAAAACATCTTTCCCGGAGAAAGAATAAAGTGTTGCGTAACACTGCATTAGATAAAAAGGAAAACCTATTTCAGTCACAAAGCAGGAAAAATGTTGTGGCAAAGCCGGCGCTGAGGGATCTGGATCCGTAGCCAATCGCAGAGCATTGTGCTCCAGATTTAGACACAATCCTGCGGTTATTGTGCTGTCTGATGGGGGGAGTAGTCTGGGAGGCCCAAGTTCATGTCTTGCGCTGCTGAATTGAATTAGTGAGAAGAGCAGCTCAGCACAAGGCAGGCTGGGAACAATAAGGATAGTCAGCTTTCAGTGAAATGACCTTACTGAGGCAAGGAGCCAAGGGAATATCAATAATTGATAGGAGCAGCCATCCTAGCCAAGAAACTAATGTACAGGGCTTCCATACAGCAGAGTAAGATTACCATTACATCAGAGCCGCTCAGCAGCACTGCATTTTTTTTCTTTAGAGAGAGTTTTAAATTATACATTGCAGTGGGACTTAACCTGCTTGATCCATTCAAACCAAGTGTGGTGTGCAAAAATCACAAATTAGCTTTACGCACAATGCCATAAATATTACATTGCGGGATAAAGATTCATCAGCGGGTTGAAGATAGAAAACGAACAGGAAAACTGCAGCCAAAATAAGCCAGGGAAGCTGAGACACTCTGCTTATGTCTATTGGCACATGCTGCTGCTTTCCTCTGAATTGCTGGAGGCCCTTTGTCCAGTCTTCCTGTGACCAGAATACAGCAGCCAGCACAGGAAGCTCGACAGTTACATAATAGCACAATCCTCCGGGCTGAGCTCTGAGAAGGAATGGTCTGACTAACACATCTGTGTCTTCCACACACTGCACCGCCCACCATGAGACTACAACACAGACTGGCATTCCCCCTCCAGCTACTGACTTCTCTGTCAAAGGGGCAGCAATACAACAGAAATGACTGCTCACATTTTACAACTACATTTATTCATTCTAATTTCAACCCTCCTTTAAAGGTTCCCAGGCTCACAGCGCAGCAAACAAGGTGTGGAAGGGAATTACAAAACGAAAAAAAGAATAAAAAAAACTTCAGCATATTATACCAGTCAGAGTCTGACATATTCACAGCTGCCTCAGAGGTGGAGGCACACTGCCTGGTTTGGCCTGTCCCCTGCTCAGCCCACTAAGCTAGGCTGTAAGCTCCCAAGGGCAGGCTCCTTCCCCACAACTACCCTCTAGCAGTGTTCCCCAACTCTGTCTTCAAGGCCCACCAACAGTGCATGTCCTGCAGGAAACCATAAACATGCACAGGTGAGGTAGTGTCTCAGGAAAGCTGATTAACCTTTTTGGGACCACGTGCATTAGATTCTACGCCGCACTTGTGGCTGTTCTAGCCTGATGCGGCGTAGAATCTACGCCGGCCCGCAATTTCCGCTCCCGACGCGATCGTGCGCACCCGGAGGGGGAGATTAAGCTGTCATATGACAGCCGACATCTCCCCCGAGTGAACAGCAGCCATCGCGTATGGCTGCTGATCACACGATCACTACGATCGCCGTCGGATCGTAGTGATCTGTTTGACAGCTGCGGCGGCAGGGGGGAAAGAAGAGGATCCACTCACCTCCCTGCCGTTCCAGCGACGATCGGCACCCCCCTCCGCTCTGGCCGGCATCTCCGCTCCATCTGACGTCAGCGCCGGGTCCCGGCTTGATGACGTCATCAAGCTGCGACCCGGAACTGATCGTCAGACAGAACGGAGATGCCGGCCGGAGAAGAGGGTCCCGTGCGGCTCATCGCTGGAGCCTGGAAGGTAAGTGAAGGCTGCTGGCAGAAGGGGGGGCCCAGGCCACCAAGGGGGGACACAATTCCAGGCAGCCACAGACTGGATCCGGCGGCCTGACCCCCCCCCAAACGCGCGCACCCCCTTCCCGCGCAAAATGCGTGGTCCTTAAGGGGGGGGTAGGTGGCCGGTCCCGAAAAGGTTAAACACCTCTGTGGATTTCCACAAAACATGCACTGTTGGGCCTTGAGGACAGGGTTGGGGAACACTGCGAGTCTAGAGCAGGGATGTTAAACTTCAGTCTTCAAGGGCCGCGGTCCTCACGTTTGGCACAGCGCAAACTAATTGACTGAATCAGGAAAGTCATGCTACACCAAGTAGAACACATTCCTCCATTTTTCAGTCCATCCTAAGCACTGGCATCGATATGGCCATTGAGGACTGGAGTTGGACACCTGTGCCCTAGATTGTAAGCTCCCAAGGGCAGGCTCCTGACCTGGCATCTTGACATATTACCCTCTACATCAGACAAGAGCAAATTATGGCCCACAAGCCGTATCTGGCAGATTTACTCACCGCCTCCCAGCTTCCACCACACATGCAGTCTCCATAGCTACAGCAGCATCGTCATGTGACCATTATTAGTATGTGCCAGCAGGTCACATGCTGTAGCCATACAGGAGGCTGTTCATGCAGCTGAAGGGGGGGGGGGGGGGGGGGCGCAAGTACATCTACCACCTAAACTGGGGGCATGTGGATTCCAATAGGGAGAAGAGGGGCAGCACAGATGCTACATCTGTCAAAATGAAAAGCCCATTAAAGCCCTATATTGTAAGCTCACAAGAGCAGGTTCCTCACCTGGAGTCTCCACCCCACTAAGTCTAGACTGTAAGCTCACAAGGCAGGCTTCCTCACTTAGTTTCTCTACCCCACTACCTTCTACAGTGTAAGCTTGGAATTTGGCATTTAGGCTTTGTAATTTTATTGATCAAAATGAGTAGGCGGTTCCCTACTTACAAACAGGTTCTGTTCCAGGATATTGCAAGTTGATTTTCCAATCTACCTCAAAATCATACAGGTACATACACGCTGGACCAATACACTAAACACTGAGTTTACCCCTGCCACCGCTGGACCTCCTACACACACACCAACTGATTGAGGTCTAGGGAATGTAAGATCCTGAAAGGCATGAGTCATAAATTACTTTTCTCCTATTTTGCTGTCACTTACAGTAGGTAGTAGAAATCTGACAGAAGCGACAGGTTTTGGACTAGTCCATCTCTTTATAGGGGATTCTCAGGGATGTATTTATTTTCAAAAGCACTTAGCGAATGCAGTTGCTCTGTCCAACTGCCAAAAAACTGTGTAGGAAGCAGGGAAGCTGGCCAGCATCGTTGTTTAAATCTTTTTTAGGGAATAGCTTTATAAAGAATATAAGCCTTGCTGAAAATCCCCTATGCAGAGATGGACTAGTCCAAAACCTGTCAATTGTAATCTGCTCCATTATCTTATGCCATTTGTACAATAAACAATTCCTTGGAATAAAGAGGATTCTGATTAAACACAGGTAGGTCTTAAAGAGGAACTCCAGTGAAAATAATTTAATATAAAAAAGTGCTTAATTTTTACAATAATTATATATACATGATTTAGTCAGAGTTTGCTCATTGTAAAATCTTTCCTCTCCCAGATTCACATTCTGACATGTATTACATGGTGACATTGTTACTGTGGGCAGATTATGTAGCTGTTCTGGCTTTAACAGACAGCTATAAACAGCCATTTCCTGTGTGTGTCATTGTTACATTGTGGCAGTTTGCCCAGAGTACCGTACGGTACCAGAGCCTCTTGTGGGAGGGGTTTCAGCACAAAATCAGTCACACAGCGCCCCCTGATGGTCTGTTTGTGAAAATCATTATATTTTTCATGTAAAAGTGGGTATCAGCTACTGATTGGGATAAAGTTCAATTCTTGGTCGGAGTTTCTCTTTAAGTTGGGTTCACACTACAGCCTAAACCAGTCCACTTCACAGACCACAACAGATGAACGGATAAGTCCACTGATCCTAATCAGAAACCAAAACACACACTCTACAAATAAAGGTGCTCTGGCTATCTGGAGTCTGGGCTTTGGCCAGCCCAGAAATTAAGTGCTCTGAGCCTCTATAGGTAGGCCTGACACAGGACCCCCCCCCCCTTTCCTTGCACACAGCCATTCTCCACAGATAAGGCAAGCACAGTCTAATGCTGGGAATACACGGTTCAATTCTGGCGCTCGATTCTGTACCCAATCGTTTAGTCCGCTGATCTTTTTTTCAATTCACTTCAATGAGAAATCGAGGAGTAAAACGATCGATTGTGATTGGACATGTCGGAAATTATCTTTCGAGCCATCTTATCAGATCAGAATCGACCAGTGTATTCCCAGCATAAAGGCCCATACACACGTCGGATTTCCGCGGACGGGTCGTTTGAACGTCCCGTCGTTCGCCTGCTAAATCGGGCGTGTGTACAGGCTGTCGTTCGCTTGATAAGGGCGAGTTTGAGCGATCCGCCGGGCGGATCGCTCAAACTCACCCTTATCAAGCGAGCGACAGCCTGTACACACGCCCGATTTAGCGGGCGAACGACGGAACGACAGGACGTTCAAACGACCCGTCGTTCGTGGAAATCCGACGTGTGTATGGGCCTTAAGACACTAAACTATCAGCAGGCTAATTGTTACTCAGATTTTATGGTCATTTTCTCACCTTCATGGTAAACAAAGGCTAAAGACCTCTGCCTGGGCTCCTAATTATCTTTACAAGATAGTGCTTAATGCCTGGTGCACCCCATCCAATTTCCCATCAGATAGTTGCTTCGAACTGATTAGTTTGGCAGGTCTGAACGTTACTGATAAATTTTCTGATCACTTCTATACAAAATCAAATAAATAATGACACAGAGAGCCTGATATAGTCTTTTATGTACTGGTAAGGAGGACTTGAAGTATCTTTATTCTTACAAGCCAGGGTTACTACTCAGGCAACCACTGTAGAGATTAAGCCTGTCCCCACTCAGGGTTAAGAAGTTGCTCTCCGTAGATCAGAAGAAAGGGGCAACACCCTTCCACCAAGGGTGGACTCCTATAGCACAAGGTGAACAGAGGCACCAAGAGAGTAAAAATAGATAAAAACTTTTCGAACATGGGGAAGCAGTGGTGGACTTCCCTCCTCCAAGTAGGCACAAAAACTTTAAATGTTTAAAACATAAAAAATGTATTGGTGCACTCCAAAGTTCTATGCAATGCATTTCGCAGGTATGACCCTGCTTCATCAGGCAGTGGGGTAGGAGTATATGGCAAATGCAGGTCTCAGTCTGGGCCAAGTGCCTCTGTGACAAAATCGATCAGAAAAATTATCGGAGATCAGATCTGACCAGTCAGAAATAGATTCGGTCTGTTCGAAGAGTAAATTGCATGGTGTATACCAGGCATTACTGTGCATTTTGGGAACTGTACATCGGAATAAGCAGCAGCTCCCATTCGCTGCACTACAAGAAGCTGCCCATCATTGAACAATAAATACTTATTAAAACAGCCTCAGTTAAATATGGCCCCTGTTTATTACATATAAATAGAAAACAAGGAGAGGTTGGGGCAGGAAGTTGCATATACTGAATATTACCAAGCAGCCAGCCATGTAACTCGGACTTCCCTCCTCACTGAATGCCCAGGCATTAGTCACATGGCCAACACTGGAGGCCCAGAGTGTTCTGCCAGACATCTGTGACATCACTGGCCATTGCTGGATGTATAGTGTGGCCATCAGTCCCTGAGCTCCCAGCATTCCAGCCGGTTACCATTGCCCAGGCATTAGTCACATGGCCAACACCGGAGGCCCAGAGTGTTCTGCCAGACATCAGTGACATCACTGGCCATTGCTGGATGTATAGTGTGGCTATCAGTCTCTGAGCTTCCAGCATTCCAGCCGGTTACCATTGCCCAGGCATTAGTCACATGGCCAACATTGGAGGCCCAGAGTGTTCTGCCAGACATCTGTGACATCACTGGCCATTGCTGTATGTATAGTGTGGTCATCAGTCTCTGAGCTCCCAGCATTCCAGCCTGTTACCAGTGCCCAGGCATCAGTCATGTGACACTGGAGGTCCAGAGTGTTCTGCCAGACATCAGTGACATCACTGGCCATTGCTGGATGTATAGTGTGGCCATCAGTCCCTGAGCTCCCAGCATTCCAGCCTGTTACCAGTGCCCAGGCGTTGGATGGAATTCTCCCCATAATGTATTAAGCCTCACCTACACGGTACAATTTTCCATTAGATCGGATCTATTAGACGAATCTATTAGATAATTTCCAACTGGCCCAATCGGATTGCATTAGATTTTGCAGTAGATTTGGGCAGGACTGTGGAGTCGGAGTCGAGGAGTCGGGGCAATTTTGGGTACCCGGAGTTGGAGTCTGAGTCGTGGTTTTAGAAATTGAGGAGGAGTCGCATGATTTTTGTACAAAATCCACAACCCTGTTAAGTATTAGACTAAGGAGTCGAGGAGTCGGAGTCTGAGCAATTTTGGGTACCCAGAGTCGGAGTTGGAGTCGTGGTTTCAGAAACTGAGGAGTCGGAAGATTTTTGTACCGACTCCACAGCCCTGGATTTAGGGTACTTATCAAAGCAAAATCGATCACAAAATTGATCTTTTAACAATTTGGACGTCCATACACAATGCAATTTCTTATTAGATCCATCTATCTGATGTAAAATTGTACTGTGTAGATAAGGCTTAATGCTGGGAATACAGGGTACATTTTCGCCACTCAATTGAGCAATATAGATGGCTTGATTGATAATTTCCGTCATGTCCGATCACACGCCGGATCGATTCCGCGCTCAATACCGTGGGCGGGACAATGGAAAAAGATCAGGAAAATGAGCAGAAGATAAGAGAGTCGCCCGCGGTATCGAGCGGGGAATCGATCGGGCGGCAGAATCGAGACGCAAAAACGTACCGTGTATTCCCAGCATAACACAGCTTTCTAATGTCTACAAATGTCTACATTCCCTTACCGCCTGTTCTGGGGACAGCAGCCACACACAGGACTCCAATCATGACAGCAATAAGTCTGGGCTACTCATCACTGCTCCCTAATGGCCCATACTCACGGGCAACTTTTTGGCATGTCGCTAGCACACGGGAGCGTGTGCGCGACATGCCGGCGACAGCTCGTCGCCAGGTCCCTCCACATACACACGGCGGAGGGACCTGGCAACTGATGCGGCGGAAGCTGTCGCTGTTGTCCCTCCCCCCACCGGAAGCGCCGTCTATTTGCAATTATGTTGCTGTCGCTAGTCCGCGTACTCACGCGGACTAGCGACAGTTGCGGCGGTGACTGTCGCCAGGCGATTGACCGCGCCAATCGCCTGGCGACATCAGCGACGGGCGACAGTTCGGGGTGCGCGCCCGTGCAACGTCGCATACTCACGGGCGACCTGTCGCCGCAACACGCGACAATGGTAGCCCGTGAGTATGGGCCTTAACAGAGGCTAACCTGCCAGTGGCTGCTACTGATTACAGTTTGATTGGTCACTGGGGAGGGTGACAAGGGACAGGTCATCCTAGTCTACATCCCCAGGTCTCTTGCGGGAGCTACAGATTACTGACAGAGCTACAGCAGCATGGTCGGGCAACGATACCCCTCACCCCAGAATCGCCTGCAGATGTATTGAGGCTGTTACTGCTCACACAAGTCTTCCCTCTGTACAGTGCCGTAGAAGACATTACCGCTATATAAAGAACAGCATTAGCAACATAATAGTAAAGAGAGAAAGCCAGACATGCAAGGAATGTAGAGGATTGTGCTGCTGGCTGAGAGGCTCCGAGTGGCCATCTGACCAAGCGCGGCCGTTTTATTGCCCAGTGGCTGCACACCAATATCAAACATGTTTTATATTCCACAGACAGGACTTGTAAAGATACACAGCAGCTATTCAGGAGCAGACTCATCCTGCCCAGCCCCCCTCCTCCATCATCACACACCCCCTCCCCCACTGCGGCAAGGCAGATGGCAGCAGTGTGACCTCCCTGTTCCTGCCTCCTTGTTTTGATCCTGCAGTCTTGATTGCTCAGGCTAATCCCACACTGAGTCTTGGCAGCCTGCCAGAGCGGTTATTAATGGTAGCAGAGCTTCTGGTTCCACCTACTGCTATATCCACCAATGACGAGGCTGTGTGTGCCGGGTTCTCACTACACACAGCAGTAACATCCCCCCCATGTCACTACTAGCCAGTTATCTGCCTGCACTGGGGACACCAGCACCAACGTCCCCATGTCACTACTAGCCAGTTATCTGCCTGCACTGGGGACACCAGCACTAACGTCCCCATGTCACTACTAGCCAGTTATCTGCCTGCACTGGGGACACCAGCACTAATGTCCCCATGTCACTACTAGCCAGTTATCTGCCTGCACTGGGGACACCAGCACCAACGTCCCCATGTCACTACTAGCCAGTTATCTGCCTGCACTGGGGACACCAGCACCAACGTCCCCATGTCACTACTGGCCAGTTATCTGCCTGCACGGGGGAGGGGGGGGGTGGCACCAGCACTAATGCCCCCATGTCACTACTAGCCAGTTATCGGCCTGCAAGAGTGACACCAGCACCAAAGTCCCCATGTCACTACTAGCCAGTTATCTGCCTGCACTTTGGGCACCAGCACCTAAATCCTCATGTCACTACTAGTCTTATCTTCCTACACTGGGGACACTAGTATGTCACTGAGACTTAACTGACTGCACTGGAAAAAACAGCACTAATCTACCTAGGTCACCGCTAGCCTTATATTGCCCATCACACAGCACTAACAGCCTTGTCTCACTCCTGGCCTGCTATCTGCCTCTACTTCAGCCAAACCATACTACCATCCCTGTATCATACCAAAGTTTTAAGCCTCATCTACACGGGTAGATGAGGCTCCGATGATCCTTATCAATCGAGCCGCTGATGCGGCTCGATTGATAAGATCCGACAGGACGGATCTTGCTTCCGCCGATTCCCTGCTCGCTCCCCGCTAGGGGACAATGGCAGGGAATCGAGCAGAAGATAAGCGGCGCCGGCGGGGACGAGCGGGGAATCGAATGCGGCGGCGAGCGGGGACGCGCAGGAGGCGATCCGGCGGCTAATCGAGCCGCCGGATCGCTACAACCTCTTATGGTGTAGACGGGGCTTTAGACTTCACGTTATATTAACACATCTGATGGGGAGGAGAGTCTGAGGATCAGGGAAGTGTCCTGGCTGTGTGCGGAGTCCATCAGCATCAGAGCTGCATTCAAATGCATGCTAACTGGAGGGGGGGGAAGGGGGGGGGGAACACAACAACAAGACAAACTATTTATAAGATAGCCTCTCTGCCATTCTGATGTTCAGGTGTCAGCTGAATACAGGACTAAGGTGGGCTTCACCTGCCAAATCTAAAAATCTAATGTCTTATGAAACCCGTCAGTTGGAGAGATCGCTCAAGCCATTCTCCCTGCTGGGTGTAAAGAGCTGCACAGTACACACACTCGACTGCCATCGCCCAAAACGACAGACGAGTTGGCCTAGAACAGTTGGGGGGGGGGGGGGGGGGGGGGGTGTCCCCAATGACAGTAAAAGAAAGCAATTGTCACCTTACTGCTGCACCATATAAACTGAGGGACAGTTGGCGACGACTATATACACTCTAAAGTGCTGCGGAAGATATTGACGCTACATTAATACTAAAGAATAACATACTAGTAAAAGAGAAATGTGAACAGGCACCCTGCAGACCATCAGGCCTGTTGGGGGAAATAACGCAATATTGCACAGGTCAATATGGGTAAGACTTGGCCAGTTTTCAAGTCTGGTTACTGCAGGATTGAGTGTTGCTCGTCTCCAACACTCGCTCGGCGACCAACACCAGCTCCAGCAAGCCCTCCCTGGACACAAGAGGTCAGGGGAAGATGACCCCTAACATTTCCCCCACCACACAGCGTCCAGATGAGCCCGTCCAGAGATGAGCTGTAAAATTCTCTGGAGGATGAGGATTCCCATGGTGACCTGTGGTCCCCCGAGCCACTCACAGGGCCAGATTTATCAACGCATTACCACCAGTTTTTTTTCTTCTTAAACCGTTCTAACCAGCAGGAGAAACTGTTCTGCATGATAAGAGGATTCCTAAATCATACTTAATAGCGGCAGCTTAGGGTGGATTTCTAGAGCTGCACTACAATTGAGAAAAGTGCAAATCCATTGCTAAAACTGTTGCAGATTTAGAACTGCTTAAAGAGAACCAGAGCGATCCAGGCTTATGGGGCTGGAGGAAGCCCCAGGTATGTATAAAACCTTTTTCCATTTTTTAGCTAGGCTTCGTCTCTGGTTCCCTTTAATAGCAGTTCTACAGATCGTGCAGCAGTGCAGGCTAGGCATGATTTGTGACAGGCTCCTCCTCCGCACCCCCCCCCCACCTCCCTGGTGTCCTGTGAAGCTGTGCTTAACCCTTCCAGTGCTGGGCATTGATCCACTATTTCAGTTCTAATATATTGATTTTATATACTAATTTACATTACATCTTGTCAGTTAACCTAAAATCTACTGTAAATATATTTATTCTATTATAACTTCTCTTTTTTGTATCAATACAAATGTATTGGTTACCACAGCAACAGCAATTTCCCCCACACACACTGCACTGTGAGAAACGCCTCCTGGTTTAGAACAGTTTAAGAAGGAATATGCACTATCTAGTGATTTCTTAGGATGTCTGAGACAGTTCTGCACGGATTTCTAAAAACCTACCAATATTTTGTCTCGGACACTCTTGATAAATGTCCCCTACGGACCCTCTAAAGATTATAAACAAGGGCTCTTCTAGCACCAGCGGGGTTTTAGTGCAAGCGGCTCCGTGGTACTGCACATGCATGGCTGCACTCACGGCAAAAGAGGACCACAGCCCTGATCAGCTGGAGGGTCCGCGAACGGCAACGGTGAACTGGAAGACGCCATGGGAAGCCTTGTTAATATCCAGAGACTTCCCTCTTAGGATAGTATGCGTTTCTGAACTCTAGTTTTGGCTCAGGTCCTCTTTAAGCAGCAGCATTTTCCTCAGAAGGAAGGGACATCCTGAACACAAGCAGTCTGAGAATAAAGGGCTACAAGCCATGAATTACACACCAGTGACAGCCTCTGTGTGGGATTCAGGTGCAATGGCTGCAGAAACAGGGGAGGCTTTCGGATAAGCCAGGTAGGGAAAATGTTAATTCAAGCTCCCATAGCTGAACTCGTAAACAGCGTATTCTTTGATGTGCTCCACACACAGAAAAGCCATGTTCACAACAAAGCAGCTATTAGCACACACCCACGCATCGTGCAATAAGGGAGGTGTGCAGCTTGGCTTCTTTACTTCTCCATTTCAACCAATCTCTGTTTTGTAACTATGATGAAAGGGGGAAGGGAGACAGAACACACATGGCTTTCCAACGGCTTTGAACTTTGTGTCTACAGTCAGACAAACCCAGGAAGCTGATCATACAAGACAAAGATTAATCCCTGCATTTACCAAACAGTCAAAGCAGCAAGTGTGTCAAAAACTACACAAATAACTGTTGGTAGTTGCTGACTAATTATTCAAGAAAGCTACAGAGGGGCAATGGTTATGTAACGTATACTGACACTGGCTGCTGCCACACTTTCCTTGCCCAGGCTACAATACAGGGCAGCAGCATTATGCAGCCACCATACACACAGGAAAGCAGAGGGAATTATTTGCACAACTGCTGCACTAAGCTAGTCAGTGTATAGCACAATATACACACACAGCATAAAGACCAGAGCTGGACAGACTACAGCCTGCATTTGGCCTGCGTGTGCTGGTTCTCCGCTCCCCCCCCCCCCCCCTGCAAAGTTGCGAGCGGCCGGCTCGCAACTCACTCGCCGAGGTCCCGCATCGTGTCTCCATGGCAACAGGACATCACATGACTTGCCGTCAGGAAGCGCCAGCGTATTATAGGCTGGCAGCCACAATATACACACGCAGCATATAGATACTGGGTGCTGCCAAACACCTCTTATACTTCTATTTCCCAATCGGAAACTCCACCCATACCTGCACAAAGTCCCACCCAAATTGCTTTAGCCGAATTGTACCGGTGTGCGAGTCAGACAGCAAGCCAATTGATAGAATAAGCGATGGTTCCCTGTCCGGCTGGCATGCAGGGAAATGCTGATTCCACAAAAAGGGGATACAGGCTCTAAAGGGGAATATGGAGGGCAGAGGAAGCTGGCACCGGTCACCATACTGCTGTGTAAAGCACTCAGGCTGCTGGTAATGGAGAAAGGTTTACCAGGCAGCTGGGGAAGGAGTGGGTAGGGAGATCTGATGTCTGTTGTGGGGCAGTGTAGAAGAATTGTAAATGCAGTATTTACCAGGAGGCAATGAGGCATTGATTTAGCACACCAGCTAGTATAGCTATTGTCCTAAAAGGCAGACAACATGTAAGAGCACCAGCGTTGTTGTGCAAGTCACTATGTACTCATGCTACATAAAGCTAGAGGCAGCTGGTAAAGTCTGCTCCTGCTGAGAATGCAGCTTGTATATGGCAGCGCATCAACCCCCCTCGCCAGCTATCATCCTGGTAGATAGCTTCAGCCAAGAGCATTGTGCTCCCCACTCACCAGGCTCTCAGGTGGCATCACACCAGCACAGCTCTGTGTCCCCCTCCGAATAGCCACAGAACACGTCGCTAGCCTGCAGCCTTACAGCCTCGGCCCTGCAATGCCACCAAGTGACATGCCTTGTGTGTCTGAATGAGGCTGCAGGCATGTCTGTCCTTGAGGTAGGTACACACCAGGGCTGTGGAGTCGGTCCAAAAATCCACCGACTCAGACCGACTCCTCAGTTTAGGATTCCACCGACTCCGACTCCTCTAATTTGCATATTACAATTTTGTTGATTAAAAGTATGTAACGTGAAAGTCGTCTCTTAACTGCCAACGCTTAGGAATTTTACAAGACAACTGAAGTTAGAAGGATATCTAGACTACTATATTTATTCCCTTTAGACTAAAACTAGTCCTTGGTAAGAGTACTTGTAAAAGGTACAGACTGGAACAAAGAACATCTATCAGGCCCTAGGCAATGTAAGTGTGGGTACATGTAAGAATGATGTGCAGGTACTCTGCAGGGGAATGAGGAGATTGTAAACAGACAACACCTCTGTGTTCAATGTGCACAGCATTCTCAGTGGATTCCCTGCAGCTCTGTGGGGAGTGCATATGTAGAGTATAGTACTACTGTGTAACAAAGTAAACCTGAGACAGATGAAATTAAAGTTTTATACATACCTGGGGCTTCCTCCAGCCGCCTTCAGGATAATCAGTCCCTCGTTGTCCTCCACCACCTGGATCTTCTGCTATGAGTCCAGGTACTTGAGCCAGTCGGGCGTAGTGCGCATGCACACACTCCGCCGCCAGGAGCATACTACACCTGTGCAGCACTATTGCGCAGGTGCAGAATGTTCCTGGCTGTGGGAGCGGCATGCGGCCGGACAGCGCTGACTGGCTGAATTACCAGGACTCATAGCAGAAGATCCGGGTGGTGGAGGACAGTGAGGGACTGATTAGCCTGAAGGGGGCTGGAGGAAGCCCCAGGTATGTATAAAACTTTACTTTTCATCCGTCTCAGTTACCCTTTAATTTGTAGTCACCAAACCAAATTTTAACAACATATCAAATTATTTGATTTCATCAGCAAAGGGAGTGCATACATTTGCATAAATCAGCATCAATGCAGAATTATTTCCATCTCATTGACCATCTCTATTAGTGACACGGCTACACATCAGGCTTTATTCTTACAGCATAGATGTTATTTAGTATATATAAGAGATTCCTGTGTACACATCATATATACAGTCACAATCAGATATGTATATCTGACCTTAAAAATACGGGGACTGCTTTATTGAAGCAGCACAAGTAACTAATTTTGATTGGTTTATTTCATTTTTGTGGACTAAGCACAGCTATTACTGTATATATACACATTTTTTTTAATGACCATTATCTGAGAAATAGAACATTTTATATTTTCTATTTTAATTACAGTTACAAATTCATTAGGAGTCGGAGTCGGTGCATTTTTTCCCGACTCCGACTCCAGGCACCCAAAATTGCCCGACTCCACGACTCCGACTCCACGACTCCGACTCTACAGCCCTGGTACACACGTCCTGATTTTTTAACCCAACTTGTTGTTTGAACGACAAGTTGGACGTGTGTACACGCAGTCAAGCGACAGATAACAGCCGGTTTGCCAGATCCGCTTAGCGGATCAGTTGGACCAATTGCCATTCAAACAGCTGTCAGGTCCGTACGTGTGTACAAACGACTACTAGATGTTCAAACATGCAGTCTCTTGATCACTCATTTAACCACTTGAGGACCACAGTGGTAAACCCCCCTAAAGACCAGGCTGTGTTTTGCATAATTGGCCACTGCAGCTTTAAAGCTAAGTACCCACGGGGGTACAATTGTAGCTGTCGCCGCACACGGGAGCGTGTGCGCGACAGTTCGGCGGCAGTTCGGCGACAGCTCGTCGCCAAATCCCTCTGCATCCACACGGCAGCAGAGGGATTAGCGATGCGGCGGAAGCTGTCGCCGAGTTTCCTCCAACCCGCCGGAAGCTCCATGTGGTGTGTGTGGGTAGCTGTCGCTAGCCCGCATACACATGCGGGGCTAGCGACAGTTCCGGCGAGGTTGCGGCGACGACTGTAGCCGGCGATTGAACATGTCAATCGCCTGGCGACAGCTCCGACGGGCGACGGTTCGGGGCGCGCGCATCATACACACGGGGGAACTGTCGCCGTGCCACGCGGTTGCGGCGACGGCCGTCCCCCGTGAGTATGGGCCTTAAGACCAAGCTACAGGACTGCACAACACCGCACACGAGTGATTAAACCCCCCCCCCTTTTCTCCCCACCAACAGAGCTCTCTGTTGGTGGGGTCTGATGGCCCCCCAGTGTTTATTTTTTTATATAAATATTTATGTGGGTTTTTTAAAATATTTTACTATTTTTTAATATATTTATTTAAAACCCTCCTTCCCCCCAGCCGGCCAATCATAGCGATCAGCTCTCATAGGCTTCTGTCTATGAGAGCCGATCGCTCTCTTGTCCCCCAGGGGGACAGCTGTGTCACACGGCTGTCCCCAGTACAGCGCTGCTGCTGATCGCAGCGCTGTACATGTAAATAGACGGCGATCACGGCGTCTAACAGTCTCCCGAGCGGCACGGAGACTGAAGTGGGGGCGGAGCTCCACCGCCCGAGCAGGAGATGTGCGCCCAACCTGCGCGCGATCTCCTGCAAAATGCAGCCCCAATTGGCGTTAGGCGGTCTTTAATTAGTTAATCTAGTCCATTGTCTATTATCAAGTTGGTTAACCACATGTAAATTAGGATATCAATTGGTTTGTTGGTCAGTGTGTACAGGACGTTTGAACAACTTTTTGTTTGCACTTTAAATCGTGCAAACGACCAGTATAAACAACAATTAGGCGTAAAGATGGACGTTTGTAAGCACCTTTACTCCCAGCTCTAATATCTGAACAAGTAAATGAACAGTACATGCCTGATTGATAAAGAGCACACTTCCAGCAAGGTCCAGTCCTGCTGCAGAAGCTGGCAGAGATCTGCATGTGATAACCAGCCCCTTCAGATGCAGGATGTGCCATTTATCAAACATTATAAAAGGTGGCCATTAACTTTCCAATTTCTAGCGAAAAATCGTTTTAACGATCAGATAATTCGGATCGGAAGAAAAATAGTTCACTACACCAACAACGAACCAATCTTTGCTTCCTATCACAACCAACGAGAAAATCCAAATTTTGGTTTGACCAAAAATCCAAATCGGACGTTTGTAATGGATTGTGCCCATCAATGGAGATTTACAACCAATCCGATCAGAATTTCTTATCGCTAGAAACATTTTTCACTAGAAATTGGACTGTTAGTGGCCATTCTATGGCTATTGACACGGCTATAGTGTATTACCTAATAGTGGCCATTCTATACCAGAGCTAGCAATGCAGATGCAGTATGTAATCAGAGCTGCTCAGGATCAGTACAGCTCCAGCACACAGCATTCACACAGAGCCAGTCTTCTGATACCTTTACCATTTTACGTGGACTAAAATCTAATAATACAGAAAACTATTATAGAAAAAAAAAATCAACCATGTTTCCCAGCTAATGAGTAAAGCCTTGCACACACCTGTGATTAGTCACCCAGAGCAAGGATCGTTTATCCTCTCTGTGTACTGTTAAGCTGCTCGGCTGTTGGCTATCCTGGCCTAATGAGCAGGTGTTATGCTGCAGCTCGCAGTGGAATTACAACAGCAAGCCAAGGTTTTCAAGCGCATCGGATTGACATTTGGGGAACCCCATAGTCCCTCAAAACAAGCAATGGAAATCTAGTGTGCATACAGAACCGCAATCTTTAGAACTGGGCTTTAATGCCTCGTCCCCCAGTACCACCTAACAGGATCCAGGACTAGTGACATTATTATTATTTTTTATTTATATAGCTCCAACATATTCCGCAGCGCTTTACAAAGCACAATAAGACGACAAGGGGAACATAGATATACTAACAAATTGTAAAACAGAGTTCCAAGCAGCACAAATATTGTGACAAAAACAGTAAACATTAGGAGGAGGACCCTGCCCTTGCGAGCTTACAATCTAGTGGGTAGTGGGGGACACATTAGGTAAGGGGGTGGAGGATGGATGAGGCAGTGACTTTTTGCCTCAGATTACATTGTGTCAAATATGTAAATAAAGGGCTATAGAATATTATAAGCTTGTCTGAAAAGGTGTGTTTTAAGAGTGCGTTTGAAGATGTCCAGGTTTGGAGCATGACGTACAGGCTGAGGAAGAGAGTTCCAGATAAGAGATGATGCTCGTGTGAAGTCTTGGATGCAAGCATGAGAGGAGGTGATCAGCTTAGAGGCCAGGAGAATTTCCTGGGAGGAGCGGAGGTTGCAGGAGGGACAATAGCAGCTACCATCATGCAGCCTGGATAGCAGACGTCACATGACCACAATACACGTCTAGTCAGAATGCGCTCCCAGACCAGCATTTGGCAGTGGGGGACACAGCTACAACATGACAGCTTGCAGATTTTGGATGACCCTTCAGCTGGGTCTCCTGCAAGCCTGCGCAGTCTAGTCTGTTCTGTTTTATGGAGAGGGGAGAGCGAGCGGCTAGAGAGCCACTGTGAGAACCGCAGCACTGGCCAAGGATTTTGTGGCCTTGCCAACCACTGAAGGTGAGGCCATTTTACAAGGGATCTTTGCAAAAGCAGAGTCTAGATTCATTTTGACAGATAAATCTGGTTTAGAGAACATATATAACCACATGGTCCAGCATGCACAAGGCCATTTCAGCCTTCATCAGCACATGGACTGACCAGGCTCTATGTAGAGCCTTGAGGCAGATGACTCAGGCTACATGTGGGCGGCATGCATCTTGCGAGACGAGATGCCGGGCACAGCTGTCCAGCGTCTCGCAGCCATAACCCTCTAACCGCGCACACTGAGCACGGCTATGGGATTCAGACGCATGACCCAAGAATATGCTGCAGGCCGTCAGATTTTTTTCCCCTGCCCATAAATCAAACGCTTCCTATTGTCTTCAACAGGCTGCCAAATCCCATCCCAGTGTTCTCCCCAGGCTCTTTTAGCCGGGTGCTCCACCCGGCTAGTTTTGGTGAGCACCCGGCTGTCAACGGGCTCACCTCCTCCTGTCTTGTAAGCAGAGTTGTCCAGTAAAGCTCTGGCCTTTCAATTTCTCATCTCACCCCACCCGGCTACTTTTTCATGCCACCCGGCTGCAAAAAATTTCTGGGGAGAACACTGCATCCAAATGAGTGGGTGGGGAATCGGGCCAGATTTGCAGCAGTGGAAACCTTACAGGACTCAAGGTAGGTTACGAGCAGAACCAACAATTACTGCAGAGGGTCAAAAGGAACCCAAAAGCCACTATAATTGCTAAAGCCATTCCAGAGGAATCCCAATTGGAAAGGTCAGTCACATGACTCGGGGATCCCTATAGAAATCACAGTGTTGGCAGCAGAATGGATGTCAAGTTAAACAGATCTCGCTCTACAGCAAATCATAGAGAGAGAGAGAGAGAGAGAGAGAGAGAGAGAGAGGAGAGAGAGAGAGAGAGAGAGGAGAGAGAGAGAGAGAAAGAGAGAGAGAAAGAGAGAGAGAGAGAGAGAGAGAGAAAGAGAGAGAGAGAGAGAGAGAGAGAGAGAGAGAGAGAAAGAGAGAGAGAAAGAGAGAGAGAGAGAGAGAGAGAGAAGAGAGAGAGAGACGAGAGAGAGAGAGAAGAGAGAGAGAAAGAGAAAGAGAAAGAGAAAAGAGAGAAAGAGAGAGAGAGAGAAAGAGAGAGAAGGAGAAAGAGAGAGAGAGAGAGAGAGAGAGAGAGAGAGAGGTCAACTACAGGCAGCAGCTCAGCAAGTGACTGAACTAGCAGCCATGCTGGCTACAAAGAGTGAAATTCAGCAGAGGGAGGGGGGAGACAGGTTTGGTAATTTTTGTAAAAATATACCGCCTACATCAGTTTATATGAAACAGCACTCAGCAGAAGCAGCATTTCTACATTAGCATTAGGATATGGTAACACCACCTATAAAAGGACAGGAGCACAGCAGCTTGCAGGTACAGTAATCCCCATATGTCACAGCATCAGGACTCCACACTTGCCAAATCCTGTTTTGCAAGAGTCATTCCATTATGTGATGTGTTATTTATGAGGCTTGCCTCAGTCTACTATGAATGGTTACAGCTACAGAAGCTGATACCAAGCACAGCGTATCAGTAACAACGCACAGGAGAAGCACTAGCCACGTAGGCCTCTGTGTACCGAGCTGCACTCTGCTAGGGAAGGAGGCAGGGTGTAAGGCGGATCTGTCCGCAATACTATCTCAGGAAAAAAAACCACAAGTAAATAAATACTTGCTCTACTTACATATGACTGCACATTGAACTGTCCACATTTTGATTTTAGGAATTTTTTTATTTTTTTTTAACAGAAAAAAAAAATCCTCCTTAGCATCTCATATTTTAACTGTGGCTATTTTGAAGCCAATTCTGATGTCACTTCCTCCTTTACTCTCCTCTGCCTGATTGTGTATGCATTGCCCGCCCTCCACTATAGAAAGTGCATTGTCTCAGCATGAGAAATTTTGGCCAGAGAGAAACAGGTGTGGGAGGGGAAAACAAGAGGGAAAGAGCTTCAGCCAATCAGACTGCATTAGTTAAAGGAACACTGTGGGGGGGGGGGGGGATGAGTTGAACTTACCCAGGGCTTCTACTGGTCCCCCGCAGACATCCTGTGCTCACGCAGCCACTCACCGATGCTCCGGCCCCGCCTCGGTTCACTTCTGGAATTTTTAAACTTTAAAGTCTGAAAACCAAAGCGCCTGCGTTGCCGTGTCCTCGCTCCCGCTGATGTCACCAGGAATGTACAGCACAAGCCCAGTATGGTTTGTGCCTGCGCAGTACGCTCCTGGTGACATCAGTGGGAGCAAGACAGCAACACAGGCGCAGTGGTTTTCAGACTTTAACGTCTGAAATTCCAGAAGTGAACCGGAGGCAGTGAGTGGTCTGCACGGTCACATGATGTCTGCAGGGAACCATTAGAAGCCCCAGGTGAGTTCAAACTCATTTTCCCCCGACCCCTACAGTGTCCCTTTAAGTCTGAGAGGAAGTAGAGTAGCAAAAAAGGACAACCCAGGCATGCCCTGCAACTTCTTTTGTGTACCAAATTTTATGTGTACCAGATAAGAGTCTGGTAAACTGGGGAATCATCATTTATCAACAAGAAAAGTAATAGTGATTTTAACTTTTGGCTTGCCTGGTTAGCTCCCTTATTACTGGTTTACCAGATATAAAATAAGTTACAATTTAAGAATGGTGTAAAACCTGACTGTTCTTTATTGGGGACCCAACAAGGGCTCATAGAAGCAGCATTTTACCACCAATAAGTGATAAGACAGGCTGCTATGTACAGGCCAAAGCAATTACCCTGTGTCTGTGGGACGTGGTTGTGAAGGTACAACACTCGGGTAACTCTGCTCTGGGATAAGCAAGGGGCCATATAAAGAAATTCATACACAGTTTTCACCCCACCTCCGCTTATTTAGTTACTCATTCTGTGTTGGGTACCCGCTATATACTTCTGGCTACTGGCCAATGTCTGTGCAAATGTGAGGTGATCATTATGATCACACGGTTCTATTCAGTCTCCATAGAAATCAAATTAACTTTATTGGCCTGACCAAGACTCATACAGGCATTGCCAAAGCAAGGGGAAAGGGGGGACATGGAAGCGTATGAGAGGAATCGGTGCAGAAGACTTGGGCGCATGTATGGCTTATTCTGCTCCTGCACAAATTTCCACTGATGTTAATTACTATTCCCCCTCCAGGCCGCCATGGATGGTGTGGAATGAAAATTCGGCTTCCAGCAATTGCTGGAGGCCGAATTATTGTGTTTTAGAAGTAACTTCAGCTCAGTCTTCTGACGGCGCTGAAGTTACTCACTGCTGCGCCCAAGTCTCCCAAGTGTTTGACATGGAAAGGGGTGGGGGCACAATGGGTAAGCAGTCCATGGACATTATTAGGTTTACAGTTCATTTATGCTCCTCTCAGTCTGCAGCATGCTGTGACATAGTGTGCAGCGATTGTCACTGTGGATTCCTCCTCTCAGCCTGTGGCATGCTGTGACAGTGTGCAGCGATTGTCACTGTGGATTCCTCCTCTCAGTCTGTGGCATGCTGTGACATAGCGTGCAGTGATTGTCACTGTGGATTCCTCCTCTCAGTCTGTGGCATGCTGTGACAGCGTGCAGCGATTGTCACTGTGGATTCCTCCTCTCAGTCTGTGGCATGCTGTGACAGTGTGCAGTGATTGTCACTGTGGATTCCTCCTCTCAGTCTGTGGCATGCTGTGACATAGCGTGCAGTGATTGTCACTGTGGATTCCTCCTCTCAGTCTGTGGCATGCTGTGACATAGCGTGCAGTTATTGTCACTGTAGATTCCTCCTCTCCTAGTAGAATGTAGAGTTTTCTCTTATCCTCTAATATGTGAAAGTCTGGAAATAGTTCCATCAATTTCTTTAAGAAGAAGGTTTCCCTGGTTGCCGTCTATATGGGGCAGTACAGCAGGAAGTGATTCTCATCCTCCAGTGTCTTCTACTTCGTGTTGGCATAGTCTATCCTCCCCGGGTTTGTAGGTCTGTTCGTCTCCCAGACTCTAGAGGTTGTGGGCACTCAGTCTGTAGCTATTCAGGATTTGGCTCGGGAGAGTTTTGGAGATTTTCCAGGTATGGGGACAATTTATGTCTCTCTTTGTTGCACGGCCTTTAGATCAGGAAACTGCAAGTTGGGTTGTTTGAGCACCCGCTCTGCGCCACGCTGCTCCTGGTGTGAGTGCCAATATAAGACGTAATGTTAAGAGGAACCCGAGGTGAGAGGGATATGGAGGCTACCATATATATTTATTTGTAACCCATGGCAGTTGCCTGGTAGCCATGTTGAATTTTTGGCATAAGTAGCGTCTGAGTTAAAACCCTGGAACAAGCATATGGCTAGTCCAGTAAAACATGAGTCCGCTGAGCCAGAGTACCTGATCTGCTGCATGCCTGTTCAGGGTCTATGGCTAAAAGTATTAGCGACACAGGGTCAAGAGGACTGCCTGGCAACTGGTATTGTTAAAACGGAAATACGGCAGCCTCCATATTCTCACTACAGTTGTCCTTTAATGCACTGCTATGGAAGGTTAAACCGCATTGGTTTTTCAGCATTTAGTGTAAAACAGGCCTAAGGCAACAAAAACGTAACGCACATACGTGAGGAGGTACCTTAACCACTTATGGGAATAAAAGTGACATGAGAGCGGAGCTCTGCCATGCTTCCCAATACGGTGGTCACAGGTCATTAGTAAGCAAGTCCACCCAGTGAGGACTCTCCAGGAGGGACCCCGGGCCGCACATGAATACATGGAGCCGGCTTTGTGCAGCCTCTGCACGCTCCACAGATGTTAATTATCCAACGGAAAAGGAAGCGCAGTGAATTCCCTCTCAGTTAAATGGTGCGTCTGAAAAAACAAACACAAGCGGCCACTATCTGAGACAGGCTGGCGGAGGATCTGTGCCAGCTCACAGGAAACTCCATAATGGAGGCTCGGGGGCCTGCAGGATTTGTGTGGCACAACACAGGCCAGCCCTGGCTAAGCGCTACATAATTGCAGCATTCACTTTCAGTTTTGGGATTAAGCAGTCAGCAGAGGAGAAGCCTTTCAGCTCACATCTGGCAGAGAAACAAAAGTGCAGCCATTCACTGCATCAGCCTCTCACAGCCACATTCATCAGCTACACATGGAGATGGGAAAACCTCCCAAACTTACACAGAAGAAAACCACTTCCTTTACTCCACTCACAGCCCGGAAAACTGCTTATACTGCTACAGAGACCAGATCCTGAGAAAGCACACAGGTTGTCACCTAATTGCTCTGTCCCCGGCCTCAATGCTTTTCCTGCACTTTAAAGGGCAACTGTAGTGAGAAGTATATGGAGGCTGCCATATTTATTTCCTTTTATACAATACCAGATGCCTGGCAGACCTGCTGGTCTATTTGGCTGCAGTAGTGTCTGAATCACACCAGAAACAAGCATGCAGCTAATCTTGTCAGAGCTGACAATAATGTCAGAAATCCCTGATCTGCTGCATGCTTGTTCAGGGGCTATGGCTAAAAGCATTAGAGGCAGAGGATCAGCAGGGCTGCCAGGCAACTGGCAATCAATATGGCAGCCTCCATATTCCTCCCACTACAGTTGTCCTTTAACCACTTCACCAATGAGGGGTTTTACCCCCTGACCACCAGAGCAATTTTCACCTTTCAGCGCTCCTTCCATTCATTCGTCTATAACTTTATCATTACTTATCGCAATGAAATGAACTATATCTTGTTTTTTCCGCCACCAATTAGGCTTTCTTTAGGTGGGACATTATGCCAAGAATTATTTTTTTCTAAATGTGTTTTAATGGGAAAATAGGAAAAATGTGGGGAAAAAATTTTTTTTTCAGTTTTCGGCCATTATAGTTTTTAAATAATGCATGCTACTGTAGTTAAAACCCATGAAATTTACGTGCCCTTTTGTCCCAGTTATAAAACCGTTTAAATTATGTCCCTATCACAATGTTTGGCGCCAATATTTCATTTGGAAATAAAGGTGCATTTTTTTCAGTTTTGCGTCCATCCCTAATTACAAGCCCATAGTTTATAAAGTAACAGTGTTATACCCTCTTGACTTAAATATTTAAAAAGTTCAGTCCCTAAGGTAACTAATTATGTATTTTTTTTTAATTGTAAATTTTTGAATTTTTTTTTAATTACAAAAAAAAAAATGGGGAGTGTGGGAGGTAATGAGTTAATTTTTTGTGTAAAAGTCATTTATTTGTATGTGAAAAATGTGTAGGGTGTAGTTTACTATTTGGCCACAAGATGGCCACAGTAACTTTTTGCTTTATTGCGACCTCCAAGCCTCCTTCCGGAAGCTTGGAGGAAGAATAAGGAGGCTGGACACGTGAGTTTCTTCTCACAATGATCGCGCTGCCCATAGGAGAGCAGCGGGTCATTGTGGGGCTTAGATCAACGAACGGGAATGGATTTTCCCGTTCATTGATCTCCGGGCGAGCGGGCGGCGGCGTGTTTACTAGCGGCGGGCGGCGTGTTTACGAGCGGGAGCGCGGACAGCGTCGGGAACGCGGAAAGTACGTGTTTCTCCGTCCCTGGTTTTTAAAGGATGGAAAAAGGGGCGGAGAAATACGTACGCGCGGGGGTAAAGTGGTTAAACTGCGATGATGATGGCTAACCTTGACACTCCAGCTGTGGCAAAACTACATATCCCATCATGCCTCTCTCCCCGTGTTATGCTTAGAGCTGTCAGAGTATTGCAAAGCCTCATGGGACTTAGTTCCACCACAGCTGGAGGGCCAAGGTTAGCCATCACTGGTCTAGCATGTAGGCGCATCTCCCTTTCTCACCTAGCAGCTCTCATTGGCCAGCACCTCTAGTCATGTGATTCTGGCCACAGGATTAGTAAGCCTCATGGCTGGGAAGGATTAGTACTCCGTGCCCACAGACACACATTCCTGCCCATTTACTAGCATTTTCAAGCAGGACAGACATCAGGGGAACAGTCACTGGGACTCAGATGTTTGTGAAGGCATTATGGAAAAATATATGCACAAGTACAGCTACACATATACACCAAATCAAACTTTGTGGCATTTTATCACACAATTCCCAGAACGCACTGGCATGAGACCACGTGTATTGTCCTATGCAGAGGAAGGAGAGGCAGGTGACTGCATGAATTGCTCTATGGAAGCAGTAGAGTGTTGTATCGTGTTAGTCATCAGTAAAAGCAAGACGTTTTGAATCAGGAGGATACCATTCATTGGCTAACTTAGAGGCAGAGCTTACTTTTTATTTACCTCTAAGTTAGCCAATAAATTGTATCCTCCTGATTCAAAAAACTACTTGTTCTATGGAAGAGAGTCAACAAATGGGTCTCCTACTTGGTACACAGAACAATCCCACAGGACCAGGCAGCATTGGATATGGCACTAAGAGCAGTCATACAGGACTAGGCAGCAGAGCATATGGTGCAGAGAACCAGGGCTGTAGAGTCGGAGTTGGAGCCGAGGAAATTTTGGGCACCCAGAGTTGGAGTCGGAGTCGTGGTTTCCAAAAATGAGGAATCGAAGCAGGATGATTTTTTGTACAAAATCCACAGCCCTGCTAAGTATTAGACTAAGGAGTCGGAGTCATATTGGGTCCCCGGAGTTGGAGTCGGAGTCATGGTTTCATAAACCAAGGAGAGAGTTGGAGTCGGAAGATTTTTGTACCGACTCCACAGCCCTGCAGAGAGCAATCCTCCAGGACCAGAGGAGATGGCGAAGAGAGCAATCCTACAGGACCAGGCAGCAGAGGAGATGGCAAAGAGAGCAATCCTACAGGACCAGGCAGCAGAGGAGATGGTGCAGAGAGCAATCCTACAGGACCAGGCAGCAGAGGAGATGGTGAAGAGAGCAATCCTACAGGACCAGGCAGCAGAGGAGATGGTGCAGAGAGCAATCCTACAGGACCAGGCAGTACAGGAGATGGTGCAGAGAGCAATCCTACAGGACCAGGCAGCAGAGGAGATGGCGCAGAGAGCAATCCTACAGGACCAGGCAGCAGAGGAGATGGTGCAGAGAGCAATCCTACAGGACCAGGCAGCAGAGGAGATGGTGAAGAGAGCAATCCTACAGGACCAGGCAGCAGAGGAGATGGCGCAGAGAGCAATCCTACAGGACCAGGCAGCAGAGGAGATGGCGCAGAGAGCAATCCTACAGGACCAGGCAGCAGAGGAGGTGGTGCAGAGAGCAATCCTACAGGACCAGGCAGCAGAGGAGATGGTGCAAAGAGCAATCCTACAGGACCAGGCAGCAGAGGAGATGGTGCAGAGAGCAATCCTACAGGACCAGGCAGCAGAGGAGGTGGTGCAGAGAGCAATCCTACAGGACCAGGCAGCAGAGGAGATGGTGCAGAGAGCAATCCTACAGGACCAGGCAGCAGAGGAGATGGTGAAGAGAGCAATCCTACAGGACCAGGCAGCAGAGGAGATGGTGCAGAGAGCAATCCTACAGGACCAGGCAGCAGAGGAGGTGGTGCAGAGAGCAATCCTACAGGACCAGGCAGCAGAGGAGATGGTGCAAAGAGCAATCCTACAGGACCAGGCAGCAGCGGAGGTGGTGCAGAGAGCAATCCTACAGGACCAGGCAGCAGAGGAGATGGTGCAGAGAGCAATCCTACAGGACCAGGCAGCAGAGGATATGGTGCAGAGAGCAATCCTACAGGACCAGGCAGCAGAGGATATGGTGCAGAGAGCAATCCTACAGGACCAGGCAGCAGAGGAGATGGTGCAGAGAGCAATTCTACAGGACCAGGCAGCAGAGGAGATGGTGCAGAGAGCAATCCTACAGGACCAGGCAGCAGAGGAGATGGCGCAGAGAGCAATCCTACAGGACCAGGCAGCAGAGGAGATGGCAAAGAGAGCAATCCTACAGGGCCAGGCAGCAGAGGAGGTGGCAGAGAGCAATCCTACAGGACCAGGCAGCAGAGGATATGGTGCAGAGAGCAATCCTACAGGACCAGGCAGCAGAGGATATGGTGCAGAGAGCAATCCTACAGGACCAGGCAGCAGAGGAGATGGTGCAGAGAGCAATTCTACAGGACCAGGCAGCAGAGGAGATGGCGCAGAGAGCAATCCTACAGGACCAGGCAGCAGAGGAGATGGCAAAGAGAGCAATCCTACAGGGCCAGGCAGCAGAGGAGGTGGCGCAGAGAGCAATCCTACAGGACCAGGCAGCAGAGGAGATGATGCAGAGAGCAATCCTACAGGACTAGGCAGCAGAGGATATGATGCACAGAACAAGTTGCACAGAGTTGGAGTCGGAGTCGTGGTTTCCAAAAATGAGGAATCGAAGCAGGATGATTTTTGTACAAAATCCACAGCCCTGCTAAGTATTAGACTAAGGAGTCTGAGTCATTTTGGGTCCCCGGAGTTGGAGTCGGAGTCATGGTTTCATAAACCAAGGAGTCCGAGTTGGAGTCGGAAGATTTTTGTACCGACTCCACAGCCCTGCAGAGAGCAATCCTACAGGGCCAGGCAGCAGAGGAGATGGCGCAGAGAGCAATCCTACAGGGCCAGGCAGCAGAGGAGGTGGCGCAGAGAGCAATCCTACAGGGCCAGGCAGCAGAGGAGGTGGCGCAGAGAGCAATCCTACAGGGCCAGGCAGCAGAGGAGGTGGCGCAGAGAGCAATCCTACAGGGCCAGGCAGCAGAGGAGGTGGCGCAGAGAGCAATCCTACAGGGGCAGGCAGCAGAGGAGTACTATGGCAATCAGGGCCCAGGCAGATTTGGTCAAATTTTGGTGGCGGTGGCGGTGGTGGCGGTGGTGTGTGTAATACACAAACATTTTTTAAACCTCATCTACACGGTACAATTTTACGTCAGACGGATCTATTCGACAATTTCCAACCGGTCAAATCGGATTGCAATAGATTTTGGGTACTTAATGCAAAATCTATCGCAAAATAGATCAGAAACAATTTGGACGTCTACACATAATGCAATTTCTTATCAGATTACCAGTTGATCTGATGGAAAATTGTAGATGAGGCCACACACACACACACACACACACACACACACACACACACACACACACACTTTATTTTAGCTCCAGATCTCTCTCCACCTGCAGCACATGTGACTGCTGACCACATTCAAGGTCAGATGAAATAGGTTAGTGTGTCATCACCAGCCTGCATGACTAAGTAAACTTCGGAAAAGCTTATCGAGCCAAAGACCGAAATAGACAGAACTGTAGTTCAGAATGATTAAGGTTTCCTCCCTTTAGGCAACAGGACACAAAGTGCACTTTTCCCACAGGCCGCACTCTGCAGAGATCTGCTCTGTCTGCAATACAGAAAGAGGGATTTGCATCTCTTACCTGGGTCATATCAGACCACGGAAAGAGGAATATCTGCTAGTACTCACATTTCTCAAAACTTTTTGGTACGTTACAGGCAAATATTTCATGAAAGTTATTTGAACTACTTGAACAGAACGCCAGGGAGGTTAAAAGACACCAGAAGTGAGTGATATGGTTGCCTGGCTGTTCTGCTGATCCTGACTCTTTTTAGTCATAGACCCCAAACAAGCAAGCAGCAGATCTGGCGTTTCACATCATCAGATCTGACAAGATTAGCCACATGCTGGTTTCTGGTGTTTTTCAGACACTACTGCAGACATTCGTTCAACAGGACAGTCAGGCAACTGATATTGTTTAACCACTTGCCGACCGCACACTCATAACGTGCGTCGGCAAAGTGGCAGCTGCAGGACCAGCGACGCAGTACTGCGTCGCCAGCTGCAGCCTAATTAATCGGGAAGCAGCCGCTCGTACGAGCGGCTGCTTCCTGTCAAATCACGGCGGGGGGCTCCGTGAATAGCCTGCGGGCCGCCGATGGCGGCTCGCAGGCTAGATGTAAACACAAGCGGAAATAATCCGCTTTGTTTACATTTGTACGGCGCTGCTGCGCAGCAGCGCCGTAAGGCAGATCGGCGATCCCCGGCCAATCAGCGGCCGGGGATCGCCGCCATGTGACAGGGGACGTCCTGTCACTGGCTGCACAGGACGGATAGCCGTCCTGTGCAGCCCCGATCACCGGGGGAGGCAGCAGGTAGGAGAGGGAGGGGGGAATTTCGCCGCGGAGGGGGGCTTTGAGGTGCCCCCCCCCCGCCACCCACAGCAGGCAGGAGAGATCAGACCCCCCAGCACATCATCCCCATAGGGGGGAAAAAAGGGGGGCAATCTGATCTCCCTGCCTGCACCCTGATCTGTGCTGGGGGCTGCAGAGCCCACCCAGCACAGATCAATCAAACCAGCGCTGGTCCTTAAGGGGGGGTAAAGGGTGGGTCCTCAAGTGGTTAAAAGGAAATAAATATGGCAGCCTCCATATTCTTTTCACATCAGTTGTCCTGTAAACAATCCCAGTTGCCTGGAAATAAGGCTGATGGTACCTTTAGGACGGTGGTGACTAGACTAGTTTTCTAGCAATCTTAAAGTGTACCCAAGATGAAAGTTATATCCGGTTCCATACTTCTTGGGGCTTCCTTAAAGTGAACATCCAAACTAAAAATACTCAGCAGCACTAAAAAAGGCCTGGTGTCTCTTCAACAGCTTCACAGCATCTGAACTTTATTTTTCTTACCCAAGCCTCATTTTTGGCTGCACAAAGGAAATCTGCTCGGGCAGTTTTTCCCTTACGCTGTGCAAAGCATGATGGGATTTCTGATGTTGCTGTCTCGTTCTTCTGTTTTGGTGCAAAAAATTTTTTGACATCTCTAATTTGAGATTTGAAGCCTAGCGCATGCAGCAGGGAGGGGTGGACATTTGGAACTGTGTCTCCTGCTCCCTATCAAACAAAAATATGGCTGCCCCATGACAAAGATGGCTGCCCCCATGGAATCACTAACATTTGCCTGTTCTTTTAAAACAGGGTGGGTAAGAGATTATATTACCCATCTATTTTAATTAACATAACTAATGTAACTTAATGACAGTATGTTTAGGTTGAAGTTCCCCTTTAAAACCCCATGAGGCTACTCAGTCCCTCGCTGTCTCCCCAGGTGGCTCCTGAGACCCGCAATAGTGCCTGAAAGCCTGGCCGACTCGCGCTTCATTGTGCATGTATAGCCCAGCAAGGCACACTCCCCCATCACGCTCCCATCCCTGTAAGGCTTCTGCGCAGTACTACTACGCAAGCACAGAATGCTTCCAGGGACAGGAGCGTGACGGAGCGCGCGCCTGGCCGGGCATACACGACTCAGGCCGTATTGCGGGTAACAGGAGCCACCCGGAGAGAAGGCGAGGGACTGATCGGCCTCAAGAGGGCTTAGGGAAGCCCCAGGTAAATATGGAACCGGAGATGGCTTTCTTCTCAGGTACACTTTAAGGCTCGCTTCCTTAAAGTCGACTGAGGCAGCCGATAACGACCCCCCTCAGCCGATAATCAGGTGTGCGTACGGAGACTCCCTCTCCGACACCCAACAAGCAATGCGCCCAGCGGATCAACTCACCCCAAACTTCATTGAGCACCTCGCTTCCCCGCGTGACATCACACACACGCCGCTGTATTATCCCTCCGCCAGCAACACAGGGCATCCAGCTATACAGCTGACTTACGTCTTTTCAGCCATGCCCAGCAATGTCGCCCAAGATGGGCGACATCCAAAGGTGTGTATGTACCTTTATAAAGGCAGCGATCAGGCTAGAGAATAAGGATCCCTTTTAGTTGGTCGCCATTTTTATAAACATCGGTGTGAAGATGTGCTGCCAAAATAAAGCTTTGTTCTGCCGATTAGTTGACCACTGCCATTATAAATAAGCTCCCTAAAATCTTCCGCATCCAGAGATTGGACAGGAGACGCGAGAGAAAGGCGGGCTTAACCCGCAAGCTTTTCTATTGGTCCGTGAAGAAACATGCAACACATGAAAAAGGACCGACAGAAAGACTTGAGAGGTTAGGGCCCGTTTCCACTAGTGCGAATCTGCATGCCTTTTCTGCCTGCAGATTCGCATAAATCTAAATCAATGGGTCTGTTTCCGCTTGTCAGAAATTCTGTGCTGTGGACTGTGCAGAAAAAAAATCTGTACAGCAGAGCCATCAGAATTCCCGCACCGGAAGGCTAGTGTGCGATTCGCCTGTAATGTAATAGGAAAATGCATGCATTTTCGTTATGCGAATTCGCGTTATGTTTTCGCTTCAAATCAATGAAAAAGCACACAGGCAGTGTCATGGTTAAATTCGCATACTTACAGATGCATTTTCACGTTAAAATTCACGAAGGCGTAGGAATTTGCATCCGCATGCGAACTCATTTTTGCGTTTTCCGCAACAGAATCGCACCACACTAGTGGAAACAGGCCCTTAGAAACGAGGAAATTTCTGAGGTTCAAAAATATCCTAAAATGCATATTGTGGTCAGGAACAGTCTATTCCCTTCCCGGGGCCTCTGACTGTAGAGACTCTCCTATCCCTCGTTTTGAGGGTCACACAAGTCCATGTCTGGAAGATGCGGCTCTCAGAATAGTGACTGATCACATCTTTCCCAGATGTGGGCAAGAATTCCCAGCCAAAACAAAAGCTGTGGACAGACACGTCCTGGTAGAAGAATCCCATGTGCGGCTTGGAAGAATAAGCCTATGATAGGATTGCTGCACTCGTCACAGACAGGCCACGTTAGCCCAGGCAGGAGCAGCCAGTGACCTGGTTTACTGTTAATGTATAACAAGCAGCCATGAATCATTTAATAAACACTCACTGTGTGTTGCCATCAGGTCAGCACAACATCCGTGTTCAGCTTCAGTATCATAAACCTGACAAGCCAATCAGATTCCAGGCAGTCGGTGACTCAGCCGCTGATGCCCCGCCCATTCTACCCTCACAGGTCCAACTACATTAAAAGGACCTCTATCAAAAGTTGTAACATGTAAGATACATACATATAAAATTTAATTTTTTCCTAGAGCAAAAGGCAACAGTATAAATTATTTTTCTCCTATGTACTTGTCACTTACAGTAGGTAATAAAAAGCTGACAGATTTTTGGACTAATCCAGCATCTCCTAGGAGATTCTCAATATAGCAAAGTCCCAGTTATCTGGAAAAACAGGCAACCAGAAGTCTCTACTAACCGGCATAGTAGTAGTGGTAACTGGGACAGAACGTATGGGGGTTAGCAGGACACTGCAGGCTCAAAGAGAAACTCCAACCAAGAATTGAACTTTATCCCAATCAGTAGCTGATACCCCCTTTTACATGAGAAATACAATGATTTTCACAAACAGACCATCAGGGGGCGCTGTGTGACTAATTTTGTGCTGAAACCCCTCCCACAAGAGGCTCTGAATACCGCGGTACTCTGGGCAAACTGCCACAATGTAACAATGTTCACAGACAGGAAATGGCTGTTTAAAGCTGTCTGTAACAGCCAGAGCAGCTAGAAACAGCTACATAACTTGCCCACAGTAGCAATGTCACCATGTAATACATGTCAGAATGTGAATCTGGTAAAGGAAAGATTTTACAATGAGCAAACACTGACTAAATCATTTATACATAATTATTGTAAAAATGAAGCACTTTTTTTATTAAATTATTTTCACTGGAGTTCCTCTTTAAACTGACACTGAAGCGGAATAAAAAAAAAAACTCATGATATAATGAATTGGTCGTGTAATACGGATAATTGATAGATCACCAGTAGCAAAGAAAATTGTGTCATTTTTTTTTTCAGGTATATAGCTTTTTTTTTTATAACATTGCATCATTCTCTAATAATTGCAGTTTCCACAATACAATCAGCATTTTAAATGATTTCACAGAGCAGGCTAGTGATCCTTTGTTCTTGGTTTATGGTTTTTCTGCAGAGAAAAGTTCAGACAATGAGAGACAGTCGAGATGAGTGCTTCAAAAGACAGTGCTGGCCACGACTTTATAAAGTCCCAGTCACAGAAGCTCTTTTGCATAGATAACCAAAGCTTCTTAACTCTTCCTATACTGGAAACAATAGACTCATTCTGTGCTAATAATGTTTTATTTCTTAGCTGTACTACACACAGTTCATCATAAATGTTCACTTCAGAATCCCTTTTAACTACTTACCGATCCTCTGGGCAGAGTCGTCTTTGCATACTGCAGTTCCCAGTGGCTTTCTGGCATCCATGCATGGCATAAACCTGAGCCAATGCGGGTCAAGAGCCATACACAGAGGATAGCAGGAAGCTGCTGGCAGCTACAGAAAGTGTAGAAGATGGAGCCCGGAGGATCGGTCAGTTGTTTCTGCTGCACAGGGGGAGGTTGGTGCCAGTATTAGCCGGTTGCTCAAGCAACTGGCAAGCACACATATCCGGCATAAAGCAATCCCCGTCTGTGCCGGATACTGGGGACTTTCCTGCATTACCTTTATTCTTTACAAAAGCGCTCCCAGGAAAGGATCCATACAAAGATGCCAGCCAGCTTCCCTCATCGTTTGCACTTTTTTGGCAGTCCAGTAAGTGCTTTTGTAAACAAACAGTACACTTCATACAGACGTCTAGCCCAAAATCTAGCAGATCCGTCACTTTTTCACTACCTGTTGACCACTTCCGTACCAGCAGTCTCTGACCCTTTAACCTCCTTGGCGGTAACCCCGAACGTAGTTCGGGATAAGCCGTGCAGGAGGTTTTCTCCGGCCCTGCTGGGACGATTTGTTTAATTTTTTTTTTGCTGGACGCAGCTAGTACTTTGCTAGCTGCGTCAGCACACCGATAGCCGCCGCCCCGCGCTCGATCGCCGGTATCCGTCGCACCGCGCGGCCCTCCCCCTCCCCCCAGACCCCGTGCGCTGCCTGGCCAATCAGTGCCAGGCAGCGCTGAGGGGTGGCCTGGGACTCCCAATGATGTCGGTGACGTCATCCCGCCATGGCGACGGGGGAAGCCCTCCAGGAAATCCCGTTCTTGGAACGGGATTTCCTGATCGAAGAGGGCGGGGGGATGCCGCTGAGCAGCGGCTATCATGTAGCGAGCCCTGGGCTCGCTACATGATATAAGAGGAAAAAAAAAAAAAACTGCTGCGCTCCCTCCTGGCGGAATTTTTTATACCGCCAGGGGGGTTAAAGTGAATCCGAGATAAACCTTTTACTCATTGCATAATTGTGTTCCTTTCATATAGTTTAGGGCATTCCTCAAGCCAAATACTTTTGGTTTTGTTTGAATACTCTAATTCCCTATAAACTAAACAAGCCTCACCCCACAGCTTCTCTAGAGCTCCCAGAAGCCTTTGCTACTCAGTCTGGGCAGGAGGAGGTTACTAGCCAGAGTTGTCAGAGGCAAAGGGGAGGAGGGAGGAGGAGAAAAGTTTTCCCAGGCTTAGGGCTGGAGATGCAGATCAGCTTGCCTGTTTGTAATGTGACAAACAGAACATGGCTGCCCTTATTGTATCACAGGAATAAATAATCATAAACTGTTGAAGCTAGATTTGCTGAGTAAACGATCTAAACTTTAGATAAGATATATAATAAAGTTACTTGTTTTAGTTCGCTTTTCATCTCGGATCCGCTTAAGAGTTACCAGGCGGTTTTAAAGAAAATAAGTGCTACTTACCCGGGGCTTCGTCCAGCCCGAAGCTCCCAGCATGCCTCTCGCCGCAACTCTGCAGTCAGCTGCCGCCTCCCGAGCCCACGCCGATGATGTCAGGTACCTGGAGGTCGGCCTGTACTGCATCTGCACAAGCGGTGCTGTCAATCACTGCCACGTGGACTGGAACGTACTGCGCCTGCGCAGTACGCTCTGGTCCACGTGGCGGTGATTGACAGAGCCGCTCGTGCAGATGCAGTACAGGCAGACCTCCAGGTCTGCCTGATGTTATCGCAAGGGACCGGGAGGCAGCAGGCAGTGAACGGCTGAGCTGCAGCGAGGGACATGCTGGGAGCTTGGGGCTGGACGAAGCACCAGTAAATGGAACTTATTTTCTTTAAAAACGCCTGATAACTCCTTTAACCTCCTTGCCGGTCTAATTCCCCCAGCCCATGGCTCGCTACATGATAGCCGCTGAGCAGCGGCAGCTCCGCAGCCACTCCGATCGCTTCCAGCGATCGGAGTAAGCAGGAAATCCCGTTCAGAACGGGATTTCCTGCTGGGCTTCCCCGGTCGCCATGGCGACGGGGCGGGATGACGTCATCGACGTCGGGACGTCAAAGGGAATCCTGGGCCACCCCTCAGCGCTGCCTGGCCCTGATTGGCCAGGCTGCGCAAGGGGTCTGGAGGGGGGGGGGGGGGGGCGAGACGTTGCCGATAGCAGCGGATCGGCGGCGATCGGATGTTACAAGCAGCTAGCACAGTGCTAGCTGCTTGAAACAAAAAAATTATGCAAATCGGCCCAGCGGGGCCTGAGAAGTCCTCCTGCGCAGGTTACCCCAAACTGAGTTCGGGATAACCGGCAAGGAGGTTAAGGACCAGAAACTGCTGGTACCAAAGAACGGCGCCTTCCGACGAATCGCCGCACATACAGATTCTACAATGGGCAAACGCTGACTAAATAATTTATACATAATTACTTTAAAAATGAAGCACTTTTATTACATTTTAACTGGAGTTCCTCTAAGCTCTTAAATGGAAATATTTAACTAGAAAATATGGGGATCGCAGACTTCTACATATAACAATAATCACTGACACAATCAATCAAAAACCCCTACAAAAATCCCAGTTAGAAACAGACATACGACAGTGTCTTACATGCTTCCCCCCCCCCCCCTCTCTCACAGCTGGTTGTGTAAAGCAACCTTTCATACCACACACCAACCAAAATTGGCCAATGTCATTCCAATGTCTGTATGGCCTCGTAAGGACCCCTTAAGCATCACTGGAAGAGAAGGGTTATATACAAATATACAGCAAGAAGTAGTGTTTTTATGCTGAAACCAGTATAATTGGGTATGGTTATCCAGAATAAAGCATGGGTCATTACAAAGCCTCTTTGAGCTGAAGCCGACAACAAAATAAAAGCAAACCCTGCGGCTACACAGGTACACACGCATGGCAAGAACTCCAGCAGCTGCTGCACAATGGAAATCTGCTGTCCCACCCTGTAAAAGCAACAATTCCTAACATGCAAGCTCGCACCAGTTGTTAGAATGGAATTTAGGAGACAGGCCGGGAATCTCAGCGAAGGGAGGCCATAAAATTCACTGTGCAGAAAGAAACGCACAGCTGTTTCACTGCACAAAACACGGCTGAACCAGTCATTGTCGGCAGCCAGACAACGTGCAGCAGTCATGCGTCCAGAAAACAATGACTAAGAAGAACATTGTCGCAAGTAGGGCACTTCCAGGAGATTCGAACAGCGTGATCAAATCTGTTGGAAATTAAGTGTTGAAATCAATGTGTATGGCCTGCTTCAAAGTCTCCCACATTGCCCTCCAGCACCCACTTCCTGGTCGGCCATCAACTGCACCTGTGCTGGCCCGGCTGCACACGCTCTAAAGTACGCAACCGATCTGCGATGGTGTCATACGCAGATCACCCCCGGCTGCCGTTGCGTACTTTAGAACGCATGCAGCCAGGCCAGCGCACTGATGTGTGACCCAGCTGAGGGTGCCGGAGGGTAATTACAGGAGGCAGAGGGGGCAGAATGGAGAATGGGGGGGGGGGGGGGGTGTTGAGCATGAGGACAGCTCACAGTACACGCCTGCTCCCTCAGTTTCTAATATTTATTTGGACTCCGGTATCCTTTAAGGGTGGCAAATATACATTCAGCGCAGCTGGTTAGTAAGCGGGCTTTTCTGTCTCTTTAAGCCTCGTATACCTTCCTAGTGGTTCTGGGTTGCCACCAGCTTTCTGGGTACATTGTGAGAAAAGCATAATGACCTTAGCGAGTTGCTGACCTGCACTGTCCAGTCAGCGTGCTACTGAAGCTGTGCTGAAGTGAACAACTGAGCAGATTACACTGGCTTAGGCCTGAACGATTTTAGGAAAAAAAAATGTGTTGAGCGATTTCTGTCCCAAGTCATGATTTCGATTCGATTCACGATTTATTTCAAATCAAGCATTGTTCACCTCCTCTGTGCGCCTCTGTCCTACCGCTCTCTTTGTGCCTTTGTTGTCTGTGTCCCCTCTGAGTCTCTCTCTCTTGCCCGGTTTGTGTCCCTTTTGTCTTTCTGTGCCTGCCCTGTGTCTCTCTGTGCCCGCTCTGTGTCTACTCTATGCCCCCTCTGTACCCCAAGCTGCGGTAGTACTGGACATACCTTCCAGCACAAGTCCAGAGATGCCCGTCTATCCATTTCACCTCCTGCAGACTAATGCACGGCATACTTCCTGTATGTCATGTGACATATAGGAACCATGCCGTGCACAAGAGCCGGCAGATGGCAAGAGAGGACAGACCATGTTGGACTCGTGTCGGAAGGCATGTCCAAGACTGCCGATGCTGCGGGCCACACGCGCCAGGACTTGGGATAAGTTTGAAACTGCTTCTTCAAACTTCCCCATGTGGAAATTAAGTCATCACAGAAATTGTCTCCCAGCTGCACGCGCTAGGCTTCAAATCTTTAATTTAAAAAAAATAAACATTGCGCCAAAACAGCAGAGGAGAGCAACATCGGAAATCCAATCATGCTTTGCACAGCATCAGGGGAAAAATGCCCAGGCAGTTTTCTTCTGTGTAGTTAAAAATGAGGCTTGGGTAAGAAAAACAAAGTTCTGATGCTGTGAAACTGTTAAAGAAACACCAAGCCTTTTCAGTGCTGCTGAGTACATTTTTAATCTGAAGGTTCACTTTAACTAAAGGCACAACTTGAACCGTATCCGTCTCCAGCAGATTATTCAAATTAAAAAAAACAACAACAAAAAACACGACTGTAGTCTTGCAACAGCATGGCCCCCTCCTTTTCTTGAAACTGATATTTTTAACTGTGGAACATTTTGGATTATCAGTCTCACGTTGCTCTACCCTTTGTCTTGCACCCCATCAATAGCTGAACGGCTGATAGAGGTTTGAGGTGGCACTGCAGATGACTTTACTTCCAGTTGCTGGACAATCTTTTTGCTGACTGGGAAGGAATACTGGCTTGTGGGTGTACTAGGCCTAAATGCTCAGTCCTTCCTGACTTCACATACAGATGCCACCACGTTCCCAGCATCACCAGCCTGAGGCCTCTTTTCCATGAGCAGTTCAACTGTGTGCTCAGCGAGCAGCCACCAGGCGCGGCGGCAGCGAACAGCCACCAGTGAGCAGTTGTGAGAGTTTGAAAGACATTTCACTGCCTACCAACTTCCCATTAAAAAGAGGCCTCAGTGACTCCGAGAAGCTGGGCCTCACTCACAATGAGCACATGAGCTGGATTAACATACTAGTGTGTGGAAAGTCGAATCAAGAACACGGCTGCTTGAAGACCTGAAACAAATGGTGCGGAGGAGAGCGCTCCATGTAATATTACTCCCAAACACTCACAAAATGACTCCATTAAAATGCCTGGGCCCCGACACGCACCAGGAAGCAAAGACAAGCACTTCAGAGGGTGGGCAGAAAGGCCGCTCAGACATGGCAGGAAGCAGATAACCCACCACAAGCAGGCTGGAACCAGGACTCCATGCAACGCAACTGCCTGGTGAATAAACAGTTTACCATAAACGGCACAACACTTGGAATTGTGCTGAGCTGATCGGCTTTCACTAACGAATCATGAGAGGAGTCAGACAGCATTACACGTTACCACATGTACAATTACACAAGATTTCATAATGATTCCAGCACTGCACAGACGCAATTCACTCTTGGCAAACAAAACTTCTCACTTTGCTTCTTGTTACCACGACCATGTGGTCCTACATAGCAACAACCCCTCATTATAAATTCAGCCTCCTTCAGGGGAGAACACCATTTACACGTCATCTCTTCTGCTGCGGCCAGGTCTCCAAAGGAGAAAGATTCTCCCATTTCTACAGTGTCTGGTGCTGCCGGGCCAAGATGGCCAGTAAGAGGCAGAGAACCCTGGTTTGATTACACGTTTAATGCAGGTTGTATTCTTTTTCAGTGCCTCAAAGCATCAACATCACAGAAACCTCATTTCAATGCAAACGCCAAGATATTAAAAGGACACCTGAAGTTAGAGGGATATGGAGGCTGCCATATTTATTTCCTTTGAAACAATACCAGTTGACTGGCAGTCCTGCTGATTACTCTGGCGTCGCTAATGTCACACACATGCAGCCGACCTTAACAGATTTTTGTCAGAAACAACTGATCTGCATGTGTTTGTTCAGGATATATGGCTAAAGCCCCACCTACACGATAAGATTCTTTGTGCGATTCGATTACGATTCTATTTACGATCCGATTAAATCCGATCGGGATTCGATTCAATTCGATTTGCCATTGAAAAACAATGGCAAATCTAATTGAATCGAATCCTGTTCGGGCATGTCGGATTTAATCGGATCGTAAATAGAATCGTAATCGAATCGCACAAAGAATCGTATCGTGTAGATGGGGCTTAAAGGTATTGTGCCTGGTACATACACCATGCACTTTGGTGTCAGACCGGTCAAATCCATTATTTCCGACAGGCCCAGTTTGATTTCTGATCGTTTTACTAATCAACTTTTTGATCACTTCTATACAAAATTAATCAATAACGATCAGAAATCAGATTGGGCCTGTCGGAAATAAATCGATATGATGTGCACCAGACTTTAAAATGGCCCTGAACTCTGGCACAGGACAGAAGGATGTATTTAGAGAGTTTAGCCTCTCTAATTCCCCCTCATCTGTGTCTAATCACAAGTTGTAATTTGATCTCTCAGTTGAGTCAGCTGGCTGCCACGGCTTAAATTACAGGACTTTAACATGTCTGCTTTCTTGAAAGCAGGAAGTAAGACAATGCAGGTTTATTGCAGGATTAACAGGAGAGCCATGTAACTGGGATTGTTTAAAATGAAATGTCAGCCTCCATTACTATCACTTTAGATCCCCTTTAACCAAAAACTCTCTCAATCATCTTATGAAAAAATACAAACATAAAAAAGACCACATCCTGGTCACATGGTCTTAAATTATTCCACCAATCAAGCTGCACCAAAACATCAGCAATATCTAATAGAAAATGAACAGGCATGACTCGGCACAAACAGTGTGAAGAACAGCTAGGAGCATCAACCCAACAAAGTTGCACAACAGGAAAATTGTGCATAACCAAAAACCTGGAAGGATCCCAGCAGTCTGACTACACAAGTACAAAACGTTGCGAAAGAAAGTTCTATAATAAAATTCAAACAGTAACAATTGCCCAAAACAACTGAAACCTTATTTAACACAAAAAGACAGGCGTTATGCAAGAAAAAGTTCCTGGAAGCAGATACTGGCCTGTTCAGGCATTCAGCCGAACAGGAAATACAACTACACAAGACAGAATCACAAGCAGCAGAGAATACAGAGGCAGAAAAACTAAAATGGGATATTTACCGACTCCATAGTTGAAAGCAGCGATGCGTTATGCCCATATAAACATCCAGCTTTTTTTCCCCAAAAAGTAGGTCGATTCTGAAACAAGAAGAGCATAGTTATTAATAGACAAGTATATACAATCCATATTGCAGACGTGACTTGAGAATTATCAGGTGAAACATGCTCCTGGGCAGAGAACAACCACATCGGCACTGCACAGCCACTCTGTGCCTAAGGAGAGCCAATCACATACCAGGTGACAGACTATGAACAGGCACACCATCCACATTGGCACTGCACAGTACAAACACTCTGTGTCTATAGAGAAGCAATCATATGCCAGGCTCACAATTAAAGGACAATTGATTAGTATATGGAGGTTGCCAAATGTATCTCCTTATAAACAATACCAGTTGCCGGGCAGCCCTGTTGATCTATTTGGCTGCAGTAGTGTCTGAATCACACCAGAAACAAGCATGCAGCTAATCTTGTCACATCTGGCAATAATATCAGAAACCCCTGATCTGCTGCATGCTTGCTCAGGGTCTATGGCTTAAAGTATTAAGCCTCATCTACACGTGTAGATGAGGCGGCGATCCGGCGGCTCGTTTAGCCGCCGGATCGCCTCTTCCGCATCCCCGCCGCGTTCCCGCTCGCCGGAATCAATACCCGCTCGATTCCCTACCATTGTCCCCTCGCGGGGAGTGAGCAGGGAATCGGCGGTGGGGAGATCCGTCCTGTCGGATCTTATCAATCGAGCTGCATCAGCGGCTCGATTGATAAGGAGCATCGCGACCGCATCTACGCGTGTAGATGCGGCTTTAGAGACACAGGATCAGCAGGGGAGTCAGGCAACTGGTATTGCTTATAAATACGTACATATGGCAGTCTCCATATCCCTTTCACTTTAGTTGTCCTTTTAAATAATACCAGTTGCCTGGCAGCCCTGCTGTTTTATTTGGCTGCAGTAGTGTCCGAACCACAACAGAAAGGAGCATGAAGCTAATCTGGTCAGATCTGACAATAATGCTTGTTCAGGGCCTATGGCTAAAAGTATTTTGAGGCAGAGGATCAGCAGGCTAGCCAGGCAAATGGTATAACTCAGTGTTCTCCCCAGGCTCTTTTAGCCAGGTGCTCCACCCGGCTAGTTTAGGTGAGCACCCGGCCGTCATCGGCTCACCTCCTCCTATGCTATAAACAGAGTTGCGCAAAGAAGCACCAGACCTGCATTCTCTCATATTGCCCCACCCGGCTGCGTTTTCATGCCACCCGGCTAGAAAAAAGTTCTGGGGAGAACACGGTCACCTAAAAATAAAATGAATATGGCAGTTGTACTTGAAGACATTTTGAATTCTACAATTGCATGCCAGCTACTAAAAGTTTATGAATCATAATTCATCAATTGACCATCTCTGTCCCACCCAGTTTTACAACAAAATCAATTGGACATGTTGAGGCAATAAGGTTTCTGCCAGAAATCGAATAGGGAAAAAAAAAAAAAAAAAAAAAAATCACAAGGTTATGGCCAGCTTTCTATATCTGCAGATTGCAAAGCAAGGCACAGGAAGGGGAAGTCTCTAGACGAGACCAGAGCTGGAGCAGTCTCCTGGATTTCTCATCCGTCCATGTGTATGGGAATATCAGGCACTCCCCATATACTGGGTGTTCCAAGAAGCTCCAGATATTACACAGAATGCAGCAGCTTCTTCCCGGGCAGAGTGAGGAAATTTCTTAGTTCTCACACTGAGTGTGCTAAAGTTTACACTAAGTTTTAGTGAATGTTTGCATAACCTGACTGTGCACTAATGGAAATATAGGGGCATTCCAGTGCACGATATAGCAGTACTTTGTATACAGAAGTAATGATGCCTTGCATCAGGAAGAGATCATGTGCAGCTAGTCCTGCCTACTGCAGCAGAATCACTGCACACATACACCCGCAAGATGAATAAACCGTGCACAATCATAAGTACAGAGGAAGTAGGAGCAGAAAGTCACAATCCCCTAACCTAACACTTTACAGAACTTTCACTAGAACAAATCAGCAGCCTGAATACACTGCTGTGCCCAACCTACCAGTGCTGAAATAATTCGATGAACAGCAGATACAGCCACTTCCTGTTTACATAAGCAAGAAGTTTTAAATCAGGATGATACCATTTATTGGCTAACTACAAATGAATAAGAATAAACAAGCTTTCGGCCTTGCAGCCTTCGTCAGGTTTATATCCTGTAAACCTGACGAAGGCTGCAAGGCCGAAAGCTTGTTTATTCTTATTCATTTGTAGTTAGCCAATAAATGGTATCATCCTGATTTAAAACTTCTTGCTTTTACTGATGGCTAACACGGTACAATACCCTACTGCTACTGTTTACATAAGTTTCACCCTCTCCTCAGAGGACAGAGCTATATCCCACTTATGTAAACACTGACAGTCTCTGTGACAAATGTGTCAGATAAGGAGAGAGAACTGTGTGTAGAGTGAACTTGCTTAGGATTTTGCACAAGCAAGAAGGTGCACAGATAGGAGCAAGGATAAAATCCTGACAAATGTACTACCTGCCGCATTCTCCATGACTTAAAGCAGGCCCGAACTCAGAATGTCCTCTCTGCTCTAAAAAAAATACGCAAAAGCATAACATGTACAGAAAACATTTTTGTTACAGCGGATACAAATCCTAAAATCCTCACTGTTCCTACTTCCCGATTCATGGAAGCAGACATATTGTTAGCATCCTGTGCTTTCTGCCATTGCAGTCAGGTGACAGGGGAGAGATCAAATTACAACCTATGATTAGACACCAATGAGGGGGAAATAGACAGGCTAAACTCTAAATACATACAGGGTGCATTTCTCTATGTATTTCTTCAGTCCTGTGCAAGAGTTCAAGTCCACTTTAATGTTTTTGCGCTCTAGGATAATGGCGATGAATTATCCCATTTCCAGTCATCTCAAGCAAGTGGCAAATTCTCCCATACAGGTACACTGATTGCAAAACCAAACTAGAAAGGGGATTTTCACCACTCTATACAAACTCTGGCTGAACTATCACACCCCTTATTTGACAAAGGCTGCAGCTACTCAAGAAGGAGAATTCAAGCATAGTTGACAGATATTAAGTTGGTGATGCAGTGTTCTTAGAATTGTTTTCCAGCCGGGTGGCAAGAAAAAGTAGTCGGGTGGGGCGTGTTGGGTACACACACGATGTGTTTTTCCGCTCGAAATTTGCACCCAATCGTTTTTTTCGCTCGATTCTCTTATCTTCCACTCGTTTTTCTTCTTTTCCATTCACTTAAATGAGAAATAGAGCGCAGAATCGTTTAGAAGTTATACATGTTGGAAATTATCAAATCCATCTATCGAGAGGAAAATCTTATGGTGTGTACCCATCATTACAGCATAGGAGGAGATGAGTCAATAACAGCCGGGTGCTCACCAAAACTAGCCGGGTGGAGCACCCGCCTAAAAGAGTCTGGGAAGAACACTGATGGGAACCGCTCACAATTGTCAGCCTGCAAAAGAGAACCACTACGCAAAAATCAGATCAGCGGGATTTAACCCAACAGCGGATCCATTTCCCACAGAGGGCTGGTGGAAGTGCATCTGCTCCAGACTCCAACACACCATTGCACTTTGCAGTCCGCTTGGCAATCTGGCGCAATGTAATGCAAAAAATGATTGTTCCTTACACAGCAACTTGCATTACAGAGCTATGGAGGACACCATGGCAGATCAATAATATGCAGATTTTTGCTGTGATGCAAATGAAGCTAGAAATCAGACCAGTGAAATGCGATTGCCGATCTAAACTTCAAAATGCAACATAATTTGCAATAAAGAGGAATCAAACTAAAAAAAGGACTGATAAACCAACAGCATTGTAAATACAAAAAAAAATAAAAAAAAAGTTAAGTGGGTAGCTGCATCAAACTTAGACTACCACCATCTTTAAAAACATAATTCACTTGAAGAGAAAAAATAGTTTCCATTTGCTACTCTGGGAGCCTGTGCATCTGTCCCAGCATGCAACACAATCCTGCCCAGGAAGTGGGAGGTGACACCTTGCAATAAGGTAAATAATTTAAAAATAATTCAGGATTTCATAAAAAAAACAAACAAAAAAAAAAACACATGTATGGCCGCGTTCAATCAGGAAGACAAGACAACATTTACACATCGCAAGTTTCTCCTGGCGGACTCAAAGCACTTCAGGGCTACAGCCACTTGGGGCGCACTGCACCGGCGACCAGGATCATTATCCAGATTTGCCCAAAAACTCCTTAATATTTTACCTACTCTAGAAGCCACCATTTTTTACTTCTGACTGAGGCCTAGAACCCACTACAAACCGCTATCGCTAATCGCAATCGCTAGTGTTTAGTAAGCGATTTCGGTAAAGATTTTAAAAAGTACGCGTTTTGCCAGCAATTGTGTAGCAATTAGTTTTAACTTTGATTGATCCTTTCAATTAATTTTTTTTACATGGTGTAGTAATTTCAAAACGCTAGCAAAATCGCGGCGTAGGTTTTTGACAAGCGATTACACCAGCATTTATATACCGCTACAGCTAAACCCTAAAAATCCTGCATGTCCTGCGTTTGTGATTTTGCTAATGGCAATCGCTCCAGTGGAATTTGGCCCATCCATTAACATTAGCTGAGCGTTTAGGGAAATCACTTTTTAGATGCTCACAAAATCGCTGTAGTGGGTTCCAGCCCTAATGCCAGTTTCTTGTCTGGAGTGCTGCCCCTGTAGCTAGAATATTTTCTTAAAATGGAACCTAGTGAGAGGTACACAGAGGCTGCCATATTTCCTTTTAAACAACAACAAATAACATTTGTAAAGCATTTTCTCCCATAGGACTCAAAGTGCATAAGCATGGCTCCGACCATCGTGGTACAGAGGAAGGATTTTATAAGTCTGGAAATGCCAGGCTAAACAGGTGGCTTTTCAGTCTGGATTTGAATAGCTCCAGGGATGGTGCTGTCTTTACTGGGTGTGGGAGGGAGTTCCAAAGAGTAGGGGCAGCATGACAGAAGGCTCTATCTCCAGATTTTTTGAGGTGCACTCTGGGAGTGACCAAGTTTATAGAACTTGCTGATCTGAGGTTGTGAGAGGTGCGGTGCAGCTTCAGCAAGTCCTTCATGTATCCAATACCAGTTGCCCGGCACACCTGCTTATCTCTGGCTGCAGTTGTGTCTGAGGGCTGGTTCAGACGGACGTTCGTTGGCGTCGCGTTCGCTGGCGTTGCGGCGGCGATGCATTCGGGCTTTCAGCAGCGTTCGCGCTGCGTTCGGATGCGGTGACGTTTTTTCTTCCTCTAGGGGAACATTACCCATCGCAGTTAACCGCCCCTGGAAGCTTAACGCCAGGGAAAATCGGGACCCGAACGCCGCGTTCGTGTAAACGCGCGTAAAAGCTTGGTACAAACGCTCCCATTCACTTGAATGGGAGCGTTTAACGCCAAGCCCCGAATGCTGGCGGTAAACGCTCCGCAAGCGTCCGTCTGAACCAGCCCTGAATCACACACCTGAAACAAGCATGTGGCTAATCTTGTGAGATTTTTGTCAGAAACCTCTGATCTGCTGCATGCTTGTTCAGGGTCTGTGGCTCAACATATTAGAGGCAGAGGATCAGCAGGACATCCAGGCAATGTGCATGGTTTAAAAGGAAATCTGTCAGCCTCCATATCCCTCTCACTTCAGTCGTTTAACCACTCACTTGAAGGGATAGGATCTGCATGGGAGAAACTCGCAAGCAATAGAGGTAAAATGATCAATATTGAAACTAAAAGAACACTGGCATTTTTAAAAGAAAAAAAAAAAAAAAAGTTAAGGCCATGGCCTGCCTCACTTGAGCTATGCTTTAAGGATGGAGTGAAACATTCAGAATCCCCCCCCCCCCCCCCCTCTCTCTCTCCAGGTTGGCAGCTACCATCCTTACATTCTACTACTCTTTACAAGATACAGAGTGCAAGTGTAAAAAGGCCAAGGGCCAGAACAGCTTTACACGCCTTGCTAGACTTGTTCTAGGCAACAGACCAATCACAAAGACAGAGCCAATAGGTGTGTACAACACAATGGCAGAAACCGACATGTACTGTGCAGAATATAGGGGAAAGGCCGGCATCTCAGTCCTACAGTATATCACGTCTGAGAAACCGGCTTTAATGCTAGGACTACACCATGAGTTTTTCGGCAGATAGATTGCTCGACTAATCGTTTGACAGGTCCGATCTGATTTTTCTCATTTTTCTGAACGATTTTCTCATAGAAGTGAATGAAAATAAATAAAAAAATTGATCAAAAAGTAAATCTGCTAAAAAAAAAAAAAAAACTCATAATGTATTCCCAGCACTAGCGAGCTATCTGCACCCAACCACCAGACTACAACAACAACAACAACATTTCATTAAAGGCAACGATTGAAGGCAAGAGCATACAAATATCTGCTACATTGCTGGGACTGTGGCACTAACAGGTCTGTAGGAAATGGTATGTGCTACTCAGCAGTCACCAACACTGCACTCCAGTTACCATGGCAGCAGCCATGCAAAATATACATGTAGAAATATCTAGTGTCTGGTAGGGAGGGGGGACAGGTGGGTGGCATCAGAACATGTTCAAGGACAAGGCTCATGAAAAATGCTGTTTACTGCATTGCTTGATATTAAGAGCGAGTGAATATCTGTGCTTTCATATCGGCACAATGTGTTTACTGCAGCACAAGACTATTCCTACAGCAATTCCTGCAGAGGAGAGGAAGAAAGCTATACAAAGGCTGCTCACATCTCCCCCAGCCCTTTCAAAAGGATGGCTAGAGGATCATTACATCCCATAGGCCTAGGAAAGAACATTGAAAGAGAACCCCAGGTGGCTTCCTAAGAATGAAATCCGCACACAGAGGCTGGGTCTGCCTATACTGCCCAGCCTCTGTTGCTATCTCCATCCCCCCCTAAGTTCCCCCTGCACTCTGCTATCCCCCATAAATCACAGCCACGCTGTCGACATGCAGCTGGCTGTGTGTTTACCTCTGTAAAGGTCACTCTCGCCACCCCCCCCCCCTCCTGCATAGCTCCGGTCCCTGCTCACCTCCCTTCCGGGCTGGGACCGGAGCTATGCAGGAGGCGGAGGACCACGCAGAGTGACACTACAGAGGTAAACACAGACCGCTGCGACACGCTGCGTGTCGACAGCGCGACTGTGATTTATGGGGGATAGCAGAGCGCAGGGGGAACTTAAATCACAGCCGCGCTATCGACACGCAGCGTGTCGCAGCGGTCTGTGTTTACCTCTGTAGTGTCACGCGCGACGAGAGTGACCCTTACAGAGGTAAACACAGGGACAGAGACACTGCCGAGAGCCGGGGGAGGACGGGGCCAGAGTGTGTGCGCGCGGCAAAGTAAAGACAGACCTAGCCCATTTTTAAATGGGCTAAGGTCACTAGTGATCTAATAATCATCTGTACGCCACATACAATTCATTGTAAGTTTTTTGGGTTTTTTTTTTTTTTTGCTTCAGTGTCACTAACTGCTGCGTATTAGATAGGCTAAACTCTCCAAATTCATACAGGGTGCATTTTTCTAGGTTTTCCTTCTGTCCTGTACAAGAGTTCAGGTCCACTCCTCTGCATTCTGGTGCGTTCCAGCGGCGGACACTTCCGCATTCAGAGCCAGAACTTCCAACTTGTAATAAAGCTCATCCCTGACCACAGTATTCGCTACGGTAACTGGAGCTTCAAACTCCTTTTTATTAGCGGAGTAGATAAGAGCAAAGTTTCAGACAACCAAGGGCTCCTATAAGCTGCAGTAGCAGAATGCCCGAAAACATCTGAGCAGTCTGGTTATAGTGGTACAAACCAAATAAAAAGAATATCCCGAGAATATCTGCTTCCACCAATGGCTGACATGGTACGACATGCCACCATAACCATATGCTATAAATCTGTCTTATTACATGCTGTAATTTTGTACTCATTAGGTCTACAGAGTAAAAGGTTCATAGAATCACGTGACTGGTACACACAAAACCCGCCAGCAGTATTCACCTAGTCTTGGAACGCAGTGATGATTCATAGTGTAAACAGGCACAAAGCCATCTGTAAGCGGAGCAACGAGCTGCAAGTGGAAAGCATTACTATCTACAGAGATACAGAAAAAGCTTCAACCGACAAAAGTGCAAAACAGGAAACCAAACATCTGAAAAAGTGCAAAGAAACCAGGAGGCTGAAGCGTTCCTGCACCGGGCCTGGATAGCCAATCTACAAATTGTTACACACTGCAAATCAGCCAGGCCCAATTCCCCACAACTCAGCAGATAGAGGGATGACAAGCCTGTAGCCATCAGCTGCTTATAATGTCATTTACCTCAACAAATGACAATCAGCCACAAGAGTAATCGAGAATAAATGCAGGAGGACTTTGGAATACCACACCTGCTTTCAGGGATCAGAGTCAGCTATTTGCCTAGGCATGGGGCAAGGACCTGTGGGTAACTCAACAAGCCTGACAAATACTATTTATGGCCACTCACTTTCTTGGAGCTGCAGACATCGGAGGATGGCGGCATGGGAGTGATCCGAGCGGATGGGGCTGGAGGAAGCCCCAGGTACGTATAAAACGTTTCCTTTTAATCAGCTCTGTATTCCTTTAGGCTTCTTTCCCACTAAGACGTTGCGTTAGATGACACGTTAAGGTCGCATAACGTGCCCCTAATGCAACACCTGGTGGTGTTGGAGCAGGACGCTACCAAGAGCCGCGTTAAAAGCAGCTCTTGGTGCGTCTGCTCTCTGGGATGCGCTGCGGAGACCACGTAAGCGGAGCTCTCCGCATCACGAGGTCCCGCCAGCCAATCAGCAGCCGCTCCTGGAAGTAAACACTAAGTGCAGTGAATATGAAGTAGCCATGTGCCTGGCTACGTAGCGCCCCCCCCTGCCTCCTCTCCGCCCACAAAATATTATAAAAAAAAAAAAAACACCCGTACTGAGCATGTTCAAACAGCCTAACGCGGCTTAAGCCGCTAGTACGCACAGTATGCTGCACTTCAAACGAACGTGCATCGTTATTGTGTAACGCAACGTGGGCACTGTGAACAGCCCATTGATTTTTCATTGCTGTGCGGTGGGGTGCGTTACAGGCTGCTCTAATGTGCGCCTGTAACGTCCCACTGTGAAAGCAGCCTTAAAGAGCAACCGTGACCAAGAACTGAACTTCATCCCAATCTAAGTCCAACTGCCAAAAAACAAGTAGCATCTCCTTCCACTGATTTCATCTGCCAGCAGTAAAAATGTCAGATTGTAAATCATGGATAGGAAAGATTTTACAATGGGAATGGGAAAACACTGACTAAATCATTTATACATAATTATGGTAAAAATGAAGCACTTTGTTACATTATTTTCACTGGAGTTCCTCCATATTAAAACAGAACAGAAATTGCAATACTTTCCACCGTCGGATTCATTTTCCCTCCCATGTATCCTCCTATGATCTCTAAATACAAAACCACACTAATCTCTTTCTTCTTGAGAGGATGCAGCTATGAATGCTCACGTACCCCCCCCCCCCCCCCATCCCTTGCAGAATACTGCAGCACCCTTCTCTGACCAGTCTATTCTGAACTTTGCTGCCCCTGCGGGGTATTCACATTTCATGCCAATTGCACAGGAAGTTATCTTCATCGCACCAATTGCAAAAATGCATATAAGTTGCATGAAATTTGCATACGAGCCACAATTATTAGCATCACATTGACCACCTCCACCAGCAGTCGTGCCAACAAGACAAAATTCAGATGTGTAAAGCTAATGCTACGGTCTCCACCAGCGTGCCACTTCAGTTTAGGAATGAGATGCGGCACCGGTGGTAATGAAAAATTGCATCTGAATAGCCGGATTTGTAGGGGGGTGCGGTCGTCTCTTCTGCACCTGTGTAGACACTCAACGCCATCTGGCGCATACTGCGCCTGCGCAAAACTACATTTTTATTTTCACATCGAAAATCCTTTAAAGAGGAACTGCAGTGAAATTAATGCAATGAAAAAAAGGGCTCCGTTTTTACAATGATTTATAAATCATCAAGTCAGTGTTTGCCCATTGCAAAGTCTTTCCTCTCCCTGATTTACATACTTAAGTGTAGCAGTAGGGTGTTGTACCGTGTTAGCCATCAGTAAAAGCAAGAAGTTTTAAATCAGGATGATACCATTTATTGGCTAACTACAAATGAATAAGAATAAACAAGCTTTCGGCCTTGCAGCCTTCGTCAGGTTTACATCCTGTTAGTTTGCAAGCTGGTGGTACAGACAGCTTATATACATGCAACATCAAAAGGGAAAACAGTCTGTATTAAGGCATCTTAATGACGTATTTATGCTTGAAAAAAATATCTGTTTTCCCTTTTGATGTTGCATGTATATAAGCTGTGTACCACCAGCTTGCAAACTAACAGGATGTAAACCTGACGAAGGCTGCAAGGCCGAAAGCTTGTTTATTCTTATTCATTTGTAGTTAGCCAATAAATGGTATCATCCTGATTTAAAACTTCTTGCTTATACTTAAGTGTATCACAGGAGACCTCTTTACTGCTGGCAGGTGAGGTCAGTGAAAGGAGATGCTGCAGATTTAGCAGTTAGAAACAGCTGTTATTTCCCACAATGCAACAAGGCTCCCACAGTGTGATGTCAGAGCCATGGTCCTGACGTTACGCTGTGGGAGGAGTTTCACCACAATAGCCATACAGAGCCCCCTGGTGATCTGTTTGAGAAAAGAGATTTCTCATGGGAAAGAGGGTATCAGCTACTGATTGGGATGAAGTTCAATCCTGGATTACAGTAAATGGATAAATCATATGCAATACCAGGAAAGCCCCATATAGGATTACCACTAGAAATTCAATTGTTTATTTTCACTTTCACTAGCAAGTTCAAAGAGGTCTGAGCTAGCTCCAGTGCTGATCACAGGACATTACCCACTTATTCCAGCAGTACAGTAGACCTACGTCATCAAACTGGGACTCGTGTACGGGGCAGTACGGAGGTGGCTGTGAAGCTGAATACAGAGGCTGCCGCTGCAGAATCATCGCTGGATAAAGGAAAGGTGACCCAGGCTTGCTGCACATTCTTTTTTTCACAGATCTCTGCATGGAGGGGGAGGCTGCATAATAGGGGAAGGGGGGGGGCTTCTAATGTACAGTCCTGGTGGGGGTAGGGGGGGTGGCGATTCCTAATTATGGGGGCACATATGGCTAGCCATACTCCAGGGGGAGCAGAAAAGTTAGCTCTCTCCACTATTAACCACCCTGGCGTTCTGATTAAATCGCCAGGGTGGCTGCGGGAGGGTTTTTTTTAAATAAAAAAAAAACTATTTCATGCAGCCAACTGAAAGTTGGCTGCATGAAAGCCCACTAGAGGGCGCTCCGGAGGCGATCTTCCGATCGCCTCCGGCGCCCATAATAAACAAGGAAGGCCGCAATGAGCGGCCTTCCTTGTTTTGCTTATATCGTCGCCATAGCGACGAGCGGAGTGACGTCATCGACGTCAGCCGACGTCCTGACGTCAGCCGCCTCCGATCCAGCCCTTAGCGCTGGCCGGAACTTTTTGTTCCGGCTGCGCAGGGCTCAGGCGGCTAGGGGGGCCCTCTTTCGCCGCTGCTCGCGGCGAATCGCCGCAGAGCGGCGGCGATCAGGCAGCACACGCGGCTGGCAAAGTGCCGGCTGCGTGTGCTGCTTTTTATTTCATCAAAATCGGCCCAGCAGGGCCTGAGCGGCAGCCGCTGGCGGTGTTGGACGAGCTGAGCTCGTCCAGACCGCTCAGCTGGTTAACTGCGAGATGAACTAACACAAGGGGCACATCTGGCTAGCTATGCTTTGGGGGAGGGGGGCTAATGGCAGGGGCACATTTAGCTATCTATACTGGGAGAGCCTAATACCAGGGGACACATCGGCTATACTGGAGGGTTGATACTGGGGACACATCTGGCTATACTGGGGACACATCTGGCTATCTACCCTGGGGGGGGGGGGCTAATACTGGTGGCATGTTATTTATATATACAGTAGTACTTTTTATTTTTAAATTAGAATTGGTAAAACTGAGAAATAATGCATTTTTCTTTTTTCCCCTCTTTTTCCCATTAAAATGCATAGAAAACATTTTTCATAGGACAAAATACCCCCAATGAAACTAATTTTTCCTGAAAAAAACGCTATCTAGATCATTTAGGTGTCAGTTAGGATAAAGTTATGGCCGATTAAATAGGGACATCGCTAAAACCATCAAACCGCTCTGGTCCATAAGGGGAAAACAAGGTCTGGATGCGAAATAGTTAATGAACCACAGCAACGTGAAACTACTACACTAGTGGTGTGTACACACTTGAAAGATAAATGAAAGATCTTAGACCAATTTTACCCCCTTCCATGTAGTATGAGAGCCATACCTACACAGTCTATTCTATGGAGCTGCACTCCTCATCAGACAGAAATCTTACCCCCTTCCATGTAGTATGAGAGCCACACCTACACAGTCTATTCTATGGAGCTGCACTTCCCATCAGACAGAAATCTTACCCCCTTCCATGTAGTATGAGAGCCATACCTACACAGTCTATTCTATGGAGCTGCACTCATCAGACAGAAATCTTACCCCCTTCCATGTAGTATGAGAGCCACACCTACACAGTCTATTCTATGGAGCTGCACTCCCCATCAGACAGAAATCTTACCCCCTTCCATGTAGTATGAGAGCCACACCTACACAGTCTATTCTAGGGAGCTGAACTCCCCATCAGACAGAAATCTTACCCCCTTCCATGTAGTATGAGAGCCATACCTACACAGTCTATTCTATGGAGCTGAACTCCCCATCAGATAGAAATCTTTGCAAGATTTCTTTGCAACAACACTGACGCCTGACTATTCCCTCCTTGCCCGCAATCAGCATGCATTTCTGCATCCAACTCTCACTAGCAATGATCCATGATGTCATCGTACCTGTTAAGGCTGCTTGGACTCCGTCAGGGTTATATACTAACGCAGCAGCATGTAAAAATGGTAGAAATTGCAGACGTAAAACGTAAAATGGACTGTTAATCCTTTCAGTTTAGTCTAGGTACTCGTATCTGTACTTGTAACCATATATGCAAGATAGACAACTGTTGACGTGTATTTTGCCTTTGCCATGTATACCACAAGCAATTCCGAGTACGGTACCCCCGCACTTGGCGAATAAATCCATCTTGTATCTTGTAAGATGCTGCACACACAGATGCTGTACAGACACAAAAGATCAGCATCTACAAAAGATCTGTTCCTGCAAATTGCATTCATAGTCTATGATATCTGCAGATCATCATACACACCTTGTGTAACAGACATTCATCTGCAGATCAGATCCACCAGGACGGATTTTCAGATCTGCAGATGATTGTCTGATCCGCAGATGAATGTCTGTTAAAGGTGTGTATGATGATCTGCAGATATCAGAGACTATGAATGCAATTTGCAGGAACACATCTTTTGCAGATACTGATCTGTTGCATGTGTACAGCATCTGTGTGTGCAGCATCTTGCAAAGATTTTATCTGATGGGGAGTGCAGCTCCATAGAATAGACTGTGTAGGTATGGCTCTCATACTACATGGAAGGGGGTAAAATTGGTCTATGATCTTTCATTTATCTTTCAAGTGTGTATACACCATTAGGCCTGGAACCCACTGAAAACAGCAAACGCGATACGCTACCGCTAGCGTTTTGTCTGAGCGGTTTGCAAGCGGATTCATGCGCGTTTGCAGTCGCGTTTTACAACATTGTATGTAACAAGCGCGCATGAATCCGCTTGCCATCATAATTCTTCCAGAATTGGAAGCAGCACAAAATCTTGTGCCAACTAGCGCTGCTCAGCACTCCATCTATAGATTCAGCAGCACATCCAGTAAAATCACTGACAATTCTGGCTCTTGAAGAGTAACACCTTCACTTTGGCTTCACAGAAACCACGAGTTACTACAGGAAATCTCCGCACCGGATGCTGCACAAGAGGCGGCAAGAGATTCCACTCCCCAGCCACCCAGATGGGCAGAAAACTGCCTCAGTCACAACTTTACCACCTGACCTAGACCCACATGTCCGTATTTCACAGGAGGATGAGCCATTTCTCTTCCCCCACAAAAGGAAAAAAAAAAATCGCTTAGAGATTAATACTTCACATGGCGAGCCAGTCCAAGACTGCAAGCATTTCTGGAAGATTAGGAATAATCTTGCAGAATCTGTGCTATGAAACCAGGACATGTCAAACGGAGGTTTTCAGGGCACAGGCAGCTTGCAGGCCAGCTGGAGCTCAGCCAGCCTTGCAGAATCTCTGAACAATGAGAACATGAAGGGAGCGAGATTGTGACGTAGCTCTGTGTCCAAACCCCAGAGCTGTATCAAATTGGGGGCAATGGGAAGCCTCCTCGTGGCGCCCCTGGATAGTGCTATGTAGCATGAACTAATTCCCGCAGGGCGATTGTTTTGCGGTTTTGGTTTTTGACCCTGCATATTTAGGCATGCGAAAGCAAATGCATATTTGCATGAGCAATGTCTCGTGATCAGCCAATAGGCCAAATTTGCAAAGCCAGATTTGTCAGGTTCACTTGGTTGATGCACACATTTCCTCTCTGGTGTAATTTGTATCACACCTTATACTGGGCATACATACAGCAGAGGTGACAAACCATATATCTGTACTTCTATACTGGGCATACTGTACATACACGTAGATGTATGTACAGTATCTCGCTGCCCTCGGAGTCCACCCCACCCTCCGCCTCTGGATCACGGACTTCCTAAGTAATAGATCCCAGGCCGTCAAGCTGGACACTCATCTCCCAACCAAGGACCACCAATACAGGAGCCCCCCCAAGGTTGCGTACTGTCGCCGTTCCTATTCTCCCTATACACTAACAATTGCAGGTCCACTGCAGACTCTATCAAAGTCCTCAAGTTCGCAGACGACACCACCATCGTTGGCCTCATCTCGGGTAATGATGAGCAGGAGTATCGCCAGCAGATTGACAGAATTTGCCACTGGTGTAGGGAGAACGGGCTGGTCCTCAACACTACAAAAACGGTCGAGATGATTGTCGATTTTAGGAAACGCGCCACCACCCCACCCCCGATCAGCATTGACGGCACGGTAGTTGAGAACGTCCCCTGTGCACGCCTCCTTGGCACGACAATCTCTAAGGACCTGACATGGAAAGCCAACACTACCTCAACCCAGAAAAAAGCCCAGCAGAGGCCATTTTTCCTACGCCAACTTAAGAAGTTCGGTATGGCCCGCGAGCTTCTGACGAGCTTCTACACTGCCACAATTGAATCTGTCCTCTGCTCCTCCATCCTGGTCTGGTATGCTGGATCCTCCACCAGCGACAGACACAAACTGCAGAGGGTCATCAGATCAGCGGAGAGAATCATCGGGAAACCACTCCCCTCTCTTGACCAGGTTTTCAACTCTAGACTGCGCTCCAGAGCTAAAAAAAAAAAAAAAAAAAACGCTAATGACCCGTCCCACCCAGGTTTCCGCTTCTTTAGTAGGCTCCCCCTAGGCCGGAGATTCCGATCCATCTACACCAGGACCACAAGGCACAAGAAAAGTTTCTTCCCCTCAGCCGTAAATTATCTGAACTCTTAGAACTCTTAGATCCCTCCTCATCCTACCGCGACAAGTGGTGTCTGGTAGCACCCAGCCTGACCGCACGGCCGCACACTTCATATATACGTGTTCAAATGTGTCCAAATGCTGTAACTGTACCCTTTATATTGTCTGTCTGCTTACATATATGTATCGTTATGTCCTGCTTGTTCTCACACTAGCCTTGTACTTGCCAAACCCAAAATCGGGCACGGCCCAGTCGTGCTTGGTGAAATAAAAGATTCTGATTCTGATGTGGGTTGTCACCTCTGCTGTATGTACATTATGCCCAGTATAGAGATACAGGTAGATCTGGTTTGCCACCTCTGCTTTAGCTCTATACTGGGCATAGATACAGCAGAGGTGGCAAACCAGATCTCCCTGTATCTCTATACTGGGCATACTGTACATACAGCAGAGGTAGCTATCTATCTATAGCATACTGTACATACGGCAGAGGTGGCGAACCATATATAACAATAAATCTATACTGGGCATACAGCAGAGGTGGCAAAGCATATACACGCCTGTATATCTATACGGGCATACTGTACATACAGCAGAGGCGGCAAGCCAGATCTACCTATATATACACCGGGCATATGTACAGCAGAGGTGGCAAATTAGATCTACCTGTATATCTATACAAGGCATACTATACATACAGCAGAGGTGGCAAACCATATATACCTGTATATCTACACTGGACAAACATGCAGCAGAGGTGGCAAACCATATATACAGCTGTACATCTATAATGGGCATACATAAGCAGAGGTGGCAAACCAAATCTACCCATACAGTATGTATATACTGGGCATACATACACCATACTGTATATCATTTGCCATCTTGCCAAAGCACCTCACTTTATATTAGATCAGATCTATGCAGAGATCTTATACATTATCCCTGCCCCACCAATATGGACAGAGGACTCTGCACAATGCAACTCACAAAGAGAGGAGTATAGAATACAGAGAGTGATGGATGAGTTGGGACGGGGGAGGGGGGGGGGGGAGTGAAGTTGCATTGGTGGGATGAAGTAAGCCAGTACCTATTAAGGCTTTGTTCACATCGAAAAATCAAAATCGCTGACGATTTTCTATTTTTTTTAGCGTTTTTCTCCTTTAGCTGCAATTTTGTATAAAAAGGGCTTTTCCAAGCACGCTCCCTCTGAACTCTGACTTGGAAAATAATAAATACAATGCATTCTTAAAAGCGCTGGGGAAATGGCGATACCGAGCGGTTTTTTCAAGCGCTTTGCGATTTTCCCTATACCTTCTAATGAGCAAGAACGCTCAGAAAATGCTACAGGGAGCACTTTGCTGTAGTTAGTGATTTGAAAAAGCTCTTGCTAATGCAATGCTATGGGGAATTTTTATAAAAATCACATCGCTCCAGTGGGATCACACCCATAGCATTACATTAGCAGGAGCTTCTCATATCACAACTGCCTACTAACAGCCTGCTAGTGGGTTTCAGGCCTAACTCCTAGCATTCTTCCTGCACTCCATGCCTTTTCCTACTAACCACAATCTGCCCAATGTGAACTATGCCCCAGTGGGCACACACTTGTGTTATACACAGTGCAGCTGCTCTGCTGGAACAAAATCATGATGTCTAGATTAATGATGCCAACAAAGCACAATATGTATCACCAGTCACATATTACAGAGGACCTATACGCCATGCTGCCCGTGTGGAACGGATGGCTAACACTGCATGAACAGGTTTGTTTTTTTCCCTGTGCTTTCATCTGGAAATAAAGGCTACATGTTAAATAGGCTGGATTCCCTGAGGCCTGCTCTGAAACTTAGGTGTGAAAAGTCATTGGGGGAGGGGCACGCTGTGTGAATGTCACTGGGCTGCAGAAGACAATGATGGGGTAAGGGAAGATAAATGACAACGCCACAAGTGACTAAGTGAACAGGTTTGAAAACTGCCTTCACACGATTTGTCTTCAGCTGCACATTCATACAGTGAAAAGCTGAACTGCAGCTAACACTCTGGAAAACTGGGGACAGGAAGGGGAAATAACGCTGCGGACACACAGCTGCCCGGTTTTGTTTTTAAACATGCAGCGTGCATCTGTTCATCTGTGCTGGCTAAGTAAAGCTACGTACACACACTGGAATGAAGTCGGCTGCAGACGGTAAAGACCACCTCGGCCTAGAATTGTGAGCGACTCCAGTGTGTGTGTACAGCGGCTGGCAGACGTCGGCAACTTCATGCTGGATGTTCAGACACCAGAGCAATGCCTGATAGGATCGTGCTCCCCTGCCCACAGGAATCAGATCTCTCTCTCTCTCTCTCTCTCTCTCTGCCCCCCCCCTCCCCCCCCATAGTAACAGAAGCATGCAAGTCAATATTACTAACAACCCTTCGATCATTTCTAAGTATTACCTATATTCTTTACTATCTCTAGTCCCATTCCTCAAATTTATACCAGCAAATAGCCCTCTGAATTTGCCTACTTCAAGAGATGGGTAAATGAGATGCTATTGCAAATTGTATGCAGCTTGGAACTGGGCCAATCAGCAGAAAGTGCAATTCCAAGATGAAGAAACATGCAGGCTCATTGACCAGATATCTACCCATCCATACTGTCATTTTCTAATGCAAAGCTTTACCTTCAGAAAAAAAAGGCAGTTGCAGATAAGAGGTCATTTTCAGAATTCGCAAGAAGAAAGATGGCTGCCCCGTAAAACATTCGCCAGTAACGCAATGTTATTTAGGTGTGTAAAGCACAGCGAAGATGGCATCAAGTGATGGAAGGTTTAGCTCAGGTTTGCTCTAAAGCTAAACTCCAGGAATTGCTGTCAGTTTTAGACAGTGTGACAAGGCTCTAGATCAGGGGCCCCCAAACATTTTGGGTCGAGGGCCGGGTCAACATACTTCAGACTGCTGGGGGGCCGGAGTATACATAAAATAATGTAGAAGTCTTGGCGGGCCAGACAGTGAAGCATACCCAGGTGACAACTTGCAGTCCAATTGGACAGCAGTGTCACCTGATGTGGAATTTGATTGGAAACCAATGAATTACTACTTTCTGGCTTCCATGTGGATGGGTGGTGCCAGCACTGCTATTCCATATGCAGACCACCAATATTTAAAGATGTAGCTGACCGTATCTATAAGTAATTCATTTTGTGTGGGGGGCCGGTAAAAAAAAGTGTCAGGGGGCCACATTCGGCCCCCGGGCCTTAGTTGTAAATGGGTCGCACTTCTGTGAATTCCGCGATAATCCTGGGCCAGGTGAAAGCGTGCCCCCATATAGCATAAGGGGGTAATCCGTCTGCCCCAGGCTACAGACTGTCCACTCCTGCTGGCTGCATGTGGTCCAGCACAAGTAAGAAGAGAGCCCGAGTGACCTTGTGTGGTCATATGATAAATTACCTTCACTTCCAGGCCAAACAGGAACTAGGGAAATCTGCTAAAGTGAAGCAGAAATAAAACACACACACACACACACACACACACACACACACACACACACACACACACACACACACACACACACACACACACACACACACACACACACACACCTTCTCAACAAAGACAGGAAATCTACCTTGTACCCAGTTTGCCTTGTAAACTTTGTCCAATGTTGTGTTGGCTGGATAGTGTTAAGGGCTCTGCCTCAGACACAGGAGACCAGGGTTAGAATCTCGGCTCTGCCTGTTCAGTAAAGGTGCGTACACATGCACTACCGGCGGCAACGACGGGTCCGCCTGACCCTCCCGCTGGGCGGAACATTCATCCGCCAGTAGTGCATGTACGCGCTGTCAGCGGACTGATAAAGCTGTTTCTGAACGGTCCGCTACTGTCGGATGTACCTCCGCCCAGTGGGAGGGTTCACCGGACCAGTCGTTGCCGGCGGTAGTGCGTGTACGCACCTTAAGCCAGCACCTATTCAGTAGGAGACCTTAGGCAAGTCCTAGTGGCTGCAGCTCTAGCGCTTTGAGCCTGCCAGGAGAAAAGCGCAATATAAATCTTATTTGTCTTTGTCTTGCTGTACAACGTCTGCCACCCTTTCTACCATAGCATGTATTTATCGGCCATCGCTGCATAATTTGTTGGCACTTTATGAACGAAACCAAGATCACCACTCTTGGAAAAAAATAGCTCTTTATTGAGACACGTAATAAAAAGCATGTCAGTAAGGATGGGCTTAGACGCTGCTGATCTTGGTTTTTTGGATTGGTGACCCTCGGGCATCAGGGTCATATCAGCTCTAGCACACTCCTATCTCTATCAGAGTGCTTGGTCTAACACTGTGTGGCACTTTATAAATACGATATTAAAATCTACATTTCTCCAAGAGATGCCAACAGCTGTAAAGTGAAAACAAAAACTGATTGGAGTTTAAAATCAGTTTAGTTACAAAACCCCCTTCCCTTTAAAAATAAGTTTCCCAACTTCCCCTCTGCTGTAATGGTGGCCCTGAAGAAAGCTGTATGCTGGGTAATGCGGATACAGACAGAGCACAGCTCCAGTAATCCATGCTGTAATTCGCTGAGCACATGACCTGCACAGCATCACAACACCATGCAACAAATCTGCTTAAAGGATGATGCAACCACCAGCAAAACGCTGCCATAAAGGAGATCTCATGATACTGAAATGTACTTCCACGTGGTTCTCTGCTTACTGAACTGGTGTGACCAGATTACAAGTGCCATTGCCTGGCTGAAGAATAGGAGCGGCAGGGAGAGTGCACAGCACAGTGTGTGTCATTTATGTGTCTGCAGCCAGGTCAGGAGAAAGAATACGGACTGTGCACAGGAGTCACACAACCAAAGAGGCTCATTATAGCTGGGTTTACACGACCACATACAACACATACTATGCACATGTGCTGCGTTCATCGCAAGTCTGTCACCTTGTTCACACTAGCATCGTCACCGCTCGCGTCACTGTTTCTGCTGAGGACAAGCACCAGAATACCGATGGTAATCCCAACCGCTATGGCTTTCCATTGGATTGAGACAGACTAATACAAATGCTCGATCTGTGGGGGAATTCCCATTGCTCTGTCTCAATGAGGGCCCCAGTGGTTTATTATGCTTTATGCCTGAATTCTCACCAATACTGCAGAAGCTGCTGAAGCGCTGACCCTGATCACCAGCACTGAGAAGATGACAGAAGGCGTGGACAGACAACGTCAGTTCCCATACACTTTCATTGCTTTTATTGCAAACACTGCGTATGCGGAGTCCATAAATATGCAAGCCCAGACTCTTCAAATGGAGCCAACGGACATGTTTCCACCAGACATATGTAAATGCGCTCCATCGGCACAGAATTTCACATGTCCACTGGCCGCCTGTCTGGAAACTACTTACCTATCGAGCCGTCACATTTCAAATTAAGCTCTGTGAGAATTACCACATCTATGACCGCTCATGGGGTAGGTGGCTAGCCAGATTTTAATTTAAGCACAAACTACTGCAATATAGGGCACTTTCTTATGGACAACAAAAAACGGGACGTCCAACCATTGCCAACGTTCAACAGGCAGGTAGAGCTTTAAAGTGGAACTGTAGATAGAAAATACACACATTGGCCTCGATTCATAAAGCATTCCCGCATGCGGAAATGCTGAAAACAGCCGATTTTACAGAACACTGAACAAAATGTGTATTCATAAAGGCTGTTTCCGCATGCGGAGCTGACATTCCGGAGCAGAGTGATAAATCACCGCCTTATGCGGCGATTCTAGGCGGAAATGTAACAAAATGTCCATTCATAAAAATTAGAGCAAGCGGTATGCGGACGGGAAATACCGCTTGCTTGGATGTAGCGATAAGCGTGCGGAATACAGTGCAGTGAATGGGACAGACCTCCCAAGCAGCAGCAGAGAGAGCAGCGCACTGAGGAACTCTGCCTGCTTCTGTGTTTCCGTATGCCTACCGACAGCCTACCGCCTGCCTACAGCGGGACATCTCCGCTCTGCTACCGCAACATTTTATGAATGACCACCCAGAAGTCTGAAATACCGAGCGCGGAATTTTCCCGCACTGATTTACTTCACCGAACACATTTTTATGAATCGAGGCCATTGTTTCACTTACCTGAGGCTTTCGCAAGCCCCCAGCAGCCATCCTGCCCCGCGCCGGTCCTGCACGAGCCTCCGTTCCCCCGCCGCCGCTCCGTCCCGTACCTCGACTTGTAAGTCAATGCCTGCGCGGCTCTGGCCAAGCGTATCCTTTCTTCGCGTTCCCCCTCAGCAATAGCGGGGAACGCGAAGGATAAGCGTGGCCAGAGCCGTGCAGGCGCAGTGGCCCGGCGGCGAAACCAAAAGTAGCTGGCGGCGGGAGAACGGAGGCTCGTTGAGGAGCGGCACAGGACGGCTGCTGGGGGCTTGGGGAAGCCCCAGGTAAGTGAAACAATGTGTTTATTTTCTATCTACAGTTCCGCTTTAAAGCTCTACCTCAGCCTCAAATTGTAAAGGACAACTGAAGCAAGAGTTACATGGAGGCTACCAAATGTATTTCTTTTTAACCAATACCAGTTGCCTGGGTATTCTGCTGATCCTCTGCCTCTAATACTTTTTGTCATAGACCCTGAACAAGCATGCAGCAGATCAGGCGTTTTACATTCCTAGATCCGACAAGTTTAGCTGCCAGCAGGACAGCCAGGCAAATGGTATTGCTTAAAAGGAAATATAGCCGCCTCCATATACTTCTCACTACAGTTGTCCTTTAACAGCATGTAAAGAATTTGCACCAATGAATGCACAAAGTTTTGTGCATTGAATGTCTACACTTTCTGTACTAAAATACATTTTACTTGACTGTCTCTTCCAGTTCCATTCATTTTGGGACAGCAGTGCTATTTTACTGCAGAGAAAGTGGTTGAGACTCCTCCCCCATCATCACTAACATGAGCCAGAAAGGGCAGAGGCTGAACGCAATTTGTTTACTGCCCGTCTTGGTCGATCTAGCGATGTGTGGGCACTTTTAGTCTCAGCAGCTATGGAAGACGTGTGCTCAGCAGGGAGAGCCGCTGCCTAGCTGGGGACACCTCGCTCGGCATCTGCAAGCTTTTGTGAATGGATGCAGCTTTTCCAAAAGAAGATTTGCTCTGGAATAGCAACATCTAACGTGAAACCTGTAAAGTAATGCTATAGTGCCTTATCCACCATTACTAACAGTGCAGGAGGATGAACTAGGGGATCAGGTTTGCCTGCAAGATTTAAGTCTATACTGTACACATTTAAAGTGGACCTCAACTCTTGCACAGGACAGAAGGAAAACAAAGAAATGCACCCTGTATTTATAGAGTTTAGCCTGTTTATCTCCCCCTCATTTGTGTCTAATCACAAGTTGTAATTGGATCCTCCCGTGTCACCTGACTGCCATGGCAGATAAGCCCATTTGAAAGCACAGGCTGTAAACAATACATCTGCTTCCATGAATCAGGAAGTAGAAACACTGCAGATTTATTTTAGGCACCTTCTACACCATGCATTCCACGTGCGATCGATCAGATTCAATAGGACAGATTAAATCCAACATGTCCAATCGGGATTCGATCGGTAGTGTGGTCGATTTTGCATTGACAACTATGCAAAATCAACCACACTATCGAACATGTCATATTGAATCGATCCAATCGAATTTTATCCAATCAAATTTGATCGCTTACACGTGGAATTGCATGGTGTAGAGGAGGCTTTAGGCTTTGTATGAGCTGTAACAGATAAATATTTTTTACTTAAAAAGAGACACTGAAGCGAAAAAAAAATGGATGATATGATTTGTATGTGTAGTACAGCTAAGAAAAAAAACATTAAGATCAGATACATCAGTTTAATTGTTTCCAGTACAGGAAGAGTTGAGAAACTCCAGTTATCTCTATGCAAAAGCTGGCCATGCACTGGCCCGATTTACAGTCGTTTCGACAGCAGATTCGATCACTGGGATCGAATCTGCTGCCAATCGTTCGCGCTACACGCCGAATTTCGATCCATTTTGTCCGATCCCGTCGATCGCGCCGTGCGGAAAATAACCGTCGATCGCCCGCGGGTAAAGAGCGCATTGCTAGCGGCGTTCAAGTGCCCGACGACCGACGCAATAGAGCCGCATACATTACCTGCTCCGTCAGCGCGACTGCCCCCGCTCGTCTCCGCTCTTCTTCTCCGCTCTTGTCTCCGGGCATGCCTTCACTTCTTCCTGCCCGGCAGGAAGTTTAAACAGTAGAGGGCGCTCTACTGTTTAAACTTCCTGCCGGGCAGGAAGAAGTGAAGCATGCCGGGGCTGGAGACCAGAGCGGAGACGGAGAAGAAGAGCGGAGAGAGACCCGGGAGTCGCGCCGGCGGAGCAGGTAATGTATGCGGCGGAGGGGAGCGGCAGCAGCAGCACCACCACAACAAATTGTGATCGGTTTCAGGCTGAAATCGGTTCACAATCTGTTTGCAGTAAAGGTAGCCATACGATCCCTCTCTGATCAGATTCGATCAGAGAGGGATCTATCTGTTGGTCGAATCTGATGGCAAATCGACCAGTGTATGGCCACATCTCTCCGACTAACTTAGTCCTGGAGAGGGCTGTTCTCTGACTTTTATTATCTCAACTGTAATTGAACTGTTTACTTTTTCCTCTGCCAGAGGAGATGTCATTACTTCACAGACTGCTCTGAAAGAATCATTTTGAATGCGGAGTGTTGTGTAATCTGCACATATTATAGAATGATGCAATGTTAGAAAAAACACCATATACCTGAAAATAAAAGTATGAGAATATTTTCTTTGCTGCAAATCTTCTAGTAATTATTCATAGTACACAACCAATTCATTATATCATTTTTTTTTTTTTTCGCTTCAGTGTCTCTTTAAAAAGTGAATGGGAACCGCATTTTAAAAAAATGAAGCAAATACTTACCTAAGGAGAGGGAAGGCTCTGGGTTGTATAGAGCCTTCCGTCTCCTCTCTCTGTGCCCTCTATCCTGTGCTGGCTCCCCCTCCCCCCATTTCAATCCCCCACCGAAAGGGTATTTGGAAGTCTTCGAGAGCAGTGTCCTCCCAAAGACGTGCGGCTCCATACTGCACAGGTGTGAGCGTGCTTGCGCAGGTGCGGTACAGGGCCGCCCTTCATCAGGAGCACTCGGGGTCCCTGAAGACTTCTGAAGCCTCCTTCGGCCGGGTAAAGCAGTATATGACTAAATTAGTCAAATACTGCTACCGGGCGAGCCAGCACCGGAACGAGGGGACCAGGAGAGGACCCGGAAGGCTCTATAGGACCCAGAGCCTTCCCTCTCCTTGGGTAAGTATCTGTCTCATTTTTTTAAATGCGGTTCCCATTCACTTTAAAAAGGTTATTATGCTGTTGTGTATCTTTTAGAGCAGAGAAGAGGTCAGAGTTCATGTCCACTTTAAAGCTCATCTGAGGACAAAAATTAAAAAAAAAAAAAAAAAAAAAAAGCAGGATCTAACAGCTTAGTAACCAGGTGCTCAAATGTCATCGCTCAATGAAATGAAGCATCTACAGTTCAAGAAATAGGAAAGAAAAAAAAGTTTGATCACATGACCAGAAGCAAAAATAGCTGAGAAAATGTGGGTGTGGCTGGTGAAGCTGCTTTGATTGCATCATCTATACTGATCATAATGGAAATCAGAAGCCACGGACTGAATCTTTTGATAATTTACTAGTACTGTAAAGTATTTCACACATGCCGATGGAGGAGCTTGTAGACAAAGCCGAGACGCTCTGCGACTGGTTGTCACACAGATCTAGGTGGCCATTTATCTGACCTACATAGAATATGAAGATCCCTGTCCTGACTGGTTGTAGGCTTGTTCCAGGTGTGTAACCAACTAAAGCTAGGTGATAAGCATCAAAGCCATGGAACACGTAATCACAGGTTAATTAGTGCGCCGCTTCTATGTACTTATGAAGGCAGATACCATCTGCCAGCCTACAGGGAAGTGCATGTGGCAACTCGGCTATGAGCAGTCATGCTTAGCCTGGTCATATGTGCCTATTCATTGCTATAGACAAAATGGACGAGTGGGGTGAGGTCTGATGCTGCCATGCCTCAGGGAAAACACTGTCCAAGCATCCTACATGACCTATAAAGGCCTGTGCACACTTGAAACTTTGGTTAGACGCTTCAGCCCAGCAGTAGGGAACCTTGGCTCTCCGGCTGTGATAAAACTACACATCCCAGCATGCATTTGCCTTTATCATGACTGGCTGTCAAGACTCCAGCAATGCATTGTGGGACTTGTAGTTCCTTAACAGCTGGAGAGCCAAGGTTCCCTACCCCTGCCTTAGCCCGCCAACAGCTTATTAGCAATTGGACATGCTGGAAAACCATTCCTGATCACCACTGTTATGACCCACAGCAAGCATTGGCAGCTTGCTACTGCTTAACTCCCAATAGAATACAACAAGTTGCTCAGCAAAGAGCCAAGCAGGATCTGTATAGAGAAAGCTGCCCAAAATGATCAGAAGTGATTGCTCCAGATGCCCATAACAGCCAGCGTTTACTGGCATGAAGAAGCTGCTCTCCTCCTACAGCAGACAGAGGCCAAGACACAGGGGATGACAGTATAGACATCAGATGCAGACCAATATGCCTAAGTAATAAGATTTGACAAGGGTGACTTCAAGTTTTTTTAAAGCTTATTTATAGAACAGTAACAGTATGACTTGGGACTGTTTTTAGCAGAAAAACATTATAGAGCCACCACATCTGCTGCTAATGAGGTTACAGTGACTTGAAGCTCCTAAAGGCCCATACAAACCTCGTGAATTTTCGAACCACTGGTGATGATTTGAGCCAAGAGAGGTCATTTACGCAATCTCGCAACGTGGGTAAAGGCGCACGATCACACGATCGTCACCAAGCATCACGCAGCGATAATCCTGACGGCGGATTGGATCTTTAACCACTAGCCGACCGCAACACGCCGATTATCGTAAGGTCCCGCGGACCTGTTTCGCAGGAGATTGCGTGCGCATCCCTGCTTGGATGGCGGAGCTCCGCCTTTAGTCTCCCAGCCGTGATCACCGCTAGGAGACTTTTAGACTGCGAAACCGCCATCTATTAACATATTACAGCGCTACAATCTAAGGCAGCGTTGTACTGGGGACAGCCATGAGACACGGCTGTCGCCCTGGGACACAGGAGAGCGATCGGCTCTCATAGGCTGAAGCCTATTGACAGCCAGTCGCCACGTTTGGCTGGCTGGGGGGGCGGGGAGGTATTTAAAGGACCTCGGTCATCAAAATCTAAACATTTAAAATACACATTAACATATACAATTAAAGGTAGCCATACACTGGTCGATTTGCTATCAGATTCGACAAACAGATCCCGCTCTGATCGAATCTGATCAGAGAGGGATCGTATGGCTGCCTTTACTGCAAACAGATTGTGAATCAATTTCAGCATGAGGCTCCCTGCACACTGCAAATCAGTTTTCCGATTCCGATTCCGTTTCCGATTCCGATTCCGTTTCCGATTTTCCTTGAATACATTCAACAGAAAAACGGATCAAAAAACGCAGCATGCAGTTAAGATTAAAAATCTGAATCGGAATCGGATGTAAAAACAGATTAAAAATCTGAATCTGATTTGCTTGCAGTGTGCAAGAGGCCTTAAATTGATTCACCATCTAAGGAGCTGCCGCCCCCCGCCAGCTAAAAATTACCTGCTCCGGCTGGCGCGAGTCCCCTGGTCTCCGCTGTCTCTTCTCCGGTCTGGGCTCCTCCAGCTTCACTTTACTTCCTGCCGGGGGAAGTTTAAACAGTAGAGGGCGCTCTACTGTTTAAACTTCCTGCTGAGACAGGAAGAAGTGAAGCCTGCCGGACTCGGAGCCCAGCGCGGAGACGGAGCAGCGGTGACCAGGGGACTTGCGCCGGCAGAACAGGTAACGTATTGCCGCTGTATTGCGTCAGTCATTCGAACGCCGCTATCGACTCACTCCCGACCCGCCGGCGATCGAGCAAAATCTTCCGCAAGGACAGGATCAACGGGGGGCGTGGCTATGCGCGGGACCTGAGCAGACGTAGGGAAGGAGAGCTCCGCATGCGGCTTCTATAATCCTAATTAATCCTACTGCTATTTCACTTCTTTTAACGCCGTTTTGCTCTACAAACTACATTATAGCACTCAGGGAACCTACCTATGACTGCAGTGAACAAACATTCGCGGAAACTCAGAAGCGCGAAGGGATCCTTAGCCTCAGCCGAAGTAGGCCCGACCGCCATCTTGCCTAAAAAGACGAAGACGAAGGGCATACAGACCATGGACATAGAAGAGGATAGAGAGCAGCCAGACCTGGCGACTGTCCTCGCAGCAGTCACTGCGTGCAAAGATCTCATAGCGGAGACACGGGACTCGTTATCCCTTAAAATTGACCACGTCGAGACCCAGGTATCCACTCTCAGACAGGACGTCCGAAACATCCGTGATCGAGTGGGGGAAGTGGAGCGACGAGTTGGGGACTGCGAGGATGCTATCCCACCCATACGTAAATCCTCCGAAGAGGCCTTGACTCGGGTCCGCCAGCTTGAGGAAAAAATGGAGGACAGCGAGAACCGCAACCGGCGGAGCAACCTTCGCTTAATAGGCCTGCCGGAGGGAGCAGAGGGCAACGACCCGGTGGTGTTCATTACCAACCTACTGCGACAGCTCTTTCCAGAGGCGCCATTTTCCACATGCTTCATCGTCGAGCGCGCACACCGCATACCTGGACGCAGTAAGCCCCCGGGTTCCCCCCCAAGGCCTTTCATTTTCAAACTGCTTAATTACCGAGACCGTGATACTATCCTGAAGGAAGCAAGGAAACTTGAAGAAGTACGTTATGAAAACGCGGTTCTCATGTTCTTCCCTGACCTAGCCACTGAAACCCAACGCAAGAGGAAGCTATTCGACACGGTGAGGTCTCGCCTACGCCTTAAGGGTATCCAATACGCCATGCTCTTCCCAGCTAAGCTCCGTGTGACGCATCAGGAAAAGGCTCACTTCTTTACCACGGCATCTGAGGCCTCGGACTGGCTCGATAAGCTGCGTGAGTAACCGAAGAGCGGTAAGACCTGCCCTTTGCTTAAATTTTACTGTGTTCCTGAGTTAACCGTTAAAGTTCGATGTTTATCCGGAGAGATAACGCTTTCCTTAAGATGGCCACCTCGGATCTTATCCGGAAACCACTCGGCCTTATATCTCCGCCGTAGACTCTCTGACATTGAACTATGACAATATTACGGAGTCCGGGCATTATAATTGCCTGTTTGTTCGGGATGGCTGCCTTGGGACTATACTTTCTACATTTCCACGAAACTGGTGACTTTTGGCCTGTTGCTGCCTGTTTGGTGCTGATGCGGCGCCGGCCTCCCCCTGGTTGGGTGGGGGGGCCTCCGGCGCGTCTTTATAGTTGCGTGGAGGTCCCCGCGCTCTTCGTGGGGGGGGGGGGCGCCCTGATACCAACACTCTCAGGGCCACATGCGGCTATGGAGAGGGGGCACCCCCACTGGATTCATGTGTAAACCCCGGCATTTTTCTCTGTCTCTCCCCTGGATTGAGAACTGGTCACACCTAGTTGCCGAGTGGGCCCCCCTCTCTGTCCAAGTCTCCTGGCGTTTACTGAACACTTCCCCGGAAATGGAGTTTCTCTCCGTTGTTGCTCCCTGAGTGCCTACCACAGATGTTATAATTATGTTATGTTTAATGTGTAAAGAATTTCGCATGCGGAAGATACTACTGTTACTGGTAACCGCACAGTTCATGTTTCCTAACCGTGGGAGACAGGGTATAGGCATCTTCGATGTTGGGGTGAAGCTGCAGGGTGGGTTAGGGGGGGGGGGGGGTTTCGGGGAACGGGTTCCATATCCTTCTTCCTGCCCAAAATGGTCTGGTATCTGCCTTCTCCTTGCAGATCATATTCCTGTTTATATTATCCCTGCTATGTAGGTAGTCTTATCTATACTATGTATATGCCTAACCATGTCTAATAGAGCTTCACAGATAAACTGTATACTATGGAATACTAGGGGGCTCAACTCACCTATAAAGAGGTCCTTAGTGTTTAACTTTCTCAAAAAACAGACTCCCCACTTAGTCATTCTTGTAGAGACCCACCTGACTGGCAGCAAATTAATGGCTCTTAAAAAGCCATGGATTAGCAATTGTTATAACTCCACCTACTCATCATATTCGAGAGGGGTCAGCATACTAGTTAGGAAGGGTCTTTCGTTTCAACTGCTAGATCTTGACTTAGATCCCTCTGGTCGGTATGTCTTAATGCATGCTAAGGTACACGAAACTACTCTAGTGCTAGTAGGACTTTACAACCCCCCCCCTGGATCACCCGATCTTCTACATGAAATTATGCAAAAAACACTTGTCTTTTCCACCCCTTATGTTTTTCTACTCGGAGACTTTAATATGGTCCCATCCCCAACAACCGATAGGCTGACGCCAAGACCCTCGGAACCTACAACACTGCAGGATTGGTCTCAGGCGTACACCCTTTGTGATGTTTGGAGGTGGAAACACCCAGATAAACCAGGGTACACCTGCCACTCGGCATCACACAGGACTATGTCCCGTATTGACCTAATATACAGTTCCTCTTTAGGCTTAACTCTAATACACGATGTGACGATGCTGCCCAGGGGGATCTCAGATCACTGTCCATTAGCTTTACAACTGGACCTCGGTGTTACTTGCTCAGATTCAGTGTGGAGACTTGCTCCACACTGGCTCGATATACCCAGAGTTAAATACTATGTGATGGACTATATGAAAGAGTACTGGCGGCTCCCTCATGACCCTGTCCCAACACTAATTAAATGGGACGCTTATAAAGCCGTAACCAGGGGAGCGTATATGTCCGGTGTTGCCGAGGAAAAAAGACAATCCAACATCACTATGCAAAATCTAGAACAAAAAGCACAAGCAGCAGAGCAAACTTACATTAACACTAAAACCGATGAGGACTATGACTTGTGGCAGACCTCCTTGACCGCACTTTCCACTAAACAACTAGACTATACCAAACAGGGTATCCAAGTTAAAACAGTTAGGAGCTTTGAACAGGGCGACAAGACAGGTAGGCTCCTGGCCCAACTAGTGAGACAGGATAAAAACATGGCCCACATTGCAAAAATCATAACTGCACACGGTAACGAATTAACGCACCCGGGGGATATCAATGCAGAATTTCAGAGCTTCTATACACGTTTGTACACTTCTGTAATTACAAAGACCCCCTCAGACATCCAAGACTACCTTTCACAGATCTCCCTCCCCAGACTCTCGGAGGAAGATAGGGACCTACTGGAGGCGGATATTACTCTCCAAGAGGTGTGTCAAGCAATATCTACTCTTAAACCAAAGAAAACCCCGGGACTCGATGGGCTCCCCACGGAACTTTACGTTAAATATAGTAAACAACTGTCTCCGCAGCTTCTAGCATTATTTAAGGAAACGCTGCGGGAAGGGAAAGTCTCCCCTACTATGTCTGAGGCGTTGATTACCATTATCCCAAAGAAGGGCAAGGATCCATCTCTCTGCTCCTCCTATCGCCCTATTTCTTTATTAAACGTAGATAGCAAAATTTTGGCAAAAATTCTAGCCACTCGCCTTAATATGGTTATCACCTCAATTGTTCACAAGGACCAATCAGGTTTCATTCCCGGGAAGGGATGCGATATCAATCTGCGCAGGCTCTTCACGAATATATCCACTCGACACGATAACAGTGGCTCTAGAGTCATTGCATCCCTTGATGCTGAAAAAGCTTTTGATAGTGTCGAGTGGGTGTATCTGTGGGGAGTTCTGGAAAGATTCGGGATGGGCCCTAAATTTATCACTTACGTTAAGGCTCTTTACTCTGCCCCTGTGGCTAAGGTCAGAACCGGGAACAAAGTTTCCTCATTCTTCCCTCTTGGCCGGGGAACCCGACAGGGGTGCCCGTTGTCACCTGCTCTTTTTGCACTGGCAATGGAGCCCCTGGCGGCAACCCTGCGCGCCTCTCTGGAGGTTACTGGACTCTATGTCGCTGGCCTAGAAGAAAAAGTATCCCTATACGCGGATGACTTGCTCCTGTACCTTGCTGACCCATCCACCTCTCTATCCGCAGCATTATCTATCATAGATGATTTTGGAAGGTACTCTGGCTTAGTAATTAACTGGAGCAAGTCTCTGCTGATGCCTTTGGATCCTTGCCCTCAGACCCTGCCGCCCCCGCATCCACTCCAGGTGGTACCCGCACTAACGTATTTGGGTATTGTTGTTTCCCCTACAATTACAGACTTCCATAATCTTAATATTACCCCCGTCCTGACACACACCAGGGAAAAACTACGGGCATGGGCATCACTCCCCTTATCCTTAATAGGACGAAGTAATCTTATCAAGATGTGCATACTCCCTAAATTCCTGTACATTTTTCGTAACACCCCTACTCTTATCCCTGCACGTACCTTTTCGGAACTGGACAAAATGATTGGATCATTTATCTGGAATTCCTCGTCTCCCCGTATAGCACTGAATAGCCTACAGTTACCTGTGGACAGGGGTGGGATCGCACTTCCTAAATTTAAATTTTACTATTGGTCAGCTGTCCTAACAACAATATATTGGTGGTTCGCACAATCAGACTACAATCCAGCCACAGTTCTAGAGGCGAAGTTGCTGGGCTCATTTGCAGCTCTATCCAGTTTGCCCTTCCGGGGACCCAAAGCAACACTATCCCTAACTACCCCTATGAAAACAACCGCTAGGGTCTGGGAGATAGCAGGGGTGTACCTGACACGGAAAGGGCAATGGTCCCCACATACACCTTTATGGAATAACAATAAACTTAAAGGGGTTCTTTCGCGAATGATGAAAAAAATGAAAAGTGGTTTATGCATAAACTATTAAACATCCTTCTAAAATAGTGTAAAAACTTTTTCAAAAAAATGAATGGTTTCCTCAATACAACATGTAATGTAAATAGTGACCGATGACGGGCTGGGAAGCTAATCCATTTGATAGGGGTGGTTTTTTTTACTTGCATTTCTCAAACAGAACTCCTGCCTAGCTAGTTTTCTGTTGTGTAAACCACTGCCATTAGGAGTTGCAGTTAAAGCTGTTATAATAACTGCCGACCTCAGGCTGAGCTCCTCGGCAGTTATTTATTGTAGTTTCACAGACACAGGACCCAGCAAAGAGTATCGTGGCTGTTGCTACTCATGAGTCAGGGCTCTTTCGCTATTGGCTGGCTGCAATTGATCAGACTTTCAGGCTCCCTCTACAGGCCTTGCGTGCTTGCAGATTCCTCTTGTGTGACTGCTGTATTGGCTACAGTGACTTGAGCAATCACAATGTCTGCATGGAATGGTAAGGAGATCACAGCACAGATAGTGATCTCCCTGCAGCAGAGATAACACAAAGCTCAGCATGCAGTCTCTGCCTGACCTGAAGACTTGAGGGCCTGCAGTGGCATGTGCTTATTCTGGCCAGGCCTGTCTCAATCCCACTCCCCCTCTGATAAAGATGGAATAGTGAGAGGGCTGCTGAAGATAAAGCAATGTGTGAGAAGAGGGCTGGAGGCGATTTGCTATCTGCTACACAGTGGTTGGCAGAAGTCAGTAAGGGTCGGTTCACATTTGCATTTTGGGCCAAACCGGATCTGGTGAGTGGATCCGGGGTCCACATCACCGGATCCGGATGGCCCGCGGAGTGGCCATTCACATTGTGAAAACGGATCTGATCAATGATTGATCGGATCCGTTTTCACTGAGCAAATACATACCTTATCTTGAGCAGCAGCCGGCGGTAGAGGGTTCCTCTCCTTCCGCTATAATTACACAGCGCGTCATGTGACTAGTCACATGACGCGTCATGTAGTCACATGACCCGGAAGAAGACGGAAGCTTCTACCACCGGCTGCTGCGCAAGACTAGGTATGTGTAAAGAATCCCTAGCCCACCCGCCCGGCTACTGCACCCTCCCGTCGCTCAGGTTCCCATCGGCACATGCCCCCATCCCCCGTGGAACGGTCCGCTTCTTCACTAGTGTGAAGAAACTTTCCGTTTCCCATTGCCCGCAATGCTGCTGCATTTTTTTTCCGACTACGTTCCGCAGGGCAGAATGGTCTGGAAAATTAGGGCCTGCTGCAATTTTGGGGGCCGGAATGTACGGAACGTATCTGCACCAATGGACAGATGTGAATGGATCCATAGGTTAACATTGGATCCATTCACATCCATCTGTTTGTACAGTATACGTTCCGCTTACATTGCGGAAAAAAACGCTAATGTGAACCAGCCCTAAAACTCTCCAGCCAGGTTTCCAGAAACAGCAGGGATGTGTCTGGCAGCTTGTAAGGTGTACACACACTCTACAAACACACTACATATACACACTCTATACAAACATACGCTCACTTACTCACTCACTCACTCTCTGTTAGGTCCTATGTGCTTGACACACAGTAAAGCTACGCACACACATGCAGTAACCATTATCATGTGTGTACAGAGGCTGATGATGGATATTGCTGATGCCCGAGCATTACCAATCACAATGCTATCCCGCCATCCCCCCAGCAACTGATTGGAGCCACTCAATCGTTCACAAACACTGTCCTTCTGCCCCCCTCCATAGCAACAAAACACATCGCTAGCCTCAAGGCTCAGGATGTGTCTTTACAGCATCAATGCCCAAATTGACGCCCGAAGGATTGTTTCCCAATCCCCAAAGGGAGAAAATTCTTGCATGTGTGTACTTAACTAAAGGGAGAGTCACACTTTTATTAACGTTGTGCATTTACTGCACATTTTAATGTACACGTCGCCCACCATACATTGCCTGTACCTGTTGGTAGTTTATGGGGATTGTATATGCTGTGCAATTTTATGTATCGGGGAGTTTTATAATTATATAATCACTATAATCGATTAGAAATGATCGACCGTGCACACTAATGAACAAAACAGTGCAGGCTGATCAGATTAATGGGATTGATCAGAAAAATATATCAATCCCACTATTCTGATCAGATTGGCCAGTGCGTTTTTGTTCGCTAGTGTGCATGATCAAGCATAGCAGCAATCAGAAACAATCAATTTTCCACCAGATTGGATAGTTATAGGCAACTATTAGGCAGAGGAGATGGTAGGTTAGTGATGGGAAAAGGAGAGGGAAGATTAGTGTAAAGGTGGCCATTAATGGTACAATTTTTTTCATCAGATGCGATCTTGGATGTTTTTAAGATCGAATTGTAAAACGATTCTATCGTCCATTAGACCAGAAAATGTTGTCGATCCGAATGTTGGATTTTATGATCGAATTGGAAGAGAGAAAATGCCCTAATCAACCTGTTCATGAGAACAATTGATAATTACCTTTCAATTACTTTTGATTGTAAAAATTGCATCGAAAGATCGCATCTGATGAAAACACGGTACCATTAACCTCCCTGGCGGTAAGCCCGTGCTGAGCACGGGCTATGCCGCCGGGAGGCACCGCTCAGGCCCCGCTGGGCCGATTTGCATAATTTTTTTTTTTGCTGCACGCAGCCAGCACTTTGCTAGCTGCGTGCAGTGCCCGATCGCCGCCGCTACCCGCCGATCCGCCGCTATACGCGTCGCCGCAGCCGCCCCCCCCCCCCTAGACCCCGTGCGCTGCCTGGCCAATCAGTGCCAGGCAGCGCCGTGGGGTGGATCGGAGTCCCCTTTGACGTCACGACGTCGAGGACGTCGGTGACGTCATCCCGCCCCGTCGCCATGGCCATTCTTTGAACGGGATCTCCTGATCTCCGATCGCCGGCGGCGATCGGAGGGGCTGGGGGGATGCCGCTCAGCAGCGGCTATCATGTAGCGAGACCTCGTCTCGCTACATGAAATTTTTTTTTTTTTTTAAACGTATTTGCTGCCCCCTGGCGGATTTTGACAAACCGCCAGGAGGGTTAATGGAAACCTTTAGACAGAAGGGGGGGGGGGTTTAGTATTAGGCAGATGACAGGGGCGGGAGTTAGTGTTAGGCAGAGGAGAGGGGTGGGAGTTAGGCAGAGGAAGGGGTGAGATTAATGTAAGAGCTAGTTCACTCTAACGGGAAGGTTGCTGATCACTGGCAATTAGCCAGCGGTCATCAAAGCTCTAGTACAATGTGCTATAAACCCTATGACATTGATCCCACTGCAGCATGCAGAATTTTCTGAGGGATTACACATGAAGGAAATCTGCAAAATCGCACTATATCGGTAGTTTTAAAAACCTGTTTGGAAAATTGGTTTGCAAAATTGCAATTGATTGTGATAATTTATCTAGGAAGGGGCAGAAGTAGCTACCCAATATTATTTGGTAAGGGTGATCATTCAAGGCTTCCTAATACTGCTATCTGGGGCAACCACAGGATACCCAGTACTGCAAACTGGGAGGCTGGAGGCACATCTGGTTACCTAATAGTGATATCCAGGGGCACATGACTACTTTCATATTTTATCTGGTGGCTCATGGCTACCTAGCTGTTGTATCTGGAGGAACATGGCTACTTAATTTTTGTATAAAGGAGACACATGACCTGGCTATTTTTTTTTCTTAGGGCAAATGGCTACTTAAATATTGTATTTAGTGGTATAATGTCTATTCAATTCTGGTATAGGAGACCACATCGCTTTCCAGTATTGGTAATGTCGCCTAGAGTTAAAAGACAGATTGCCTTTGCGGCAGTATGATGAATTGTGGGCTTCCACTTCTCATTGGACTGAAATCTTCTTACTTGTCTGAGCACCCTTTTAACCGATAAACTGGGAGGCTGTGGTGAGGCCCAAATTCATTGCTCTGTATGGTGTTAATCCAGCTCTGGAAGATCCTAGCTGCACGCAGCCAGCCACCACATCATCCTTCCAAGCAGAGAAGGAGCAGGGAGACACAGAGAGAATGGAGGAGAGGGGGTCACCGCCTGGATACAACTGGAGTTGGCAGAAGAGGTTGTGGGAGGGGGGGGGGGGGGGGGGGCATGCTTCAAAAGCAACTAAATTAATCTAAAATGTGATGCTTATTAGTGCTTTCATTTTGTATTTTCTACCCAAACCAAAAACCTACCCACCCCCTGTAACTAATATCAAGCACTCTCCCCCTCCCCCCCCCCCCCCTGCCAATCTGTGAAAGCGTAGTGTTTTCCAAAGGGATATTGCCTCACAGTCCAGCTCTGTGGCCTAATCACATAATATTATTTTTTGAGGTAAAGAATAGTCTTGTGTATCCTATATGAGAAAGTGTGTGTGTGTGTGTACATAAATGGGGCTACCATGACCTGAAAAGGCCTCTAGGATTTGTTTTCCCCCCAGGCCAAATGGTCCCAGTCCTCCCCTGAGTGTGCCCCCCTTATCTTGTTTTAGAACTAGAGTTCATTGTTACACAGTCATGTGCGTCATGCCATCTGCTTTTAGCTGCAAGGAGAAGGTTTTTAGAGGCTTGTTTCTGTTTTAGTAATAGTGACCTGACAAGGTAAATTTTATGTCAATTATATATATTTTTTTAAATTTATATAAATTGCAATACATTTTTAAATAGATGGTTCTATATATACACATAAATATATAAATATGTATATATTTATATATAGTTATGTATATATGAATGTACATGTGCCGGAACGTGGGTTGTCGCGAACATGTGCATGCATGTGAGTATTGCAAGAGGGTGTGTTGAATGGGAGGGTGCGTAAGGCACGCTTTGCGGGGTTGGGGGTAGGGGGGGGGACTGGTGTGGGATGATGTGTATGCTAAAGCCTAGTGCCTGTTTATTAAAGGAAACATCAAGCAAAATTAACTCCCCATGATATACTTACCAGGGGCTTCCTCCAGCCCCTTGAAGCCGTCATGCCCCACGCCGCATCTCCAAACGCAGCTGCCACTGCCATGTGCAAAGGCCAACCTCCTCTACTGCACCTGCGTGAGCTCCGCTGTCAGTCAAGTCCACGTTGTCCACAGTGTACTGCGTAGGTGCAGTAGTTCTGTGCCTGTGCAGTACGCTGCATACAACATGGACTTGATTGACAGCAGCGCTTAAAGGGAACCAGAGAGGAACGGGGGGTGAAAAAAGAAACAGATTTTATACATACCGGGGGCTTCTTCCAGCCCCATAAGTCTGAATCGCTCCCACGCCGCCATCCTCAGCTTCCTGGATCCGCCGGTACCGGACCCGTCACTTCCGGCGGACGCGGCCAATTGTCCGCATCACAGGGGCTCCCTCCATACATGTACGCATGCGGCTGCGCAGTTAACAGCCACATGCGTATCTGTATGGGGAGAGCACCCTGTGATGCGGAGAATTGGCCGCGTCCGCCGGCCGACTTGCCGACTCGCGGCAATGACGGGACCCGGTGGCGGCTGATGCAGGCAGCGGAGGAGTGCGACGTGGGAGCGATCCGTGCGTATGGGGCTGGAGGAAGCCCCAGGTATGTATATTGCATCCTCTCTGGTTCCCTTTAACACAGGCGCAGTAAGGATGACCTCCCGTTCGGCCTGGTAGCTGCGATCGGAGATGCGGCGTGGGACATGTCAGCTTCAAGGGGCTGGAGGAAGCCCCTGGTAAGTATATCATGGGGAGTTATTTTTGCTTGATGTTTCCTTTAATAAACAGGTGCTAGGCTTTAGCATACACATCATCCCACACCAGTACCCCCCCCCCCCCCCCCCAAAGCGTGCCTTACGCACCCTCCCATTCAACACACCCTCTTGCAATACTCAAGTGCATGCACACGTTCACGACAACCTATTTTCCGGCACACACACACACACACACACACACACACACACACACACACACACACACACACACACACACCCATCCATTTAAAAATGTATTGCAATTTACATAAACTTTAAATATATATATCATAAAATTTACCTTGTCAGGTCACTATTACTAGAACAGATAGAATAGAAACAAGCCTCTAAAAATCTTCTCCTGGCAGGACTGTGTAACAATGATCTAAAAGATAAGTGGGGCACACTCTGAAGACACATTACTCCTGCAGAGACGCTGGAGTTTGTCAGCAGCTGATAAGATGACTCGCTTGCAGAGGATAGAAACTTATCTGCACACACGCTGGAGTCAAGTTGCCAGGCAACAAAGTAAACACATGACGTGCTCACTGAAACGCTGCTCGGCTTTCTGCTTGAGCTATTCCTGCAGGGGTACTGTCTGTGAAACTACAATAAATAACTTGCAGAGGAGCTCAGCCTGAGCTCGGCAGTTATTATAACAGCTTTAACTGCAAATACTGATGGCAATGGTTTACAAAACTGAAAACTAGGTAGGCAAGAGTGTGGTTTGTGAAATGCAAGTAAAAAAAAAACCACCCCTATCAAATGGATTAGCCTCCCAACCCGTCATCCGACACTGATTACATTACATGTAGTATTGAGGAAACCATTCATTTTTTTGAAAAACTTTTTGCACTATTTTAGAAGGATGTTTAATAGGTTATGCATAAACCACTTGGTTTTTTTTTTCTCATTCGCGAAAGAACCCCTTTAAAGAGTTCCTCTCAATCACGGACCCGAGCATATGGGCCACCAAGGGCATCCTCAAAATCCAAGATATAGTTGAGGGTAACTCCCTTAGACAATTTGGGAGTCTTAGACAATCGTACAACCTTCCAACCTCTATGTTATTTAGATTCTTTCAACTGCGCCACGCCTTTAATGCCCAATTTAAGGACACTGACCTCCTAGTGCAATCTCACCCCTTAGAAAACTTACTGTCACACTCAGGACTAACTGGGGTTACCTCCCAGATCTATGCACTTCTTATTGATAAAGAAACTGGCCTGACTAACAAACTCATGATTAAATGGCAAAGGGACATTCCTGACATTTCCCAAAAGGACTGGGAGGAAATTACTGCAAGCATGGTACCCACACCTATAGCTGCCAGGCACAAACTGATCTCTTTAAAATTCTTGTACAGATCATACATTACTCCTTATAGAATCCAGAAAATGGGGAGGGAGGAGGCTGGGAAATGCTGGAGATGCGGAGAGGACGAGGCTGATTTCTTGCATATCTTTTGGACCTGTGCTCATTTACATGAATACTGGGAAAACGTGCACGACATGCTCTCTACTCTATTCCATAACCTAATACCCTACACTGCTAAAGCATGTCTGCTGGGAATATTTGGGGATGTCGCACTTTCAGAGAAAAAAAATACTCTTAGCTCGCCTACTCCTTATGTATGCTAAGAGGGCGATTGCCATACGATGGAAAAAGTCCTCTCCTCCGTCTCTAGCGGATCTCAAAAAAGAAATTAATCAGGATGTTCCTATTTACAGATCCGTATACGAACATAGGGGCTCCCTTAAGAAATTTTATAAGATCTGGAAATGTTGGTTATCATTCTGTCACATAGACATTTAATTGCATCTCTGTTTACTAGATCTGCCTACATAATATCTAACTGTTATTGCATATTTTTCTAAAAATTGATCTCTGTGGGGGGAGGCGGGACTGGACTGGGACGGGGGGGAAGGGGGGAACCCGATTTGTATGTGTTGCTATATGTTTTTCTATGTGTTGAAAACAATAAAAATTGTTTCAAAAAAAAAAAAAAAAAAGGACAGGATCAACGGGAACGATCGATTGCGGACGGAAACCGATCGTCCGGTCAGCATTTGCGCGACAATTTCACAGCCGATTCGATCACAGCGGGGGGGGGGGGGGGGGTAAGTGTATCGGCCCCTTTAGAAGTATGTTTCTTCTGGAGTTAAATGAGCCCTAAATTACTTTTCTCCTATGTTGCTGTCACTTACAGTAGGTAGTAGAAATCTGACATTACTGACAGGTTTTGGACTAGCCCATCTCATAGGGGGTTAGGGTTTTCTTTATTTTTAAAAGCACTTAGTTAATGGCACTTGCTCTGTCCAACTGCCAAATAAGTGTGCAGCGAGCAGGGAGGCTGGCCAGCATCTTTGTATAAATCTTTTTCAGGGAATGTCTTTATAAAGAATAAAGGCCATGCTGAGAATCCCCCATGAAGATATGGACTAACCCAAAACCTGTCGGTAATGTCAGATTTCGACTACCTACTGCAAGTGACAGCAACATAGAAGAAAAGTAATTTAGGGCTCATTTTACTCTGGAAAAAATGTTCTTATTTGTATGTGTTTTAAATGGTAAGATTTTGGAACAGTTCCTCTTTAAGAAAAAATAGAATTTATTTTTAAAAAAATAAAATAAATTAAACACTGGGGAAGCAATCAGACCCCACCAACAGAACGCTTGGATCGTTCCCGCGCCGCCATCCTCAGCCTTCTGCATCAACGGTACCGGGTCCCGTAACTTCGGCTAGAATGCCGCCAGATACGGAGAGAGCGCACTTCTCTCGTGCATTCTGGCCGAAGTTATGGGACCCGGTATCGGCGATACAGAAGGCTGAGGACGGCTGCCGCATGGGGCTGGAGGAAGCCCCAGGTATGTATAAAACTTTTTTTTATAGTCTCTGGTACACTTTAAGATCCAACAACTCCTGCGCAAAGTAACAATCTATTGAAGTCTCGTTGTGCCCGTCATGTAACATCGCACAACTGCCGGCTTGGAAAATGGATCGGGGGAGCGCTCATCGTCAGGGAGACGTCACTGGATACACCTCCCTGCATTGCGAGGCGAGTACATAGCTTAAGACTTTTATTGTAGTAGCTACTAGACGACAGAGCTTAAAGCCGCTGTTAGTTCAAGTTACCAGCAGCCCCAATGGGCAACACTGACTGAGAAAAAGCAAATAAGGCATTGCTGTTACAAGCATTTTGTGGAAAAAGAAGAGAAAAAAAACACAGAGGCAACGGGAGCCCAATATGGTGTAGCACGTTGGTATAAGTAGGTGGCTAAGAGTAGTAGAATAGTAATAAAACAAGGCAGGGTTGTTAAAGCAACCACTTAAATTGCACGAGGGGGAAGTACCGTCCCCTCTCGGCCTTAGTGGGAGGTCAGGTTGGTCGCTACTCAAAAACAAAACAGCTAGGTGGAAGAATCCAATAGCAGGTGTCCCATGGGTAAGGGACAGATCATAGGGACCAATGGATAGAAGGCGCCCAGTAATACAGCGCACCCGAGTATACGCATGATTTAGACTTACCTGGGGCTTCCTCCAGCCCCATGAGCTCCATGGCTGTCTTCTGCGGCCGCTCCGTTCTCCCGTTCAGAGTTCAAACAGGGGACGGAGCGGCCAGCAAAGACTGCAATAGCTCCTATGGCAATGGAAAAATCTTTAAGTAGACTGGTTTATCAGCACATAAATGCTACTGATTCATACATGTTACTAACCAGCGGACAGAAGACAGTTGGAAACAAAGCCTTAAACGCCATGTAACCAAGCCAATCACAGTTCTGTGAAATCAAACTGCCCACTTAGTAGCAACACTGATTGAGAAGCAATTTCACATGCTGGTGTGCAAATGGAATAATAGACAACTGGTGGAAATTATAGGCAATTAGCAAGACATCCCCAATAAAGGAGGGGTTCTGCAGGTGGTGACCACAGACCACTTCTCAGTTCCTATGCTTTCTGGCTGATGTTTTGGTCACTTTTGAATGCTGGTGGTGCTTTCACTCTAGCGGTAGCATGAGACGGAGTCTACAACCCACACAAGTGGCTCGGGTAGAGCAGCTTATCCAAGAAGGCAGATCAATGTAAGCTGTAGCAAGAAGGTTTGCTGTGTCTGCTAGCAAAGTGTCCAGAGAATGGATGCCCTGTCAGGAGACAGGTCAGTACATCAGGAGATGTGGAGAAGGTCATAGGAGGGCAACAACCCAGCAGCAGGACCGCAACCTCTGCCTATGTGCAAGAAGGAACAGGAAGAGCCCTGCAAAAGGACCTCCAGCGGGCCACAAATGTTTGTGTGTCTGCTCAAACGGTCAGAAACGGACTCCATAAAGGTGGTATGAGTGCACGACATCCACAGGTGGGGGTTGTGCTTACAGCCCAACACTATGCAGGACGTTTGGCAATTGCCATAGAACACCAAGATTGGCAAATTCACCACTGGCGCCCAATGCACTTCACTGATGAAAGCAGGTTCACACTGAGCACAGGTGACACATGACCTGGAGATGCCGGGGGAGAACATTCTGCTGCCTGCAGTATCCTCCAGCATGACCGGTTTGGCAGTGGGTCAGTAATAATGTGGGGTGGCATTTCTTTGGGGGGCCGCACAGCTCTCCATATGCTTGCCAGAGATAGCCCGGCTGCCATCAGGTACAGAGGAGATCCGCAGACCCCTTGTGAGACCATATGCTGGTGCCTGTTGGCCCTGGGTTCCTTCTAATGCAAGACAATGCTAGACCTCATGTGGCTGAAGTGTGTCAACAGTTCCTGCAGGATGAAGGTATTGATGCTATGTACTGGCACGCTCGTTTCCAAGACCTGAATCCACACGTGGGACATCTCGCTCGCTCCATCCACCAATGCCACGATGCACAACAGACAGTCCAGGAATTGTTGGATGCTTTAATCCAGGTCTGGGGAAGACCCCCTCAGGAGACCATCTGCAACCTCATCAGGAGCATGCCCTGGCATTGTAGGGAGGTCATACAGGCACACGAAGGCCACACACACTACGGAGCCTCATTTTGTCTTGTTTTAAAAGGACATTACATCAAAGTTTGATCAGACTGTAGTGTATTTTCCCCAGTAACGTGAGTGCGATTTCAAATCCAGATCCCCCCATGGGTTGATAAATTTGATTTCCATCGATAATTTGTGTGATTTGGTTGTCAGCACAATATTTCATTCAGATCTAGGATGTCTTATTTTTGTGGTTTTCTTTTAAGCAGTGTATAAATCATGCATGCATACGGATCTCTGGTTTCCTTTAAAGGACTTACGAGGCGAAATTACTAAAAAAGTAAGTTACCTGCCTCATCTTTTAAGGCACGGAGGACGCCGTCCGCGCCCTCCTTGCCGATCCGCCGGGTCCCCCCGCTCATTAGCCCCCCGGGCCGGCTGCCGATCCCACGGCCCGGGTCGGGCTCTCCTGCCTCTCGCAACATGGCCGCTTCCTCTGGCCGCGCCTGCGGCCAGGCGGACTGCGCAGGCGCAGCCAGAGGAAGCGGCCATGTTGCGAGAGGCAGGAGAGCCCGACCCGGGCCGCGGGGTCGGCAGCCGGCCCAGGGGACTAATGAGCGAGGGGACCCGGCAGATCGGCACGGACGGCATCCTCCGTGCCTTAAAAGATGAGGCAGGTGATTAACTTTTTTTAGTAATTTCGCCACGTAAGTCCTTTAAAAGAGACACTGAAGCAAATACATTTTGCCCTTTTTACCTTATTATTCGCTTCAGTAGTCTCAGCACAAGAGAACCGCCACATTCCCGCCAGAAAACGAGGGGGTTTGGACCCCTCAAATCGCGGGGAAACATCCACAACCAACTTGGTCGTAGATTTTTCTGCACCAAGAGGCAGAGCTTTCAGCCGCAGCTCTGCCTCTCCTGATGTGAATCCCCATGCGGGTCTCCGCCCCAAAAGAGTGAGGGGCAGGGAGAGGCGGCGATCCACCGCGACTGACATCAGGAGAGGCAGAGCTGAAGCTGAAAGCTCTGCCTCTTTGCGGAAATGCTGGCTGGATTGCCCCCCGGGGATTTGGGGGGTCTGCAGCCCTTGTTTAGCAGCGGGGATGCGGCGTTTTATTTGTGCTGAGAGCACTATAAGGTATAAAGGGCAAAATTCATTCGCTTCAGTCTCTCTTTAAGGGAACATAAAGTAAAGAATATGGTGGCTGCCACATCAATTTCTTTTTCAACAATACCAGTATCTTGTCAGAATCACATCTGAAACGAGCTAATCCAGCGCGAAACATCTGATCCGCATGTGTGTTCAGGGTCTATGGCTAAAGGCCCATACACAAGCTGGATAGATGTCACCCAATGGGAATCTGGATACAATTCCTTGGGTGACATCTGAGCCCAGGCTGTACAGAGTAAACCGTACAGCAAACGATGCATTGTTATAATGCGGGGAGAAAGGGGCCTGATAGGCAGCACGGCGGCGAAAGGTTAGCAGTCTCGCCTTGCCGTGCTGGGCCCCCAGTTCGAGTCCCAGCCAGGGCACTATCTACATGGAGTTTGCATGGTCTCCTCGTGTCTGTGTGGGTTTCTTCCAGACACTCCGGTTTCCTCCCACATCACGAAAACATACGGAAAAGTTAAAAGTCTTCCCCCTTAAATGGCCCTACACTATGATACATACATTACACAATGTAGACATATGACTATGGTAGGGATTAGATTGAAAGCCCCTCTGAGGAACAGTTAAAGGATACCAGATGTGACATGATGAGATAGACATGTGTATGTACAGTGCCTAGCACACTAATAACTATGCTGTGTTCCTTTTTTTCTTTATCTGCCTGAAAGAGTCAAATATCAGGTATGTAAGTGGCTGACTCAGTCCTGACTCAGACAGGAAGTGACAACAGTGTGACCCTCACTGATAAGAAATTCCAACTATAAAACACTTTCCTAGCAGAAAATGGCTTCTGAGAGCAGGCGAGAGATAAAAAGTCAATAGTTCACAAATTTTAGCTCTGGCATTCTTTAATGAATGTCATTGAGCAAAAACACTACAAACTAAAAAAGTAGATTTAAACATTAAATAAAACTGTGGAATATCTTAAAGAGACTCTGAAACGAGAATAAATCTCGCTTCAGAGCTCATAAATAGCAGGGGCACGTGTGCCCCTGCTAAAACGCCGCTATCCCGCGGCTAAACGGGGGTCCCTTCACCCCCAACCCACCCCCTGCAAAAGTGTGTCGTGAAAAAGTCGCTGGCTGTCTCTTCCTGGAGGCAGGGCTAATGGCTGCAGCCCTGCCTCCAGTCGCGTCTGTCAGCGGCGCATCGCCGCCTCTCCCCCGCCCCTCTCAGTGAAGGAAGACTGAGAGGGGCGGGGGAGAGGCGGAGATACGCGCTGACAGACGCGCGTGGGGCAGGGCTGCGGCGGTTAGCCCTGCCCCAACCAGGAAGCGCTCCCCCGGTGTATCGAGGGGGATTTGGGGGTGAAGGGACCCCGTTAAGCCGCGCTATAGCGGCGTTTTAGCAGGGGCACACATGCCCCTGCTATTTATGAGGTCTGAAGCGAGATTTATTCTCGCTTCAGACTCTCTTTAACCTCTTGACGACCAGCTAACGCCGATTGGCGTAAACTGGTTGTCTGCGGGTTTCCATGGAAACGGCCGCATGTCAGTCCACGGAGGGTGTCTCCGTGAACTGCCTGCGAGCCTCCGATCGCGGCTCGCAGGCGAAATGTAAACACGCGGGGAAGAATGAGGGAATTCCCAGGAGCCAGAGATGATCTACTGTGTCTAAACAAAGCAAACACATTGCAGCTAGATCTGGAGCATCCATGGCAGACCACGCTGTTACTGTATTTCCTACAAAGGAGCATTCAGGCCACTGAATACTGCAGGCCCACAGCAGTGCAAAGCATGTAAGTAATCTGAAGTTTCTTACCGCAAATATTGTAACCATTTCTGCCAGAAAACTACAACAGCACTATTACCACAATCTTCACATTAAGCAAAGTCTACCAAACATGAATAAATATTAATGCATTGCTTTGCTACATAGACACTCCAATAGCCTCAACTGTATAAGGACCCATTCACACCTAAAAGCGCAAAACACCGGCGATTACCGCTGGCATTTTGCGGGAGTGATTTTTCGTACAAAAATACCTGGACACTGCAACCTTTTGGGAGCGATCGCAATTAGCAGTGCAATGCATGCAAATCATGATCACTAATCGCCGGCATGTTAGAACAGCGCCATAGGCTTACATGGGCTAGCTGTTTTTAAAAACCACTAGCGTTTTGCAATGAACGGGAATCACGCGATTCCCGCTCAAGTGTGAATGGGGCCTGAGACTCCACATTTATCAACCAATCACACTCCAGAATTACAACAGCAACTGCTATAGCCCACCTCCAGCCAACGATGGGCCCTTCACATCAACATTGTAACATCTATTGCTTATGAAAAGAGTTAAAATGTACCTAAAGCGAAAAAAAAAATGATACATACCTGGAGCTTCCTCTAGCCCCCTTCAGGCTGCTTGCTCTTTCACCATCCATCTCCACCTCCTGGATCCTCCGCAATTCAGTCTCGTAATCCCGCCAGTCAGCACAGTCCGGTCACGGTCGCACAGCCAGGCCGTGCATGTGCAGTACGTGCCGATTGACGGGATTAGCGGACTGGATTGCAGAGGATCCAGGAGACAGAGAACAGCAAGGGACCAAGCAGCCTAAAGGAGGGCTGGAAGAAGCCCCAGGTAGGTATAAAACTTATTTTCTGTCTCAAGATTACTGTAAGGCCAGGATGCAATACCACATCTTACAATGCATCAACAATGGCACACAACTGGCTGCCACTTTTGGCAGAATAGCAATACTCATGTTTCCAGCATACAGCAGGCAGAGGCACACAGTATACAGGCTTCCAGTAGACACAAGAAAGCAGTATACAGGCCAGCAGTATATAGGCTTCCAGCAGCCACCAGGCAAACAGGCACCAGCATACGGGCTCCCGGCAGGCACAGAGGGACCAGCATACGGGCTCCCGGCAGGCACAGAGGCACCAGCATACGGGCTCCCGGCAGGCACAGAGGCACCAGCATACGGGCTCCCGGCAGGCACAGAGGCACCAGCATACGGGCTCCCGGCAGGCACAGAGGCACCAGCATACGGGCTCCCGGCAGGCACAGAGGCACCAGCATACGGGCTCCCGGCAGGCACAGAGGCACCAGCATACGGGCTCCCGGCAGGCACAGAGGCACCAGCATACGGGCTCCCGGCAGGCACAGAGGCACCAGCATACAGGCTCCCGGCAGGCACAGAGGCACCAGCATACAGGCTCCCGGCAGGCACAGAGGCAGCAGTATACAGGATTCCAGCAGGCACACAGGCAGCAGTATACAGGCTTCCAGCAGGCACAGAGGCAGCAGTATACAGGCTTCCAGCAGGCACAGAGGCAGCAGTATACAGGCTTCCAGCAGGCACAGAGGCAGCAGTATACAGGCTTCCAGCAGGCACAGAGGCAGCAGTATACAGGCTTCCAGCAGGCACACAGGCAGCAGTATACAGGCTTCCAGCAGGCACACAGGCAGCAGTATACAGGCTTCCAGCAGGCACACAGGCAGCAGTATACAGGCTCCCAGCAGGCACACAGGCAGCAGTATACAGGCTCCCAGCAGGCACACAGGCAGCAGTATACAGGCTTCCAGCAGGCACACAGGCAGCAGTATACGGTCTCCCAGCAGACACCAGGCACACAGGCAGCAGTATACAGGCTTCCAGCAGGCACACAGGCAGCAGTATACAGGCTTCCAGCAGGCACACAGGCAGCAGCATAATACAATAACATTTCTATAGCGCTTTTCTCCCATAGGACTCAAAGCGCTTAGGCTCTCTCAGATTCAGTAATTGATAGTAGGATGAAGTATTCACACAACAAAAGTTATACTTCTGCAAATGCCAAACTGAACAGGTGGGTTTTCAGTCTGGATTTAAACACGTCCAGGGATGGAGCTGTCCTGATCTGTTGAGGTAAGGAGTTCCAAAACGTAGGGGCAGCATGACAGAAGGCTCTGGGACCAAAAGTTTCCAAGTGGACTCTGGGTATGACTAGATTATTAGAACCTGTGGATCTGAGAATGCGGGGATTGCTACGTAGCTGCAACATATCTTTCAAGTATCCAGGGCCTAGATTATTCAGGGATTTAAATGTCAGTAGGCAAGTCTTGAATAGGACCCTCCATTCTATAGATAGCCAGTGAAGGGAGTGCAGGACTGGCGTTATGTGGCAGTGACAGGGTTGGTTAGCAGTATTCTGTATCAGCTATAGGCGGTACAAGACCTTTTTTGGAAGGCCAGTGTAGAGAGCATTACAGTAGTCCAGTCGGGATGTGACGAAGGCATGAACTAAGGTTGGCAGATCTTCTGGGGGGGGGGGGGGGGGGGGGGGAGGGGGGATGAGGTGCTTGATTTTTGCAATGTTCTTCAGGTGAAAATAGGATGATTTCACCACAGCAGAGATTTGAGTTCTGAAGTTTAAATCCCCATCAATCAGAACTCCCAGGCTACGCACATGATCAGAGCTGCGTAGATCCGTGCCTCCTATTCCCAGTGGTGAAGACTGCAAGTTAAGTTGTTTTGTTATCATGCTCTGCCCTCCAATCAGAAGGACTTCAGTTTTGTCTGCATTTAGTTTCAGCCAGTATTCATCCATTGCTGTAGTTCACGTAAGTAGGCGTTTATAGTTAGAGTTGGGTCTGTCACACCAGGCTTGAAGGAAAGATATAGTTGGGTGTCGTCTGCATAGCAGTGGTATGTCAGGCCATGTTTTTGGATTAGTTTTCCAAGCGGTAACATGTAAATTGTGAAAAGCAGAGGAGAGAGGATTGAGCCCTGGGGCACCCCATACTTAAGTGTTACAGGGGTGGACAGGAAGGGCCCCATAGGCACTTTGTGGGTTCTGCCACTCAAGAAGGATTGGAACCACTGAAGAACTATGCCATCAATGCCGCAGTATTCCTGTAGCCTGTTTATCAATATGTCATGGTCAACTGTATCAAAGGCTGCAGAAAGGTCTAGCAGTATGAGGATCGAGCACTCTGTCTCTTGCCATGAGCAGGTGGTTGCATATTTGGATGAGGGCAGTTTCAGTGCTGTGGTGTTTCCTGAAGCCAGACTGGAATGGGTCATAAAGGTTTTGTAGGATTTTAGCTTCTAGCTGGAGGTAAACAGCTTTTTCAATTAGCTTGCCCAGAAAGGGGAGGTTAGAGACAGGTCTGTAGCTGGTCATTGCATCTGGGTCCAGGGAGGGTTTTTTGAGGAGAGGCCTGATGATTGCTTCCTTCAGTAAAGCAGGAAATATCCCTGATTGTAAGGAACAGTTAACAATTTTGAGGAATACCGGTACGAACAGGTCGGGCCAGTTCAACATGAACTGTGTTGGGCCAGGATCCAGGTCACAGGTAGTTAGGCGGAGGTGAAGGAGGATGCATGATGTGACAACTTCATCAATTTCTTTGAAGTTTGACCAAGGTGGTACGTTATCTCTGCTAATGGTCTTCTGCGCTATATTAGGCTCAGATGCTGTAAGTTGGATGGCGGACCTTATAGCGGAGACTTTGTCTGTGAAGAAATGGGCAAATTGGTCACAGAGGTCCTTTGAAGACTCGATATTACGTTTTTGACATGCCAGGTTGCAGAGTTTTTCCACTGTGCGGAACAGTCGGTCTGGTTTGTTAACTGCATTTGCAATCTCTTGTGATAGAAAGGATGATTTTTTTTCCCGTGATTACCTTTTGCTAGTTCTTCAAGTGGAGGATTAAGGCATGTTTGTCTTTTGGGGACTGAGATTTGCGCCACAGTCTCAAGTTTTCGGCCTTGTCTTTTCAGCTCTTTTAAGGCGTTATCAAACCACTGTGCATGATGGTGTGGAGTAAGATATTTGGTGCACAGAGGAGCAATGGACTCAAAGGTGGAGGACACACATTTGTTGTATTTAACCAGAGCATAGAGGCTTCCAGCAGGCACACAGGCAGCAGTATACAGTCTTCCAGCAGACACCAGGCACACAGGCAGCAGTATCGCAAAAATCAAAAGAGCAGAAAAGTCAGGCACTATAGTTTAATGATGAACAAGTGGCACAAACAATTCTCTTGACAGTGCATAAATAAATGCTGCAAAATGACAAAGTGTGTCCAGAGCTGTACCTGGGTGTTGGTGGGAGGCAGCGGATGTGGGCGCCAGTGAGGTGCACGGCCTAACGACCGTTTCGGATAGGCTTACGCCAAGCTTCTTCCGAGGTTAGTGCACTAACCTCGGAAGAAGGTACACTTGTTCATCATTAAACTATAGTGCCTGACTTTTCTGCTCTTTTGATTTTTGCAATTCATCTACCTCCTGTCATGAGCACATAGTTTATTGGGTGTTGTTTTTGCCTGATATCTGCAGCGTTTACAAGTGTGCCTGCCAGCTCTCCTATATACATTTGTACACAGGCAGCAGTATACAGGCTTCCAGCAGGCACGCAGGCAGCAGTATACAGGCTTCCAGCAGGCACGCAGGCAGCAGTATACAGGCTTCCAGCAGGCACGCAGGCAGCAGTATACAGGCTTCCAGCAGGCACGCAGGCAGCAGTATACAGGCTTCCAGCAGGCACGCAGGCAGCAGTATACAGGCTTCCAGCAGGCACGCAGGCAGCAGTATACAGGCTTCCAGCAGGCACGCAGGCAGCAGTATACAGGCTTCCAGCAGGCACGCAGGCAGCAGTATACAGGCTTCCAGCAGGCACGCAGGCAGCAGTATACAGGCTTCCAGCAGGCACGCAGGCAGCAGTATACAGGCTTCCAGCAGGCACGCAGGCAGCAGTATACAGGCTTCCAGCAGGCACGCAGGCAGCAGTATACAGGCTTCCAGCAGGCACGCAGGCAGCAGTATACAGGCTTCCAGCAGGCACGCAGGCAGCAGTATACAGGCTTCCAGCAGGCACGCAGGCAGCAGTATACAGGCTTCCAGCAGGCACGCAGGCAGCAGTATACAGGCTTCCAGCAGGCACGCAGGCAGCAGTATACAGGCTTCCAGCAGGCACGCAGGCAGCAGTATACAGAATTCCAGCAGGCACGCAGGCAGCAGTATACAGAATTCCAGCAGGCACGCAGGCAGCAGTACACAGAATTCCAGCAGGCACGCAGGCAGCAGTACACAGAATTCCAGCAGGCACGCAGGCAGCAGTACACAGAATTCCAGCAGGCACGCAGGCAGCAGTACACAGAATTCCAGCAGGCACGCAGGCAGCAGTATACAGAATTCCAGCAGGCACGCAGGCAGCAGTATACAGAACTCCAGCAGGCACGCAGGCAGCAGTATACAGAATTCCAGCAGGCACGCAGGCAGCAGTATACAGAATTCCAGCAGGCACGCAGGCAGCAGTACACAGAATTCCAGCAGGCACGCAGGCAGCAGTACACAGAATTCCAGCAGGCACGCAGGCAGCAGTACACAGAATTCCAGCAGGCACGCAGGCAGCAGTACACAGAATTCCAGCAGGCACGCAGGCAGCAGTATACGGGCTTCCAGCAGGCACGCAGGCAGCAGTATACGGGCTTCCAGCAGGCACGCAGGCAGCAGTATACGGGCTTCCAGCAGGCAGCAGTATACGGCCTTCCAGTAGGCACACAGGCAGCTGTATACGGGCTCCCAGCAGACACCAGGCACACAGGCAGCAGTGTATAGGCTCTCAGCAGGCACACAGGCAGCAGTGTATAGGCTCTCAGCAGGCACACAGGCAGCAGTGTATAGGCTCTCAGCAGGCACACAGGCAGCAGTGTATAGGCTCTCAGCAGGCACACAGGCAGCAGTGTATAGGCTCTCAGCAGGCACACAGGCAGCAGTGTATAGGCTCTCAGCAGGCACACAGGCAGCAGTGTATAGGCTCTCAGCAGGCACACAGGCAGCAGTGTATAGGCTCTCAGCAGGCACACAGGCAGCAGTGTATAGGCTCTCAGCAGGCACACAGGCAGCAGTGTATAGGCTCTCAGCAGGCACACAGGCAGCAGTGTATAGGCTCTCAGCAGGCACACAGGCAGCAGTGTATAGGCTCTCAGCAGGCACACAGGCAGCAGTGTATAGGCTCTCAGCAGGCACACAGGCAGCAGTGTATAGGCTCTCAGCAGGCACACAGGCAGCAGTGTATAGGCTCTCAGCAGGCACACAGGCAGCAGTGTATAGGCTCTCAGCAGGCACACAGGCAGCAGTGTATAAGCTCTCAGCAGGCACACAGGCAGCAGTAATACAGGCTTCCAGCAGGCACACAGGCAGCAGTATACAGGCTTCCAGCAGGCACACAGGCAGCAGTATACAGGCTTCCAGCAGGCACACAGGCAGCAGTATACAGGCTTCCAGCAGGCACACAGGCAGCAGTATACAGGCTCCCAGCAGGCACACAGGCAGCAGTATACAGGCTCCCAGCAGGCACACAGGCAGCAGTATACAGGCTCCCAGCAGGCACCAGGCAGTAGTATACAGGCTTCCAGCAGGCACAGAGGCAGCAGTATACAGGCTTCCAGCAGGCACAGAGGCAGCAGTATACAGGCTTCCAGCAGGCACAGAGGCAGCAGTATACAGGCTTCCAGCAGGCACAGAGGCAGCAGTATACAGGCTTCCAGCAGGCACAGAGGCAGCAGTATACAGGCTTCCAGCAGGCACACAGGCAGCAGTATACGGTCTCCCAGCAGACACCAGGCACACAGGCAGCAGTATACAGGCTCCCAGCAGGCACACAGGCAGTAGCATAGAGGATTCCAGCAGGCACACAGGCACCAGTATACAGGCTTCCAGCAGGCACCAGTATACAGGCTTCCAGCAGGCACCAGTATACAGGCTTCCAGCAGGCACCAGTATACAGGCTTCCAGCAGGCACCAGTATACAGGCTTCCAGCAGGCACCAGTATACAGGCTTCCAGCAGGCACCAGTATACAGGCTTCCAGCAGGCACCAGTATACAGGCTTCCAGCAGGCACCAGTATACAGGCTTCCAGCAGGCACCAGTATACAGGCTTCCAGCAGGCACCAGTATACAGGCTTCCAGCAGGCACCAGTATACAGGCTTCCAGCAGGCACACAGGCAGCAGCATACAGGCTCCCAGCAGGCACACAGGCAGCAGCATAGAAGCTCCCAGCAGGCACACAGGCCGGAAGTATGGACGGCTGCAGCACACTCCAGGCACACAGGCCGCGCGGTTCTTACCTCTCCGGCCCTCCAGGGTTGCTGGGCTCACAGGGTCAGTCAGGCTGCCGGAGGAGGAGGAGGGGGAGGAGGGAAGGCCGCGATGTGGCGCATGGAGCCGCGGCCTACCTCCCCCTCCTCCCCTCCCCCGGTGAAGGAGCGAAGGCCGGCGGGGAAGGAAGGAAGGGGCTCCTCCGGGATTTCCTGCGCTCCGGGCTCGCTTGTTCCCGCAGTACGAGCAGAGCGCGATCCCGCTGCCGCCTGTTCTGCCGCCGCCTCACACGGCGCTCCCGTGCGCGCTCCCAACCGTCGTTTCCATCTCGAGCCGCTTCCACGCGCCCTTTCACTCCCGCGAGGCGCGCTCCCTGCCAGGCCGCTGCGACGTGCCGGGCCTCCTGATTGGCCGACCGGTTAGCGACCATCTGCCTCGCTGAAGCTCATTGGTCGGCCGGGAGCCGTGACGCAGCGCGAAATAGAGAAGTGGGCGGGGCGCGCTCGCCTCACAGGCTGTTGTTGTGTGTTGCTGCCGCGACGTCACGCCGGGGAGGGGCTAGCGCGGATGGCCGGGTCGGATGCTGTCAATCTTTGGCAGCAGAGGATGCGATTGGCCAGTTGGAGGAGTGTTTGAAAACAGTGACGCTCCAAGCACCGCCTCCCCGCCTCAGCACAGGAAAACAGCACTATAATAGTAACCTAGTAACAGCAGCGCAATATAGTAATGTTAGTATATTATCTAGCAATAATACTGCAATACACGATGTCACTGTTGCCATGGCAGCTGTAGGTTCTCCCCCCTGACACGATATCTCCCTGGTAACCCAGCAAAGTGACAGGATCTCTTTATATACCCCATTGATAAACACAACAGAAGATTCTGTGTGACCCCCAAACCCTTCCCCACAGCATAAACTCTGTACAGTGCAATAGTGAAGGTGAACCCACGAATTGCCTATCTACAGGCAGCCCTTCACCTCCCATCACACCACTTGGGGATGGGGTTACCAAGAAGTCCAGTCAATAGGAGCTAAATTGTCAAAGGGAGCCTGAAGTGAATGGAATATGGAGGTTGCCATTTTTGTTACATTTTAAACAATACTAGTTACCTGGCAGCCCTGCTGATCTATTTGGCCGCAGTAGTCTCTGAATCACACCAGAAACAAGCATGCAGCTAACCTTGTCAGATCTAACCATGTCAGAAACTCCTGATCTGCTGCATGCTTGTTCAGGGTCTATGGCTAAAACGTATTATGCTGGGCATACACGGTGCAATTGTGCGCCGGAATCGAGCCGCTGGCTCAATGCCGGCGTGGGCGCGTGGATCGAGCGCGGTATCAATACGGCGCGGTGATCGGACACGTCGGATATTAGCAATCGAGCCATCAGCGGCTCGATTGATAATAAAAAACGAGCCGTGTATGCCCAGCATTAGAGGCAGAGGGTCAGCAGGACAGCCAGGCAACTGGTATTGCTTAAAAGGTAATAAATATGGCAGCCTCCACATCCCTCTCACTTCAGTTGTCCTTTAACCTCCCTGGCGGTAAGCCCGAGCTGAGCACGGGCTATGCCGCCGGGAGGCACCACTCAGGCCCCGCTGGGCCGATTTGCATAATTTTTTTTTTGCTAGCTGCGTGCAGTGCCAGATCGCCGCCACTACCCGCCGATCCGCCGCTATCCGTGGCCCCCGACCCCGTGCGCTGCCTGGCCAATCAGTGCCAAGCAGCGCCGTGGGGTGGATCGGAGTCCCCTTTGACATCACGACGTCGGTGACGTTATCCCGCCCCTTCGCCATGGCGACGGGGGAAGCCCTCCAGGAGATCCCGTTCTTTGAACGGGATCTCCTGATCGGCGATCGGAGGGGCTGGGGGGATGCCGCTGAGCAGTGGCTATCATGTAGTGAGACCTCGTCTCGCTACATGAAAAAAAAAATTAAAAAAAAACGTATTTGCTGCCCCCTGGCGGATTTTGCCAAACCGCCAGGAGGGTTAAAGGAACCCTGTAATGATTAAAAAAAAAAAAAAGTTTGTTTCACTGACCTGGGGCTTCTGCCTCCCTGGGCCGGTACTCAATGATCCCCTGCCAAGGCTCAGTTTCACTTTCGTCAACTTGCAAGCCAACGTCGCGCGCATCCTCTTTCGCGCTCCTGTTGCCGGGAGTGTCCTGAGCAGACGCAGTATAGATTCTCGTACTGCGCAGAACGCTTTGGGTTATGGGAGTGCGAACGAGGACGCACACGGCCAGGGCTGCGCAGGCACGGTGACCATTGACTTGCAAGTCAGCGAAAGTGAAACTGAGCCGCGGCATTGGACTGGAGGATCACTGAATACCGGTGCAGGCACAGGGCGGCTGCAGGGGGTTGGCGGAAGCCCCAGCTAAGTGAAACTTTTTTATTTTTTACATCATTACAGGTATCCTTTTATTTTAAACAATGCATTTTGCCTGGCTATCCTGCTGATCATCTGCCTCTCATACTTTTAGCCATAGACACTGAACATGCATGCAGCAGATAAGATGTTTGACTGAAGTCTCACTGTATTTGATGCATGCTTACTTTGAGTGTGTGATTCAAACACTACTGATGTATGAAAGAGCAGCAGGACTGCCAGGCAACTGGTATGGTTTAAAAGGAAATAAATATGGCAGCCTCCATATCTCTCTTGCTTCAGTTGTCATTTAAGAGAAAGAATCCTCAGGATTCTATTTAGACTTCTCTCAGTGTTCTCTGCAGAGCGCGGACCCCCTACACATCAGGGAGGTGCTCTTCATCTGTGACGAGTGTTGCCATGCAGTAGCCATACGAGCACGTCTGCACTGGTGTCAGAGGAGGCGCACGGCCCTGAGAAGACAGGCGACTATCCATGCTCGGTAATCTTACAGGGTTCTGCGCTAGGCAAGAGGAGGCAACAATAGGATCCTGAGCCTTCCCTCTCTTTATGTAATAATGTCTTTTTGTACCTGAGCTTTGGCTCCAGTACACTTTAAGGCTTCTTGCACACCAAGACGTTGCATTAGGTTTCACGTTAAGGTCGCATAATGTGCACCTAACACAATGTATGGTGCTGCAAGAGCCGACGGTAGAGTGAGCCGCGTTAGGCGGCTCGAGTCCTATAATGTCTCCCAGAGTGGCGCTGATTGGCCAGCGGGACCACGTGATGCGGAGCGAGACACTCCGCATCACGTGGTCCCGCCGGCCAATCAGCGCCCGCCAGTGCAGTGAATATTAAGTAGCCATGTGCGCGGCTACTGTAGCTGGCTCTCCCCGCCTCCTCTCCGCCCCCCACTGTGCATGTGCAAACAGTCTAACGCGGCTATAGCCGATCTAACGCCGTAGCATGCTGCACTTTGCACAGAACGTGCAGCGTTACATGTAACGCAACGTGGGCTGTGTGAACAGCCCACTTGTGTTACATTGCTGTGCGTTGGGGGAGCGTTACAGGCGCACTAATGTGCGCCTGTAACGTCTTGGTGTGTAAGCAGCCTAAAAGGTACCCTGAGCAATCGTTAAAAATGAAATTGTTACTTACCTGGGGCTTCCTCCAGCCAACTGTAGGCCGCAAGGTCCCCCGGTGTCCTCCTGGCTCCTCTCCCAGTCCCACTGGTGGCTTCGTTATGATACGACTTTGGCCTGAAGTCATCAGGGCTGCTTCTCGCTTTTTTACATGTATAGATCCAGCGCACATCCCCTTTATGTACCCCTACATAGACAGTTCATTATATTATACACAGTTCATTATTCATTATTGCTGTAGCCCATGCTGTTTCTTGCTTCTATTAAACTGTAATAGATCCTCCACCAGATAATACGCAATTGGAAACAGACTCACTGAGTCAATAGTGACCACTGCTAGACTGGTCAAAGATCGCATATACCCAGGAAACCCCAGTGCATCAGGTCCTGGTCCAATATCCGTATCTCTGCTTCATACACTCCAGTACCTCAAAGTTAAAAACGTTCCATAGCGTGATACCGTTTTAAAATATCAATTTTTATGAAAATATCACACTCACATGTCTCCAGGTTTTTCAATCGCATAGAGGTTTATCCTACGGGCTCTCCCCCGTTGGCCAGTGCTGGGCCCTGCTGCACTGCTGTTTGTATCCTGCGCGCGTCCCACCAGCCGTTAGTGCCACGCTGCGCGTGTCCCACCAGCCATTCCACCGATCAACTCTTGGTGCGTACAATCCCTCGCTTGACTAGTTTCGTCACTCCCTCGTGACTCCTCAGAAGCAGCTGCTTCCCGCTTTGCCAATATGCGTCATCACGCCGAAAAAAAAAGTGTAAAATACCGAATGTGGTATTTTAGCAACCTAAATTATTTTACCGAACTGCCCTTAGTGAATCCAGGCCAATATAGTTGTCAAAAGGAGCACAGACAGTTGCACAATACAAAAGGCCAGGAAATGATCTCTCCTTAGGGAAAACATGAAGAAGCCTTGGGCCAAACACATCAACAGCACACAGCCCCGCATAACAAAGAGCACTGGAAATGCATATAAAAGGCACTGAAGTGTGTGAATGGGACCAATTATTCTCCTTGCCTGAATAAGGTGTAAATGGGCAGAGCACCCATTTCATTATCAGCTCTCTGATGCAGACACCTATAGAAGCAACAAGTGGTATGCAATGGCTACTGTCTGTCTTTGCTGCACCCACAATCTACATCAAAGGCCCTGTGAATATTAATGTTGGATATCAAAGGAGGCAGCGACAGGTGTACCTGCAAAGCCTTGTGCACATAGTAGATAAAAATCATTAGATATGAATGATCTACAAGAAGTCTTCAGACAATCATAAAAAAACAGCCTAGTGGCACAAAACAGTAACAACCAATGAGAGTTCAGGAGCACAGCAAATGATCTATCCTCATGGATATGTTCAGACTAGGATCAATTCTGTTCACTAAACCAGAAGCACATTGAGGCCTGGAACTCACTAGAAAGCGCAATCACTAGCAATTTGTGATAGCATTTTGCAAGCAATTTTGGAAGCGGTTTCCCTGCTGCTATACAATTAATTAGACAAGACAAATAGCATTTATATTGCGCCTTTCTCCTGGCGGACTCAAAGCGCCAGAGCTGCAGCCACTAGGGCGCGCTCTATAGGCAGCAGCAGTGTTAGAGAGACTTGCCCAAGGTCTCCTACTGAATAGGTGCTGGCAGAGGGCTGGGGCACACTGAGTGGCTTTTTGAGCGTTTTTGCAGCCACTTGCGGCTGCGGATACGCTAGGGTAATGTATTTCAATGGGGGTGTGCACACCACAGCGGGAGGCGTTTTGCAGAAACAAATCCTCCCAGGGTGAGGCATTTTTTGAATTGCGGAGGCGTTTCTGCCTCAATGTTAAGTATAGGAAAAACTTCAGATCAGAGCGGTTTGCCAGGCGGTTTTGTTACAGAAGCTGTTCAGTAACAGCTTTACTGTAACAATATATGAAATATGCTAGGAAACTGGTCTGAAATCCGCAGCAGCAATCCGCAAAAACGCTAGCAAAACGCCTCATAAAAATAAAAAAAAAGCGTTTAAAAATCTGCTAGCATTTTGCGTATCTGCTAGTGGGTTTTGGTGTGCACCGGGCCTTACTGAACAGGCAGAGCTGAGATTCGAACCAAAAACATCAAAAAAGACCGGGCACTCAGGAGCTGTATGCAGCGACAAGCTGTATTGGAGTAAGCGATAAGACTACATGTTTCGGGCGGAGCCCTTCATCAGGTCTCCTGTGTCAGTGGTAGAGCCCTTAACCATTACACCATCCAGCCACCATAATTAGAATGGAAACACTCCCAAAATACTCCATGCCCTGCGATAGCGATTTCCTTAATCGCAGTCACTCTAGTGGAATCTGTCCCATCCATTTACATTGGCAGAGCATTTAGGGAAATCGCTAGCGATTTAAAGCACTCCTTAAATGCTAAAAAATACACTCTAGTGGATTACAGGCCTGATATAGACTGGTGTGCTGTGGAACAGACCTGGCACTAGTCTACTATAGGGGACCCAGCAGGAAACCTCATAGGGAACAGTTTTCCATTCACAGTACACTCTACAGCACAAAGCATTGTGATTGGCCCGATAATGTGGGCGTCGCTTACTAAAACCCATCGGAAACCTAACAGTTTGAGAGGGTTTTGTCCACCCAATCACGTTAGCGGAATTTCCCTGTGAGATTTCCTGCTGGGTCCCCTAAACTACACTAGTGTCATAGACCTTATACTGTACATCCCTCACTGACATTTTAGTATTTACAAACCCCATCAACAATCTTGTTAAAATGGACCTGAACTCTTGCACAAGACTGAAGAAACACATAAAGAAATGCACCCTGTATGTATTTAGAGCATTTAGCCTGTTTAATTCCCCCTTATTTGTGTCTAATCACAAGTTGTAATCTGATCTCTCCTCTGTATCACATGACTGCCTATGGCAGAGATGGCAGATAAGGCCATTTGAAAGCACAGGAGGTTAACAATATGCCTGCTTCCATGAATCAGGAAGTAGAAACAGCGCAGATTTAATTTAGGATTTGTTTCAGGTGTAACAAAGAAATGTTTTAAGTTTAAAGTTATTATGCCGTTGCGTATCTTTTAGAGTAGAGAGGATTCTCTGAGTTCAGGTCCCCTTTAACCATGCCCTTCCATCTCACAAGAAGTAATTACAGACAGCCCTGCAAAATCATCTAATGGTTAAGGGCTCTGACACAGGAAACCAGGGTTCAAATCTCAGCTCTTCCTGTTTAGTAAGCCAGCACCTATTTAGTAAGTAGCCCTTGGGCAAGACTCCCTAACACTGCTGTTTAATGAGGGCCCACTAGTGGCTGCAGCTCTGACGCTTTGAGTCCGCCAGGAGAAAAGTGCAATATAAATGTTATTTGTCTTGAAATAATTCAGTGATGGTACAAGAATTGAGTGCCAATCAGATTGTTAGGGGAAGCACTACAGTTAGGAACCGGGAGAGCGTAACTAGCTACACCGGAATACTTTCAATGGGGCCATCGGTTGTTATCGTTCAAGACAAACAGCGACTGTCAGCCAATCCGCCAGGACCAATCTGTCTGAGTACATTCGAAATCGGCGCTGGATCCAGCCAGTATATGGCTGATCCTGCTTCTGCACAAGTCCGGGACGATTTAATTACTATTCCTTCCCCAGGCCACCATGGATAGTGGGGGAATGAAATAATTCTGCTTCCAGCGATTGCTGGAAGCCGAATTATTATGTTTTTAAGCAACCTCGGCTCTGTCTGCTGACGGCTCCGACGTTACTCACTGAGTGCTGCAATAGGAGTGATTCCTATTGTAGTCTATGGAGGCGCCGGCTGCGCCCAAATCTAGCAGCGCTGAAAAGCACTCCTCCGGTCTGTCTACATGGACGTTAACCGCTGTCTTTTACCTGTTGGGATCCATTAAACCTGTTATTTGTACCAACTTGGATTGTAGCCTGTTCCTGAGCTCTGGGCTTCAGCTGCTAGACATGGGAAATCCTGACATACATGTAAAAAAGGCAAGGGATACATTTGGGCCATTTTGATTTTAGATGTGAACAAAGGCTAACAGTCTATCTGGGCATGCCAACAAAACCACTGTTGTCATTTTCATGTCCTCTGTCTTCCAATAACACCCCAGTGAGGGACAGAAATTTGCCACCTGGCACATATCTAGTTGAGTGTTTCTGTGCTGCAGCTCAGAAGTATATATCTCTATGTATGTATATACGAATTCTTGCCTTAATGTTGTTATTGCTACTTGAACCTGCTCAGTGCTTTGGCTGTGGTCAATCTAGTCCAGGGATGATCTCTGCTGAGCGCACACGACACTTCCGCTCTTGCTAGGCGCACGTGCTGAGAGCAGTCATGACCTCTGTCCCCAATATGACGCACTTCCGCCCCATTGGGATCCGTTTGCTGTTCGACAGCGCCACCTGCTGTCAGTTCATAGAACATTCTGCCTGGCTTCATTACACACACACAGTGCATTTTCAGAGATAGTAGTAGCAGTAATGTATATCAGCAGGTTTTTTTTTTTAAGTAAGCCAAAAGATGGTATCATCCTGATTCAAAACTTTCTTACATTTTTAGAGATTGGCGAGATGCAAAAATTTCTGATTTGCATGCAAATTGCTTAGATCCAAATAAACCAACAGCTGCAGCATTTCTTTGGCTGCGTTTTTGAAGCTGCACATAATTTGTGGGGAATCCTGTGGCATAGTGGTTTGCACGCTAAGGCCCGCTTCACATCTGCAAAATGAGCCAAAAAGATCCGGTGAGCGGATCCGGCCTCCGCTTCACTGGATCTGGATGGCTCAGTCCGTGGCTCGGTTCACATATGAAAACGGATCTGATCAATGATTTTCATTCAGCAAGTACAGTGGTGTGAAAAACTATTTGCCCCCTTCCTGATTTCTTATTCTTTTGCATGTTTGTCACACTTAAATGTTTCTGCTCATCAAAAACCGTTAACCATTAGTTAAAGATAACATAATTGAACACAAAATGCAGTTTTAAATGATGGTTTTTATTATTTAGTGAGAAAAAAAACTCAAAACCTACATGGCCCTGTGTGAAAAAGAAATTTCCCCCTGAACCTAATAACTGCTTGGGCCACCCTTAGCAGCAATAACTGCAATCAAGCATTTGCGATAACTTGCAACGAGTCTTTTACAGCGCTCTGGAGGAATTTTGGCCCACTCAACTTTGCAGAATTGTTGTAATTAAGCTTTATTTGAGGGTTTTCTAGCATGAACTGCCTTTTTAAGGTCATGCCACAACATCTCAATAGGATTCATGTCAAGGCTTTGACTAGGCCACTCCAAAGTCTTCATTTTGTTTTTCTTTAGCCATTCAGAGGTGGATTTGCTGGTGTCTTTTGGGTCATTGTCCTGCTGCAGCACCCAAGATCGCTTCAGCTTGAGTTGACGAACAGATGGCCGGACATTCTCCTTCAGGATTTTTTGGTAGACAGTAAAATTCATGGTTCCATCTATCACAGCAAGCCTTCCAGGTCCTGAAGCAGCAAAACAACCCCAGACCATCACACTACCACCACCATATTTTACTGTTGGTATGATGTTCTTTTGCTGAAATGCTGTGTTACTTCTACGACGGATTTAACAGGACACGCACCTTCCAAAAAGTTAAACTTTTGTCTCGGCGGTCCACAAGGTATTTTCCCACAAGTCTTGGCAATCATTGAGATGTTTTTTTAGCAAAATTGAGACGAGCCTTAATGTTCTTTTTGCTTAAAAGTGGTTTGCGCCTTGGATATCTGCCATGCAGGCCGTTTTCGCCCAGTCTCTTTCTTATGGTGGAGTTGTGAACACTGACCTTAATTGAGGCAAGTGAGGCCTGCAGTTCTTTAGATGTTGTCCTGGGGCCTTTTGTGGTCTCTCGGATGAGTTTTCTCTGCGCTCTTGGGGTAATTTTGGGCGGCCAGCCACTCCTGGGAAGGTTCATCATTGTTCCATGTTTTTGCCATTTGTGGATAATGGCTCCCACTGTGGTTCGCTGGACTCCCAAAGCTTTAGAAATGGCTTTATAACCTTTACCAGACTGATAGATCTCAATTACAGTACTTTTGTTCTCATTTGTTCCTGAATTTCTTTGGATCTTGGCATGATGTCTAGCTTTTGAGGTGCTTTTGGTCTACTTCTCTGTGTCAGATAGCTCCTATTTAAGTGATTTCTTGATTGAAACAGGTGTGGCAGTAATCAGGCCTGGGGTGACTACAGAAATTGAACTCAGGTGTGATAAACCACAGTTAAGTTATTTTTTAACAAGGGGGGCAATCACTTTTTCACACAGGGCCATGTAGGTTTTGAGTTTTGTTTCCTCACTAACTAATAAAAACCATCATTTAAAACTGCATTTTGTGTTCAATTATGTTATCTTTGACTAATAGTTAACGGTTTTTGATGAGCAGAAACATTTAAGTGTGACAAACAGACAAAAGAATAAGAAATCAGGAAGGGGGCAAATAGTTTTTCACACCACTGTACATACCTAATCTTCTGCAGCAGCCGGTGGTAGAGGGTAGAGTTGTCCGGATCATGAACGATTCGGATCTTTGATCTGAATCTTCTTTGTGAGTCGAATCATCCGAATCATCAAAATGAGTGATTCGGATCGCAAAGGGGGCGGGCCAGGAGCAACATGCCCCCCTCTCAGCGGACAGCGGGGTCCTGGAAGCAGAGCGGAGATGGATCGCTCTGTTGAAGGGGAGGCAGCCTTGCACAGCCACAGGTAGATGAGATAGAGGGGACATCGGTGCCACTGCCAGATATGTGTAGAGCACACGTACTGGCTAAAATTTGTGCTGCTCATTTTAGGCTGTCTGTTCTGTAGTTGTGCACAGTGAACAAATGGCAAAGTTTTGGCTCAGAAGCACAGCTCAGTAACTTTGCAGACTGTGCTGGGCTAGAATGACAGGGCAGGCACTGTGATTGCGTGCAAAATAATCCTCCTGCACTGCTCTAAACAGCTGCACTTAACTTCTGGGAATGCTTTCTTTCACTGTGCGAGGTTTGCATTTAAAGTATACAGATGACCATATAGGTGAAATATATGTAAATCTATTGTATGATTGCAGCTTGTGGGTATTGTGTGCAAACAAACATTTCTGCTCTCTGCTCGTCCCTCCTCTGTCCACTCCCTGCCCATCTCTGTGTGTCCACCCCCCTTCCCTTCTCTGTCTACCGCAGGGAAAGTCCTCTCCTGCTAGTCATTTCACCCCCGAATGCTTCCCTAGTAAAATGATCCGAGATTCGGATCAAAGATCCGGATCTTTTCAATGATCCGATTCGAATCATCCGAATCATTGAAAAGATCCGAACTTCCCATCTCTAGTAGATGGTTCCTCTTCCGCTGTGACTACACAGCACGTCATGTGACTAGTCACACGACGCATCATGTAGTCACATGACTCAGAAGAAGACGGAAGCCTCTACCGCCGGCTGCTACGGAAGATTAGGTATGTATAAACCCTCTCTCACCCACCCGCCCGGCTGCTGCACCCTACCCTCCCTTGCTAGATTCATGCCGGCCCATGCCCCCATCCCCCGTGGAACGGTCCATTTCTTCACTAGTGTGAAGAAACGTTCCATTTCCCATTGCCCCCAATGCTGCTGCATTTTTGTCCGGATCCGTTCTGCTAAGCAGAACGGTCCGGAAAAGTAGGGCCTGCAGCAATTTTTAGGTCCAGGGACCGGAACGTACGGAACTTATCCGTACCAACGGACGCATGTGAATGGATCCATAGGTTAACATTGGATCCATTCACATCCGTTCCGTTTGTACAGTATACGTTCCGGTTACGTTCCGGAAAAAACGCTAATGTGAACCGGGCCTTAGGCTTTGTTCACATTATAAACCGCCAGCGCTATCGCAAGCACTGAGTGATTTATTGAGATTTACCCTGTGATTTAAGCTTAGAACAGCGTTTGTGTAAGCACTTTTGCTGAGCAATTGAGATTTTCACTTCCTGACATCAGTCTGGAAGTGAACTCTTTGACCCAGAAAAGAATAAATACAATGCATTTATTCTTAAAAGCACTTGGGAAATCGCTATACAAAGCGGTTTGCGCATTTCCTGTACCTTCCATTATAGCAAAGGTGCTCAGAAAATGGTACATATAGCGCGTTTGCGATTTGCTGAAAATCGAAACTCTCATATGTAAACACTCATAGGAAATCATTGCACAAGCGCTTTTAAGGTGATTTCTAAAATTGCCAGCAAATTTGCAAGCGCTCGTAGTGTGAACAAGCCCTAACGCTGGCCATACACTAGTCAATGTTTCCTATTGGCACATTCAACCACCGTGATCGAATCTGCTTGAAATCGGTAATGCAAATGTTGCCCGATCAATCAATTTCCATCTCAAATCAGACAAGATGAAAAATTTTGGTCGATGGACGGCGGGTCGGGAACTTGTTGCTAGCAGTGTTTTATTCGACGACACCAGAGCAGAATAACAGCAGTACTCTCACCCGTCTTGCCGACGCATTTCCTCCTGGATCTAACTTCATGCCGCAGGTCTTCTCCCCATGTCCTCTTCTCTTTCATGTCATGTGACACAAGCCGAAGTTCAAACACTAGAGGTCCGGCAGCATACATGCCAGTTTGAACTTTATCTTGTGTTACGTGACGCAAAAAAGAGGTGGGACACAGGAAGGAGAATCACATCATGAAGTTAAACCACTGGGCCCAGGAGGACAAGTGCTGGCAGGACAGGTGAGAGCTCTACTGCAAGCCGAGGGCAGCAAGCATGGGGGGAGACCTGCGGAGGGTGAGGGGCGATCCAAGTGGTGGTGGCTCTGCAGATTTTGAAACAATTTCACTGTATGGGCAGCCATTAGATCCCTCTCTGATCAGATTCAATCAGAGTGGCATACCTCCCAACTTTTTGAGATGAGAAAGCGGGACACTTAAGCCACACCCCTGACACACACCCCAACCACACCCCCTGACACACCCCTAGTCAATCATACAATATATATATATATATATCTGCAATTGTCATTTATTAAAAAATGGTGAGGAGAAGGGTGAGGATGCCCATGGGTGTGGAGGTGAAAAAAAGATTGTCCCTCCCTCCCTCCGACTGTGCCCCCCAGTGTCCCCCTGTATGGAGAGATTAAGAGCGCAGCGGAGAGGGCAGTCTTACCATTCTTCCTCGTGTACCAGGCATCTTGCTTCAATCAACTTCCTGTGACATCACAGGAAGCAGGAAGCGGAGAAGACCAGATGCCCGGTACGCGAGGAAGAATGGTAAGACTGCCCGCTCCGCTGCACTCTTAATCTATCTATACAGGGGGACACTGGGGGGCACATTCGGAGGAAGGGAGGGACAATCTTATCCCAGACCCGCATCCCACACACCACAGCCGCCGACTGGCGCCTCGATCCTTTTTTTCACCTCCGCTGCCTGCCGGGACACAAGGGGGGGTATCCCGGGACAGCGTGACCCCTCCCCCAACTCGTGACCGTCCCGACGAATGCGGGACGGTTGGGGCCCCTGGAGTGGGATCTATCTGATGATCAATCTGGTGGCCATCTATAAGTGTATGGCCAAGTAGCTATGTGCTTCCATATAAAATAATTAATAGGACACATGGAGTGAGAGGGATATGGAGGCGGCCATATTTGTTTCCTTGTAAACTATGTGCTTTGCCTGGCTGTCCTGCCCTCTGGCAGATAGCAGTAATAGCAAGCCAGCTATGCCACCCCCCACCTCCCATTAGTAGTATAAGGTAGCCAGGTGTGCCACTAGATATTAGTAGGAGGTAGCCAGATGTGTCTCACAACAGCAGTATTAGGTAGGTAGTCATGTAAGTCCCCTACAGAAAGTATTAGGTAGACAAATGTACTAATCCAGCATCACACGGTGCCCTCTGTTGGCTGGCATCAGGGGTATCCAGCATCACATGGTGACCTCTGGTGGGTGGCATCAGGGGTATCCAGCGTCACACAGTGCCCTCTGGTGGCTGGCATCAGGGGTATCCAGCATCACACGGTGCCCTCTGGTGGCTGGCATCAGGGGTATCCAGCGTCACACGGTGCCCCCTAGTGACTGGCATCAGGGGTATCCAGCGTCACACGGTGCCCATTGGTGGGTAGCATCAGGAGTATCCAGCATCACACGGTGCCCTCTGGTGGCTGGCATCAGGAGAATCCAGCGTCACACGGTGCCCTCTGGTGGCTGGCATCAGGAGAATCCAGCGTCACACGGTGCCCTCTGGTGGCTGGCATCAGGAGAATCCAGCGTCACACGGTGCCCTCTGGTGGATAGCATCAGGAGAATCCAGCGTCACACGGTGACCTCTGGTGGATAGCATCAGGGGTATCCAGCATCACACGGTGCCCCCTAGTGGTAGCATCAGGGGTAACTAGCGTTACACGGTGCCCTCTGTTGGCTGGCATCAGGGGTATCCAGCATCACATGGTGACCTTTGGTGGTTGGCATCAGGAGTATCCAGCGTCACACGGGGCCCTCTGGTGGTCGGCATCAGGCATATCCAGCGTCACACAGTGCCCTCTGGTGGCTGGCATCAGGGGTACCTAGCGTCACACAGTGCCCTCTGGTGGCTGGCATCAGGGGTATCCAGCGTCACACAGTGCCCTCTGGTGGCTGGCATCAAGGGTATCCAGCATCACACGGTGCCCTCTGGTGGCTGGCATCAGGGGTATCCAGCGTCACACGGTACCCCCTAGTGACTGGCATCAGGGGTATCCAGCGTCACACGGTGCCCATTGGTGGGTAGCATCAGGAGTATCCAGCATCACACGGTGCCCTCTGGTGGCTGGCATCAGGAGAATCCAGCGTCACACGGTGCCCTCTGGTGGCTGGCATCAGGGGTATCCAGCATCACACGGTGCCCTCTGGTGGATAGCTTCAGGGGTATCCAGCGTCACGCGGTGACCTCTGTTGGCTGGCATCAGGGGTATCCAGCGTCACACGGTGCCCTCTGGTGGCCGGCATCAGGGGTATCCAGCGTCACACGGTGCCCTCTGGTGGCTGGCATCAGGGGTATCCAGCGTCACACGGTGCCCCCTAGTGACTGGCATCAGGAGTATCCCGCGTCACACGGTGACCTCTGGTGGTTGGCATCAGGGGTATCCAGCGTCACGCGGTGACCTCTGTTGGCTGGCATCAGGGGTATCCAGCGTCACACGGTGCCCTCTGGTGGTTGGCATCAGGGGTATCCAGCGTCACGCGGTGACCTCTGTTGGCTGGCATCAGGGGTATCCAGCGTCACACGGTGCCCCCTAGTGACTGGCATCAGGAGTATCCCGCGTCACACGGTGACCTCTGGTGGTTGGCATCAGGGGTATCCAGCGTCACGCGGTGACCTCTGTTGGCTGGCATCAGGGGTATCCAGCGTCACACGGTGCCCTCTGGTGGTTGGCATCAGGGGTATCCAGCGTCACGCGGTGACCTCTGTTGGCTGGCATCAGGGGTATCCAGCGTCACACGGTGCCCTCTGGTGGTTGGCATCAGGGGTATCCAGCGTCACACGGTGCCCTCTAGTGACTGGCATCAGGAGTATCCAGCATCACACGGTGCCCTCTGGTGGATAGCATCAGGGGTATCCAGCATCACACGGTGCCCTCTGGTGGCTGGCATCAGGGGTATCCAGCGTCACACGGTGCCCTCTGCTGGCTGGCATCAGGGGTATCCAGCGTCACACGTGCCCTCTGTTGGCTGACATCAGGGGTACCCAGCGTTACACGGTGCCCTCTGGTGGCTGGCATCAGGGGTATCCAGCGTCACACGGTGCCCTCTGCTGGCTGGCATCAGGGGTATCCAGCGTCACACGTGCCCTCTGTTGGCTGACATCAGGGGTACCTAGCGTTACACGGTGCCCTCTGCTGGCTGGCATCAGGGGTATCCAGCGTCACACGTGCCCTCTGTTGGCTGACATCAGGGGTATCCAGCGTTACACGGTGTCTTCTGGTGGCTGGCATCAGGGGTATCTAGCATCACACGGTGCCCCCTAGTGATAGCATCAGGGGTATCCAGCGTCACACGGTGCCCTCTGTTGGCTGGCATCAGGGGTATCCAGCATCACACGGTGCCCTCTGGTGGCTGGCATCAGGGGTATCCAGCGTCACACGGTGCCCTCTGGTGGCTGACATCAGGGGTATCCAGCGTTACACGGTGTCCTCTGGTGGCTGGCATCAGGGGTACCCAGCGTTACACGGTGCCCTCTGGTGGCTGGCATCAGGGGTATCCAGCGTCACACGGTGCCCTCTGGTGGCTGACATCAGGGGTATCCAGCGTCACGCGGTGCCCTCTGTTGGCTGGCATCAGGGGTATCCCGCGTCACACGGTGGCCCCTAGTGGTAGCATCAGGGGTATCCAGCGTCACACGGTGCCCTCTGGTGGCTGGCATCAGGGGTATCCCACGTCACACGGTGGCCCCTAGTGGTAGCATCAGGGGTATCCAGCGTCACACGGTGCCCCCTAGTGATAGCATCAGGAGTATCCAGCGTCACACGGTACCCCCTAGTGACTGGCATCAGGGGTATCCAGCGTCACACGGTGCCCATTGGTGGGTAGCATCAGGAGTATCCAGCATCACACGGTGCCCTCTGGTGGCTGGCATCAGGAGAATCCAGCGTCACACGGTGCCCTCTGGTGGCTGGCATCAGGGGTATCCAGCATCACACGGTGCCCTCTGGTGGATAGCTTCAGGGGTATCCAGCGTCACGCGGTGACCTCTGTTGGCTGGCATCAGGGGTATCCAGCGTCACACGGTGCCCTCTGGTGGTTGGCATCAGGGGTATCCAGCGTCACGCGGTGACCTCTGTTGGCTGGCATCAGGGGTATCCAGCGTCACACGGTGCCCCCTAGTGACTGGCATCAGGAGTATCCCGCGTCACACGGTGACCTCTGGTGGTTGGCATCAGGGGTATCCAGCGTCACGCGGTGACCTCTGTTGGCTGGCATCAGGGGTATCCAGCGTCACACGGTGCCCTCTGGTGGTTGGCATCAGGGGTATCCAGCGTCACGCGGTGACCTCTGTTGGCTGGCATCAGGGGTATCCAGCGTCACACGGTGCCCTCTGGTGGTTGGCATCAGGGGTATCCAGCGTCACACGGTGCCCTCTAGTGACTGGCATCAGGAGTATCCAGCATCACACGGTGCCCTCTGGTGGATAGCATCAGGGGTATCCAGCATCACACGGTGCCCTCTGGTGGCTGGCATCAGGGGTATCCAGCGTCACACGGTGCCCTCTGCTGGCTGGCATCAGGGGTATCCAGCGTCACACGTGCCCTCTGTTGGCTGACATCAGGGGTACCCAGCGTTACACGGTGCCCTCTGGTGGCTGGCATCAGGGGTATCCAGCGTCACACGGTGCCCTCTGCTGGCTGGCATCAGGGGTATCCAGCGTCACACGTGCCCTCTGTTGGCTGACATCAGGGGTACCTAGCGTTACACGGTGCCCTCTGCTGGCTGGCATCAGGGGTATCCAGCGTCACACGTGCCCTCTGTTGGCTGACATCAGGGGTATCCAGCGTTACACGGTGTCTTCTGGTGGCTGGCATCAGGGGTATCTAGCATCACACGGTGCCCCCTAGTGATAGCATCAGGGGTATCCAGCGTCACACGGTGCCCTCTGTTGGCTGGCATCAGGGGTATCCAGCATCACACGGTGCCCTCTGGTGGCTGGCATCAGGGGTATCCAGCGTCACACGGTGCCCTCTGGTGGCTGACATCAGGGGTATCCAGCGTTACACGGTGTCCTCTGGTGGCTGGCATCAGGGGTACCCAGCGTTACACGGTGCCCTCTGGTGGCTGGCATCAGGGGTATCCAGCGTCACACGGTGCCCTCTGGTGGCTGACATCAGGGGTATCCAGCGTCACGCGGTGCCCTCTGTTGGCTGGCATCAGGGGTATCCCGCGTCACACGGTGGCCCCTAGTGGTAGCATCAGGGGTATCCAGCGTCACACGGTGCCCTCTGGTGGCTGGCATCAGGGGTATCCCACGTCACACGGTGGCCCCTAGTGGTAGCATCAGGGGTATCCAGCGTCACACGGTGCCCCCTAGTGATAGCATCAGGAGTATCCAGCGTCACACGGTGCCCCCTGTTGGCTGGCATCAGGGGTATCCAGTGTCACACGGTGCCCTCTGGTGGCGGGCATCCAGCATCACACGGTGGCCTCTGGTGGCTGGCATCAGGGGTATCCAGCGTCACACAGTGCCCCCTAGTGGTAGCATCAGGGGTATCCAGCATCACACAGTGCCCTCTGGTGACTGGCATCAGGGGAATCCAGCGTCACACGGTGCCCCCTAGTGATAGCATCAGGGGTATCTAGCGTTACACGGTGCCCTCTGGTGGCTGGCATCAGGGGTATCCAGCGTCACACGGTGCCCTCTGGTGGCTGGCATCAGGGGTATCCAGCGTCACACGGTGCCCTCTGGTGGCGGGCATCCAGCACCACACAGTGCCCTCTGTTGGCTGGCATCATGGGTATCTAGCGTCACACGGTGCCCCCTAGTGATAGCATTAGGGGTATCTAGCGTTACACGGTGCCCTGTGGTGGCTGGCATCAGGGGTATCCAGCGTCACACGCAGTGGAGTAGCTAAGGAGCTATGGGCCCCGGTGCAAGTATTACATGGGGCCCCCCAAGTACTCTATACATAACAATTGATATGGCGCACCAAAACTTGCCAAGGACAACCACAGTGTCAGAAGTACAAGAAGGGGATTGGGAACAGTGTGTTAACCACTTCGCATCCAGACCTTGTTTTCCCCTTATTGACCAGAGCAGTTTTGACGCTTTAGCGGTGTCCCTGTTTAATCACCAATAACTTCATCTGCACTCGTGCCACATAAATGATCTATATATCATTTTTTTCAAAACAAACTAAGCTTTCATTGGGGGGTATTTGGTCCCAAGTAAAATGTTCCTCTCTATGCATGTTAATGGGAAAAAGGGGGGAAAATAAAAAAAGTTCACTATTTCTCAATTTTGACCAATTTCTGTTTAAATATAAAAAGTGCGATTGACATAAAAACTGTGCCACCAGTTAAAGTCGCCCCAGTATAGATATCCAGATGTGTCCCCAGTATCACCCCACCCCCCCAGTATAGCCAGATGTGTCCCCAATATTAGCCCCGCCAGCATAGCCAGATGTGTCCCGTGTTTGCCACCCCCAGAATAGATTGACAGATGCACCCCCAGGAATAGTGCCCTTCTTTATAGCCAGATGTGCCCCCAGATCAGGATTACCCCCATTATGGCCAGATGTACCCCCAGGATTAGCGCTGCCCCCCATTATAGCCAAACGTGCCCCCAGTATTAAGTTATGGGCCCCCCCCCCCCAGGTGCCCAGATGTGCAAAATTTGTAAACCCCCCTCCCCTTAGTTCCTCAGATGCCCCCCAGTGAACATGTATACCCCCCTTTGGATATCCCCCTCCCCTCCCCCCAAGAAACTATAGCCAGATGTCCCCCCCCCCCCCCATCAGGCAGCCCCCTCCGTGCACATATAGTTAATAAAAAGGCACAAGCAGGCAGCCACACTCACCTACCTCGTTCCTGCGACTGTCCTGAAGGCTGATCCTCCGATCCCCGCTCTGCAGTCAGCCGCATATTGCCGGTAACCCGGGTCCCGGCTTGATGACGTCATCAAGCCGGGACCCGGGTTTCCGGCAATATGCGGCTAACTGCAGAGCGGGGATCGGAGGATCAGCCTTCAGGACAGTCGCAGGAACGAGGTAGGTGAGTGTGGCTGCCTGCTTGTGCCTTTTTATTAACTATATGTGCGCCGAGGGGGACAGATGAAGGATCGCTGCAGTTCACTACTGCATCGATCATTCATGGGAGAGGGGTGGACTAATTGGCCAAAAGGGAACATGTTCCCTTCCACCAATTAGTATTGCAGCTGACAGTGCCGGAGGGTGCACTCTAAGAGCACCCGACCGTGTACAGCAGGGCTGCAGCCAGGTCAGTATATCTACGTCGCTGTGGCTTGGAGGATGCCACAGCTGACGTAGATATACTGTAGTGGAGGGGAAAGTGGTTAAGGATTACTACTATTCAAAGTATCTATAGAAGCGATTATTACAAGCACAGGAACAGTAGAGCGCTAATACTGTGATAGAGGGTGGATTCTTCGGGGCCCCTCTGGCCCAAGGGCCCCGATGCGGTGGCTACCTCTGCACCCCCTATTGCTACGCCCCTGGTCACACGGTGACCTCTGTTGGGTAGCATCAGGAGTATCCAGCGTCACACGGTGCCCTCTGGTGGTTGGCATCAGGCGTATCCAGCATCACACGGTGCCCTCTGGTGGATAGCATCAGGGGTATCCATCATAACACCGTGCCCTCTGATGGCTGGCATCAGGAGTATCCAGCGTCACACGGTGCCCTCTGGTGGCCGGCATCAGGAGTATCCATCATCACACGGTGCCCTCTGGTGGCTGGCATCAGGGGTATCCATCATCACACGGTGCCCTCTGGTGGTTGGCATCAGACGTATCCAGCCTCACACGGTGCCCTCTGGAGGGTAGCATCAGGCGTATCCAGCGTCACACGGTGCCCTCTGGTGGATAGCATCAGGGGTATCCAGCATCACACGGTGCCCTCTGGAGGGTAGCATCAGGCGTATCCAGCGTCACACGGTGCCCTCTGGTGGATAGCATCAGGGGTATCCAGCATCACACGGTGCCCTCTGGAGGGTAGCATCAGGAGTATCCAGCGTCACACGGTGCCCTCTGGTGGCCGGCATCAGGAGTATCCAGTGTTACACGGTGCCCTCTGGTGGCCGGCATCAGGAGTATCCAGTGTCACACGGTGCCCTCTGGTGGCCAGCATCAGGAGTATCCAGCTTCACACGCTGCCCTCTGGTGGCTGGCATCAGGGGTATCCAGTGTCACACGGTGCCCTCTGGTGGTTGGCATCAGGGGTATCCAGTGTCACACGGTGCCCTCTGTTGGAGAGCATCAGGGGTATCCAGCGTCACACGGTGCTCTCTGGTGGGTAGCATCATGGGTATCCAGCGTCCCACGGTGCCCCCTAGTGGTAGCATCAGGGGTAACTAGCGTTACACGGTGCCCTCTGGTGGCTGGCATCAGGGGTATCCAGCATCACACGGTGCCCCCTAGTGGTAGCATCAAGGGTATCCAGCATCACATGGTGCCCTCTGGTGGTTGGCATCAGGAGTATCCAGCATCACACAGTGCCCTCTGGTGGTCGGCATCAGGGGTATTCAGCATCACACGGTGCCCCCTAGTGATAGCATCAGGGGTATCCAGCATCACACGGTGTCCCCTAGTGGTAGCATCAGGGGTATGTGGATTGCATGCGTACTGACATGCCGCGGTGACAGGGGCAGGATGGGAGGTTGTGAGGGAGGCCTAGTGCCCGTTATTGTAACGAGCTTAGGACTGCTAGTCCTATATAATAATAGCTAAAGCTCAACACACACCATACAATCTTGGTTGTACAGATTTACCAGATCTATGTAGTATAAGGGTCAACAGATTGAAAATACCTTGAATGATGACTGATTGGATAAGCTCTTATACTACATGAAAGTGTTAAGATTGAAAAAACAAGATTGTATGGTGTGTGTTGAGCCTAAAGGTGGCCACACACCATACAATTTTTTAAACATCTGTTCAATTTAAGAATTGCAATCAATTTTTCTGACTGATTGTAACATTTCAAAAATATGACCAATGTACCACACACGTATGTTCAATTTTTTCCTCAATTATGATAAAAATGATTGGAAACTCAAGAGAAAATTGCTAGGGTGTGTATATTAATAAATTAACAATCCAACACACACCATACAATCTCTAGTAGAAATTGAAGATAATTATCTGGCATTCCGGATCAATTTAAATCGAAAAAAACGGGAAATCCGATCAGATTTTTCAGTCGAATGAAAAAAAAGCTTTCGATTTTTTCGCGAGATACGATCGTTTTTATCGAATTACTGTAAAATCGGATCATTTTATTGTATCGTGTGTGGCCACCTTAAGTGTCCCTGCGTCATCCTGTCCATGTACGTGTGTTGCGCTACTGGGCATGTGCAGGACGGACAGCCGTTGGGACAGGAGGACGGGGACCAGGGAGCTGGCCGAACACGTGTTTGCATGCGCTCTGACTGGCGGCGGTGGCAGTGTGAAGAGACCTAGAGCCCGTTTTTAAACGTGCTTAGGTCAACTAGTTATCTATAAATCAATATTGTACAAAATAAGCAATGTTATATATAATGTAATTTTCACTACAGTTCCTCTTTAAAGAAACGCATGCAAAGCTCAAGGGAAGTCAGAGTGAAATAAACCCACGTGCCAGAAAATAATTCTAATTATTATGATAGGAGGATCCCTCCTGCAATAATATTCTGTAGGGCAGGGGGCGGGTCTAGAATCGTAGGCGGGATACGAAGCATTTTATAGGTGGGTCTGGTGTAGTGGGCGGAGTACGAAGGACTATCTGGGCGGCGTAGAGGTCAGAGCGGCCAAGGTAGAGGGGCGGGTCCGGTTCTGGGGGCGGTGCAAAGGGGCGGGTCAGGAGAGGTGGTATGGGCGCTGAGTAGTGCAGAGGCGGATTAGAATAGGCGGAGTGGGCGGGTCAGGAGATGCAGTGTGCGAGTTGAAGTGGGCGGTCAGTCAGTGGGGGCGGGTCAGGAGAGGTGGTGTGGGCGGTGCAAGGGGCGGGTCAGGAGAGGCAGTGTGGGCGGTGCAGGGGGCGGTATACAGTAGGCCTCGGTCAGACCGGGCTGGAGTAGTCGGAGAGGCCGGAATGGGCACGTTGTTGCTCGGTGTACGGGGGCGGCCCCTGTGCCTGGTCGGGATCCGGAGGACGCTGCTGCGGGCCGGGATCCGGAGCTCCCCGCGCGGAGTAATGCAGGTAATAGCGGGAGGAGTGATGGACGTCTTATCACTGTGTGAAGCCAGAGGACGAGCTGTCCCTTCAGTCACTGATCGGCCTCAGTACTGACAGGTGACACTGATCAGCCTCCGCACCGCTGACAGGTGACACTGATCAGCCTCAGCACCGCTGACAGGTGACACTGACCAGCCTCAGCACCGCTGACAGGTGACACTGACCAGCCTCAGCGCCGCTGACAGGTGACACTGATCAGCCTCCGCGCCGCTGACAGGTGACACTGATCAGCCTCCGCACCGCTGACAGGTGACACTGATCAGCCTCCGCACCGCTGACAGGTGACACTGATCAGCCTCCGCACCGCTGACAGGTGACACTGATCAGCCTCCGCACCGCTGACAGGTGACACTGATCAGCCTCCGCACCGCTGACAGGTGACACTGATCAGCCTCCGCACCGCTGACAGGTGACACTGATCAGCCTCAGCACTGCTGACAGGTGACACTGATCAGCCTCAGCGCCACTGACAGGTGACACTGATCAGCCTCCGCACCGCTGACAGGTGACGGGGACACTGATCAGCCTCAGCGCCGCTGACAGGTGACACTGATCAGCCTCAGCACCGCTGACAGGTGACACTGATCAGCCTCCGCACCGCTGACAGGTGACACTGATCAGCCTCCGCACCGCTGACAGGTGACACTGATCGGCCTCCGCACCGCTGACAGGTGACACTGATCGGCCTCCGCACCGCTGACAGGTGACACTGATCAGCCTCCGCACCGCTGACAGGTGACACTGATCAGCCTCAGCACCGCTGACAGGTGACACTGATCAGCCTCAGCACCGCTGACAGGTGACACTGATCAGCCTCAGCACCGCTGACAGGTGACACTGATCAGCCTCAGCACCGCTGACAGGTGACACTGATCAGCCTCAGCACCGCTGACAGGTGACACTGATCAGCCTCAGCACCGCTGACAGGTGACACTGATCAGCCTCAGCACCGCTGACAGGTGACACTGATCAGCCTCAGCACCGCTGACAGGTGACACTGATCAGCCTCGGCACCGCTGACAGGTGACACTGATCAGCCTCGGCACCGCTGACAGGTGACACTGATCAGCCTCGGCACCGCTGACAGGTGACACTGATCAGCCTCGGCACCGCTGACAGGTGACACTGATCAGCCTCGGCACCGCTGACAGGTGACACTGATCAGCCTCGGCACCGCTGACAGGTGACACTGATCAGCCTCGGCACCGCTGACAGGTGACACTGATCAGCCTCGGCACCGCTGACAGGTGACACTGATCAGCCTCGGCACCGCTGACAGGTGACACTGATCAGCCTCGGCACCGCTGACAGGTGACACTGATCAGCCTCGGCACCGCTGACAGGTGACACTGATCAGCCTCGGCACCGCTGACAGGTGACACTGATCAGCCTCGGCACCGCTGACAGGTGACACTGATCAGCCTCAGCACCGCTGACAGGTGACACTGATCAGCCTCAGCACCGCTGACAGGTGACACTGATCAGCCTCAGCACCGCTGACAGGTGACACTGATCAGCCTCAGCACCGCTGACAGGTGACACTGATCAGCCTCAGCACCGCTGACAGGTGACACTGATCAGCCTCAGCACCGCTGACAGGTGACACTGATCAGCCTCAGCACCGCTGACAGGTGACACTGATCAGCCTCAGCACCGCTGACAGGTGACGGGGACACTGATCAGCCTCAGCACCGCTGACAGGTGACGGGGACACTGATAAGCCTCAGCACCGCTGACAGGTGACGGGGACACTGATCAGCCTCAGCACCGCTGACAGGTGACGGGGATACTGATCAGCCTCAGCACCGCTGACAGGTGATGGGGACACTGATCAGCCTCAGCACCGCTGACAGGTGACGGGGACACTGATCAGCCTCAGCACCGCTGACAGGTGACGGGGACACTGAGCAGCCTCAGCACCGCTGACAGGTGACAGGGATACTGATCAGCCTCAGCACTGCTGACAGGTGACGGGGACATTGATCAGCCTCAGCACCGCTGACAGGTGACACTGATCAGCCTCAGCACCGCTGACAGGTGACACTGATCAGCCTCAGCACCGCTGACAGGTGACACTGATCAGCCTCAGCACCGCTGACAGGTGACACTGATCAGCCTCAGCACCGCTGACAGGTGACACTGATCAGCCTCAGCACCGCTGACAGGTGACACTGATCAGCCTCAGCACCGCTGACAGGTGACACTGATCAGCCTCAGCACCGCTGACAGGTGACACTGATCAGCCTCAGCACCGCTGACAGGTGACGGGGACACTGATCAGCCTCAGCACCGCTGACAGGTGACGGGGACACTGATCAGCCTCAGCGCCGCTGACAGGTGACGGGGACACTGATCAGCCTCAGCGCCGCTGACAGGTGACACTGATCAGCCTCAGCACCGCTGACAGGTGACACTGATCAGCCTCAGCACCGCTGACAGGTGACACTGATCAGCCTCAGCACCGCTGACAGGTGACACTGATCAGCCTCAGCACCGCTGACAGGTGACACTGATCAGCCTCAGCACCGCTGACAGGTGACACTGATCAGCCTCAGCACCGCTGACAGGTGACACTGATCAGCCTCAGCACCGCTGACAGGTGACACTGATCAGCCTCAGCACCGCTGACAGGTGACACTGATCAGCCTCAGCACCGCTGACAGGTGACACTGATCAGCCTCAGCACCGCTGACAGGTGACACTGATCAGCCTCAGCACCGCTGACAGGTGACACTGATCAGCCTCAGCACCGCTGACAGGTGACACTGATCAGCCTCAGCACCGCTGACAGGTGACACTGATCAACCTCAGCACCGCTGACAGGTGACACTGATCAGCCTCAGCACCGCTGACAGGTGACACTGATCAGCCTCAGCACCGCTGACAGGTGACACTGATCAGCCTCAGCACCGCTGACAGGTGACACTGATCAGCCTCAGCACCGCTGACAGGTGACACTGATCAGCCTCAGCACCGCTGACAGGTGACACTGATCAGCCTCAGCACCGCTGACAGGTGACACTGATCAGCCTCAGCACCGCTGACAGGTGACACTGATCAGCCTCAGCACCGCTGACAGGTGACACTGATCAGCCTCAGCACCGCTGACAGGTGACACTGATCAGCCTCAGCACCGCTGACAGGTGACACTGATCAGCCTCAGCACCGCTGACAGGTGACACTGATCAGCCTCAGCACCGCTGACAGGTGACACTGATCAGCCTCAGCACCGCTGACAGGTGACACTGATCAGCCTCAGCACCGCTGACAGGTGACACTGATCAGCCTCAGCACCGCTGACAGGTGACACTGATCAGCCTCAGCACCGCTGACAGGTGACACTGATCAGCCTCAGCACCGCTGACAGGTGACACTGATCAGCCTCAGCACCGCTGACAGGTGACACTGATCAGCCTCAGCACCGCTGACAGGTGACACTGATCAGCCTCAGCACCGCTGACAGGTGACACTGATCAGCCTCAGCACCGCTGACAGGTGACACTGATCAGCCTCAGCACCGCTGACAGGTGACACTGATCAGCCTCAGCACCGCTGACAGGTGACACTGATCAGCCTCAGCACCGCTGACAGGTGACACTGATCAGCCTCAGCACCGCTGACAGGTGACACTGATCAGCCTCAGCACCGCTGACAGGTGACACTGATCAGCCTCAGCACCGCTGACAGGTGACACTGATCAGCCTCAGCACCGCTGACAGGTGACACTGATCAGCCTCAGCACCGCTGACAGGTGACACTGATCAGCCTCAGCACCGCTGACAGGTGACACTGATCAGCCTCAGCACCGCTGACAGGTGACGGGGACACTGAGCAGCCTCAGCACCGCTGACAGGTGACGGGGACACTGATCAGCCTCAGCGCCGCTGACAGGTGACGGGGACACTGATCAGCCTCGGCGCCGCTGACAGGTGACGGGGACACTGATCAGCCTCGGCGCCGCTGACAGGTGACGGGGACACTGATCAGCCTCGGCGCCGCTGACAGGTGACGGGGACACTGATCAGCCTCAGCACCGCTGACAGGTGACGGGGATACTGATCAGCCTCAGCACCGCTGACAGGTGACGGGGACACTGATCAGCCTCAGCACCGCTGACAGGTGACGGGGATACTGATCAGCCTCAGCACCGCTGACAGGTGACTGGGACACTGATCAGCCTCAGCACTGCTGACAGGTGACGGGGACACTGATCAGCCCCAGCACTGCTGACAGGTGACGGGGACACTGAGCAGCCTCAGCGCCGCTGACAGGTGACGGGGATACTGATCAGCACTGGCACCGCTGACAGGTGACGGGGACACTGATCAGCCTCAGCACCGCTGACAGGTGACGGGGACACTGAGCAGCCTCAGCACTGCTGACAGGTGACGGGGACACTGATCAGCCTCAGCACCGCTGACAGGTGACGGAGACACTGATCAGCCTCAGCGCCGCTGACAGGTGACGGGGATACTGATCAGCCTCAGCACCGCTGACAGGTGACGGGGACACTGATCAGCCTCAGCACCGCTGACAGGTGACGGGGACACTGAGCAGCCTCAGCACCGCTGACAGGTGACGGGGACACTGATCAGCCTCAGCACCGCTGACAGGTGACGGGGACACTGATCAGCCTCAGTTCTGCTGACAGGTGACGGGGACACTGATCAGCCTCAGCACCGCTGACAGGTGACGGGGACACTGATCAGCCTCAGCACCGCTGACAGGTGACACTGATCAGCCTCAGCACCGCTGACAGGTGACGGGGACACTGAGCAGCCTCAGGACCGCTGACAGGTGACGGGGACACTGATCAGCCTCAGCACCGCTGACAGGTGACGGGGATACTTATCAGCCTCAGCACCGCTGACAGGTGACGGGGACACTGATCAGCCTCGGCGCCGCTGACAGGTGACGGGGACACTGATCAGCCTCGGCGCCGCTGACAGGTGACGGGGACACTGAGCAGCCTCAGCACCGCTGACAGGTGACGGGGACACTGATCAGCCTCAGCACTGCTGACAGGTGACGGGGACACTGATCAGCCTCAGCACCGCTGACAGGTGACGGGGACACTGATCAGCCTCAGCACTGCTGACAGGTGACGGGGATAGTGATCAGCCTCAGCACCGCTGACAGGTGACGGGGACACTGATCAGCCTCAGCACCACTGACAGGTGACGGGGACACTGATCAGCCTCAGCACTACTGACAGGTGACGGGGATAGTGATCAGCCTCAGCACTGCTGACAGGTGACACTGATCAGCCTCAGCACCGCTGACAGGTGACACTGATCAGCCTCAGCGCCGCTAACAGGTGAAGGGGACACTGATCAGCCTCAGCACCGCTGACAGGTGACGGGGACACTGATCAGCCTCAGCACTGCTGAAAGGTGACGGGGACACTGATCAGCCTCAGCACCGCTGACAGGTGACGGGGATAGTGATCAGCCTCAGCACTGCTGACAGGTGACGGGGACACTGATCAGCCTCAGCACCGCTGACAGGTGACGGGGACACTGATCAGCCTCAGCACCGCTGACAGGTGACGGGGACACTGATCAGCCTCAGCACCGCTGACAGGTGACGGGGACACTGATCAGCCTCAGCACTGCTGACAGGTGACGGGGACACTGATCAGCCTCAGCACCGCTGACAGGTGACGGGGACACTGATCAGCCTCAGCACCGCTGACAGGTGACGGGGATACTGATCAGCCTCAGCACCGCTGACAGGTGACGGGGACACTGATTAGCCTCAGCACCGCTGACAGGTGACGGGGACACTGATCAGCCTCGGCGCCGCTGACAGGTGACGGGGACACTGATCAGCCTCGGCGCCGCTGACAGGTGACGGGGACACTGATCAGCCTCGGCGCCGCTGACAGGTGACGGGGACACTGATCAGCCTCAGCACCGCTGACAGGTGACGGGGATACTGATCAGCCTCAGCACCGCTGACAGGTGACGGGGACACTGATCAGCCTCAGCACCGCTGACAGGTGACGGGGATACTGATCAGCCTCAGCACCGCTGACAGGTGACTGGGACACTGATCAGCCTCAGCACTGCTGACAGGTGACGGGGACACTGATCAGCCCCAGCACTGCTGACAGGTGACGGGGACACTGAGCAGCCTCAGCGCCGCTGACAGGTGACGGGGATACTGATCAGCACTGGCACCGCTGACAGGTGACGGGGACACTGATCAGCCTCAGCACCGCTGACAGGTGACGGGGACACTGAGCAGCCTCAGCACTGCTGACAGGTGACGGGGACACTGATCAGCCTCAGCACCGCTGACAGGTGACGGAGACACTGATCAGCCTCAGCGCCGCTGACAGGTGACGGGGATACTGATCAGCCTCAGCACCGCTGACAGGTGACGGGGACACTGATCAGCCTCAGCACCGCTGACAGGTGACGGGGACACTGAGCAGCCTCAGCACCGCTGACAGGTGACGGGGACACTGATCAGCCTCAGCACCGCTGACAGGTGACGGGGACACTGATCAGCCTCAGTTCTGCTGACAGGTGACGGGGACACTGATCAGCCTCAGCACCGCTGACAGGTGACGGGGACACTGATCAGCCTCAGCACCGCTGACAGGTGACACTGATCAGCCTCAGCACCGCTGACAGGTGACGGGGACACTGAGCAGCCTCAGGACCGCTGACAGGTGACGGGGACACTGATCAGCCTCAGCACCGCTGACAGGTGACGGGGATACTTATCAGCCTCAGCACCGCTGACAGGTGACGGGGACACTGATCAGCCTCGGCGCCGCTGACAGGTGACGGGGACACTGATCAGCCTCGGCGCCGCTGACAGGTGACGGGGACACTGAGCAGCCTCAGCACCGCTGACAGGTGACGGGGACACTGATCAGCCTCAGCACTGCTGACAGGTGACGGGGACACTGATCAGCCTCAGCACCGCTGACAGGTGACGGGGACACTGATCAGCCTCAGCACTGCTGACAGGTGACGGGGACACTGATCAGCCTCAGCACTGCTGACAGGTGACGGGGATAGTGATCAGCCTCAGCACCGCTGACAGGTGACGGGGACACTGATCAGCCTCAGCACCACTGACAGGTGACGGGGACACTGATCAGCCTCAGCACTACTGACAGGTGACGGGGATAGTGATCAGCCTCAGCACTGCTGACAGGTGACACTGATCAGCCTCAGCACCGCTGACAGGTGACACTGATCAGCCTCAGCGCCGCTAACAGGTGAAGGGGACACTGATCAGCCTCAGCACCGCTGACAGGTGACGGGGACACTGATCAGCCTCAGCACTGCTGAAAGGTGACGGGGACACTGATCAGCCTCAGCACCGCTGACAGGTGACGGGGATAGTGATCAGCCTCAGCACTGCTGACAGGTGACGGGGACACTGATCAGCCTCAGCACCGCTGACAGGTGACGGGGACACTGATCAGCCTCAGCACCGCTGACAGGTGACGGGGACACTGATCAGCCTCAGCACCGCTGACAGGTGACGGGGACACTGATCAGCCTCAGCACTGCTGACAGGTGACGGGGACACTGATCAGCCTCAGCACCGCTGACAGGTGACGGGGACACTGATCAGCCTCAGCACCGCTGACAGGTGACGGGGATACTGATCAGCCTCAGCACCGCTGACAGGTGACGGGGACACTGATTAGCCTCAGCACCGCTGACAGGTGACGGGGACACTGATCAGCCTCAGCACTGCTGACAGGTGACGGGGACACTGATTATCACTGGCACCGCTGACAGGTGACACTGATCAGCCTCAGCACCGCTGACAGGTGACGGGGACACTGATCAGCCTCAGCACCGCTGACAGGTGACGGGGACACTGATCAGCCTCAGCACCGCTGACAGGTGACGGGGACACTGATCAGCCTCAGCACTGCTGACAGGTGACGGGGACACTGATCAGCCTCAGCACCGCTGACAGGTGACGGGGACACTGATCAGCCTCAGCACCGCTGACAGGTGACGGGGACACTGATCAGCCTCAGCACCGCTGACAGGTGACGGGGATACTGATCAGCACTGGCACCGCTGACAGGTGAAGGAAAGAGGTTCTGCTGACTATGGGCTCTATTCACAAAGGGCAGTTCGGTAAAATCATTTGGCTCGGTAAAATAAACATTTTTTTTCCAAATCAACTAAAGTTTTCAAGCATGAGGCAGAAGTTCTGCTTTGATACATTGAAATACCCAGCCGATACCCCTTCACATCCAATCAGAGTGAGAAGCTCCCCCCTATTGGCTTCCTGGCTCTCCCCAAAGGCTGTCAGTCAAACCTACCGCACAAAGACAGCAGGAGGAGAGTCAGATATCGGCTGCTGTGAGCTGGAGAAAAATACCAAACACTTTTGCCCGGTGGAAATCTTTGTGAATGGTAATTACCTTCACTAGTCGGGAACTCCTGATTTTCTGTGCAGTGAGGGGTTTAGTGAATTGTAATTTGGAAAGGTGATCGGTAAAATCAGCTTTTTTCAGCATGACCGAATGCAGTAATGCTTTGTCAATCGAGCCCAATACCATCTGTTACGTGTTTTGCTGTATAACAAGTGAACAGTTCTTGATGGTGATGTGCTGGAAGCAGGAAAAATGGGCGTGTGTGTAAGAATCTGATCGACTTTCACAAGGGCCACACTGACAATCAGATCTCTCTGTGAATCAACTGAGATAGGCGAGGGTACAAGGTAGTGTTGTGCTGGATTTTTTGGTTGAACTCGATTGATGAATATCTCTTTTTTTTTTTTTTCCCAACCTAACCTGTTATGTATAACCTGTTATGTATAACTTATGTAAGGGCTGTTTCACAAGGGCGTCTTCCAGCGTGTCAGTCCAGTGCTTTTCTACAAGCGTGTAGAAAAAGCATTTCACATCTTCCAGCGATTTTCACCCACCGGGTGACGCAGAGTCGCGGCCAGTGCGTTGCTTTCACGGTCAGCTGAAATTGGGAGGGGGGGGGGGAATCGAGATCGGAATCCGGTGTTCGTGCAAATGTTGTTAAATCACAATACAGGCGCTGCATACACACTTGAATGGGAAGCGCTTTAAAGGGAATCTGAAGTGAAACTTAACATATAGTGATTTGTATGTGTAGTACAGATAAGCAATAGAACATTATTAGCACAGATATGAGTCTCCTGTTGATTCCAGCACAGGAAGAGTTAAGAAACTACAGTTGTTATCTATGCAAAAGAGCCACTGATCTCTACCACGTTCATGCCTCGGTCACATCTAAAATTGTAATCGCAAGCGTTTTGCGATTTTGTGCATTATTTCCCCCTCCCGGCGCTCCACTGCGCGCTGCGTTTTTGGTAAAAGCACTTTTCTAAGCGCTTTTCCAGAGCGGTTTTGTCATTCATTCCCTGACGCAAGTCAGGAAGTGAACCCTTTGACCCAGAAAAGAATAAATGCAATGTATTCATTCTAAAAAAACGCTAACGCAATCGCCGTATAAAGGGGTTTTGTGAGCATTTAGTGCTCTAACTATACCTTCCATTATAGCAAAAACGCCCCCAAAATGGTGCAGGTACCGCTTTGCAGACCGCAAAGCGGACGCAGGAGAGCTCTGTCTTCTGAAACTTGTTATCTCAAGTGTCTGTCACTGTATTTAGTTTTTTTTTCTGCAGAGGACAGTTCAAAAGTTCACTAGCCTGCTCTTTAAAATCATTTAGAATGCTGAGTAGTGTGTAAACTGCAAATATTAGAGAATGATGCAATGTTATAAAAAAACACTTTATAACTGAAAATAAAAATATGAGAATATTTTCTTTGCTACTAATGTTCTAATAATTATCTGTACTACACAACCAATTCATTACATCATATTTTTTTTTCCGCTTCAGTTACATTTTAACGAGCGCTACAGGCGACGGGAATTGTCAAGCGTCCATGTGTATCTATCTGCACTATATCAGATCTTGTGGGATGTTCCCAGCGTGCAACAGTTCTCTCCTTACAAGTGTGGTCCACAAGCATGGACAACCGGGACCATCTGTAACCAAGGGTGATTGAATCCCTCAGAAGATCTATGGAAGCACAAATGATTGAAAAATCATAATGCTAGCCGCGCGCGCGAGAGAGAGCTGTCAGAACGCAACATATCGCAACATGCTGCGTATGGGGTGCTGTGTAGCTGCAGACCAGTCAGAGAGCCTGAACTGACACCATGCATCAATGGAAGAAGGTTTCTGTGCTACTGATGTTCTGTTTCTTAGCTGTACTACACATGTAATCCATTATCTCATAAGTTTACTTCCACGTCCGATTGCCTTTAACATCCTCTGTTTACAAATTAGCTGCTCTGCTGAGGCAGCCAGCTGACCCAGTTGGGAAATTAAATTACACTTGTGATTAGTCACAGATGAGGGGAGAACTCTCTAAATACATACAGAGTGTATTTCTCTCTGTTTTTCCTTCTGTCCAGTGCAAAAGTTCTGGTCCACTTTAAAGTGTAACTGTCGGCCATAAAATCAAAAATCAGTTCCTTATTTTTATCTGGTAAACAAGCAATAAGGATTCTAACCAGGCAATCCAAAAGTTAAAATCACTATTACTTTTCTTGTTTATAAATGATCATTCCCCAGTTTACCTGACTCTTATTTGGTACGTTGCCGCACAAAGGAATTTGCAGGGCATGCTGGGTTGTCCTTTTTTGCTTCTGTACATTAGTCAAGTCTGAAATAAAAAGAGAAGAAAAAAATAAGACAACCCAGCATGCCCTGCAACTTCCTTTTTCCGGCAATGTACCAAATAAGAGTCAGGTAAACTGGGGAATGATCATTTATAAACAAGAAAAGTAATAGTGATTTTAACTTTTGGATTGCCTGGTTAGAATCCTTATTGCTTGTTTACCAGATAAAAATAAAGAATTAATTTTTGATTTTTTTTGCCCGACGGTTACGCTTTAACCTCCCTGGCGGTATGATTATTTACAGATTTTGGGGTCTTTTCAGCACGTTTCATTCCCTAAAATTGGGAAAACATCATGCCGCCTGAATGCCTGCAGCAGCCCCTGCTCTCACAATTTTCCTGGGGGGCAGCCGTGCAGATTTCCCTGTTGGTGAGATCTGATGCAGGGACAAATCTGCATGCAATGGTACGCTGCGGTAGGTTCTTCTGCTGCTTGCAAATCACCATTGCCCATATGCAATTCACCTGAGTTACAGTGGGATGCAAAAGTTTGGGCAACCTTGTTAACCATCACGATTTTCCGGTATAAAACATTGGTTGTTACGATAAAAAATGTCAGTTAAATATATCATATAGGAGACACACACAGTGATATTTGAGAAGTGAAATGAAGCTTATTGGATTTACAGAAAGTGTGCAATAATTGTTTAAACAAAATTAGGCAGGTGCATAAATTTGGGCACCACAAAAAAGAAATGAAATCATAGTTACATAGTTATTTTGGTTGAAAAAAGAAATATGTCCATCGAGTTCAACCAGAGAACAAAGTACAACTCCAGCCCTCTCCCTCACATATTCCTATTGATCCAGAGGAAGGCGAAAAAACCCTTACAAGGCATGGTCCAATTTGCCCCAAAAGGGAAAAATTCCTTCCCGACTCCAGATGGCAATCAGATAATATCCCTGGATCAACATCATCTAGTAGATCCTCTTTTGCAGAAATTACAGCCTCTAAACGCTTCCTGCAGGTTCCAATGAGAGTCTGGATTCTGGTTGAAGGTATTTTGGACCATTCCTCTTTACCAAACATCTCTATTTCATTCAGGTTTGATGGCTTCCGAGCATGGACAGCTCTCTTTAACTCACACCACAGATTTTCATTTATATTCAGGTCTGGGGACTGAGGTGGCCATTCCAGAACGTTGTACTTGTTCCTCTGCATGAATGCCTTAGTGGATTTTGAGCAGTGTTTAGGGTCGTTGTCTTGTTGAAAGATTCAGCCCCGGCGCAGCTTCAGCTTTGTCACTAATTCCTGGACATGCGTCCCTCAACTTTGATAAGATTCCCAGTCCTTGCACTGGCCAATAATCTTCATTTCACTTCTCAAATATCGTGTGTGTCGCCTATACAGTATGATGTATTTAACTGACGTTTTTTTATCGTAACAACCAAACAGGAACAACCATACAGGAAAATCATTACAATTAACAAGGATGCCCACATTTTCGCATCCCACTGTATCTCCTTGGAGATAATTTTCATATTCTTTTTTTAAAATAACGTTTAAGCATTTTACAATTGAAAAAGGAACTAAAAGTTGGTGAAAAAGTGGTCTCAAAGTTATTTTGAGTATTTTCTTGCTTGCTGGTGGTTTAAAAGGCGTTTTATTGACAAGTTTGAAAATATCACAGAGGAGAAAACGTGCATATGGGCCCATATGTGAAAGTAGCCTGAATGAATAAATCCTGGGTCACAGTAAAAAAGTTAGCTTGATACCTCCCCTTCCTGTGGCTTCCTGCTAGTTGGCCAGACTGGCTGTAACATTGACTGACCAATGGCGAGTGGCAGGAGGGGAGGATCTAAACTCATCTTGGGTCAGGATCAGCAGAAATACCACAGTTCCTTGCACTGTTAGTAGAATGGTTGGTTGCCAGGGTTACAGCATTTTTGCACACAATAATCCAGGGCTGTACAAAAATCATCCGATTTCTCAGTTTATAAAACCTCCAACTCCAGGTACCCAAAATTACTAACACCTCAAATCCGACTCCTTAGTTTAATACTTACCAGGGCTGTGAGGTCGGTACAAAAATCATCCGACTTCAGTTTATGAAACCTCCGACTGCAGGAGCTGATTAGGTAGATCCTGCTTCGGACTTGAGTCCGCCTCCTCCCTCCTCTCCCATCTCCCAACCCTTTATCTCCATTGATGGCAGTTTAAAGAACAAGCGACACCCATGCTAACCTAGAAATAAAAAACACATATATAAGTAGATAAATACTAACGTCTACTTACATAACAGATGTATTGTGCCATCCACGTAATGATTCATGTGAATTTTATAAAGGAAAACAGTGTTCTCCCCAGAATTTTTTTCCAGCCGGGTGGCATGAAATAGTAGCCGGGTGGCATGAAAAAGTAGCCGGGTGGGTTGAGATGAAAATGCAGGGCAACTCTGCTTACAGCATAGGAGGTGAGCCGATGACAGCCGGGTGGTCACCAAATCTAGCCGGGTGGAGCACCCGGCTAAAAGAGCCTGGGGAGAACACTGGAAAAGCAGAAAATCCTATTCTAGGCAGTGGCCATCTTGCCAAGCTAATGCTGACATCATATCCTCCCTGACTCTTGTCCCCCCCCCCCTCCCTTCTCTTGCTCATTGTGTATTCATTAGCTGCCCTCCTCTCCTTCCAGAATCTTCAGACACTCCCACTGAGGTGTATACTAGGAACTACACTGTCTTACACATCCAATCACTGAGTCACCTCAGCCTTGCTTGTAAACACAAGTGATCAGAGGGTGTGTCAGATACAAAGCTGGCAGGGAAATAAATGGAAGAGGAGGAATATATTATAGATAAAAAGAACTCCCAGCATTCAACTGTTTGGCACTAGGGCCAATGCTCCTAAAGTATGTGATAACTCCAAACCATAACAGCAGAAAACTTTTTGCAAGTTTTGAATGCAGGATTAGCATCTTTATCACGTAATACACTCAGACCAGTTGCTGTTGAAATTTGATTTTTTTTTTATGGTGACAATACCGCTTTAAATTTGGTTAGCAATTGGATGTCCATCCTTTAAAATATAGGAGTTATTTGCTATGGTAACTGTCAATGACAGAGGACAGCCCCAATGATAGGTTCCACCCTTCTCTTTTATACTGGCCAAAATGGGTTTCAATAATCTGCGTCTCAAAATAGTCCTCCTTGACAAATCATTATATAATTCTACTTTGTGACCCTTTATAGTCCACACTTCCCAGTTCCCTTGCTTTTCTCAAAATACTTTATTTTTGGGCGTAAAAATGGACTCTACACACAACATCCATCACATTGCCATTATCGGAAGCTCGAGCTTTACTGATTTTATGCACCCGATCCATCTCAATTGTTTCAGGGGCATTTTCTCCTAACAGGTTTTTAAAAATGTCATTTACTGTGTGCGGGAGCTCAGTATATTTCAAATTTGCCAGTAGGCCACAATTTTTTATATGATTTCTTCTGCCTCCATTTTCCTTTTGCAGATATTGATCTCTTGCATGTGTGCAGCATCTGTGTGTGCAGCATCTTGCAAAGATATTTATCTGATGAGGAGTTCAGCTCCATAGAATAGACTGTGTAGGTGTGGCTCTCATACTACATGGAAGGGGGTAAGATTTCTATCTGATGGGGAGTGCAGCTCCATAGAATAGACTGTGTAGGTATGGCTCTCATACTACATGAATGGGGTAAGATTGGTCTGTGGTCTTGCCTTTTCCAAAGACTTTTATCTGATGTGTGTCCCTAGCTTTAATTACCCCCTCCAGGCTGCCATGGATAGTATGGGAAAGACAAAATTTTGGCTTCCAACTATTGCTGGTGGCCGAATTACAGTGTTTTTAGAGTAATTTGTGCTCTGTTGTTTGACAGCGCCCAAATCACTCTCTGAGCACAGCTATAGCCTTAACCACTTAAGCCTATCTGCACGAACATTCTCGTCCAGATAGGCTGCACGAGCTCCCGCCAGCTGTGCGCGCTCCCGCCGGCCGTTAGCTCAGCGATCAATTAATGTGATTATAGCTCCTATTCATTGATCGAAGCCCCCCCGCAGAAAAATCGACAGCCTCTTATCAGAGGCTGCGGTGTTTCAGAGTTAAGAATGTTTCCCATCCTCATTCATGTTCCTGGAAGCGTAATCGTACGCTTCCAGGACTTTTTACTGTGGCCATTTGTGGCCAAATAGTACAACTACACCCACATTCATTTTTTATTAAATACATTTTTTATTTTTTTTTACATTTAAAATTAGCTGTTTACCTCCCACCCCAAAAATTACCCAAATAACATTTTAATTAAAAAATGTTTTGAAAAAAATGACAATTTAAAAAAACAAAACATAAATAGTTACCTAAAGGTCTGAACTTTTTAAATGTGCATGTCAAAGGAGTATATTATTTTTTTAAATTATGGGCCTGTAAATAGTGATGGAAGCAAATTGAAAAAATGCACCTTTATTTCCAAATAAAAAATATCAGCGCCATACATTGTGATAGGGACATAATTTAAATGGTGTTATAAGCGGGACAAATGGGCAAATAAAATGCATGGGTTTTAATTACGGTAGCATGTATTAATTTCAAACTATAATGGCCAAAATCTGAGAAATAATGATTTTTTTTCCATTTCTTTCTTAATATTCCTATTAAAATGGATTTAGAATAAAATAATTCTTAGCAAAATGTACCACCCAAAGAAAGCCTAATTGGTGGTGGAAAACAAGATATAGACATTGTGACATTGTGATAATTCGTGATAAAGTTATTAGCGAATGAATGGGAGGTGAAAGTTGCTCAGATGCAAAAAATGAACAACCCTGTGGGCTGAAGTGGTTAAAGGACATCCGAGGTGAAAATAAACTGATGAGAAAAACAATTGTATCTATCCTCCTTCTCCTAAAAATGACTTTTTTAGACATCCCACAGTTTTTATATTTAAATCTAGTTTTTACTGTTTCATTGTCTCTGCTCAATGACACCTTCACTGAAGTATGCCAGAGCTCAGATCTGTGAATTATTAACCCTTTTTATCTCTTTTCTGCTCTCAGAAGCCATTTACTGACAGAAAAGTGATTTATGGCAGTAATTACTTATCAGTGAGGGTTATGCTATAGTCTGACTCTGTCCCGGTCCTGACCCGGACAGAAAATGCCATTTGCATACCTGATGTTTAACTCTTTCCGGCAGAGAAAGACAAAAAAACCACAGCACAGTTATTGGTGTGCTAGGCACTGTACATACACGTCTATCTCATCATGTCACATGTCACTTCGGTTGTCCTTTAATTACTATTACAGCCTATGGCGGCGCAAGCTGCGCCCAAATCTCCTGCGCTGTGTTTACAGCGCTCGCAGCAGGGACCCAAAACTTGCTTCGACTCCACAGCCCTGCACAAATCTGTGTAACGTTGCTTCTCTGCTCTCGTCTAGGCCCTGCTGTGCAGGAAGACAACTCCCACCTTTTCTGGAATAACCAGGGTCTTGGTGCAGCGGCATCTCTTCAGAGACCCTCAACAGATATGGAGGATGCTGGGTGAGTTGTTGTCCTTCTCTGATAAACGATGGATGGTGTAAGCTCTGTGCTTAGACCATAACTGTACGTTTCTTCCTCAGGGAGTATTCATTATTTTCATACCTCGGGATACAGAAGACAAGAGAACCAAAAAGACAATCCGAATGAGAGAAATCAGCAGGAAGAGGACGGTATGAACCTTTTTATTTCTGTGTTGCGGTTAAAACAAACCTGAACAGAGGAAACTCACTCAAAGGACACCCGAGGCGAAAATAAACATGAAATAAACGATTGTACCTATGTTCCTTCTCCTAAAAATGACTTTCCACTATTCCTCAGTTTTATTTTATATTTAAATCTATTTTAATTTTCTGCTAGGAAAGTGTTTCATCCGTGAGGGTCACACTGTAGTCACTTCCTGTCTGAGTCAGGACTAAGTCAGCCACTTACATACATTGTGTGCATGCACGGTTCAGTCTTTAGAGAACTGCACATGTGCAGGACGCTTACAGTGACCAGTGGGATGACGCGGCGGGAACGCGCATGTGTGACTTCTCCCGGAGCTGCTATCGGGAGGAAAAAAGGGCTCAGGAAGATGCGGGCGGACCTCGTGGGCTTAGGAGGGGGATAGAGGAAGCCCCAGGTAAGTCCAAATTTCTTCGTTTTTTTTGTTTTTTACTGCTCAGGGTCTCTTTAAGGTTACTTGCAGTACATACCTATGTAGAAGGTGTGGTACCAATGAAGTCCGAGGACCTTTCAAAGGAGATGAAAAACAAGACCAGGACACCAGGAGCCCCTGATAGTGTGGCACATCGAGGGTATGGTACACACATCAACAGTATGTGCAGAATACTCACAAGAATAGGTTGTAAGACCGGCAACCACAGTGTAACGGCTGGTGAGGTAAGCCCATCCTCCCCGGCAACCACAGTGTAACGGCTGGTGAGGGAAGCCCGTCCTCCCCGGCAACCACAGTGTAACAGCTGGTGAGGAGAGCCCGTCCTCCCCGGCAACCACAGTGTAATGTCTGGTGAGGAAAGCCCGTCCTCCCCGGCAACCACAGTGTAACAGCTGGTGAGGAAAGCCCGTCCTCCCCGGCAACCACAGTATAACGGCTGGTGAGGAAAGCCCCTCCTCCCCGGCAACCACAGTGTAACAGCTGGTGAGGAAAGCCCGTCCTCCCCGGCAACCACAGTGTAACGGCTGGTGAGGAAAGCCCGTCCTCCCCAGCAACCACAGTGTAACGGCTGGTGAGGGAAGCCCGTCCTCCCCGGCAACCACAGTGTAACAGCTGGTGAGGAAAGCCCGTCCTCCCCGGCAACCACAGTGTAACGGCTGGTGAGGAAAGCCCGTCCTCCCCGCCAACCATAGTGTAACGGCTGGTGAGGGAAGCCCGTCCTCCCCTGCAACCATAGTGAACCGGCTGGTGAGGGAAGCCCGTCCTCCCCGGCAACCACAGTGTAGCGGCTGGTGAGGAAAGCCCGTCCTCCCCGGCAACCACAGTGTAACGGCTGGTGAGGAAAGCCCGTCCTCCCCGGCAACCACAGTGTAACAGCTGGTGAGGAAAGCCCGTCCTCCCCGGCAACCACAGTGTAACGGCTGGTGAGGAAAGCCCGTCCTCCCCGGCAACCATAGTGTAACGGCTGGTGAGGGAAGCCCGTCCTCCCCTGCAACCATAGTGAACCGGCTGGTGAGGGAAGCCCGTCCTCCCCGGCAACCACAGTGTAGCGGCTGGTGAGGAAAGCCCGTCCTCCCCGGCAACCACAGTGTAACGGCTGGTGAGGAAAGCCTGTCCTCCCCGGCAACCACAGTGTAACGGCTGGTGAGGGAAGCCCGTCCTCCCCGGCAACCACAGTGTAATGTCTGGTGAGGAGAGCCCGTCCTCCCCGGCAACCACAGTGTAACGGCTGGTGAGGAAAGCCCGTCCTCCCCGGCAACTACAGTGTAACGGCTGGTGAGGAAAGCCCGTCCTCCCCGGCAACCACAGTGTAGCGGCTGGTGAGGAAAGCCCGTCCTCCCCGGCAACCACAGTGTAACGGCTGGTGAGGTAAGCCCGTCCTCCCCGGCAACCACAGTGTAATGGCTGGTGAGGTAAGCCCGTCCTCCCCGGCAACCACAGTGTAATGGCTGGTGAGGGAAGCCCGTCCTCACTTGGGTTCTTTAGTCTTCGACAATGTAAGTTGCTCTCCAGGAAAAGAAAAAGGCGTGTAAGGGTTCCAAGGAACCAACATACACAGCCAACACCCCAAGCAGGGGGGGCTGGTGTGGGATATTACTGGGAGGGAGGAGGCGCCCCAAGATGTGATGTGTAGAAGGGATGATGTCAGCTGGATAAAACATAAATAAATAGGCTTACCTCTAAAAGGAGGGGGTGGCCCAAATAAATGTAATAAAATTCAGCTATCAAAGCGTGCAGGAGAATGGCTCCTGGTGTCTGGTGTGAGCCTCCGAGTTTGGCATCAGTTAGGTCAGCTAGGTATCGGTTGGGGGGATTAATTAGGTCTAGGCATTGGTTTGTGGGGTCGGTTATGGTTCGGTATCAATTGGGGGGGTCAGCTAGGCATTTGAATGGCTGAATTGGGGTTAGGCATCAGTTGGGGAGGTTGGTTATGGTTGGGCATCAATACAGGAAAGGTACAAAAGAGAATGGGGTCAGTTTAGCTGATGGTGAAATATTGGTAACAATTCTAGTTTCTATTCTACTTTCATAATTACATAGAGCCTAATAATAGAATATTGGTAAAAAAAAAAAAGGGGTCATTTTTAGGAGGAGGATAGATGCAATAGTTTTTCTCATCAATTTATTTTCACCTCAGATGTCCTTTTAAGTGAAGAGACATACACATTGTTTGTGTGCCCCTCCTCCATAGTGTGTCCCAGGCTGCCAGTGTCCCCCACAGTGACAACAGCATAGATTATGGCCACAGAGATCAGGGATGTAGTGGTACTGTGGGACCAAACCTTTCCCTGTGACTAAATGTGGTGTAGTCAACCTGGGTTGATACTAATTGTATGCAAATTCATACAATTCACACATTCATACCTGTGTGTATTGTGTTGTGACTCACCTGTGTGTTTTGTGTTGTGACTCACCTGTGTGTATTGTGTTGTGACTCACCTGTGTGTATTGTGTTGTGACTCACCTGTGTGTATTGTGTTGTGACTCACCTGTGTGTATTGTGTTGTGACTCACCGGTGTGTATTGTGTTGTGGCTCATCGGTGTGTATTGCGTTGTGACTCACCGGTGTGTATTGCGTTGTGACTCACCGGTGTGTATTGTGTTGTGGCTCATCGGTGTGTATTGTGTTGTGACTCACCTGTGTGTATTGTGTTGTGACTCACCTGTGTGTATTGTGTTGTGACTCACCGGTGTGTATTGTGTTGTGGCTCATCGGTGTGTATTGCGTTGTGACTCACCGGTGTGTATTGCGTTGTGACTCACCTGTGTGTATTGTGTTGTGACTCACCTGTGTGTATTGTGTTGTGACTCACCTGTGTGTATTGTGTTGTGACTCACCTGTGTGTATTGTGTTGTGACTCATTGGTGTGTATTGTGTTGTGACTCATTGGTGTGTATTGTGTTGTGACTCATCGGTGTGTATTGTGTTGTGACTCACCTGTGTGTATTGTGTTGTGACTCACCTGTGTGTATTGTGTTGTGACTCATTGGTGTGTATTGTGTTGTGACTCACCTGTGTGTATTGTGACTCATCTGTGTGTATTGTGTTGTGACTCATCGGTGTGTATTGTGTTGTGACTCACCTGTGTGTATTGTGTTGTGACTCACCTGTGTGTATTGTGTTGTGACTCATTGGTGTGTATTGTGTTGTGACTCACCTGTGTGTATTGTGTTGTGACTCACCTGTGTGTATTGTGTTGTGACTCACCTGTGTGTATTGTGTTGTGACTCACCTGTGTGTATTGTGTTGTGACTCACCGGTGTGTATTGTGTTGTGACTCACCTGTGTGTATTGTGTTGTGACTCATTGGTGTGTATTGTGTTGTGACTCACCTGTGTGTATTGTGTTGTGACTCACCTGTGTGTATTGTGTTGTGACTCACCTGTGTGTATTGTGTTGTGACTCACCTGTGTGTATTGTGTTGTGGCTCACCTGTGTGTATTGTGTTGTGACTCACCTGTGTGTGTTGTGACTCACCGGTGTGTATTGTGTTGTGGCTCACCTGTGTGTATCGTGTTGTGACTCACCTGTGTGTATTGTGTTGTGGCTTTCCTGTGTGTATTGTGTTGTGACTCATTGGTGTGTATTGTGTTGTGGCTCTCCTGTGTGTATTGTGTTGTGACTCACCTGTGTGTATTGTGTTGTGACTCACCTGTGTGTATTGTGTTGTGACTCACCTGTGTGTATTGTGTTGTGACTCATCGGTGTGTATTGTGTTGTGTTTCGTAGATGAGCAGAAGAAGCGGGAGGGCGACCTGTTACCGAGGTGGTTCCTTCTCATGTTCATAGTGATTGCATGGTTTATAATGTCCACACTTGACCAAATAAGCGACGTCTCCTGGACGGACTTTGTGAACGAGATGCTGGCCAAAGGCGAGGTGGCGAGAGTGGAGGTGGATCCAGAAGATGAGTACGTCTACGTGTATCTCTATGGTGGAGCAGTGGTGATGGGGCATATGGTGAGTTTCTCCTCTGTGGCATCCATTAATGCAGGCACTAATCTGAGATTTTGGGAGGGGCAGCAGAAGCCCCTCCTTCTCTGCTCTTTAGGCGTTTAGAGGCTGCACACCACTCATCTCCACCCTGTATGTAGATATATTGGTCTGGGACCTCATTAGCCTCTAGTGACTGTCCTCTGATAGGCCGCTGTTACCCAACTGGAATAAGGGCCCGTCCAATAGGAAGCGACCAACAGAGACACACCCTACTTGTATAATCAGCTTTCCTCCTCCTCTTCCTATGTTTTAACCACTTCAGGACCTCAGGCCTACACCCCTCTAGGGATCAGGCCATTTTTAACAATACAGGGCTGTGCAGCTTTATCAGGTTGTTGCACAGCTCTACAACTCTACATACACATGAATTTAACCTCCTTATATTGTCCTTAATAAGACACTCTGTTGGAGGTCTCTGAACGCTGCTATCCTTTGTTTTTGTTTTGTTTTCTTCATTAAAAATACAAGGCTTTTCTCTCTCTCATCAGCTTATGAGAGGCCAGACATTAGCGGCTGCTCTGAGGGACAGCCGAGTGTCCCCCGTACAGCAGCCATGTTGTTTGTAAACATTACACAGAAGCAGGCTTATCTGTATCTTGAGCAAACAAACCTTATCCTCCTCCTCCCTCCTCCCCTCTGCCTCTGAAATCTCTGGCTAGTAACACCTCCTCCTCCTCCTGCCCAGAGTGAGCTCCCATGAGCCCTTGCTACTGCCAAGGCTCTCTGAAAACCTGTGGGAGTGGTTATTTAGTTTATAGGGAATTAGAGTATTAAAACAAAAACAAAAAAGTATTTGGCTTGAGGAATGCCCTATAAACAATAGGAAAGGAACACAATTATGCAATGAGTAAAAGTTCACCTCGGATCCACTTTAAGCAGAGCTGTGCCAGCCCTTCATTCCCCCGTCACGCCCCACTTGGCTACTTTTTCTTGCTACCTAGCAAATAATACCAAGTTGATGCAAATGTATGCAGCTTAAAGTGAACCAGAGACGAACCACCCACATGTATTTTACCATATATATCTGTGGGGACATTAAAGAAAACGCCTACCCAGCTTTCTGTTTCATTTTTCACTGCTCTGCCTGCTTCTTATCAGCTTTGATAAAATCCCTGACTGAGCATTCAGTCTGGCTTTGCTCAGGAATCATAGCTGAGTCTGTCTTCTCTGATGTCTTTTCAAGCCCCAGCCTGCCCCCTTCTGGCTCTGCTATAATGACTCGGCTATGATTCCTCAGCAAAGCCAGAAGAAGCAGGCTGAGCAGTGAAGAATGAAACAGAGAGCTGGGTAGGTGTTTTCTCTAATGTTCCCACTAATATATGGTAAAATACATGAGGGTGCTTCGTCTCTGGTTCACTTTAAAGAGAATCTGAAGTTAAATTAAACGTATGATGATTTGTATGTGTAGTACAGCTAAGAAATAAAACATTAGGAGCAGAGACATAAGTCTAATATTGTTTCTAGTGCAGGAAGAGTTAAGAATCTCCAGTTTTTATCTATGCAAAAGAGCTTCTCTGAGCTCTACTTCTAAGTCGCAGGGAGCTCTGTCTTCTGAAGCTTATTATCTCAAGTGTCTGTCACTGTATTTTGTTTTCTCTGCAGTGGAAAGTTCAAAAGGTCATTAGTCTGCTCTGTGAAATCATTTAGACTGCTGAGTAGTGTTTAAACTGCAATTATTAGAGAATGATGCAATTTATGGGGAAAAAAAATAATATACTTGAAAATAAAATTGAGACTATTTTCTTTGCTACTAATGTTCTTTTAATTCTCCATACTACACAACCAATTCATTATATCATAATCTTTTTTTCCTTTTCAGTGTCACTTTAAACATGGATCAGTAGAATCCCTCTGAGGTTGATTTGATTGGTCCATTTTCATTATTCTGACTTCAGTTCTGCGTTTGGTAACCTCCTACCTGGGGTTCGTTATGACACCTCATGGACAACGGAGATTCACCGTTCTGATCGATTCAGGCTGATAGCAGACTCATTCCATGTGTCTGGATCTTGATACAGATCTTGATCACATCTACTTTTATTAGAGCAACCGTACAGATGTAATGCTGGGAGATGCATACACTGGTAAAGGTAAAAAAAAAAAAAAAAAAAAACTGGGCCAGATTTATTAAGAGTGTCTGAGACAAAATATTAGTAGGTTTTTAGAAATCCGTGCAGAACTGTCTCAGACAGCCTAAGAAATCACTAGATAGTGCAGATTCCTTCTTAAACTGTAAGGAATAGAAGGAGCTAGGAAGGTCTGTCAGGCAGTGCAGTGTGTGAGGGGAATTGCTGTTGCTGAGGTAACCAATACACCTGCTGTCAGCAAGCTCTGAGTGAGGGGGGAGGAGCCCTTCACAGATCACATCTAGCCTGCACTATCTGTAGAACTGCTAATGAGCACTTCTTAATCTGCGACAGTTTAGGGATGGATTTGCACTTTTCTTAACTGTAGTGCAGCTCTAGAAATCCACCCTAAGCTGCCGCTATTACATAGGCTTTGGGAAGGTTCTTACTATCATGCAGAACTGTTCTTCTGCTAGTTAGAACAGTTTTAGAAGAAAAAACTGTCGGTAATGCTTTGATAAATCTGGCCCAATGTTTTCCTCCCCAAACCTCTGGAAAACGGCTACCTTGGATACCTTCACAGAATGCCCTGCCCAGAGAATAACTGTCAACAGAGAATAGGGGGGGTACATAACTGAAAAAGGGTGTAAACCGAAAAGTACCACCGGATGGCAGTGATGAACATTAAAGAGAAACCGTGACCAAGTATTGAACTTCATCCCAATCAGTAGCTGATACCCCCTTTCCCATGAGAAATCTTTTCCTTTTCTCAAACGGATCATCAGGGGGCTCTGTATGGCTGATATTGTGGTGAAACCCCTCCCACAGGAAACTGTTAGGACCAGGGTCCTGGCGGTTTCCTGTCTGTGAACCTCGTTGCATTGTGGGAAATAACTGTTTACAGCTGTTTCCAACTGCTAAAAAAGCAAGCAACATCTCCTTCCACTGACCTCACCTGCCAGCAGTAAAAATGTCACCGTGTGATAAATGTCAAAATGTAAATCGGGGAGAGGAAAGATTTTACAATGGGCAAACGCTGACTAAATCATCTATACATAATTATTGTAAAAAATGAAGCACTTTTTTTTATTGCATTATTTTCACTGGAGTTCCTCTTTAAAGGATACCCGAACTGAAATGTGACATAATGAGATAGACATGTGTATGTACAGTGCCTAGTACACAGATAACTATGCTGTGTTCCTTTTTTTATTTCTCTGCCTGAAAGAGTTAAATATCAGGTATGCAAGTGGCCAACTCAGTCCTGACTGAGACAGGAAGTGACTACAGTGTGACCCTCACTGATAAGAAATTCCAACTATAAAACACTTTCCTAGCAGAAAATGGCTTCTGAGAGCAAGAATGAGGTTAAAAAGGGGAATTTCTTATCAGTGAGGGTCACACTGTAGTCACTTCCTGTCTGAGTCAGAGTTAAATATCAGGTATGTAAGTGGCTGACTCAGTCCTGACTGAGACAGGAAGTGACTACAGTGTGACCCTCACTGATAAGAAATTCCCCTTTTTAACCTCGTTCTTGCTCTCAGAAGCCATTTTCTGCTAGGAAAGTGTTTTATAGTTGGAATTTCTTATCAGTGAGGGTCACACTGTAGTCACTTCCTGTCTCAGTCAGGACTGAGTTGGCCACTTGCATACCTGATATTTAACTCTTTCAGGCAGAGAAATAAAAAAAGGAACACAGCCTAGTTATTTGTGTGCTATGCACTGTGCATACGCATGTCTATCTCATGTCACATTTCAGTTCGGGTATCCTTTAAAGAGTAACTGTCAGGCTGCAAAAGCTAATTTAAACCTCTATTCTCCTGTGTTAAACAGTTTAGAAGGAAGCCAAAAAGGCAATACTGAAGTTAAAAATCTCTCTTACTTTTGATGTGTGCTGACAGCAAGGCTCTGTATTCCCAAGCCCTTAAAAAGGACGAGAGGCCGCATACCATACAGCAAAGCATTCTGGGGCCCTCCCCTCGGCTGCTAGTGAGAAGTTACAGGCTCAAGTTACAACAGCATGTAATGCAGCCCAGCTCACAGCACTGATAAATCTCTGGGCAGAGTACACTGCAGGAGTCCGCTATTGTTCCTAGCCACATGGCTAATGAATATTCACTGCACAGTAGTGTTATTCATTACAAGCTTTTTTCTGAGTGGAATCATCAGGAAGCAGGGAGGACATGACGACACAATTGGCTTCATAGGAGACAGACAAACATGGAACCTGCCATGAGCTGTCAGGAGCATCATTCTCTGCAAATCCTATATAAAAATTCTGTGAAGTACAAACGTGGACAGTGAAATGCATATGTAATGTAAGTACAGCCAATATTTAGCTACTGATATGTGCTACTATACCTAACCGTTCCTCTTTAAAGGTGAACTATAGCGAAATGATAGATTTTCAGTTAAATAACTAAGATCTGAGGTCTGATTATAAAAATACATAAGTGGCTTGTATAAGGTTATAAGGAGAGACACATTACATATCCTTGATCTCTGTGCAGGAAGTCGGGGCTTATCTTACTGATGGGGCAGAGAGACAGCTCATTCATATGGGGGAGGACCAGGGCAGTTTCTAGGCTAAAATGCACCCACGGCGAGGGTGTAAAAAATGTGCCCCCCACCCGCGTGCCGGCAGTATAGGTTAGCCAGGTCTAGTTGCACTCAGTATAGATAGCCGTGTATAGGTAGCCTGCTCTGCATAGCCGCTGATGCACACTTTACTTCCTGCTAAACAGGAAGTATAGTGTGTAAATACGGCTATGCAGAGCAGGAGACCAGCGGGTAGTGATCTGCGATTGGAACGCAGGGAGGTGAGTTGATGCTCTATACAGCGCTTCCCTGCCCTCAGTCTGCAGCGGAGGGGGGAGCATGGAAGGCAGCCCGGGAGAGGAAGAGAGGGAGAGGTCGGTTTGCTGTCCCCACGGATGCGGCTCCCCCTCCATCACGCCCCCCCCCCCCCCTTTCCTCAGCGCTCAGAGTGGCCACACGGCCCTAGAAACGGGCCAGGGGAGGACAGTTGAAATGGCAGTTCTGAACATTTTATTGCCTCCCCTCTGTGGCTGAGGTAATAAGTAGTGGCATATTCCAGCTGTCAGAGCTGGACACTGACAACGTGTGTTTTGAAAGCTATGAGGATCTGTGAGGCCCCCTCCGGCGTCGCAGGCTCTGCTGTGGACAGCTCAAGTCTGTTACTCCTGCAGAATAACAGTGAATGTATGGAGTGTGTCGTAAAAAGCTGCCTCTTGAGCTGTCCACAGCAGAGCCTGCGATGGGGGGGGCCTCACAGATCCTCGTAGCTTTCAAAACACACGTCAGTGTGCAAGAGGAGCTCTGACAGCTGGAATGTGCAACTATTACCTCAGCCACAGAGGGGAGGTAATAAAACATCCAGAGCTGCTATTTCAACTGTTCTCCCCCTTATATGAATGAGCTGTCTCTCTGCCACATCAGTAAGATATCTGTAATGGCCCATACACACGGGCTACAACTGTCGCTGCAAGCACGTGGCACGCGCGTGTTGCGGCGACAGGTCGCCCGTGTGTATGAGGCGCGTACCCCGAACCGTCGCTGCTGTCGCCAGGGCGATTGGCGTGGCCAATCGCCGGCAACAGCTTTCGCCGCAACATCGATGCAACTGTCGCTAGTCCGCCGTGTGTATGCGGACTAGCGACAGCTACTCTATACACAATGTATGGAGCTTCCGGCAGGGGGGGGAGGAACCTTCGGCGACAGCTTCCGCCGAATCTGTGTGCGCCGTGTGTACGGCTGTTGCACAGAGGAACCTGGTGACGAGCTGTCGCTTTTTTTTATGGCGCGAGACACCGCCGTGGCTCATGTGTATGAGCCTTTAAGGATAAGGGGGGCGGCACACTCAATAGACAATTTGAGAAAACTGGTTAGCCAACCATGGAATAATCTCACCTGGGATTCTTGCCGATTAGTCCATATGGGTTGGTCGGCTGAAGAGCTTTTGACCCTCTCAGATCCGAGGACCAGGTCTTTCCAGCGATCTTCCTCCACAAGATGTACTGGCACATATGCAACTTCAGTCCTGGATCAGATGTATTTCCACTCCTCACAAATGCTACCTACCGCTATAGGTGGCCACATTTATGTATAGTAGTGTCTGCACAGAGGTGTGTTGGATGTGCAGGAGGAACCAAGTAGTGTTTTAAAGGCTTCCACGCTGCTCTGTGTGCTTTACACTTGTAAGCCACAGGCTGCAGGAGCTCTTAAAGCGGGATTGTCACCATAAAAATCAAACTTCAACAGCAACTGGTCTGAGTGTATTAAGTGATAAAGATGCTAGTCCTGCATTCAAAACTTTTTCTACTGTTATAGTTTGGAGTTATCACATACTTGAAGGGGAACTGAAGTGAGAGTGATATGGTGGCTGCCATATTTATCTCCTTTTAAACAATGCCAGTTGCCTGGCTGTCCTGCTGATCTATTTGGCTATAATAGTGTCTGATTCACACCAGAAACAAGCATGCAGCTAATCTTGTCAGATCTGACAATGTCAAAAACGCCTGATCTGCTGCATGCTTGTTCAGAGGCTATGGCTGAAAGTATTAGAGGCAGAGGATCAGCAGGATAGCCAGGCAACTGGTATTGCTTAAAAGTAAATAAATATGGCAGCCTCCACATCTCTCTCACTTCAGTTGCCCTTTAAGGAGCACTAGCCCTTTAGTAGTCAGTGCCAAGCAGTTGCATGCTGGGGGGTCTTTTTATCTATAATATATTCCTCCTCTTCCCTTTATTTAGCTGCCTAGGTGAAACGCAATCCCCTGCTCACTGGTGATTACAAGCAAGGCTGAGGTGACTGTGAGCAAAAGACATGGTTCCCACCAGGAACAGAATTCTCTTCATTTACTATATAACATTCACTGAAATCAAAACATGGACAGTACAATACATCTGTTATGTAAGTAGAGGAAGTATTTATCTACTTATATATGTGTTTTTTTCCCTGGCATAGTATGGCTAATCCTGCTGCTTTAACCTTCCTGGCGGTAACCCCGAACGTAGTTAGGGGTAAGTCGCGCAGGAGGTTTTCTCAGGCCCTGCTGGGCCGATTTGCATACTTTTTTTTTTTTTGCTCCACGCAGCTAGCACTTTGCTAGCTGCGTGAGCACACCGATCGCCGCCGCCCCGCGCTCGATCGCCGCTATCCGACGCGCCGACCCTGTGCGCTGCCTGGCCAATCAGTGCCAGGCAGCGCTGAGGGGTGGATCGGGACTCCCAATGACGTCACGACGTCGGTGACGTCATCCCGCCCCGTCGCCACGGGGGAAGCCCACCAGGAATTCCCGTTCTTTGAACATTTCCTGATCGGAGATCGCCGGAGGTGATCGAAGCGGGCGGGGGGATGCCGCTGCACAGGGCTCGCTACATGATTTAAAAATTTTTTTTTTAAAAAGACTGCTGCGCTGCCCCCTGGCGGATTTTAATAGACCGCCAGGAGGGTTAAAGGGGTTATGTGGAGGGGTTAAATAAACAAAAAAGACACTTACCTGGGGCTTCTATTGGCCCCCTGTAGCTGTCATGTCCTGCGCCTTCCTCCTCCGTTCCCCGCCGCCGGTCTAATCGGGCATCTAATTGGACTGCGGCCGCGTGTGTCACTGGGAGCTTACTGCACAGTACAAGAAAACTTCATACTGCGCAGTACAAGAAAACTTCATACTGCGCAGTACAAGAAAACTTCATACTGCGCAGTAAGCTCCCGATGATGGGCGCGGGAGCGAGCATTACTCGTCTTGTTAGACGAATATTGGACCGGCGGCAGAGAACGGGTGATCGGAGGAGGACGGCGCAGGACACGACCGCTGCCGGGGGCTGATAGAAGCCCCAGGTAAGTGTCAGTTTTTGTTTATATCCCATCCACAGAACCCCTTTAATGCCAGCAGCTGGCTCAGTTTGTGTGAGAGGTAATGGCTGGGAAAAGCTCCACTCTGCTCTGCGTGTCACAGGCCCAGTGCACACCAAAACCGCTAGCAGATCCGCAATACGCTAGCGGTTTTGGGAGCTGATTTCAGAGCGATTCTAGGTATGTTTAGAGAGGTTTTCTAAACATACCTAGCGGTTTTGGGTGCGTTTTTGTGTAGCAGATTACACATATTGTTACAGTAAAAGCTGTTACTGAACAGCTACTGTAACAAAAACGCCTGGCAAACCGCTCTGAAGTAGCGTTTTTCAGAGCGGTTTGCGTTTTTCCTATACTTTACATTGAGGACGAAACGCTTCCGAAAACCGCAAACGCGCAGCAGGAGGCGCGTTTGCGGCTTGGCAAAAACCGCAAACCGCCGGTGTGCACCATCCCATTGCAATACATTAGACAAACGTTTTTATAGGCGGATGCGGCCGGCGGATCGCTCCAAAAACTGCTCGGTGTGCACTGGGCCTTACTCAAGCAATCAGCTGGAGAGGTTTGTGAGCTGACAAGCAAGGTGCGTGGTAGAAAGAATAGTGTCATTTCAAAGTATTTATTCTGAATAAACAGCAACGCGTTTCAGAGAGCTCAACTCTTTCATCAGGCTCTATTAGCCTAATGGAAGAGAGATGGGTAATGCGACCTGCATGGCTGCTCCTGTCCTGAGGTCTATGTAATGGGGGGGGGGTATACTTTCTGAGTCAGTGTGTATGCTCAAGACTAGAGGGCTCGCCCTGCACCTGCTGACCCTGCATAGCACGCCACTAGCTGACCGACAGAACATGCTACAGGAAAGATCCTGGCACCCATACTGGGCTCTATTCATAAAACTTTACCGCAAGTTTTCCGCTTAAAACAGCGGACTTTCCCGACCATTTAGCAAAGTAAGCATTCATAAAAGCTGTTCCCGCATGAAAATCTACAATCCCCCAGCAGAGCGAGAAATTTCCGCCTTCTGCAGTGTTTGTCTAGATTTATCTAGAAAAAAAAGTAACAAAATGGCCATTCATAAAGATTAGAGGAAGCGGTATGTGGACGGGAAATACCGCTTCCTCGAAGCCTGCGTATTACATACAAGTGAATGGAACAGACCTCCCAGAAAGAGCAGCGCACGGAGGGACTCTGCCGGCTGAAGTGTTTCCGCATGCCTTCCGACAGCCTTCAGCGGGAGATCTCCGCACTTGCATCGCAGCTGCCAAAATTTTTATGAATGCCCACGCAGAAGTCTAAAATACTGATGCGGTATTTTCCCTCCACAAGTTTTTACGGCACAAATTTTTTATGAGTAGAGCCCACTGTGGTGACGTTTGCAAGCCTAATGGTTCTGGTAAGAGTTCTCTCGTAACCGTAGCAACAAGTAGACACGGAAAGTGGGTGGGGCTATAATGAGACAGAGTTTGTGGAAGCAGTCACTGCATTTGTTTCTTCCCAGCAGCCCAGAGTGAATGTGTACAGATTGAAAGTCGCCAATATCGACAAGTTTGAGGAGAAGCTGCGATCCGCCGAGGACGCCTTAAACGTCTCCATGTTGGACCGCGTCCCCGTCACTTACCGCCGCATCACCTTCACTCACAAGTAAGCGACCTTTACCTCTTTTATTGGCTGTGCAGTGTGGCAGGGGTGTGGGGATCACTGGACTGGCTGTGCAGTGTGGCAGGGGTGTGTGGATCACAGGACTGGCTGTGCAGTGTGGCAGAGTAGTGTGGATCACAGGACTGGCTGTGCAGTGTGGCAGGGGTGTGCGGATCACAGGACTGGCTGTGCAGTGTGGCAGGGGTGTGCGGATCACAGGGCTGGCTGTGCAGTGTGGCAGGGGTGTGTGGATCACAGGACTGGCTGTGCAGTGTGGCAGGGGTGTGTGGATCACAGGACTGGCTGTGTAGTGTGGCAGGGGTGTGTGGATCACAGGACTGGCTGTGCAGTGTGGCAGGGGTGTGCGGATCACAGGACTGGCTGTGTAGTGAGGCAGGGGTGTGTGGATCACAGGACTGGCTGTGCAGTGTGGCAGGGGTGTGCGGATCACAGGACTGGCTGTGCAGTGTGGCAGGGGTGTGTGGATCACAGGACTGGCTGTGTAGTGTGGCAGGGGTGTGTGGATCACAGGACTGGCTGTGCAGTGTGGCAGGGGTGTGCGGATCACAGGGCTGGCTGTGCAGTGTGGCAGGGGTGTGTGGATCACAGGACTGGCTGTGCAGTGTGGCAGGGGTGTGTGGATCACAGGACTGGCTGTGCAGTGTGGCAGGGGTGTGCGGATCACAGGGCTGGCTGTGCAGTGTGGCAGGGGTGTGTGGATCACAGGACTGGCTGTGCAGTGTGGCAGGGGTGTGTGGATCACAAGCTGGCTGTGCAGTGTGGCAGGGGTGTGTGGATCACAGGACTGGCTGTGCAGTGTGGCAGGGGTGTGCGGATCACAGGACTGGCTGTGCAGTGTGGCAGGGGTGTGCGGATCACAGGACTGGCTGTGCAGTGTGGCAGGGGTGTGCGGATCACAGGCCTGGCTGTGCAGTGTGGCAGGGGTGTGCGGATCACAGGACTGGCTGTGTAGTGTGGCAGGGGTGTGTGGATCACAGGACTGGCTGTGCAGTGTGGCAGGGGTGTGCGGATCACAGGACTGGCTGTGCAATGTGGCAGGGGTGTGCGGATCACAGGACTGGCTGTGCAGTGTGGCAGGGGTGTGCGGATCACAGGACTGGCTGTGCAGTGTGGCAGGGGTGTGTGGATCACAGGACTGGCTGTGCAGTGTGGCAGGGGTGTGTGGATCACAGGACTGGCTGTGCAGTGTGGCAAGGGTGTGCGGATCACAGGACTGGCTGTGCAGTGTGGCAGGGGTGTGCGGATCACAGGACTGGCTGTGCAGTGTGGCAGGGGTGTGGGGATCACAGGACTGGCTGTGCAGTGTGGCAGAGGTGTCTGGATCACAGGACTGGCTGTGCAGTGTGGCAGGGGTGTGCGGATCACAGGACTGGCTGTGCAGTGTGGCAGGGGTGTGCGGATCACAGGACTGGCTGTGCAGTGTGGCAGGGGTGTGCGGATCACAGGGCTGGCTGTGCAGTGTGGCAGGGGTGTGTGGATCACAGGACTGGCTGTGTAGTGTGGCAGGGGTGTGTGGATCACAGGGCTGGCTGTGCAGTGTGGCAGAGGTGTCTGGATCACAGGACTGGCTGTGCAGTGTGGCAGAGGTGTCTGGATCACTGGACTGGCTGTGCAGTGTGGCAGGGGTGTGCGGATCACAGGACTGGCTGTGCAGTGTGGCAGGGGTGTGTGGATCACGGGGCTGGCTGTGTAGTGTGGCAGGGGTGTGTGGATCACAGGACTGGCTGTGCAGTGTGGCAGGGGTGTGCGGATCACAGGACTGGCTGTGCAGTGTGGCAGGGGTGTGCGGATCACAGGACTGGCTGTGCAGTGTGGCAGGGGTGTGCGGATCACAGGACTGGCTGTGCAGTGTGGCAGGGGTGTGCGGATCACAGGGCTGGCTGTGCAGTGTGGCAGGGGTGTGTGGATCACAGGACTGGCTGTGCAGTGTGGCAGGGGTGTGTGGATCACAGGACTGGCTGTGTAGTGTGGCAGGGGTGTGTGGATCACAGGGCTGGCTGTGCAGTGTGGCAGGGGTGTGTGGATCACAGGACTGGCTGTGCAGTGTGGCAGAGGTGTCTGGATCACAGGACTGGCTGTGCAGTGTGGCAGGGGTGTGTGGATCACAGGACTGGCTGTGTAGTGTGGCAGGGGTGTGTGGATCACAGGACTGGCTGTGCAGTGTGGCAGGGGTGTGCGGATCACAGGACTGGCTGTGCAATGTGGCAGGGGTGTGCGGATCACAGGGCTGGCTGTGCAGTGTGGCAGGGGTGTGTGGATCACAGGACTGGCTGTGCAGTGTGGCAGAGGTGTCTGGATCACAGGACTGGCTGTGCAGTGTGGCATGGGTGTCTGGATCACAGGACTGGCTGTGCAGTGTGGCAGGGGTGTGCGGATCACAGGACTGGCTGTGCAGTGTGGCAGGGGTGTGTGGATTACAGGCCTGGCTGTGCAGTGTGGCAGGGGTGTGTGGATTACAGGACTGGCTGTGCAGTGTGGCAGGGGTGTGTGGATTACAGGACTGGCTGTGCAGTGTGGCAGGGGTGTGCGGATCACTGGACTGGCTGTGCAGTGTGGCAGGGGTGTGTGGATCACAGGACTGGCTGTGCAGTGTGGCAGGGGTGTGCGGATCACAGGACTGGCTGTGCAGTGTGGCAGGGGTGTGTGGATCACAGGACTGGCTGTGCAGTGTGGCAGGGGTGTGCGGATCACAGGACTGGCTGTGCAGTGTGGCAGGGGTGTGTGGATCACAGGACTGGCTGTGCAGTGTGGCAGGGGTATGCGGATCACAGGACTGGCTGTGCAGTGTGGCAGGGGTGTGCGGATCACAGGACTGGCTGTGCAGTGTGGCAGGGGTGTGCGGATCACAGGACTGGCTGTGCAGTGTGGCAGGGGTGTTTGGATCACAGGGCTGGCTGTGCAGTGTGGCAGGGGTGTGTGGATCACAGGACTGGCTGTGCAGTGTGGCAGGGGTGTGGGGATCACAGGACTGGCTGTGCAGTGTGGCAGGGGTGTGCGGATCACAGGACTGGCTGTGCAGTGTGGCAGGGGTGTGGGGATCACAGGACTGGCTGTGCAGTGTGGCTGGGGTGTGCGGATCACAGGACTCGCTGTGCAGTGTGGCAGGGGTGTGCGGATCACAGGACTGGCTGTGCAGTGTGGCAGGGGTGTGGGGATCACAGGACTGGCTGTGCAGTGTGGCAGGGGTGTGCGGATCACAGGACTGGCTGTGCAGTGTGGCAGGGGTGTGTGGATCACAGGACTGGCTGTGCAGTGTGGCAGAGTAGTGTGGATCACAGGACTGGCTGTGCAGTGTGGCAGGGGTGTGTGGATCACAGGACTGGCTGTGCAGTGTGGCAGGGGTGTGTGGATCACAGGACTGGCTGTGCAGTGTGGCAGGGGTGTGCGGATCACAGGACTGGCTGTGCAGTGTGACAGGGGTGTGCGGATCACAGGACTGGCTGTGCAGTGAGGCAGGGATGTGTGGATCACAAGACTGGCTGTGCAGTGTGGCAGGGGTGTGTGGATCACATGACTGGCTGTGCAGTGTGGCAGGGGTGTGCGGATCACAGGACTGGCTGTGCAGTGTGGCAGGGGTGTGCGGATCACAGGACTGGCTGTGCAGTGTGGCTGAGGTGTTTGGATCACAGGACTGGCTGTGCAGTGTGGCAGGGGTGTGCGGATCACAGGACTGGCTGTGCAGTGTGGCAGAGCAGTGTGGATCACAGGACTGGCTGTGCAGTGTGGCAGGGGTGTGTGGATCACAGGACTGGCTGTGCAGTGTGGCAGGGGTGTGCGGATCACAGGACTGGCTGTGCAATGTGGCAGGGGTGTGCGGATCACAGGACTGGCTGTGTAGTGTGGCAGGGGTGTGTGGATCACAGGACTGGCTGTGCAGTGTGGCAGGGGTGTGTGGATCACAAGCTGGCTGTGCAGTGTGGCAGGGGTGTGCGGATCACAGGGCTGGCTGTGTAGTGTGGCAGGGGTGTGCGGATCACAGGACTGGCTGTGCAGTGTGGCAGGGGTGTGCGGATCACAGGGCTGGCTGTGTAGTGTGGCAGGGGTGTGCGGATCACAGGACTGGCTGTGTAGTGTGGCAGGGGTGTGTGGATCACAGGACTTTCTGTGCAGTGTGGCAGGGGTGTGCGGATCACAGGACTGGCTGTGCAGTGTGGCAGAGGTGTCTGGATCACAGGTCTGGCTGTGCAGTGTGGCAGGGGTGTGTGGATCACAGGACTGGCTGTGCAGTGTGGCAGGGGTGTGCGGATCACAGGGCTGGCTGTGCAGTGTGGCAGGGGTGTGTGGATCACAGGACTGGCTGTGCAGTGTGGCAGGGGTGTGCGGATCACAGGGCTGGCTGTGTAGTGTGGCAGGGGTGTGCGGATCACAGGACTGGCTGTGCAGTGTGGCAGGGGTGTGCGGATCACAGGACTGGCTGTGCAGTGTGGCAGGGGTGTGTGGATCACAGGACTGGCTGTGCAGTGTGGCAGGGGTGTGTGGATCACAGGACTTTCTGTGCAGTGTGGCAGGGGTGTGCGGATCACAGGGCTGGCTGTGCAGTGTGGCAGGGGTGTGTGGATCACAGGACTGGCTGTGCAGTGTGGCAGGGGTGTGGGGATCACAGGACTTTCTGTGCAGTGTGGCAGGGGTGTGCGGATCACAGGGCTGGCTGTGCAGTGTGGCAGGGGTGTGTGGATTACAGGACTGGCTGTGCAGTGTGGCAGGGGTGTCTGGATCACAGGACTGGCTGTGTGGCAGGGGTGTGTGGATCACAGGACTGGCTGTGCAGTGTGGCAGGGGTGTGTGGATCACAGGACTGGCTGTGCAGTGTGGCAGGGGTGTGTGGATCACAGGACTGGCTGTGCAGTGTGGCAGGGGTGTGTGGATCACAGGACTGGCTGTGCAGTGTGGCGGGGGTGTGCGGATCACAGGACTGGCTGTGCAGTGTGGCAGGGGTGTGTGGATCACAGGACTGGCTGTGCCGTGTGGCAGGGGTGTGTGGATCACAGGACTGGCTGTGCAGTGTGGCAGGGGTGTGTGGATCACAACACTGGGTAACAGGAATGACTGTACGTTTGATGGGCTGGACAGATCACACATATATAAATATGGGATGACTTAGAGACTGTGTAGAATAACAATATTAGTATTCAGGATATGGATCTGTGACGATCAGATGTGATGATTGATTTGTGCAACGTCTCCCCCTACAGAGTGATGGGCACCGTATTCGTTGCTGCCATAGGCCTTGCCGGTATATTCTACCTCTCCCGTGTGGCCAGCGCTGCGAGTCGGCAAGGTGGCTTCGGTGCTTTTGTAAGTTGTGCTTTATCGGTCTTTATTCCTGTGGTTGGCTGGTGTCCCCCTCCTGCTATCTGCTGCGATTCAGCTGACAAGCTTCAAGTACACCTGAAATGAGGGCTCTGGAGGCTGCCATAGTTATTTCCTTTTAACTACTGATCAGTCCAACGCCAGTATATCTACGCCCCTTAAGACTTCATCTTAGCTCCAGGGGCATAGCTATATGTACCTCGCTGTGACCACGCTCCCTCCCGTGCATGTTCTCATCGCCATCTACAGCCCAGAAATTTGTTCTAGCCGAGTGGTATGAAAATGTAGCCGGGTGGCCTGAAAAAATAGCCGGGTGGGGCGATATCACAGAATGCAGGGGTCGGCGCTTCTTTGCTTACAGCAGAGGAGGAGGTGAGCCGATGACAGCCGGGTGCTCACCAAAACCAGCCGGGTGGAGCACCCAGCTAAAAGAGCCTGGGGAGAACACTGGCGTACTGCGCAGGCGCAAGGTGGCTACAGCGATGACAGCGAGATCACGGATGCGCGCAGCCAGAGCCACGCAGGAGCACTGCTTGGCGACAGTCGCTGAAAACAAAACTGAGTCGTGACAGTGGAGCAGATGATGGGTGAGTGATGGCGCTAGCACAGGGCGTCTGCAGAGGGCTGGGGGAAGCCCCACGTAAGTGAAACTTCTTTTCTTTCTAAACTGTTAATGTTCCATTTGTAAACGCTGTACTAGCCGGGACAAATGTGCAAATAAAATATGTGGGTTTTTATCCACAGTAGAATATTTTTTTTTTTTTTTTTTTTTTTTTAATTGTAAAACTATAATGGCTGAAACCCTGAGAAGTTTTCTTATTATTGCCGTTAAAGTGCATACTGTAGAATAAAATTAATTCTTACCATAAAGTATCACCCAAAGAAAGCCTTATTGGTGGCAAAAATAACAAGATCTAGATCATTTTGGTGTGATAAGTAGTGATAAAGTTATAAGCGAATTAATGGGAGAGCGCTGAAATGTTTATGATTGCTCTAGTCCATAAGGGGAACATACTGGCTGCCCTGTCCTCTGCATAGCTCAGACCTCCTTGTCTCCTGCCTATACTGGCTGCTCTCTTATCCATACTGGCTGCCCTGTCCTCTGCATAGCTCATAGCTCAGCCCTGCTTGTCTCCTGCCTATACTGGCTGCCCTGTCCTCTGCATAGCTCAGCCCTGCTTGTCTCCTGCCTATACTGGCTGCCCTGTCTTCTGCATAGCTCATAGCTCAGCCCTGCTTGTCTCCTGCTTATACTGGCTGCCCTGTCCTCTGCATAGCTCATAGCTCAGCCTTGCTTGTCTCCTGGCTGCCCTGTCCTCTGCATAGCTCAGCCCTGCTTGTCTCCTGGCTGCCCTGTCCTCTGCATAGCTCATAGCTCAGCTCTGCTTGTCTCCTGCCTATACTGGCTGCCCTGTCCTCTGCATAGCTCATATCTCAGCCCTGCTTGTCTCCTGCCTATACTGGCTGCCCTGTCCTCTGCATAGCTCATAGCTCAGCCTTGCTTGTCTCCTGGCTGCCCTGTCCTCTGCATAGCTCAGCCCTGCTTGTCTCCAGGCTGCCCTGTCCTCTGCATAGCTCAGCTCTGCTTGTCTCCTGCCTATACTGGCTGCCCTGTCCTCTGCATAGCTCATATCTCAGCCCTGCTTGTCTCCTGCCTATACTGGCTGCCCTGTCCTCTGCATAGCTCATAGCTCAGCCTTGCTTGTCTCCTGGCTGCCCTGTCCTCTGCATAGCTCAGCCCTGCTTGTCTCCTGCCTATATTGGCTGCCCTGTCCTCTGCATAGTTCATAGCTCGGCCCTGCTTGTCTCCTGCCTATACTGGCTGCCCTGTCCTCTGCATAGCTCAGCCCTGCTTGTCTCCTGGCTGCCCTGTCCTCTGCATAACTCATAGCTCAGCCCTGCTTGTCTCCTGCCTATACTGGCTGCCCTGTCCTCTGCATAGCTCATAGCTCGGCCCTGCTTGTCTCCTGCCTATACTGGCTGCCCTGTCTTCTGCATAGCTCATAGCTCAGCCCTGCTTGTCTCCTGGCTGCCCTGTCCTCTGCATAGCTCAGCCCTGCTTGTCTCCTGCCTATACTAGCTGCCCTGTCCTCTGCATAGCTCAGCACTGATTGTCTCCTGGCTGCCCTGTCCTCTGCATAGCTCATAGCTCCGCCCTGCTTGTCTCCTGGCTGCCCTGTCCTCTGCATAGCTCATAGCTCCGCCCTGCTTGTCTCTCTGCAGAACCAGCTGAAGATGGCGCGTTTCACGATTGTAGATGGAGCCTCTGGAAAGGGAATCAGCTTTAAGGATGTTGCTGGGATGCATGAAGCCAAGATGGAAGTGAAGGAATTTGTTGACTACTTAAAGGTAAGTCAAGCTGCAGCAATGTGTACAGAGCGCCCCCATGTGGCAACACTCTGCAATCCATCTGTATATTTCTAAATATAATTTTGCCCTCTTAAAGAGACACTGAAGCGAAAAAAAAATGATATTATGATTTGTATGTGTAGCACAGCTAAGAAATAAAACATTAAGATCAGATACATCAGTGTAATTGTTTCCAGTACAGGAAGAGTTAAGAAACTCCAGTTGTTATCTCTATGCAAAAAAGCCATTAAGCTCTACGACTTTCAAAGTCGTGGAGAGGGCTGTCTTCTGACTTTTATTATCTCAACTGTAAGTGAACAGTTTACTTTTTCTCTGCCAGAGGAGAGGTCATTACTTCACAGACTGCTCTGAAAGACTCATTTTGAATGCTGAGTGTTGTGTACTCTGCACATATTATAGAATGATGCAATGTTAGAAAACACACTATATACCTGAAAATAAAAATATGAGAATATTTTCTTTGCTGCTAATCTTCTAGTAATTATTCATAGCACACAACCAATTCATTATATCATATATTTTTTTTTTCGCTTCAGTGTCTCTTTAACCAGTTCGCATTCAGTCGTTTTTCGCTTCATGCATCCGAACAATGTTCACCTCCCATTCATTAGCCTATAACTTTATTACTACTTATCACAATGAACTGATCTATATCTTGTTTTTTCCGCCACCAATTAGGCTTTCTTTGGGGGGTACATTTTACTAAGAGCCACTTTACTGTAAATGCATTTTAACAGGAAGAATAAGAAGAAAACGGAAACAAATCATTATTTCTCACTTTTCGGCAATTATAGTTTTAAAATAATACATGCCTCCATAATTAAAACCCACGTATTGTATATGCCCATTTGTCCCGTTTATTACACCATTTAAATTATGTCCCTATCACAATGTATGGCGACAATATTTTATTTGGAAATAAAAGTGCATTTTTTCCGTTTTGCATTCATCACTATTTACAAGCTTATAATAAAAAAAAAAAAAGAAATATTTCATCTTTACATAGATATTTAAAAAGTTTAGACCCTTAGGTAAATATTTGTGTTTTTTTTTTTTTTTTAATTGTAATGTTTTTTTTTTTTTTTAATTAAACATTTTATGTGGGTATTTTTGGGAGGGTGGGATTGAAATTGTATTTTTTTTGTAAATATATGTGTATTTTTATTTTTATTTAACATTTAGATGTAGTTTACTTTTTGGCCACAAGATGGCAGCCATGAGTTGTTTACAGTGACGTCACTCTAAGCGTACCACGTACGCTTAGAGCGACATAGGAGGCAGAAAAAGCGTAGCTTCCGAGAGAAGCTGTCGCTTTTTCTGCGGGGGAGAGGAATCAGTGATCGGGCACCGTTGCCCGATTCACTGATTCACTGGCTAACAAACCGCCGGCCGATCGCGCGCGTGCACGCGCGCGATCGGCCGCGTGGACGCGCAGGAGCGCACATGGCTTCCTGGACGTGAGTTTCACGTCCAGGAATGTGAAATAGTTAAAGAGTACCTGAGTCGAAAAAAAAGTTTTATACCTACATGTGGCTTCCTCCAGCCCCCTTCAGGCTGATCGGTCCCTCACTGCCGTCCTCCCATGCCGCCTGGATCCTCTGCTAGGCAGCCTGGTCACTTCGTAATTTGGCGCAGTCTGACCGCGTGCGCTACCGCAGCCAGGTGCGTTCTGCACCTACGCCGCAGTACTACCACAGAACTCTCTCAGGGGTGGGGCCTGTGCCTGGCCCGCGTATGCGCAGTGCGCCCTGACTTTCAAAATTGCCAGGCTGCCTAGCGGAGGATCCAGGCGGCCTGGGAAGACTGTGAGGGACCGAAGGGGGCTGGAGGAAACCCCAGGCATGCATAAAACTTTTTTTTTTTTTTTTTAGGCGGACCCAAACCAAACATTTTTTTAATTAAAAATATTTAGTTGCACCACTCTGACACATACAAAGATAAATAAACACTCCTTCAAGCCTATGAGCATTTCAGTGCCTGCTTTTCACCCTTCTCTTTTCATAACTAGGGTTATACAGGTGGCAGCCATTAGCAATTCCTCCATTGCCGGACACTGCCTACTCCACCAGTCTGCCGGATTCTGTCCCGGCAATATGACAGGAAGGGAGGGGTTCCTCCAATAAATGTAAAATATTTTATATTTGTCATCGTGCAGCTGAAAAAAGGCTGCTATTTATTATTATAATAATTTAGAAAATAGATTTAATTTCTGAAATCTTGTATTTTTAATTTGGGTCCACTTTAACCCGTTTCCCATGATGCATCGCTCCTGAATATCCAAATCATCTCTTAGGCCTAGTGCACACCAGAGCGGTTCAGCTGCGGTTTGCGATCCGCTTGCGGGAGCGGATCCGCTTGGGTAATGTATTTCAATGGGCTGGTGCACACCAGAGCGGGAGGCGTTTTGCAGAAACGCATACTCCCGGGCTGCTGCAGATTTTGGATTTCGGATGCGTTTCTGCCTCAATGTTAAGTATAGGAAAAACGCAAACCGCTCTGAAAAACGTCTGTTCAGAGCGGTTTTGCCGGCGTTCTTGTTACAGAAGCTGTTCAGTAAGGGCCCGTTCACACTGCACGCGTTTCCAGCCGCGTTTTGGAAACGTGTGCAGGTGGCCGATACGCACGACATCAGACATTGCATAGAGTGCAATGTCTGATGTTCACACTGCATGCGTTCCGGACCTGTGCGGTCCGGGAACGCATGCTGCACGCAGATTTTGCTAAAACGCGTGGCTGTCCCATTCACTTTTCAGTGATGGGATCAGCCACGCAACGCACACAAACGCGGATGGCCATGCGTTCGTACGCGTTGCGGTCCGCACGCGTTCTGCACGCATGGCCATCCGCATTTGTGATCTGAACGGGCCCTAACAGCTTTACTGTAACAATATATGAAATCTACTACACCAAAACCGCTACACAAAACCGCAAAATGCTAGCTGAAACGCTACAGAAAAATAAGAAAAAGCGTTTCAAAATCTGCTAGCATTTTGCGGATCTGCTAGCGGTTTTTGGTGTGCACCAGGCCTGAGGCCTGGTGCACACCAGAGGAGTTTCTCTGAGCGTTTTGAGTTTTTAAATCTGCTGCTAATGTTATCCTATGTGTCTGTGCACACTGGAGCAATGAGGTTTTGTAAAAAACCCCATAGCATTACATTGGGAAGAGCTTTTGAAACCTCTAAAAGCTCTTCCCAATGTAATGCTATGGTTTTTTTTTTTGGTTTTTTTTTACAAAACCTCATTGCTCCAGTGTGCACAGACACATAGGATAACATTAGCAGCAGATTTAAAAACTCAAAACGCTCAGAAAAACTCCTCTGGTGTGCACCAGGCCTTTATGCCCCTGAAAGCCAGGCACATATCCAGGACCGCTGGTGTATCGTGAGCCTACAGCTTATAAACCTTAGAGTCACATCTATCCAACATGCATGCAGCCTGTTTCTTACTTTTGGGTCCTCATTAGTGCATGGTATGGGGTGGTCCTGGGTCACCATGTGCTGTCTGGGTATTCCTGTGTATGTTTCTTTCATACAAGATTAGAGCCACTGTGTAAATCTGCACTGATCTTAACGTTACTGGTTTGTGCAGCCACTGTGTTGTTTTGTGTCATATATAAATGGCTGTGGTTTGCTTCATAGCTTAGACTTGTGTAGACTTTCAGACATTAAATGTTGCTTGGAATGATTGTGTGTGTGTGTGATCACTTTAGGCGACCGTTTATGGGTGATCACTGTACAGATGTGTTGAAAGGCTGTCACTTGCCGTTTACCGCCGATCGCCAAATCATCGGCGATCGCTAGCGCTTTTAAAAGTGCTAGTGTAATAAGTATATGGCAGTAATCTCACTGCCGCGATTGCGTGATTTAAAAAAGCAATTCGTGATCGCTAAAAATCGAGAAAATGTATAGTAAAAAATATGCATTTATTGCAAAAAAACCTAAAACCCAGCTTTGCGACCCCCAGTGTGAATGGACCCTCGGAGCTTTGTTCAGGGGGGATTGATTGTAGTGAGTGGGAAAGTCGATGAGATGCATTTGATGTCGGATAATGCAAAGTTATGCCGCTTGAACAGGTCAGATTTTCCCTTTGCAGGATTCTATTGATCCATTTTCAAACTGCATAGATTTGGGTAATACAGCAGAATCTCGTTATAGTAAACTCTGATATAGTGAAGCTCTGGATATAATAAACTCAGTCCCCGGGTCCCAGCCAGTGCGTCTGTATAAATATACAATGCATGACCAATTTTGATATCGTAACCTCAGTCCTCAGGTCCCAGCAACTGCGTCTGTATAATTATACAATCGATGACCAATTCTGTTATAGTAAACTCTGATGTAGTAAACCTCTGGCAACAGTAAATTCAGTCCCCAGGTTCTGGCCATGTGCCTCTATGAATATCCAATGTATGACCAATCCTCGTACAGTAAACTTCTGATCTAGTCAATTACTTGGACAGGTACCTTGAAGTTTATAACGGTAGAGTCTTAGTTAACTGACACTCTTCCAACCGGCAGTAAGTGGGGGGGAGTCATGGGGGCGAGCCTCTCTATGTCTTTCATTTTGCACAGCAGCGCGCAGCGGAAACCACTTAATATATCTTCTACAGCTGCCTGCTGCTCTGCTGCATCCTCCATACGGCTCCCGATGTGTCACCTGACCTGCATCATATGCATCAGGAGTACAGAGCTAGCAGCAAGGCAGCTGCAGGAAGTGGAAAGGACCAGTGCCTGGAGCTCTGGTAAGTGGTTTCCACTGCACGCTGCTCTGCACTTACTGGGGTGGGGGTAATGGTAGCCATATATCTAGCAATGATGCGCAGATTCGACCAAGAGACAAATCTCTCACTAATCGAATCTGATTAGAGAGATCTGTCAGCTGCCCATACACCGCATGCCATTTCCCGAGCAATTTCAGCATGAAATCTCTTGGGAATCGGCCTTGTGATGCCGCATACGTCCGCCTCGCCCGGCCCCCTTACCCCCCCCCCCCCCCTCTCCCCACCCCCGAGACTGTCCCCTCTAACGATAATGTCCCCCCGGTGCCCAGGTGCGATGTATACATAACCTTTCTAGTGCCTCCGCTTGTCCTTGCAGGCTCCAGGCACACTCTGCTCATCATACACACATGCCACGTGGTTGCCTAGTAACGTGGCCATGTGTATGACGTCTGACGTCATACGTGTCGCCCTTACTAGGAAACCATGTAGGGCGCGCATGTATGGAGAGCAGAGTGCGCCCGGAGCCTGTGGGGACAAGCGGAGGGGTAATGTATACCTTGCATTGGGCACAAAGGGACCTTATCATTAGGGGGCACAGCATTGGGGGTTTCGTCGCGTTCGTCGATTGTCTCGAAATTGCACACCGTTCCCGCTGCGCACATGATCGTGCAAGTCGGCCAAACATCTTGCAGCATGCACGATCGACTATGCGACCGATTTCGGCCCCGAAATTGGTCGCATAGTCGATCGTGCATGCTGCAAGATGTCGGGCATGTATTTGGCGTCACCGTTTTTTATCCGATTTGATTATAATAATCTATTCGGACGGTCGATTTGCTGTCAAGTCGCCTGATGTTTGGCCACCTTTAGTATTATGTTGAAGTCCCCTGGTTACCACATGGTTTCCTCCGGCAACCGAAAATTACACACGTCTGACATCAGAGAATCGCGGCCTGTGCCGGATAGCCAAGACCCCACTGTATAAGGGGATTTTACTGCACTGCATCAGCTCAGTATAAGTTGCATCTCATTGACTATTGCTATTAGTGAGGAATTCACAGCAACCTGTTCTCTCTCCTTCGAGTTCTGATTCTTCTTTTTGTCTCTCGCAGAGTCCAGAGCGTTATCTTCTTCTGGGGGCTAAAGTGCCTAAAGGGGCATTGCTGCTGGGGCCCCCAGGCTGCGGGAAGACCCTCCTGGCCAAGGCCGTGGCCACAGAAGCACAGGTGCCTTTCCTGGCAATGGCTGGCTCTGAATTTGTGGAGGTGATTGGAGGTAAGAGCTTGCGGAATGCTGTATCTGGGCCACGCCCCCAGGATAGGGCGTGTCCTTACCCATAATTCCTCTGTCACACATTTTTCATAAATCGGGAAGGAAGTCTCCAATGCTGCCAGATCATTGCCTCTTTTCTGCAGGGAGCAAAGCACAGGGCTCCACCAGATATCGGTAATGTGCCCAGCAGGTAGAACGAAATCTCCAGGCATAGGAAAAGAACAGTATCGTTTTCCATGTGGCCAGGGGGACAGCCATTTTCCTGCTTGAATTGAAATGGTTTTCACTTCATTCTGAAATTTTGATCTTCAGATTTTTGAGTAAATATCCTCTCCACTCTTGCCTGACACAAGTTGCTGCGTTAACACCTTTAGAAAATATCAGGTCAGAGAGATGCACTGCTGACTTCACCTGTTATGTCTTGTCTAAACCACTTTCTTACCTTCTACCTGCTGCGTTTGAGATATATTTTTCTGAGCTTACAGATAAAGCATCAGTCAGGTTGGGGGAGAGAGATAAGTACACTCCCACCCAGACACTTATGCCTAGTTCACATTATGCCATTTTCTGTCAAATTGACGGTTAAATCGATTTTTTTTTTCACTACAGGTCCTATCTGATTACCGATCGTTTTTCTGATTCTGACCGATTTTGTATAGAAGTGATTGAAAGATTGATCAGAAAATCAGATCGGACCTTTCAGGAATAATCAATTCAACCGTCAATCTGACAGGAAATTGTGATGTGTGTACAAGGCATTTATTCAGCCTATATTCATATGCATATATTTAGCAGTGTTGCTCTGGTAGACATCTCAAGCTCACTCCAACCTGAATTATCGCAAATTCTTTCTGTTTTAAGAAAGCAAACTTTTGTTTTACATAACATCTTAGTAAGGGGGCTTTTAGGACCATTGTAGCCCCCTTACACACTCCAATGAGTTCTGGGTCACCATGAGCTTGCTGGTTAGTCTGTACCTCTCGGTGTTACAAGCCCTACAGCATAGAGCCAAATTAATCCATGCCATGCACTGATGAGGATCAACCAATCCGAAACAGTCTGTATGCATGTTGGATTATTCTGGCTCTGTACATATTACAAGCTGACACATCATTGCATTCCAGCGGATCTGGAGGTGTGTTTAACTTCTAAGGACAACAATGGCTAATTTGCAAATATTCAGCAGTGATGCATCATGGGACACCTCTCGGAGCTCACTCCAACCTGAATTATTGCAAATACTTTCTGTTTTAAGAAAGCAAACTTTTGTTTTACAAGGCATTACAGATACTCTAATGAGATTTCAGGGCTGCTTGGCTCCTCCCAAAAGCAGCTTTAGATCTGTTGTCCAGAACCACCCGCTATCACCAGGGCCTTGTGTTCCTTCATAATTTAAAGTATATCCGAGCTGGAATGTAAAAGTTAATCTTTACTTACCTGGGGCTTCTTCCAGCCTCTAGCAGTCTGTGCGGCCCCTCGCTCCAGTTCCTCTACCCTCCAGTGTGCCGCTAGCCCCCCCCTCGCCCATAAGATCACGAGATTCCGATCTTCTTCCTTCCAGACCAGAAACCAAAACGCAAGCTTTCATGCAGGGCGTTGTACTTCTCCTGACCCTGTCCACTTGCCCAGTGCTGAACAGTGGCAGACGGGAGTCTTTTGGTGTTTCCGAGAGGCACAGACTAACCAGCAAGCTCATGGTGACCCAGAACTCATTGGGGTGTGTAAGGGACTACAATGGTCCTAAAAGCCCCCTTACTAAGATGTTAAGAAAAACAAAAGTTTGCTTTCCTAAAACAGAAAGAGTTTGCGATAATTCAGGTTGGAGTGAGCTCGAGATGTCTCCCAGGCACCACTGCTGAATATATGCAAATTAACCATTGTACCCTTAGAAGCTAAACACACCTCCAGAACCGCTGGAATGCAATGATGTGTCAGCTTGTTAATATGTACAGAGCCATAATAATCCAACATGCATACAGACTGTTTCGGATTGTTTGATCCTCATCAGTGCATGGCATGGATTAATTTGGCTCTATAGAGTAGGGCTTGTAAATCCGAGAGGCACAGACTAACCAGCAAGCTCATGGTGACCCAGAACTCATTGGGGTGTGTAAGGGACTACAATGGTCCTAAAAGCCCCCTTACTAAGATGTTAAGAAAAACAAAAGTTTGCTTTCCTTGCTGGTTAGTCTGGTTAGTATTATACTGCAGGGCTGTGGAGTCGGAGTCGTGGAGTCGGGCAATTTTGGGTGCCTGGAGTCGGAGTCGGGAAAAAAATGCACCGACTCCGACTCCTAATGAATTTGTAACTGTAATTAAAATAGAAAATATGATAACATTTTCTATTTCTCAGATAAGTCATTAAAAATAATGTATATATACAGTAATAGCTGTGCTTAGTCCACAAAAATGAAATAAACCAATCAAAATTAGTTACTTGTGCTGCTTCAATAAAGCAGTCCCCGTATTTTTAAGGTCAGATATACAGATCTGATTGTGACTGTATATATGATGTGTACACAGGAATCTCTTATATATACTAAATAACATCTATGCTGTAAGAATAAAGTCTGATGTGTAGCTGTGTCACTAATAGAGATGGTCAATGAGATGGAAATATTTCTGTATTGATGCTGATTTATGCAAATGTATGCACTCCCTTTGCTGTATGCACTCCCTTTGCTGATGAAATCAAATAATTTGATATGTTGTTAAAATTTGGTTTGGTGACTACAAATTAAAGGGTACCTGAGACTGATGAAAAGTAAAGTTTTATACATACCTGGGGCTTCCTCCAGGCCCCTTCAGGCTAATCAGTCCCTCGCTGTCCTCCACCACCCGGATCTTCTGCTATGAGTCCTGGTAATTCAGCCAGTCAGCGCTGTCCGGCCGCATGCCGCTCCCACAGCCAGGAACATTCTGCACCTGCGCAATAGTGCTGCACAGGTGTAGTATGCTCCTGGCGGCAGAGTGTGTGCATGCGCATTACGCCCGACTGGCTCAAGTACCTGGACTCATAGCAGAAGATCCAGGTGGTGGAGGAGGACAACGAGGGACTGATTATCCTGAAGGCGGCTGGAGGAAGCCCCAGGTATGTATAAAACTTTAATTTCATCTGTCTCAGGTTTACTTTGTTACACAGTAGTACTATACTCTACATATGCACTCCCCACAGAGCTGCAGGGAATCCACTGAGAATGCTGTGCACATTGAACACAGAGGTGTTGTCTGTTTACAATCTCCTCATTCCCCTGCAGAGTACCTGTACATCATTCTTACATGTACCCACACTTATATTGCCTAGGGCCTGATAGATGTTCTTTGTTCCGGTTTGTACCTTTTACAAGTACTCTTACCAAGGACTAGTTTTAGTCTAAAGGGAATAAATATAGTAGTCTACATATCCTTCTCACTTCAGTTGTCTTGTAAAATTCCTAAGCGTTGGCAGTTAAGAGACGAATTTCATGTTACATACTTTTAATCAACAAAATTGTAATATGCAAATTAGAGGAGTCGAGGAGTTGGAGTCGGAGTCGGTGGAATCCTAAACTGAGGAGTCTGAGTCGGAGTCGGTGGATTTTTGGACCGACTCCACAGCCCTGTTATACTGTTCACATTATGATTCCTGTGAATTTTATAAAGGAAAAGTAGAGAATCCTATTCTAGACAGTTTCCATATTTACTGTGGCTATTTTGAAGCCAGTCCTGATGTAATATCCGCCCTTAAGGTAGCCATACACTGGTCGATTTGCCATTAGATTGACCAGCTGACAGATCCCTATCTGATCGAATCTGATCAGAGAGGTATCTATGGCTGCCTTTACTGCAAACACGACTCTGACAAACAATCTGAAGTGGGAACAGAACACCACCAAAATCCAGAAGAAATCTCAGCAGAGGCTGTTCTTCCTGCGCCAACTGAAGAGATTTGGCATGCCCAGGGAGCTGCTGACTAGTTTCTATACTTCCACCATAGAATCCATCCTCTGCTCCTCAGTCATTGTCTGGTATGCGGGCGCAAAGGCCAGCGACAAACACAAACTGCAGAGAGTCATAACGGACGCGGAGAAGATCATCGGATCTCCTCTTCCACCTCTCGACCTCCTCCACTCAAATAGGATGAGGAAGAGGGCCACCATGATCTCCCGTGACCCCGCTCACCCTGGCAGCCGCTACTTTAAGCTCCTCCCGCTGGGCCGTCGCTATAGGGCTATACCATCCAAAACCACCAGGCGGAAGAACACCTTCTTCCCCCAAGCTGTTCGGCTTCTGAACTCCAACCTCCCCCTATCTGGCCCGCATAACAGCGCACTCTAGCTGGGCTCATCGAAATTGACTCGTGGCCACTACCTGCACCTTTACTATTATCATTATTATCATTATTTACCTGTGTTTGTAATAGCAATGCATTTAAAGTGTACATGTTGTGCGTCTGTCTTGTATTATACTAATTTAGGCCTATGCCATGTGTACCACAAATAATTCTGATTACAGCTTTTGCTGTACTTGGCGAAATAAAGTGATTCTGATTCTGAATCGATTTCAGCCTGAAACCGATCACAATCTGTTGAGCTGCTCCTGCCGCCTGCCCCCCCCCCCCCCCCCCCCGTATTACCTGATGCTGGCTCCCGGGCATCTTCTCCGCGCTGCACGGCTCTGTTCCGGCTCCATCCCGGCGCTTCCTGTGTCACTCCGTGACCAGGAAGTTCAAATAGAGCGCCCTCTATTTGAACTTCCTGGTCACTGCAGTGACACAGGAAGCGCCGGGATGGAGCCGGAACAGAGCGGTGCAGCGCGGAGAAGACGCCCGGGAGCCAGCCTCAGGTAATGTATACCTGATCGGATCGGCCGCCGCTAGCGACGCGCTCCCTACCCGCGGGCGATCAAGGGTAATTTCCCGCACGGCGCGATCGACGGACCGATATGATTTCGGGAGGAAATCGGATCGGCGGGTGCGTTTAGCGCAAATGATTGGCAGCAGATTCGATCTCAGGATTGAATCTGCTGTCGAAACGGCCGCGAATCTGGCCAGTGTATGGCCACCTTTAGTCTGGTCTGCCTGATTTGTCCTGCCCTTCACTATAGAAAGTGCATTGTTTCAGCATGAGAAATTTTGGCCATTCAGAGAGGAACAGAGATGTGGGAGGGGAAAACTGGAGAGAAAGAGGCTTCAGCCAATCAGGCTGCATTAGTTAAGTCTGAGGGGGAAGTAGGTTACCAAAAAAAGACAACCCAGCATGCCCTGCAACTTCTCTTTTATGTACCAAATTTTCTGTGTACCAAGTAAGAGTCATGTAAACTGGGGAATGATAAATTATCAACAAGAAAAGTAATAGGGATTTTAACTTTTGGATTGCCTGGTTAGCATTCTTATTACTTGTTTACCAGATAAAAATAAAGAATTGATTTTTGATTTTATGCCCGACAGTTACACTTTAATACTATTTCTGAACTCTGGGCGGAGCAGGATATCAATCAGCCACTTTGTTTATACTGTGTATGTGAGTATGAAAGTTTCTGATGATTTTTATTTTTGGGCCACTGTTAGGTCTGGGAGCGGCCCGAATGCGCAGCTTGTTCAAAGAAGCCCGTGCCAGAGCTCCCTGCATTGTCTACATTGATGAGATAGATGCTGTGGGGAAGAAGCGATCCTCCAACATGGCTGCCTTTTCCAACACCGAGGAGGAGCAAACCCTGAACCAGCTGCTGGTGGAGATGGATGGTGAGTTCAGTAACCCTTTCTTATGCAGACCAATCAAAGCTGCTAGTCCTGTTTCCACTATCGCCTGCTGCTTCCTCAGCCTGTTTCCAGGGGATGTGCAAGACACCAGGGAATTGTACAGTGGAGGGAAGGGGCCACTAGACACCAGGGAACTGTATAGGAGAGGGAGAGGGGCACTAAAACACCAGAACATTGTATATGGGAGGGAAGGGGGCACTAGACACCAAGGAACTGTATGGAGGGGGGTGAAATTATACACTTTGGGGGGAGGGAATGGGTCCACTAGACACCAGGGAACTGTATAGGGGAGGGAGGGCCCACTAGACACCAGGGAACTGTATAGGGGAGGGAGGGGTCCACTAGACACCAGGGAACTGTATAGGGGAGGAAGGGGGCCACTAGACATCAAGGAACTGAATTGGAAGGGGGGAGCATTAGACACCAGGGAACTGTGTGTGTGTGTGTGGGGGGGGGGGGGGTGAAATTATACACTTTGGAACTGTTTATGGGGAGGGAATGGGTCGACTAGACACCAGGGAACTGCATAGGGGAGGGAGTCCACTAGACCCCAGGGAACTGTATTGAGGAGGCGTCCACTAGACACCAGGGAACTGTATAAGGGAGGGAGAGGGCCACTAATGCATCCCAGAATTATACTTGCTTTAGCTACCGTTGCTTGGCATTGTATACGGCTACTTTTTATCAACCAGTATTCCCAAGTCTGATGTTCCCAGCTGTATTCCGTTTATTTTATATGGTGCTCTGTCATTGGTACGTCCAAGGTGCATGACCTAACATTCATTATTTACCATTTTATCATGAGATTTCAGAAGAAATATGTCTGAGAATTTGGCTCTGTATTAATCCTCATCATTCAGAACTATGCCCCCCATAACCCTCCCCTCCAATCCCATAACCCTCCCCTCCAATCCCATAATCCTCCCCTCCAATCCCATAACCCTCCCCTCCAATCCCATAACTCTCCCCTCCAATCCCATAACCCTCCCTTCCAATCCCATAACCCTCTCTGATTTGTCTTTATTGGTGAATTGTCCAGATCAGATTTGGCCTGTAACATTTGATCTAGGTGATTTAAGACCGCTGGAAGTGACAATCAAATGAAGGGTGCTCATTAAAGGACATCTGTAATGAGAGGGATATGGAGGCTGCCATATTTATTTTCTTTTAAACAATACCAGTTGCGTTGGTGTTCTGCTGATCCTCTGCCTCTAATACTTTTAGGCTGGTTTCACAGTGGGGCGTTAAAGTCCCACGTTACAGCAGCCAGTAACGCAGCCTAACTCCACCGCACTGTAAAATCAATTGTGGTGTTCACACTGCACACATTGCGTTACATAGTAACGCAGCACGTTTAAACAACGTGCTGCATGCTGTACGTTATACTGGGCTAAGCCACGTTAGACTGTTTGCACATGCTCAGTAATGTTGGAGGAGGAGGTCTCCCCTCCTCCTCTGCGGCCAGCCACATGGCTAATTAATATTCACTGCACTGCAGAGACTCCTGGTAGGACTGTAGTGTTGTCCGGATCAGAAAGGAATCCTTCATTTGATCCGGATCTTTTTTGTGAGTCTAATCATCCGGATCATCACAATGAAAGATTCGGTTCACAGTGGATGTCTGTCTGGAAGAAACAGGAACATACAGGATGTACAGTGCAGGGAAAGTCCTGTCCTGCTAGTCATTTCACCCCCAGTCTGCTTCCCTAGTAAAATGATTCAAATGATTCGGTTCAAAGATCCGGATCTTTTCAATGATCCGATTCAAATGATCCGAATCCTTAAAAAGATCCGGACTTCCTATCACTAACCTGGAGTGGCTGCTTTGAGAGCTGCATAACGCGGCTCAATCTGACGTCCAACCTCAACACCACCATGCTTGCGTTAGCCTAAAACGCAACATCTTGGTGGGAAAGTAGCCTTAGCCATTGACCCTGAACAAGCATGCAGTATATCAGGTGTTTGACTGGATTTGCCAAGTGTTTGTTTCAGGTGTGTGACTTGGACAATACTGACGTATCGTATGAAAGGTCAGCAGGGCTGCCAGGCAGCTGGTGTTTATTAGGAAATAAAATTGGCAACCTAGGAACACAAGATGCAATTTCACATCCGATTGATGGGTGATTGGACAGGAAGTTGTAGCGTGTGTACATGTCCACACTGCTCCCAATCGATAAAGGGATTGATTTTTCTGATAACTTCGCAGAATCGATGCCTTTCTCGATCGGAAACAGATCAGACATGTCAGAAATAATCGCCCGATCGGACGGGAAACTGCATTGTGTGTTCCCAGCATAAGAGACGTTACACAATTAGACAAAACGTTTGTGCTGATTGGATGACACATTGGTGTACAGGGAAACTCTCCCTGACTGCGGGATACACATTGGTGGGCTTGTTTTCTCAGAGTCTTTGTTGTCCTTTATCTCTCTGACAGGCATGGGAACCACGGATCATGTGATAGTGCTGGCCTCCACCAACAGGGCCGACATTCTGGACAATGCACTGATGAGGCCTGGCAGGTTGGACAGACACATCTTCATTGATTTCCCCACATTACAGGTGAGGCTGGTTCACTGTGCTGGTGTTTGCCGTGGCGGCTGCTGTGGGGCGTGTCCTGCAGTGGCGGCTGCGGTGGGGCGTGTCCTGCAGTTGCGGCTGCTGTGGGGCGTGTCCTGCAGTGGCGGCTGCTGTGGGGCGTGTCCTGCAGTGTCGGCTGCGGTGGGGCGTGTCCAGCAGTGGCGGCTGCTGTGGGGCGTGTCCCGCAGTGGCGACTGCTGTGGGGCGTGTCCGGCAGTGGCGACTGCTGTGGGGCGTGTCTTGCAGTGGCGGCTGCAGTGGGCCTTGTCTTGCAGTGGTAGCTGCTGTGGGCTGTGTCTCTTCGTGGCAGCTGCTGTGGGGCGTGTCCCTTCGTGGCGGCTGCTGTGGGGCGTGTCCCTTCGTGGCGGCTGCTGTGGGGCGTGTCCCTTCGTGGCGGCTGCTGTGGGGCCTGTCCCTTCATGGCGGCTGCTGTGGGGCGTGTCCCGCAGTGGCGGCTGCTGTGGGGCGTGTCCTGCAGTGGCGACTGCTGTGGGGCGTGTACCGCAGTGGCGGCTGCTGTGGACGTGTCCCGCAGTGGCGACTGCTGTGGGGCGTGTCCGGCAGTGGCGGCTGCTGTGGGGCGTGTCTTGCAGTGGCGGCTGCAGTGGGCCTTGTCTTGCAGTGGTAGCTGCTGTGGGCTGTGTCCCTTCGTGGCGGCTGCTGTGGGGCGTGTCCCTTCGTGGCGGCTGCTGTGGGGCGTGTCTTGCAGTGGCGGCTGCTGTGGGGCCTGTCCTGCCGTGGCGGCTGCTGTGGGCCGTGTCCTGCCGTGGCGGCTGCTGTGGGCCGTGTCCTGCCGTGGCGGCTGCTGTGGGCCGTGTCCTGCCGTGGCGGCTGCTGTGGGCCGTGTCCTGCCGTGGCGGCTGCTGTGGGCCGTGTCCTGCCGTGGCGGCTGCTGTGGGCCGTGTCCTGCCGTGGCGGCTGCTGTGGGCCGTGTCCTGCCGTGGCGGCTGCTGTGGGGCGTGTCCTGCACTGGCAGCTCGTAGACACACCTCTTGTCTGTCTTCCAGGAGAGGAGAGAGATCTTTGAGCAGCACCTGAAGATCTTGAAGCTGACCCACCCTGGAAGCTTTTACTCCCAGCGCCTGGCAGAACTCACACCTGGCTTCAGTGGTAATTCTCCAATTCTTTGTAATGTTTGATTCTGATTCAAGTGAAGAAACTGATTGTCCCAGAGCACATCATTCTTTGATTGTAGGTGGCTGCTGCATAACCATTCCTTAAAGAGACTCTGAAGCGAGAATAAATCTTCAGAGCTCATAGTTAGCAGGGGCATGTGTGCCCCTGCTAAACCGCCGCAATAGCGCCGCTAAACGGGGGTCCCTTCACCCCCAAACCCACCCCCGCAAACCTTGGTCGTAGAATTGGTCGTTCCTGGAGGCAGGGCTAACGGCTGCAGCCCTGCCTCCAGTCGCGTCTATCAGCGGCGCATCGCCGCCTCTCCCCCGCCCCTCTCAGTGAAGGAAGACTGAGAGGGGCGGGGGGAGGCTGAGATACGCACTGACAGACGCGCGTGGGGCAGGGCTGCGGCGGTTAGCCCTGCCCCAACCAGGAAGAGGGGATGCGCTGCACGGAGGGGGATTTGGGGGTGAAGGGACCCCCGTTTAGCGGCGGGATAGCGGCGTTTTAGCAGGGGCACACATGCCCCTGCTATCTCTGAGGTCTGAAGCGAGATTTATTCTAGCTTCAGACTCTCTTTAACAATGGTCACTGACATGCTAAACATTCTGAGTTGATGCAAATGTTATGCTAATGCTAGGCAAATTTATTCTTTTTGTAAATTGAACAATAATTTGCTTTGCTGCACACATTAGTAAGTTCTCCCCCTTCCTCTGTAGGAATGGTTGGACTAGGAGCAATGCGGAAAAACAAGCGCCAGCGCAAAATGCGCCGCAATCACGCCGTACACCCGACGGATAGCGGCAGTGTACATGGGAAAGAAATACAATTGCAGCACAATTGCTATCGCGTTTCCAATTGAAAATGAGCCCTTAAGCTACGTTTCCACTAGAAGCATGCAAATCGCATGTGAATTTTCAGATGCAAAATTTGCATGCGAATGCACAAAAGCATACGCGTATATGCGATTTTTTAAAATGCGAATTCGCAAAAAGTCTTTACTGCGATGTTTACAAGGCAAGAAAGTCCTATTCGCATTTATGAAAATGCAAAAATCGCATCAAAAGCAACCTGCATACAATGTTTGAAAAATATCAACATGGTTGTCAGTTTTTGTTTTTTGTGGATGCGATTTTTGCGTCTTAGGCTCGGTCCACACTAAGTGCGGTTGCAGAACGCAATCCGCGGTTCGGGCTCTGGTTCTCTAAACCGGAACATAAACGGAACCGTACTGCCCTTTTGCAGCATGTTTCCAGCCTGTTTAACCACTTAATGACAAGCTGACTTATAAAAACGTCCTGCTAGAGCCTCTTAATGGCTCCAGGACATTTTTATAAGTCAGACAGTGCTGCTGCCGCTGTGCGCGTGCGTGCTCCAGTGTGTGCACGTGAAAATAGTGGAAAAAAAGACACCAAAGAGAAAATACACCTTTATTTCCAAATACTATATTGTCACCATACTTTGTACTAGGGACATAATTAAAATCTTGTGATAACCAGGACAAATAGGCAGATAAAATGTGTGTATTTTATACACAGTAGCAGTGATTATTGGAGAAATAGTGCATTTTTTTCATTTTTTCCTTGTTTTTCCCTTTTAAAATGCATAGAAAATAAAGTAATTACTGAAAACAAATATCAACCCCAAAAAGCATAATTGCTGGTGAAAAAAACAAGATATAGATAATTTCATTGTGATAAGTAGTGATTAAGCTATTGGCAAATGAAAGGGATGAGCACCGGAAGATGAGAATCGCTCTTGTCCGTTAGGGTAAAAACCCCTTTGGGGTGAAGTGGTTAAGTTTTAAAAAAAGTGTCCATTTCCCAAAGCCGTGGGTGGGGGAGGAGCCGCCATGCTGAAGGGGGGCAGCGGGCACAGTGGCGGGGAGTTGGGTTGGACCCCCCCCCTCACCTGAGTACCCCCATCCCTGCTCCCCCTCCAGCTATGTCCGCTATAAAGTATGGCAAAAGTAATAATGAGTGAACGAGCGGGGGAGCAATTGCCTTACTTCCTCTGCTCGCCGCGTGACTTCCTGCAATGCCCCGCCCTCTAGTGCAGGAAGTCACGCGGCGAGCAGAGGAAGGAAGGTAATTGCTTCCCAGCTCGCTCACTTATTATCAGGGCTGTGGAGTCGGAGTCGTGGAGTCGGGCAATTTTGGGTGCCTGGAGTCGGAGTCGGGAAAAAATGCACCGACTCCGACTCCTAATGAATTTGTAACTGTAATTAAAATAGAAAATATGATAAAATGTTCTATTTCTCAGATAATAGTCATTAAAAATAATGTATAAATACAGTAATAGCTGTCCACAAAAATGAAATAAACCAATCAAAATTAGTTACTTGTGCTGCTTCAATAAAGCAGTTCCCGTATTTTCACTGATTGTGACTGTACAGTATATATGATGTGTACACAGGAATCTCTTATATATACTAAATAACATCTATGCTGTAAGAATACAGCCTAATGTGTAGCTGTGTCACTAATAGAGATGGTCAATGAGATGGAAATAATTGTGCACTGATGCTGATTTATGCAAATGTATGCACTCCCTTTGCTGATGAAATCAAATAATGTGATATGTTATTAAAATTTGGTTTGGTGACTACAAATTAAAGGGTACCTGAGACAGATGAAAAGTAAAGTTTTATACATACCTGGGGCTTCCTCCAGCCCCCTTCAGGCTAATCAGTCCCTCGCTGTCCTCCACCACCCGAAACTTCTGCTATGAGTCCTGGTAATTCAGCCAGTCAGCGCTGTCCGGCCGCATGCCGCTCCCACAGCCAGGAACATTCTGCACCTGCGCAATAGTGCTGCACAGGTGTAGTATGCTCCTGGCGGCGGAGTGTGTGCATGCGCACTACGCCCGACTGGCTCAAGTACCTGGACTCATAGCAGAAGATCCAGGTGGTGGAGGAGGACAACGAGGGACTGATTATCCTGAAGGCGGCTGGAGGAAGCCCCAGGTATGTATAAAACTTTAATTTCATCTGTCTCAGGTTTACTTTGTTACACAGTAGTACTATACTCTACATATGCACTCCCCACAGAGCTGCAGGGAATCCACTGAGAATGCTGTGCACATTGAACACAGAGGTGTTGTCTGTCACCCATAAACCTTGTTCAGATTGTGCATGAAGAATGTGTAATAGAGGAAGAATCTCCTCATTCCCCTGCAGAGTACCTGCACATCATTCTTACATGTACCCACACTTACATTGCCTAGGGCCTGATAGATGTTCTTTGTTCCGGTTTGTACCTTTTACAAGTACTCTTACCAAGGACTAGTTTCAGTCTAAAGGGAATAAATATAGTAGTCTACATATCCTTCTCACTTCAGTTGTCTTGTAAAATTCCTAGGCGTTGGCAGTTAAGAGACGAATTTCATGTTACATACTTTTAATCAACAAAATTGTAATATGCAAATTAGAGGAGTCGGAGTCGAGGAGTCGGAGTCGGTGGAATCCTAAACTGAGGAGTCGGAGTCGGTGGATTTTTGGACCGACTCCACAGCCCTGCTTATTATTACTTTTTGCCATACTTTATAGCGGACATAGCTGGAGGGAGCGTAAGGGGGGACCCAGGTGAAGGTGGGGGGGCAGACACTACCCCAAAGCCCCCCCCCCCCCCCCACCCACCGCTGTGCCCGCTGCCGTCCCTCCTGGCTGCTACCCCCTCAGGCTACCTGGGAACACCTATGGAGGTGACATTGAGGGGAGGAGCAGGCAGTAGGCAATCCGGATCTCCCTCCGTTTCTGTGCCAAGTTCTCTGTGTAGAGGGAGATCCTTTTTGCATTGCCTGTCACTACTCCTCCGTGTATCCGGGGTCCGTGACGTCCTGACAAATCCGGACTCTCCGTTCAGTTTTTCAAAACGAATTATCCAGATCGCCCACAGATCCGTTTTTTGAAGTGTGTGAAGACGGCCCTATCCATGGCTCCGGGTTTGGTCCGGGCCAAAAAAAACGGAGGCACGGATACGTTTTTAAAACAAATGTGAACCGACCCTCATGAAAACGAGCCCATAGCAGTTCAGAGCTGTGCAAATATGTGTGCTGAAAAAAGCGCACAAATTCGCACCTAAGGGGTTTTGGTTTTTTTTGTTTTAGGGTTTTTTTTTTTTTAGGTTTTCTATATATTGTAATGATTTCCCGTACAGTTTATCATGCTGTGGCCAGTGGCAGAGAGGAAGTTCTGAGTTTAGTTCCACTTTAAAAGAAATCGCTATACATTCCCTTTAAAGCGGTATAAAACCCAGAATTTCTTCTTTGATCTAAAACAGGGGTCAGGAACCTTTTTGGCTGAGAGAACCATAAACGCCACATATTTTAAAATGTAATTCAGTAAGCCATACAATTAAACTGGGACGGTAGAGCTCATGTCCCTGTTACCATGGTGATGTGTATACAGTTGATCAGCCAGGCAGCGGCAGTGTCAGACACTTCTTCAGCTTCTCAAGGTTTTAGCAACATCAGCAATTTCCCTGAGCGAGGGGAAATACAGACTAACAGCTTGTACAATTAGCTAGCTGACTTGGGGTTGATTCACTTTGTAGGATGAAATCCCTGCACTTTGGCCCAATAGGCTGCCTGTCAAATGACAGGCAGCCTGTTGGCCCAATCAAAGTGCAGGGATCTCGTCCTACAAAGTCACTGGACCTGACAGGGTCCAGAGTGGGACAATTGGAGCAGCTGTTCGTTTTGGGGTGGGGCGAGTAGGTTAGTAGTGCATGCTACAGCAGTAGTGTTACTTGCGCTGCTTGAGCAGTGTAGCTTAGTGAATCAACCCCTACTGATTTGTCTGTGAGCCAGATGTAGCCATCAAAAGAGACACATCTGGCTCCTGAGCCATAGCTTCCCTACCTCTGCTCTAAAAGATTATTTGCAGCATAAAATACAACCACAATTTATTTTATTTTTAGCACAACAGAATTCAAAGGGTTAAAACACAGGACTTACTTTTTCAATAGAAAGCTCCCTGCAGGGAGATGCGCATCTGATAACATGTTAACATTATCCTGTGTTTACTTTATTGTAGCCGAGAGGAATGTAAACATTCCCTGGCAGTGCTGAATCTTCTTCTTCTGTGTCCAGAACACAGACAGCTGCTGAGAAATCATTACTGGGTGCATTACAATATAAATACACCACTTATGATGGAAATGCAATGGCAGCTTTCAGAGCAAATAAAACTGCACTTTGTGAAGTTGTAATTTCTAAATGAACAATAATACTTCTGCACAAAAGCAAATAGGATAACTGTATGGAATATAAAAAGTAGGAAAACACATTTTTATTGAATATTATGTCAGAGTTTAATACCGCTTTAAGCTGCCAGTCTCTTCCTATGTCTGAAATCTCTGCTGACCTGAACCCCGTATTCCCACTCAGGGGCGGACATCGCCAACATCTGTAATGAGGCGGCGCTGCACGCAGCTCGGGAAAGCCACCAGTCAGTGCACACCTCCAACTTTGAGTACGCGGTGGAGAGAGTGATAGCAGGTAAGAGGCAGGGTGACTGTATGGCTGCTCCTCCCGCCATTAACCCTTCAGCAGTCACATATAACAAAGTTGTGTGATCGTAACCCGGGGATGGGGTCAGCGGAGCAGCGCCACCCGGTGGTGGAAGAGTTGCTTTCACTACCCTCTTCCGGCACCTGGTGGCGCTGCAACGCTGACACCATCCCCTGGGTTTACCAGTGTTCTCTCCAGGCTCTTTTAGCCGGGTGCTTCACCTGGCTAATTTTGGTGAGCACCCGGCTGTCATCAGCTCACCTTCTCCTCCTATGTGTTAAGCAGAGTTGCGCAGAGAAGCACCAGCCCTGCATTCTCCTGTTGCACCCCACCCAGCTACTTTTTCATGTCACCCGGCTGGAAAAAAATTATTATTATCTGTCCTCTGCGCTCAGTGAGTATTATCTGTCCTCTGCGCTCAGTGAATATTATCTGTCCTCTGTGCTCAGTGAGTATTCTCTGTTCTCTGCACTCAGTGAGTATTCTCTGCACTCAGTGAGTATTCTCTGTCCTCTGCGCTTAGTGAGTATTACCTGTACTCTGTGCTCAGTGAGTATTCTCTGTCTTCTGCACTCAGTGAGTATTACCTGTACTCTGTGCTCAGTGAGTATTCTCTGTCTTCTGCACTCAGTGAGTATTACCTGTACTCTGCGCTCAGTGAGTATTACCTGTCATCTGCGCTCAGTATTGCCTGTACTCTGCGCTCAGTGAGTATTACCTGTACTCTGCACTGCACAGTGAGTATTCTTTGTCCTCTGCGCTCAGTGAGTATTCTCTGTACTCTGCGCTCAGTAAGTATTACCTGTACTCTGCACTACTCAGTGAGTATTCTTTGTCCTCACTGTGCAGTGCAGAGCACAGGTAATACTCACTGAGCACAGAGGACAAAGAATACTCACTGAGTAGTGCAGAGTACAGGTAATACTTACTGAGCGCAGAGTACAGAGAATACTCACTGAGCGCAGAGTACAGGCAATACTGAGCGCAGATGACAGGTAATACTCACTGAGCGCAGAGTACAGGTAATACTCACTGAGCGCAGAGTACAAAAAATACTCACTGTGCAGTGCAGAGCACAGGTAATACTCACTGAGCACAAAGTATTCTTTGTACTCTGCGCTCAGTGAGTATTATCTGCCCTCTGCTCTCAGTGAGTATTACCTGTACTCTGTGCTCAGTAAGTATTACCTGTACTCTGTGCTCAGTAAGTATTACCTGTACTCTGCACTACTCAGTGAGTATTCTCTGTCCTCTGCGCTCAGTGAGTGTTCTCTGCCCTCTGCGCTTAGTGAGTATTCTCTGCCCTCTGTGCTCAGTGAGTATTCTCTGCCCTCTGTGCTCAGTGAGTATTCTCTGCCCTCTGCACTCAGTGAGTATTCTCTGCCCTCTGCGCTCAGTGAGTATTCTCTGCCCTCTGCGCTCAGTGAGTATTCTCTGCCCTCTGCGCTCAGTGAGTATTCTCTGCCCTCTGCGCTCAGTGAGTATTACCTGTCCTCTGCGCTCAGTGAGTATTCTCTGTCCTCTGCGCTCAGTGAGTATTATCTGTCCTCTGCGCTCAGTGAGTATTATCTGTCCTCTGCGCTCAGTGAGTATTATCTGTCCTCTGCGCTCAATGAGTATTATCTGTCCTCTGCGCTCAGTGAGTATTACCTGTCCTCTGCGCTCAGTGAGTATTACCTGTCCTCTGCGCTCAGTGAGTATTCTCTGTCCTCTGCGCTCAGTGAGTATTCTCTGTCCTCTGCGCTCAGTGAGTATTATCTGTCCTCTGCGCTCAGTGAGTATTATCTGTCCTCTGCGCTCAGTGAGTATTATCTGTCCTCTGCGCTCAGTGAGTATTATCTGTCCTCTGCGCTCAGTGAGTATTATCTGTCCTCTGCGCTCAGTGAGTTTTATCTGTCCTCTGTGCTCAGTATTATCTGTCCTCTGCGCTCAGTGAGTATTATCTGTCCTCTGCGCTCAGTGAGTATTATCTGTCCTCTGCGCTCAGTGAGTATTATCTGCCCTCTGCGCTCAGTGAGTATTCTCTGCCCTCTGCGCTCAGTGAGTATTACCTGCCCTCTGCGCTCAGTGAGTATTATCTGTCCTTTGCGCTCAGTGAGTATTATCTGTCCTCTGCTCTCAGTGAGTATTCTTGGTACTCTGCGCTCAGTGAGTATTATCTGTCCTCTGCGCTCAGTGAGTATTATCTGTCCTCTGCGCTCAGTGAGTATTATCTGTCCTCTGCGCTCAGTGAGTATTATCTGTCCTCTGCACACAGGCACAGTGAAGAGGAGTAAAATCATGTCCCCCCAGGAGCGACGCGTTGTGGCCTATCATGAGTCTGGCCACGCTTTGGTTGGTTGGCTCCTGGAGCACACTGAGGCTGTGATGAAGGTAAGCGCCTGTATCCAGAATTGCTGTACGTTTTGTGAAAATTAGTTTGTGTAATGTTACATCTTCATGCTCTGGCCTGCCTCTCTCAGCTGTTTGGGGAATGAGGACTCCATGGCTTCAGTACACGGATCTGCCCTGCAGGGGGAGAGAATGGCCATGTTTCCAGGCTTTCTCTGCTGCCTGTTCTCAGAGTGATGAGGCCATAGATTACCCATAGTGCCAGATTGGCTTGTCCTGTTCTTCCGGAGCTCACAGATAAAACATTCAGAAAGTGAGGCAAAGAATGGTTTGAGCCATGGCTCCTTAGGCATGGCTCATAGCTATGACTAAAATGCCATGTTTTCTCCGATACGCATGGGCAGTATGGTGGCGTAGTGGTTAGCGCTCTTGCCTTGCAGCGCTGGATTCCCGGTTTGAATCCCAGCCAGGGCACTATCTTCCTGGTGTTTGTATGTTCTCCCTGTGGGTTTCCTCAGGGCACTCTGGTTTCCTCCCACATCCCAAAAAACATACAGATAACTTAATTGGCTTCCCCCTAAAATTGCCCCTAAATTACAATACATACACTACACAGTACATATAGACATAGGACTGTGGTAGGGATTAGATTGTGAGTTACGCTCGGAATCCACAATGAGATTTTTCAGCAGATTTACTGTCCGACCGATTGTTTTTCTAATCGATTTCCATTCACTTCTATGAGAAATCGATCGTAAATAAGACCGGACCTGTCGGAAATTATCTATCGAACCATCTATCTGGCAAAAAATCTCATAGTGTATTCCCAGCATTAGTGACAAGACAATATACTCTGTAAAGCGCTGTGGAGGATGTCGACTCTGTATAATACTTAATAATAATACGCGTGCGCTTTTGATCTTTTGTCCATTGATGTCACAAAAAAATTTGAGGTTTAACGAACCTCACAGTGCAGCGGGATATCTTCCTTTCAAATACTGAGATGGCAACACTCCTCCTCTAGGCTTCGGCCACAGAGCTTTCAAACGACGTCTTGCACCCACTTTATGAAATCGACAATCGTACTGCGGCTGGGAGGGAGGCTGGTGATGCCCAAATTCAGCAAGAACTGGCATCTAAAAGCACCGAACAGAGATCACGGGACGGTTCTGACCCACCTGTGCTTCCTTTACTGCTGGACTAGAGGACTGAAAATGTGTCGGCAAACACTTCAGACAGCAACCACAAGGGGGAGCATAATGATTTAGGAGCAGTACAAAGCTAGTCCAGTAGATATATTACTGTACATTAGATGTGTACTGGCATTATTATTAAACACTATTAATACAACACTAACTTATTGAGCAGTGCTGTTACATGATACACAAAATAGTGATGTTACACTGTAGGTATAAATATAGCAAACGTGTCACTGAGTCCATATGGCGGGGTAGAAGTGCACATGGTAAGGAGGGCCCTGCTGAATAGGCTTACAATCTAAGGGGTGGAAGAAGGGACACATGGGAGGGTGGGGTGTAAGTCCAAGGGAGGGGGGGGGGGAATAATGAAGATGGTGGGTAAGCAATTGTGAACAGATACAATTTACCTGGCTGCCCTGCTGATCCTCAGCTTTTGGTGTGGCCGGTCCACCACCGTCACCTGAACGTTTTAAACTTTTTAGCATATTTCTATCCTTTTGGCGCCTCTGTATATCCTTATATCAAGTTTCCCACCCCAGGTGGAAGGGTGGTACACCCTCTTATCTTCTATCTACAGAGAGCGACATCTTAGTCCTGAGTGGGGAAAGACCTAATCTCCCCACCTGCCTATACAGTGGTTGCCTCAGGGGTAACCCAGGTTTGTAAGTATAATACTTACGATTCATTAATCCTCCCTGTTCCAATACATACTACACAATTGGCCTCAATTCACTAAGCTTATCTCTTGTCTTTAATAACTTTTCTAGAGTGGTCACCATGGTGATGCAGCATGTAGTATTCAGGAAACATTTTACCTCAGGCAAACCTAAAGTTAACTCTTCTGTCTTTAAGTTAAAGGGACTCCGAGCTCACAATAAAAAAGAAAGTTGAACTCACCTGGGGCTTTCTCCAGCCCAGTGCTGGTCGGGAGGTCCCACGACGGCGTCCTGGCTCCTCTCCAACACCCCGATCCGGAATGGCATCACGGCGGCCGGCGTGAAAGTACTGCGCATGCGCGCTTTAATCGCGCATGCGCAGTACTTTCACGCCGGCCGCCGTGATGACGCGAGGCGGCCGGCGTGTGACGTCATCCGCGTCATACGCGGAAGGAGCAGCCCGACACTCGGGAGAGTGTCGCCCGGGCTGCGGCCTGTCAGCCATTCCGGATCGGGGTGTTGGAGAGGAGCCAGGACGCCGTCGTGGGACCTCCCGACCAGCACTGGGCTGGAGAAAGCCGCAGGTGAGTTCAACTTTCTTTTTTATTGTGAGCTCGGAGTCCCTTTAACTCTTCAATCCTTAAAATAACTCCAGAATTCTAAAGTTAAAGACAGGCTGTTAACTGCGTGTGAAAATAACTACAGAGGAGGTAACTTAAGGAATGAAGAGATATAATTCTCTCACTGTGTGGAGGTAAGTTTTCTCTTCCCATAAATACAGACTGTGTGTAACTCGTCTGTGTACACATGCAGGGATTCCAGTGTCAGTTCCTGTTTGTGGCCTATTCTTATAGAACCGTCACTGAATACGTTTGAATCAAGCAAAATAGGCTGCACTCCCTTGAAGCTAAGGCAGCTGCCCTGTCCTGGGATACGTGAGACACAACATTTGTCAGGGTGTCTGGTTCTTCTAGACTGAGTGCTGTGCACACTCCTGTGACTGCTGGTAGAGATACTATGATGATTGTGCGTTACTCGTCACACACTGAGGAACGCTGACGCTGTGGTATTGTTGCAGCACGGTGACTGTGGGCTTATCTTCCGCAGGTGTCCATCGCTCCCAGGACGAACGCGGCGCTGGGCTTTGCTCAAATCTTGCCTCGGGAGCAGTTCCTGTACACCAAGGAGCAGCTGTGTGAGCGGATGTGTATGGCCCTGGGGGGCCGGGTCGCTGAGGTCATCACCTTCAACCAGGTCACAACCGGTAAATGATGGAAGACCCGCCTCTAATCCTGCAGTGTATTTACATGTTGCGGCTTTCACGGGAAATGTCATCCTTTGCATATTATACTGTAAGCGAACTAGCAATGCCCTTATGTCTCCCCAATCTCCATTATTTTCGTCATTTAAAGAGGATGTGTCGCGAAAACCTTAAAATTCAACACACATACAAATAACAAGTACATATCCTCCTGAGTAAAATGAGCCATAAATTACTTTTCACCTGTGTTGCTGTTACTTGCAGTAAGTAGTAGAAATCTGACATTACCGACAGGTTTTGGGCTAGTCCATCTCTCCTTTATAAAGACACCCCTTGAAAAAGATTTATAAAAAGATACTGGCCAGCCTCCGTGCTCACCATACACTTTTTTGGCAGTTGGATGGAGCAACTGTCATTCACTAAGTGCTTTTGAAAATAAAGAAAACCCTGAGAACCCCCATGAGCAGATGGGCTAGTACAAAACCTGTCGATAATGTCAGATTTCTACTACCTACTGTAAGTGACAGCAACATAGGAGAAAAGTACTTTATGGCTCATTTTTACCCTGGAAGAAACGTACTTCTTATTTGTTTATGTTTGCATGTATTTTAAATTTTAAGATTTTCGCGACAGAGATCCTTTAACCCTCTGCACTCAAGACACTCACAGCAAGCTCCAGTAGGAGTGGCAGAAACAGCACAGAGGGGCCCAGGAGAACATAATGAATAGAATGGTATGCTTTTTATTGTAAGAATTTTACAGTACAGATTCTCTTTAACGGAAACCTGAGATGGGCTCAGAGAAAATAAATTACATGTACCTGGGGCTTCCTCCAGCCCCGGTAGACAGTCCAGTCTACGGCTTCTATTCTCAGGAATGTGTCTCTGCAGATAGGTCACTGTGACCTGGGGGGTGGAGCTGTATACTCATTTAGTGATTGGTTGTTGTGCAGGAGCTCAGGATGACCTGAGGAAGGTGACCCGGGTGGCGTATGACATGGTGAAGCAGTATGGGATGGTGCCCAGCATTGGACAAGTTTCCTTCCCAGATAGTGAGAAGACGGGCATTGGAAGACGACCCTTCAGCCAGGGTCTTCAGGAAATGATGGATTATGTGAGTATTAATGGATGAGGGTGCTCCCTCCTCTCATGTGGTGGTTGCAGCTGTGGAAGTGCCGCTCTCTGAGGCTTATAGGCTTTGTAAGTCTTAAGGTGGCCATACACTGGTCGATTTGCCATCAGATTCGACCAACAGATAGATCCCTCTCTGATCAAATCTGATCAGAGAGGGATCGTATGGCCACCTTTACTGCAAACAGATTGTGAATCGATTTCAGCATGAATCCGATCACAATCTGTGGAGCTGCCCGCCAGCTATACGTTACCTGATCCGGCCGGCGCGACTCCCCCGGACTGTCTTCTTCTCCGCGCTGGTCTCCGGTCCCGCTGGCTTGCTTCACTGAACTTCCTGTCCAGGGGAAGTTTAAACAGTAGAGTGCACTCTACTGTTTAAACTTCCTGCTGGGACAGGAAGTTCAGTGAAGCTGGAGCCCGGAGTGGAGAAGAAGACAGCGGAGACCGGGGGAGTCGTGCCGGTGTTGTGTCTGATTACGCTGCCTGTGGATTTGCGCTGCCCCGCATGCGCAGAAGGAGACTGTGCGGTCACATTTCCCATTTCATAATGCTGCTGATAGTAACACAATAAATATCTCCGCTTCCACATATCCTACACTCCTCAAATTTTCAGGGTAGGGAAGGGATCCCCCGAACTACCTCTATACCAAATTGCATATATATCTCCTGAACCAGTGGGGCTAGGGGGCTGCAATTTGGCATATAGGTAGTACGGGGGATCCTCTCCCTTCCCTAAAAATTTGAGGCGTGTAGGATGTGTGGAAGCGGAGATATTTATTATGTTACCATCAGCAGCATAATTAACTTCACACTGCGCATGTGTGCTACTCACTGTGGAGGGGAGCTTCCGGGCAGCGCAATCAGACATTACACCGGCCCGGAACAGGTAATGTATCTCCGCTGTATTGCGTCGGTCGTCGGGCATTCGAACGCCGCTATCGACGCACTCCTGACCCGCCGGCGATCGAGAAAAATCTTCCGCACGGACGGATTGACGGGAACGATGGATTTCGGACGGAAATCAATCGTTCTGTCAGCGTTTACGCGACTATTTCACAGCAGATTCGATCACAGTGATCGAATCTGCTGTATATCAGCGGGAAAAATCATTTGGTGTATGGGCCCCTTAAAGCCTCATCTACACGGGTAGATGAGGCTGCAATCCGGCGGCTCGATTAGCGTCCCCGCGCGTGCGCCGCATTCGATTCCCCGCTCGTCCCCGCCGGCGCCGCTTATCTTCTGCTCGATTCCCTGCCATTGTCCCCTCGCGGGGAGCGAGCAGGGAATCGGCAGTGGCAAGATCCGTCCTGTCGGATCTTATCAATCGAGCCGCATCAGCGTGTAGATGCAGCTTAAAGCAGTTTTAAAGGATTGTTACCTGCTTATCCACCCACTTTCCTTTATTTGATGCCATTTGTGTAATGTGGACTGCAATGTAATCTTACATCCACTTAAAGCAAACCTGAACCAGAAAGAAACTGATGAAAACACAATTGTCACTAGTTCTACTCCTAAATAGGACTTTCCCCAGGATTTCCATGGTTCGTATTTTCCACTTTGTCTGTTTTATTGTTTTTCCACAGCTTCATTTATGATCTTCTGCCCCTCCCCTCCCTTTTTCCCTCCTGAAAGACAAATCTATAACTTCCTAGCTGTATGTTCAGTATGAGTGTCCTTCTGTCCCACACATGCCCCCTCATGCCCTGCTCTGACTGCAGCGCTGTACACATGGCCCTCCTGCCCCGCCCAACCGTTTGGGTGGAGCATGCAGGAAGTGCGGTTGGATGGTGGGTGTGACATCCAGAGAATTGGCCGTGCAGTGCAGCTCACCCCCAGCTACTAAATAGTGGTTTTGAAAAAACTAACTGCCAATCAGTTATAAGTTTCATCAGTCATGTGACTGCCCTTCATGCAAAATGTTGGGGTCCCTCGCCCCAGTCTTTGCCTTTTTGGATTCCTCTCCAGGCCACACTCGCCTCAAAAGACAAACCATGAGGAGGCAGCGACATGGCGACTGTGCCCCTCCCACAATTACTGCCACCTGATCCCAGGATCCAGTGCATAGGATTGTGAGAGACGGCCTTCGTCATAGAAAACAGCAGGAAGCAGGGTGACCCAGGGCCGCCATCAGAAATGTTGGGCCCCTCACACATCATCAGGCCTGGGCCCACCCACTGGCTGCTGTGCCTGCCCACTAGCCACCCCACCACTGTGCCTGCCAGTAAGAGCTTTCAAAGGGTTAAGGATACCTTAGTGGAAAATAAAATAACGGCAGGAGCAGGCATGTTTAGTGGGCTCTCCTCATGCCCACTGCTACCCCCTTCTCCTCTGTCCCCCTCAGTTAGTCAGTAGCGACTCTCCAAACTTACTTCCAGGTTGGGGTGGTTGCGGCTTTCCTGCTTGGCGCTGCTTGGCGAAGCATATCCTTGTATCCATTCACGCAGCCGGGGGGGTGTGGTCTGCGCAGGTGCACTACTTATTTGTGATGTCACAACTACCAAATGCGCCTGTGCAGAGCGCTCCTGGACGTCTGTATAGCAAACTGCGCGGGGAGCGATGGGGAAATACTGTATCCGAGTCAGCCATCCTGACCTGGGAGGGGTGAGGGCAGCATCATTGACATTACAAGGTATTTTTTTTATGATGTTCTCGCCTCGTGTGTCCTTTTTAATGCCAACGTGTTGGAGGGCTTGGGCCCCTCACTCTAGTGTCAGTTGTCCCCCCCTGATGGCTGCCCTCGGGTGACCGCTACATTTCCGCCCCCGAGAAGTCATGGCGGTAAACCATGGTCAGCTTCCCTTTTTTGTGTGCTACAAAGTTTGTGTTTCCATGCCGCTGGAAGGTCAGGAGCGCGGTGTCTGGGCTGCAGCTCCCTCTAGCAGTGATCTGCAAACTTGGCTTTCCAGCTGTTAAAGGAAAACTTAAGTCAAATATAAAAAATGATTTTTACTCACCCGGGGCTTCCCTCAGCCCCCCGAAGCTGGATGGTGCCCTCACAGCCCCGCTCCAATCGTCCTGTCCCCGCCGGCGGCTACTTCCGGGTTCGGCGACAGCCGCCGACAGGCTGGGAACGCGGCTGATTTTTTTTTTATATGTTATACGCTATAGCAGCATAGAGGGTGATATAGCGGCTGGGAACGCGGAAAATCAGCCGCGTTCCCAGCCTGTCGGCGGCTGTCGCCGAACCCGGAAGTAGCCGCCGGCAGGGACAGGACGATCGGAGCGGGGCTGTGAGGGCACCATCCAGCTTCGGGGGGCTGAGGGATGCCCCGGGTGAGTAAAAATCATTTTTTATATTTGACTTAAGTTTTCCTTTAAGGAACTACAAGTCCCACAATGCATTTGCCTTTATGAATCATGACTGTGGCTGTCAGGCTCCCGCAATGCATTGTGGGACTTGTAGTTCCTTAACAGCTGGAGAGACAAGTTTGCAGATTGCTGCAGGGGCAGCTCAGCAGATTTATATTAGACATGGTGAATCTGTGTGACTGACCTTACTGCTTCATACTCTTCTCTCCCATCAGGAAGCACAGCAGCTGGTGTCCTTGGCTTATAAACGCACAGAGCAGCTACTGCTGGACAACAGAGATAAGCTACAGATGGTGAGTATTGCACTCATTGGCCGGGGGGGGGGGGGTCTCCAGTAGGGAGCATCGGAAAGCTGTCTCATCCGTTCATGTAGGACCGGCAGTAAGCCCCTCCCCAGCATGTGCAGGATGGAGGTTTGTCTCTCCTGTGATCAGCTGACAGAGGAGGAGGAGCAATGGATAGTAGAGTGCTGTGTATCTGGCCAATGAGGAGAGTCATCCCTCTCTTCAGCCTTACATAAGCTGATAACTCTGCTCTCTCAGCCTGGAATAAAGCCTGGTACACACATCCAATTTTGATTGGCCAATCACTGACCAATTTTACCACCTCTATGTAGTATGAGGGTTTGCCGACACTGGATAGTGTACTGGTTAAGGGCTCTGCTTCTGACACAGGAGACCTGGGTCCAAATCTCGGCTGTGTCTGTTCAGTAAGCCAGCACCTATTCAATAGGAGACCTTGGGCAAGACTCCCTAACACTGCTACTGCCTATAGAGCGCGTCCTAGTGGCTGCAGCTCTGGCATAACACTGCTACTGCCTATAGAGCATGCCCCCTAGTGGCTGCAGCTCTGGCATAACACTGCTACTGCCTATAGAGCGCCCCCTAGTGGCTGCAGCTCTGGCCTAACACTGCTACTGCCTATAGAGCGCGTCCTAGTGGCTGCAGCTCTGGCCTAACACTTCTACTGCCTATAGAGCGCCCCCTAGTGGCTGCAGCTCTGGCCTAACACTGCTACTGCCCATAGAGTACGTCCTAGTGGCTGCAGCTCTGGCCTAACACTTCTACTGCCTATAGAGCGCCCCCTAGTGGCTGTAGCTCTGGCCTAACACTGCTACTGCCTATAGACCACCCCCTAGTGGCTGCAGTTCTGGCCTAACACTGCTACTGCCTATAGAGTACGTCCTAGTGGCTGCAGCTCTGGCCTAACACTGCTACTGCCTATAGAGCACGTCCTAGTGACTGCAGCTCTGGCCTAACACTGCTACTGTCTATATAGCACCCCTAGTGGCTGCAGCTCTGGCCTAACACTGCTACTGCCTATAGAGCACGTCCTAGTTGCTGCAGCTCTGGCCTAACACTGCTACTGCCTATAGAGCGTGTCCTAGTGGCTGCAGCTCTGGCGCTTTGAGTCCGCCAGGAGAAAAGCGCGATATAAATGTCCTGTGTGTCTTGTCTTGACCAACACGATCTGCTCGTAGTATTCAATATCGGTTGACACTCACACTGCATGGAGGTGTTAAAGTAGGTCAGTGATTTGAAAGTGTGTACCAGGCTTCAGGGTGCCCATTCATTATTCTATTCCTAAAATTGATATACAGCTAATTCAATCATAATGATCAAATCTGGCCGATATCGTTTCCGCAACATGGGTTGGTAGCCTGGTGGGTGGGTGCTTAGGTAGGTAGCCTGGTGGGTAGGTAGGTAGGTAGCCAGGTAGGTAGGTAGGAAGGTAGGTAGCCGGGTGGGTGGCTGGGTAGCCAGGTGGGTGGCTGGGTAGGTAGCTAGGTGGGTAGGTAGCTGGGTGGGTAAGGTAGCCTGGTGGGGGGTAGGTTGGTAGCCTGGTGGGTGGGTGGGTAGGTAGCCTGGTGGGTGGGTAGTTAGGTAGCCGGGGTGGGTGGTTAGGTAGCCTGGTGGGTAGGTAGCTAGGTGGGTAGGTAGCCGGGTGGGTAGGTAGGTAGCCTGGTGGGTAGGTAGCCTGGTTGGTGGGTGGTTAGGTAGCCGGGTGGGTGGGTTGGTAACTAGCCCGGTAGGTAGGTAGCCAGGTGGGTAGGTAGCCAGGTGGGTGGGTAGGTAGGTAGCCTGGTGGGTGGGTAGGTACCCTGGTTCGCGGGTGGGTGGATAGTTAGCCTGGTAGTTAGCCAGGTGAGTGGGTAGGTAGGTTGCCGGGTAGGTAGGTAGCCGGGTGGGTAGCTATCCGGGTGGGGGGCCCGACTCCGATCCTCCCTCACCTCGGGGGGGGGGGCCTCCCGGTATGCGCGGCGGGAGAGCGGCAAATACAGGAAGTCTCCGGGGCTCCAGCAAGCGCTAGAGGTTCAGCCGCTTGGTCTCCGATGTCTCTCTCCTCTGTATACTGCTCGCTACTTCCTGGTTTAGTAGCGAGCGATATACAGAGGCGGAGACCAAGCGGCTGAACCTCTAGCGCGTGATGGAACGCCGGAGACTTCATATGTTTGCCGCTCTCCCACCGCATGAGGGGGGGCCCCGAGGTGAAGGGGGGAGGATAGGAGTCGGGGCCCCCCAGGAAAAATAATAATAATAATTAAAAAAACAAACAAAAAAACAGAAGTACTTAATGGGCCCCTGAAGCAACGGAACTTCAGGGGCCCTTGTGCGGCTGCACGGCCGTATATCCGCCCCTGATCTACATACTCATGGCTTAGATGAAGTCAGAGGATGTAGATATACTGTAGTGGTGGATAAAGTGGTAAAAGATGCTCTGTAGTGACTTATAGTAGAGTGCAGGAAATTATTTAGGAGTATGGTAATTTTCCTGGTTTCAGCCTGTATATATTGCTGTATATTGAATGTGGCCCTTCCCTCCCTAGGCTGTTTAGCTGTTCTGGTAGACCAGGTATATTTTCTACTGGATTTAGAACTCAGTAAATGAACAGAGATCTCCTGGCAGGACTAAAGATTTAACCACCTGTGATTAATTTCAGAATGTAAATCAAGGAGAGGAAAGATTTCACAATGGGCAAACACTAAACTTATGAAATGAATATGGTGAAAAAAAAGCAATTGTATTAATTACATTATTTTCACTGCAGTTCCTCTTAAAGTGGGTTCCTAATTCTGTCTTCACAGTTGGCCAGTGCTCTGTTGGAAAAGGAAGTCATTAATTACAGTGACATAGAAGCCCTGATCGGTCCTCCTCCACACGGACCGAAAACGATGATTGCTCCGCAGAGCTGGATCGAGGCAGAGAAGGACCAACAGGACAACGGAGAGGAGGAGCAACCCAGAGCACCGCCTCCAAAAGATTTAGATGATGACACAAACCTGAGCCCAGCCTGAGCGCTGTACAGACCCTACTGGTTGCAGGAAATGGGCTGATCACATGACCTGAGTTCACCAATGATGGCTCAGGGCACAATAGCTGGAGGATTCTTCATTGTGTGTAATGAAGGAGCTTTCTGGACACTGGAAACTGATTACAGCGTGCCTTCCCCGCTCTGCCATGTTTATTGACTGATGGAGACTGCCATAGGTGACCGCCTGCTGTCATGCTGGTCCTCTGGCTATAACGTCTACCCCTCTGTCATACTACTTGTGGCCGAGTGACTTAAGGATTGTAGTATTATAATCAGAGGACCAACATTTTACACTAGTTATATGACAGATCTTCTTTAGATGACTTCACAATACAGGTAGTCCCCGATTAACGAACAAAATAGACTGTAGGCTCGTTCTTAACCTGAATCTGTTCTTAAGTCGGAACATTGTGCTATCTCTGTCCCCTGTACCTCCTTTGTTCCCTCTTGGGCCTCCAGTATCCCCCTGTGTCACCTCTGTCCTCTGTACCTGCTTATACAAGTTTTAAAAGCCATTTTTCTTTCAATTTTTTTTTTTATTTTATTATTAATTTTCTCAAAAACTACAAGTCCAATAGAAAAAAAAACAGTTGGACTTGTTCCCATGGAAACACAGAATCCATGCCGTTCGTAAGTCGGGGACTACCTGTACTCCCTTTGCTGTGTCTTTCTGGCTCAGCCCATGTTTTACGCATCGCTGGTTGTCTTGAATGATTTATGGAGCCCATGTGCTGGAATTGCCCTAACCTGATTGCAGCTGTCAGTCATGCAGAGCGGGTGGCATTCTCCTCAGGAGGGAAGCAGTGGCTATTTCTTCATATTGAGAACTGCAGGGCGACGTGCTGTCTCTGCACTCATTAACCCAGCATACAAGCTGGCATGTAGGAAACCAAACCTTCGCAATGGAACTTCAGCCACATTGCCAGACTGGGGCAGAGACTGCAGAGGGTCTCTCAGGTGGAGGGACAGACAGGTGGTGGATACTTTTTAGCAGCAGGGAGTGGTGTGAGGAAGCTCTGTTAAAGAGGAACTTTATCGAAAGGTAGCAGTGGGGGGGGGGGGGGGGGAAATAAATCCATACATTGCAAAGTGAGAAGTTTAAAAAAAATAAAATAGAAGAATGATCAGAAAATGAGTGACACTTGCCATGTAATGAGTTTGTTTGATACAGAGAGCCTCCAGGTCTTCATCTTCACTGCTGGCAGGCATGAAAAGACTTACTGGGTTGTCAGGTATTCTGTGCAGCAGAGGGGAGTTGGGCTCGCACCCCTGGGAGGTAATAGACTTCTGTACCCTACATTAGTGATGAGCTCACGAGCTGTCTTCTATGCGTTCCAAATGTCTTGCATGCATCCTATTGGACGCGTTGTAAGACTCACTACGCGCACTTCCTCTACCTGGCTTGAAGGAGGAAGTGCGTGTAGTGAGTCCGTCCAATAGGACGCGTGCAAGACAGTTGGAACGCATAGAAGACAGCGGACTTCTGGGTAAGTAACCCCCTCTCTCCCAGCCGCACACCTGAGGCAATCAAGCCTCATGTTGATCACGAATTCGAGTAGCTCACAAATCTCGAGCTCATCATTACCCTACATGAGATGAAGGGGCTCTCTAAATTTACTCTCAGATATTCCCGGCACAGATGAGCTAGTTCAGCGTCCTTCAACATACTGCTTATCCACTAACTAAATGAACCCTTTGGGGTTGTTTTACGGACAGGCCTGGGTTTATAACATTTAGTCTGCTGTCATAGAGCAGGAGTTTACAGTAGTCACCTGGGTTCTTTCAGGCCATAGTGAGAAGTGTCAAGCAGTTGATGGGTGTGGGTATATGGCTGCATAAATTATTCACACTATGACAGGGCAGGTGCGAGCACAGGGATCTCAGTATCTGACAGCATAAGGCTTGTGTTCACACTATGACAGGGCAGGTGCGAGCACAGGGATCTCAGTATCTGACAGCATAAGGCTTGTGTTCACACTATGACAGGGCAGGTGCGAGCACAGGGATCTCAGTATCTGACAGCATAAGGTTTGTGTTCACACTATGACAGGGCAGGTGCGAGTGCAGGGATCTCAGTATCTGACAGCATAAGGTTTGTGTTCACACTATGACAGGGCAGGTGCGAGCGCAGGGATCTCAGTATCTGACAGCGTAAGGCTTGTGTTCACACTATGACAGGGCAGGTGCGAGTGCAGGGATCTCAGTATCTGACAGCATAAGGCTTGTGTTCACACTATGACAGGGCAGGTGCGAGCGCAGGGATCTCAGTATCTGACAGCGTAAGGCTTGTGTTCACACTATGACAGGGCAGGTGCGAGCGCAGGGATCTCAGTATCTGACAGCGTAAGGCTTGTGTTCACACTATGACAGGGCAGGTGCGAGCACAGGGATCTCAGTATCTGACAGCGTAAGGCTTGTGTTCACACTATGACAGGGCAGGTGCGAGCACAGGGATCTCAGTATCTGACAGCATAAGGCTTGTGTTCACACTATGACAGGGCAGGTGCGAGCACAGGGATCTCAGTATCTGACAGCATAAGGCTTGTGTTCACACTATGACAGGGCAGGTGCGAGCACAGGAATCTCAGTATCTGACAGCATAAGGCTTGTGTTCACACTATAACAGGGCAGGTGCGAGTGCAGGCATCTCAGGCTACTATAGAGGATGCTGCACTATATACATAATTTGTGAACATGAAAAGATTATTTATACAAGACAATAGGATGCAGGGACTGGGACGGCTGAAAATAGTTGCTTTGGAGTTGTATATTTTGGATACACGTAATCATTTTGAATTAAATAATTTAAATTAAAATAGTCTTAATTTGTATGGCTGCTGCATGTTATATTGGCTTTACACACAATGCATTTCCCTCCAGCAAGACCCTCCCCCATACACACAATGCATTTCACTCCAGCAAGACCCTCCCCCATACACACGATGCATTTCACTCCAGCAAGACCCTCCCCCATACACATGATGCATTTCCCTCCAGCAAGACCCTCCCCCATACACATGATGCATTTCCCTCCAGCAAGACCCTCCCCCATACACACGCTGCATTTCCCTCCAGCAAGACCCTCCCCCATACACACGATGCATTTCACTCCAGCAAGACCCTCCCCCATACACATGCTGCATTTCACTCCAGCAAGACCCTCCCCCATACACACGATGCATTTCACTCCAGCAAGACCCTCCCCCATACACATGATGCATTTCCCTCCAGCAAGACCCTCCCCCATACACATGATGCATTTCCCTCCAGCAAGACCCTCCCTCATACACACGATGCATTTCACTCCAGCAAGACCCTCCCCCATACACACGATGCATTTCACTCCAGCAAGACCCTCCCCCATACACACGCTGCATTTCACTCCAGCAAATCCCTCCCCCATACACACAATGCATTTCACTCCAGCAAGACCCTCCCCCCATACACACGATGCATTTCCCTCCAGCAACACCCTCCCCCATACGCTGCATTTCACTCCAGCAAGACCCTCCCCCCATACACATGCTGCATTTCACTCCAGCAACTCCCTCCCCCATACACACGATGCATTTCACTCCAGCAAGACCCTCCCCCATACACACGATGCATTTCACTCCAGCAAGACCCTCCCCCATACCCACGATGCATTTCCCTCCAGCAAGACCCTCCCCCATACACATGATGCATTTCCCTCCAGCAAGACCCTCCCCCATACACACGATGCATTTCACTCCAGCAAGACCCTCCCCCATACACATGATGCATTTCCCTCCAGCAAGACCCTCCCCCATACACATGATGCATTTCACTCCAGCAAGACCCTCCCCCATACACATGATGCATTTCCCTCCAGCAAGACCCTCCCCCATACACATGATGCATTTCCCTCCAGCAAGACCCTCCCCCATACACACGCTGCATTTCACTCCAGCAAGACCCTCCCCCATACACACGATGCATTTCACTCCAGCAAGACCCTCCCCCATACACACGCTGCATTTCACTCCAGCAAATCCCTCCCCCATACACACGCTGCATTTCACTCCAGCAAGACCCTCCCCCATACACACGATGCATTTCACTCCAGCAAGACCCTCCCCCATACACACGCTGCATTTCACTCCAGCAAATCCCTCCCCCATACACACAATGCATTTCACTCCAGCAAGACCCTCCCCCCATACACACGATGCATTTCCCTCCAGCAACACCCTCCCCCATACGCTGCATTTCACTCCAGCAAGACCCTCCCCCTATACACATGCTGCATTTCACTCCAGCAACTCCCTCCCCCATACACACAATGCATTTCACTCCAGCAAGACCCTCCCCCATACACACGATGCATTTCCCTCCAGCAAGACCCTCCCCCATACACATGATGCATTTCCCTCCAGCAAGACCCTCCCCCATACACACGATGCATTTCACTCCAGCAAGACCCTCCCCCATACACATGATGCATTTCCCTCCAGCAAGACCCTCCCCCATACACATGATGCATTTCACTCCAGCAAGACCCTCCCCCATACACATGATGCATTTCCCTCCAGCAAGACCCTCCCCCATACACACGCTGCATTTCACTCCAGCAAATCCCTCCCCCATACACACGCTGCATTTCACTCCAGCAAGACCCTCCCCCATACACATGATGCATTTCCCTCCAGCAAGACCCTCCCCCATACACATGATGCATTTCACTCCAGCAAGACCCTCCCCCATACACATGATGCATTTCCCTCCAGCAAGACCCTCCCCCATACACATGATGCATTTCACTCCAGCAAGACCCTCCCCCATACACACGATGCATTTCACTCCAGCAAAACCCTCCCCCATACACACGATGCATTTCACTCCAGCAAGACCCTCCCCCATACACACGATGCATTTCCCTCCAGCAAGACCCTCCCCCATACACACGATGCATTTCACTCCAGCAAAACCCTCCCTCATACACACGATGCATTTCACTCCAGCAAGACCCTCCCCCATACACACGATGCATTTCACTCCAGCAAATCCCTCCCCCATACACACGATGCATTTCACTCCAGCAAATCCCTCCCCCATACACATGATGCATTTCACTCCAGCAAATCCCTCCCCCATACACATGATGCATTTCACTCCAGCAAATCCCTCCCCCATACACACGATGCATTTCACTCCAGCAAGACCCTCCCCCATACACACGATGCATTTCACTCCAGCAAGACCCTCCCCCATACACATGATGCATTTCACTCCAGCAAGACCCTCCCCCATACACAAGATGCATTTCACTCCAGCAAGACCCTCCCCCATACACAAGATGCATTTCACTCCAGCAAGACCCTCCCCCATACACATGATGCATTTCACTCCAGCAAATCCCTCCCCCATACACATGATGCATTTCCCTCCAGCAAGACCCTCCCCCATACACACGATGCATTTCACTCCAGCAAATCCCTCCCCCATACACACGATGCATTTCACTACAGCAAATCCCTCCCCCATACACACGATGCATTTCACTCCAGCAAGACCCTCCCCCATACACACAATGCATTTTACTCCAGCAAGACCCTCCCCCATACACACGATGCATTTCCCTCCAGCAAGACCCTCCCCCATACACACGATGCATTTCCCTCCAGCAAGACCCTCCCCCATACACACGATGCATTTCACTCCAGCAAGACCCTCCCCCATACACACGATGCATTTCACTCCAGCAAATCCCTCCCCCATACACACGATGCATTTCACTCCAGCAAGACCCTCCCCCAATACACACGATGCATTTCCCTCCAGCAAGACCCTCCCCCATACACATGATGCATTTCACTCCAGCAAGACCCTCCCCCATACACATGATGCATTTCACTCCAGCAAGACCCTCCCCCATACACATGATGCATTTCCCTCCAGCAAGACCCTCCCCCATACACACGATGCATTTCACTCCAGCAAATCCCTCCCCCATACACACGATGCTTTTCACTCCAGCAAATCCCTCCCCCATACACATGATGCATTTCACTCCAGCAAGACCCTCCCCCATACACACGATGCATTTCACTCCAGCAAGACCCTCCCCCATACACACGATGCATTTCACTCCAGCAAATCCCTCCCCCATACACACGATGCATGTCACTCCAGCAAAACCCATCTCTATACACACGATGCATTACACTCCAGCAAATCCCTCCCCCCATACACACGATGCATTTCCCTCCAGCAACACCCTCCCCCATACGCTGCATTTCACTCCAGCAAGACCCTCCCCCCATACACATGCTGCATTTCACTCCAGCAACTCCCTCCCCCATACACACAATGCATTTCACTCCAGCAAGACCCTCCCCCATACACACGATGCATTTCCCTCCAGCAAGACCCTCCCCCATACACATGATGCATTTCCCTCCAGCAAGACCCTCCCCCATACACACGATGCATTTCACTCCAGCAAGACCCTCCCCCATACACATGATGCATTTCCCTCCAGCAAGACCCTCCCCCATACACATGATGCATTTCACTCTAGCAAGACCCTCCCCCATACACATGATGCATTTCCCTCCAGCAAGACCCTCCCCCATACACACGCTGCATTTCACTCCAGCAAATCCCTCCCCCATACACACGCTGCATTTCACTCCAGCAAGACCCTCCCCCATACACATGATGCATTTCCCTCCAGCAAGACCCTCCCCCATACACATGATGCATTTCACTCCAGCAAGACCCTCCCCCATACACATGATGCATTTCCCTCCAGCAAGACCCTCCCCCATACACATGATGCATTTCACTCCAGCAAGACCCTCCCCCATACACACGATGCATTTCACTCCAGCAAAACCCTCCCCCATACACACGATGCATTTCACTCCAGCAAGACCCTCCCCCATACACACGATGCATTTCCCTCCAGCAAGACCCTCCCCCATACACACGATGCATTTCACTCCAGCAAAACCCTCCCTCATACACACGATGCATTTCACTCCAGCAAGACCCTCCCCCATACACACGATGCATTTCACTCCAGCAAATCCCTCCCCCATACACACGATGCATTTCACTCCAGCAAATCCCTCCCCCATACACATGATGCATTTCACTCCAGCAAATCCCTCCCCCATACACACGATGCATTTCACTCCAGCAAATCCCTCCCCCATACACACGATGCATTTCACTCCAGCAAGACCCTCCCCCATACACACGATGCATTTCACTCCAGCAAGACCCTCCCCCATACACATGATGCATTTCACTCCAGCAAGACCCTCCCCCATACACAAGATGCATTTCACTCCAGCAAGACCCTCCCCCATACACAAGATGCATTTCACTCCAGCAAGACCCTCCCCCATACACATGATGCATTTCACTCCAGCAAATCCCTCCCCCATACACATGATGCATTTCCCTCCAGCAAGACCCTCCCCCATACACACGATGCATTTCACTCCAGCAAATCCCTCCCCCATACACACGATGCATTTCACTACAGCAAATCCCTCCCCCATACACATGATGCATTTCACTCCAGCAAGACCCTCCCCCATACACACAATGCATTTTACTCCAGCAAGACCCTCCCCCATACACACGATGCATTTCCCTCCAGCAAGACCCTCCCCCATACACACGATGCATTTCCCTCCAGCAAGACCCTCCCCCATACACACGATGCATTTCACTCCAGCAAGACCCTCCCCCATACACACGATGCATTTCACTCCAGCAAATCCCTCCCCCATACACACGATGCATTTCACTCCAGCAAGACCCTCCCCCAATACACACGATGCATTTCACTCCAGCAAGACCCTCCCCCATACACATGATGCATTTCACTCCAGCAAGACCCTCCCCCATACACATGATGCATTTCACTCCAGCAAGACCCTCCCCCATACACATGATGCATTTCCCTCCAGCAAGACCCTCCCCCATACACACGATGCATTTCACTCCAGCAAATCCCTCCCCCATACACACGATGCTTTTCACTCCAGCAAATCCCTCCCCCATACACATGATGCATTTCACTCCAGCAAGACCCTCCCCCATACACACGATGCATTTCACTCCAGCAAGACCCTCCCCCATACACACGATGCATTTCACTCCAGCAAGACCCTCCCCCATACACACGATGCATTTCACTCCAGCAAATCCCTCCCCCATACACACGATGCATGTCACTCCAGCAAAACCCATCTCTATACACACGATGCATTACACTCCAGCAAATCCCTCCCCCATACACACGTTGCATTTCACTCCAGCAAGACCCTCCCCCATACACATGATGCATTCGCCGGACTGCAAGGAACGGTCTCCAAACCCTCAGGTCCTTTCACACTGGTGCGGTGATGTTACTGTACCCCACCGCAGCCCAATGAAAGTCTATGGGGCTGTTCATACTGACGCGGCGCGATGCAACGGGTAGTGACGTGCTGCAGACTGGAAGTCATGTGACTTCCTGTTTGCCACGAATTCTCAGTGTGAAACCGACCTCAATGAAGTCACCTGTATTCATCCCTCCCCCATACACACGATGCATTTCACTCCAGCAAATCCCTCCCCCATACACACGATGCATTTCACTACAGCAAATCCCTCCCCCATACACACGATGCATTTCACTCCAGCAAGACCCTCCCCCATACACACAATGCATTTTACTCCAGCAAGACCCTCCCCCATACACACGATGCATTTCCCTCCAGCAAGACCCTCCCCCATACACACGATGCATTTCCCTCCAGCAAGACCCTCCCCCATACACACGATGCATTTCACTCCAGCAAGACCCTCCCCCATACACACGATGCATTTCACTCCAGCAAATCCCTCCCCCATACACACGATGCATTTCACTCCAGCAAGACCCTCCCCCAATACACACGATGCATTTCCCTCCAGCAAGACCCTCCCCCATACACATGATGCATTTCACTCCAGCAAGACCCTCCCCCATACACATGATGCATTTCACTCCAGCAAGACCCTCCCCCATACACATGATGCATTTCCCTCCAGCAAGACCCTCCCCCATACACACGATGCATTTCACTCCAGCAAATCCCTCCCCCATACACACGATGCTTTTCACTCCAGCAAATCCCTCCCCCATACACATGATGCATTTCACTCCAGCAAGACCCTCCCCCATACACACGATGCATTTCACTCCAGCAAGACCCTCCCCCATACACACGATGCATTTCACTCCAGCAAGACCCTCCCCCATACACACGATGCATTTCACTCCAGCAAATCCCTCCCCCATACACACGATGCATGTCACTCCAGCAAAACCCATCTCTATACACACGATGCATTACACTCCAGCAAATCCCTCCCCCATACACACGTTGCATTTCACTCCAGCAAGACCCTCCCCCATACACATGATGCATTCGCCGGACTGCAAGGAACGGTCTCCAAACCCTCAGGTCCTTTCACACTGGTGCGGTGATGTTACTGTACCCCACCGCAGCCCAATGAAAGTCTATGGGGCTGTTCATACTGACGCGGCGCGATGCAACGGGTAGTGACGTGCTGCAGACTGGAAGTCATGTGACTTCCTGTTTGCCACGAATTCTCAGTGTGAAACCGACCTCAATGAAGTCACCTGTATTCATCTCTTTATTAATTCTCCTTTACAGCCTTAAAGGGATCTTTAAGCCTAAAATCAGTTTTACTCACCTGGGGCTTCTACCAGCCACCCTGTGCCCTCGCAGTCACTTACGGACCCTCCTGTCCCCCGCCGCCAGTTAGTGTCGTTTTCGGCTGACAGGCTTCCTGCGCAGGCCTGGCCACGGGTCTTCTTCGCGTTCCCGTCTGCAATAGCACTATTGTGGACAGGAACATGAAGAAGACTACGCGTTGAAACTAGCTGGCGGCGGTGGACCGGAGGATCTGAGAGTGACTATGAGGGCACGGGGCGGCTGCAGGGGGCTGGTAGAAGCCCCAGGTGAATAAAATTTATTTTGGTACTTATGTATTATACCGTCTGAAGACTTTGGCAGTTCCTTGTTTAAGTTCTGTTTGCTCCACTACCAAAATTTAACCCTTTTTGAAAAGCTGAAAGTCCTGGCTTTCCATTACACCAGGTCCCGTGTCAGTGTAATGCTCTGTTGCCAAGTTAAAGGGTTTTTGAAGGAGGGGTGTCCGCTGCATCTTGAGAGGTGAAGAGGGTGCATAGCTGAGCTGCTCCTTCATCTTAATAGAGTCTCCAGCCCCGGCCAGTAACACAGAGACAGGTCAGGAGGGTGTATAGCTTGTCTGCTCCTTCTTCATAGAATCTCCAGCCCCGGCTAGTAACACACAGAGAGAGGTCAGGAGGGTGTATGGCTTGTCTGCTCCTTCATCTTAATAGAGTCTCCAGCCCCGGCCAGTAACACAGAGACAGGTCAGGAGGGTGTATAGCTTGTCTGCTCCTTCTTCATAGAATCTCCAGCCCCGGCTAGTAACACACAGAGAGAGGTCAGGAGGGTGTTTGGCTTGTCTGCTCCTTCTTCATAGAGTCTCCAGCCCCGGCTAGTAACACAGAGACAGGTCAGGAGGGTGTATGGCTTGTCTGCTCCTTCTTCATAGAGTCTCCAGCCCCGGCCAGTAACACACAGAGAGAGGTCAGGAGGGTGTATGGCTTGTCTGCTCCTTCATCTTAATGGTCTCCAGCCCCGGCCAGTAACACAGAGACAGGTCAGGAGGGTGTATAGCTGGACTGCTCCTTCTTAATAGAGTCTCCAGCCCTGGCCAGTAACACACAGAGAGAGGTCAGGAGGGTGTATAGCTTGTCTGCTCCTTCTTCATAGAATCTCCAGCCCCGGCCAGTAACACAGAGAGAGGTCAGGAGGGTGTGTAGCTTGTCTGCTCCTCAGTCTTCTGTAATGATACCCCTGTGCTACAGAAGACCACCTCCCGGGGGCGCTGCTGATCATCAATGTCGGGTTTGTCCGGTACTTCTGCAATCACGCTTTGAGCAGCCAAGATGCAGGAGACACTCCTCCTTCAAAACCCTATAACTTGGCAACGGAGCATTACACTGACACGGGATCTGGTGTAATGGAAAGCCGAGACTTTCAGCTTTTTAAAAAGGGTTAAACGCTCCTAATGCAAGTCAATGGGCAATAAAAAAACGCATCAGTTTGCAATGGGCGTTTTTTCAAATGCTGGTTTTGGTGCATATTTTTCCAAAACGCATTAGAAATGCACATAATGAAAGTCAGTGCTGAAGCAAGGGCATTGCGTTTTATTGCATTTGTTATGCGTTTTGTATGTTTTTTTTTTGTTTTTTTTTCATGCGTTACTTTAAAAAAAAAAGAAGTTTGATGATTTTCCGCTTCCTGTTGTCTTCCTAGTGATTTGCATAAAACGCATCCAAAATGCAATGCAAATGCATATCCATTTTATATATGTGAACCGCAAACACATGAACTACTAGCCGATGGGCGTGGCCACGCCGGTAGCCCCTGGACTGCCTAATGCCGACCGGCGTAAAGTCCAGGGGCTTCAGTTTGCAGGAGATTGCGCGCGCATCTCCTACTTGGTAGGCGGAGCTCCTCCTTCAGTCTCTCAGCAGTGATCGCCGCTCGGAGACTGTTAGATGGTGAAACCGCTGTCTAATTAGCAGGTACAGCGCTGCGATGTACAGCAGCGCTGTACTGGGGACAGCCGTGTGACACTACTGTCCCCTCCAGAGGCACAGGGGTGATCGGCTGTCATAGGCTGAAGCCTATGACAGCTGATCACAGGTATTGGCTGGGGGAGGGAGGAGTGTAAAATAAAAATAAAAAAGGCAGATTTCTAAAAAAAAAAAAAAAAAGAAAAAACAACATGGGGGGGGGGGCAATCAGACCCCACCAACAGAAACCTCTGTTGGTGGGGAGAAAAGGGGGGGGGGGATTACTTGTGTGCTGTGTTGTGCGACCTTGCAGCTTGGCTTTAAGGCTGCAGTGGCCTATTTTAGAAAAAATGGCCTGGTCTTTTGGGGGGTAAAGCTTGTGGTCTTTAAGTGGTTAAAATGCACACAACACACAAGAAAAACACGTGTGGGAGAAACCACAAACGCACTTAAAAAGCATATGCTGCAAAACACAACTTTTACCGGACTGTCTAGTGTGTTCCTACCCTGACAGAGGGAGCTCTCGGTATACAGAGGATGTGGGGGTGACCTATCAGTGCTCAGACCATACTCCACACGCTGCATCAAATTGGTCTGCATGTCTGTCGTCCCAGAAGGAAGTCTCTTCTAAAGATAATGCACAAGAAAGCCTGAAAACAGTTTGCTGAAGACAAGCAGACCAAGCCTGGTACACACATCCAATTTTGTTTGGCCAATTTACCACTTCCCTGTATTATGAAGGTTTACCTACCCAATCAGTTCATAGTATTCAAAATCTGTTGGCACTCCTACTATACAGAGGTAGTAAAATTGATTAGTGGCCAATCAAAATTGGATGTGTGTATGCACCTTCAGGACATGGATTACTGGAACCATGTCCTGTGGTCTGATGAGACCAAGATAAACGTATTTGGTTCAGATGGTGTCAAGAGTGTGTGGCAGTAACCGAGTGAGGAGTACAAAGATAAGTGTGTCCTGCCTACAGTGAAGCCTGGTGGTGGGAGTGTCATGGTTTGGGGCTGCATGAGTGCTGCCGACACTGGGATCCTATGAATCCTATGAATGCCAATACTGGAGCAGAGCATGATTCCTTCCCTTTGGAGTTGATATATTTGAATACTACCAAGTAGCCAAGTTTCCGAACACACCTCCAAGACCACCTCTACCCTGCTAAAGAAAGTGAGGACAGTGGTGCTGGACTGGCCAAGCTTGTCTCAAGATCGAAAGAGAAAGCAGAACCGCGCCAATGTTTATCATCTAAAGACTGCAGCTGAGAGAAAACAGTGTCCAATGTTCAAGTAACAATGTAACTGAATCAGCGCAGGCCACAAGTAGGTATGTGATACATTTCCACTGTGCTTCATATCTGGGGTATCAGGCCAATGAGTGAATCCCAGCACCCAGAAGGAAAAAGGCTTAGCAGCCAATAACAACCTGCGTTATGAGGTTGTATACATAGCATGAGGCTCCCGGTGTTCCAACTGCGTTAAGTCGTCCTCCAGATAGCATCAGTGGAAGATCGATAATCGTCTATAAAAATGATTTAAAAAACTGCAGTAATAAGTGTGGACCGCTTTATTAAAGGACACCCGAGGTGAAAATAAATTAATGAAATAAACGATCGTATCTATCTTCCTTCTCCTAAAAATGACTTTAAGATATTCCACCATTTTATTTTATGTTTAAATCTACTTTTTAAGCTTTAACTGGTTTATTGTTTTTGTTCAGTGACACATTCATGCTGCTATGGCTATCTCTTTATTATTTTAAACAGTAAAAGAGCTATACTGTGAGGACTGAGGAAACGTGGAAAAGCCGCCGCAAGGGCTCAGAGTGAGGCGGCTGTTTCCGCGTCTAACATGGCGGAACAACGCGAAGAAACTGCCGCATGGGCAGAGCGGTGGAGTCCGTGTTGGATGCAGCGGATTGCGTGCATAGCAATACTGCTGACATTGTGGTTGGACGCGGGGAAGCCGCCGCTTGCTTGGTGAGCGGGGCGGCGGCCCCCGCGCCTGAGTCAGCGGATGCATTGCAAGACATGTCTGGGGTGGCTGGGACTGCTAGTCCACACAGGTTCAGAAGGACGCGCACGCGCGCTGAGAGGCAGAGCTTATATGACAGCCAGAGAAGAGTCAGCTGACCAAGCGGGTCAGCTGACATTTTCACCGCCTTCCATTGGTCCAGCACTTAGGGGAGGCGCTGGTGAGCGCTATAGTATATATACTGGATGCTGGTCATTTCTCTGGTGTCTGCCGTTGCAATCACTACGTGGTAGCACTCAGACCTTGTCTGTATCTGTGTTCTAGCATAGTTTCCAAAGGTGTTGATGATCAAGGAACTCACACCTTAGCATTAGGAATATTGAATTGTATTATTTGTTATGACCTTCTGCCTGCCTGACTATTCCTCTGAACTCTGATTCTGTACCTTGCTATTTCTGATATCCTGTTGCCAAACTCTGCTCGTTCCTGGACTCTGTATTTGCCTCCTGATTCTGTACCTTGCTATTCTGATACTCTGTTGCCAAACCCTGCCTGTTTATTGGATTCCGTATCTGTCTCCTGAATCTGTACCTTATCTGTCTGTGTGTTAACGACCTGGCTTGCCGACCTCGAGAACTGGCCTTACCGTTAGAGGCAGTTCTCAGATCTGTTAGTGACACCCTCTCTCTCTGGTGTCACTCACGCTCTGTCCTTCCTACTCTCAGCCTAGCTCCTCCCCTGGGAGAGTCTAGGCCATCGGAAGGAACATACTTCTGTGCAGTACTCAAAGTATACTGTTGCATCTAACACTCACTTGTTATCTCAGGTGTCCAGAGGTTAGTAGATATATCTGATTATCGGTGATACTGCAGATCACCAATAATCGGGTATATTCTGTATTCTCGGTGATACTGCAGTTCACCGGTAGTCAGACCCTCTCTGTGTTACACCGATCGTTACATATACATTACTGACGTGGTGCTGTGGATTCTTCGCAATAGATTTTATTTGACTCATTTGGCTATTGTGTCTTTCCACTTAAAGAGAACCAGAGATGAAGCACCCTCTTGTATTTTACCTTATAAATCAGTGGGAACATGACAGTAAACACCTAATCTGCCCTTTGTTTCATTGTTCTCTGTGTAATCTGACTGTTATCACGTCTGATAAGAATCCTCGACTGAGAAGTCAGGCTGCTCCGTCTAGCTTTGCTACAGAAAGATTATAGCTAAGTATGTATTCTGTGGTGTTATTTCAAGCTCAAGCCTGCCCCCTTGTGGCTTTGCTATAATGACTCAGCTATAATCATTCCCAGCAAAGCCAGATTTAATTGCTCAGTCTGGGATTCTTGTGACTGCTGAAAACAGACACTTTTAGCAGTGAGGAGGAAACAGAGAGCATGGTAAGTGTTTTCTCTAATGTTCTTACTGATATACATGGTAAAATACACAAGGGTGCTTCCTCTCTGGTTCCCTTTAAGCACACATCTGTCCCCCTGGGGTTTTTGTCTACCTGGGATCTACATTCATTGAAGTATGCCAGAGCTAAAATCTATGAACTATTGACCCTTTTTATCTCTTTCCTGCTCTCAGAAGCCATTTTCTGCTAGGAAAGTGTTTTATAGTTTGAACTTCCTATCAGCGAGGGTCACACTGTAGTCACTTCCTGTCTGAGTCAGGACCGAGTCAGCCACTTACATACCTGATATGTAACTCTTTCAGGCAGAGAAAGAAGAAAAGGAACACAACATAGTTATTTGTGTGCTTGGCACTGTACATACACATGTCTATCTCATCATGTCACATCACCTCGGGTATCCTTTAAGGATAAATGAAACATAAAATCATAAAAAGAGTACTTACCCTCCCTGGCGGTACGCAGTTTATGAGCCTGCGTCCGCGGGGGGGATTTTTGGAATAAATCTTGTTTTACACTTCGTATCTAGCAATAGGCAAGCTACCAGCGTCCCCCAAGTTCCCCGGCACCTATCTGCTCCCCCCCCCCCGATCGCCGCCGGCAACTCACCCGTCCGCGATCCCGCGAGAGCCGTAGCTTCCCAATTAGCTTCAGTCGTCGCTATGACGATCGGACATGATGTCATGCGCAGTCTCGATCCTCCCCATAACGAAGCCTTGAGCTGATCGGGAGGTTGCGCCATTGTGGGATCCCTTGGGGGTATGTATTGCGGCAAGGATCGGGGGGGAGAGCGGAGACACTTGGGGGGTACAGGTAGCTAGCCAAGTGCTAGCTGAAGACTATGTAACAAATTTTATTTTAAAAAATCCTCCTGGGGCCACGCAATTCCCTGCGGCGGCTAGCCTGACACTGTGTCGGGCTAGCCGCCAGGGAGGTTAAAGGGCCCAAAGTTATGGGTACTCCGAATTAAAATAGCGCATGTATACTGGCCAGTGGTAAGAACAAGAATATGAGGTGTCACTCATCTCCTACCAGACCAGTTTCGCAAACTTGCGTCATCAGTTTCTCCAGATCTAAACCTATTGAGCATCTGTGGGGCATCCTCAAACTAATTGTGGAGGAGCGCAAGGTCTCTAACATCCAGCAGCTTCATGACGTCATCATGGAGGAGTGGAAGAGGATCAACAATGAAGACGAAATCTAAGGCCCGGTTCACATTAGCGTTGCAGGTCCGGCTTCCCCGGAACGCTCCGCACACAGCGGATGGTGAATGGATACATTGTTAATCAATGTATCCATTCACACTCGTGCGACCGTCCGGATTCGATCCGGGAACGCAGCTCCGAGACGATCTGGCTTTTTTTCCAATATGCTCTATTTTTCAGTCCGTCCCCGTGCGGCTGCGGACCCGGGCCGGATCCTGACCCGAACATGCGGCCATGCTGTGCAATGAGAAACGGATGTTTCTCATCACACTGGCAATAGGACCAGATGCTTCCAGCACCGGTCCTATGCCACTTGGGGGGCCCGGACTACACGCCGGTATCCCCCATGCTTGCGGTGCCTTTCTGGTACTGCAATGTATCTAGTTCTGGCTACTTTATTGTAGCCGGAACTGATACATTCCGGATCCGCAACTGGTGGCAACTTGTGGCCAGGGCCGAGGCAAAGGCGAGAGAGGCTCCAGCCTCAGGGCGCAGTGTAGGAGGGGGTGCACATCTCACTTAGCTATCATTACCCTATTGTGTTCGAAGCAGAGAGAAGTAAGAAAAGGGGATACATGGCAGTGACTGCAAGCCAGATAACTAGAGATTAAGGTGTTGGGGGCCTTCGGGCGTCTTTTAGTCTAATAGTAATCAGTGTGTGACTGCTGGGGTGGGAGGGATGGAGGGGCGCACTTTGGTGTCTCAGCCTTGGGTGCTGGAGGACCTTGTCCCGGCTCTGCTTGTGGCCACCGCAGAGACCCGTACGGTCTCTTTGTGGCCCCGGACCCGGACCCCCGGACACTTGCGGACTTGAACCGCAAGTGTGAATGGGGCCTTACATACCTTGCAGATCCGTATGATGATGTACAGGAAGCTAGTCCAGTGTACAGTGTTAAGTGTGCTTAAGTTTTTATAATAGCAATTTGCATATACTCCAGAATGTTATGAAGAGTGTTCAGATGAATTGCATAGTCCTTCTTTGCCATGAAAATTAACTGAATCCCAAAAAAACCTTTCCACTGCATTTCATTGCTGTCATTAAAGGACCTGCTGAGATCATTTCAGTAATCGTCTGGTTAACTCAGGTGAGGATGTTGACTAGCACAAGGCTGGAGATCATTATGTCAGGCTGATTGGGTTAGAATGGCAGACTTGACATGTTAAAAGGAGGGTGATGCTTGAAATCATTGGTAGAGTAGTAACACAGAGGCGCCAAGTAGAATAAAAGCGATTAAAAACCGTTTAAAAAGGGGGAAGTTGGTGGACTCACCTCCCTCATGTAAAGACAAACTGGACAGTGGGACGTTACTCACAGTATAAAGTAACTTTTATTAAAAGCTCCAAAGTTGCAACGCGTTTCACTGGTCACAATCAGGGGTGCTCGGATACCCCTTTTCAAAATCCGTATTGACCCGGATCCGGATACCCAGATATCCGGATCCAGATCGGATATCCGGATTTTAACTTTTGGGTATCCGATCCGAATCGGATATCCGACTCCAGTATCCGGGCGGATTCGGATAACCGGATAGAAAAAACGGTAGTGGCCTTTAAATTGCTTTAAAAACGTTTTCTAGGGTAAATGAGGCAGGTAGAATCATTATTTTTTTTAAAGGGAAACACTAATTGATGATGTGGGGACTTTAAATCCCCCCCCCCCCCAAAAAAAAATGGCTGTCAATTAACATCAGGACTAAGTTCCAGACAGCGGTCGTGCAGCCCACATTGTGTCCAAAGTCCAACCGCACAACTGGGACATAGCAGTTTTCAGCCCAGACACCTCCCAAAAAATGACAAGCAATTGTGTTTTGGGTTAAATATAGGTGGTATCAGCACAGCAATAGTGGCCAGTGGCAACCTGGCGGTGGGAGCAGCAAAGGCAGCAGGAGCAGAGCAATGCAGCAGCAGCAGGTGTAAGGTCTGCCAGGAGCATGCCGGACGTGACAATTGGCACTTAGCACGTGTCACTTGGCATGTGTCACGTGGCATGTGGCAATTTCAGCTGTCCGTCTGAAAGGGGCCTTACAAAAGCAGAAAAGCACATTCCAGGCAAGGTAGCACTTTCTTAAATGCTCCTTTGACAAAAGGCTACCTTGCCAAAAATGTGCTTTTCTGGTAATATTAACCATGTGTAAGCACACAATAAAAGGATGCTGGTGTGAAAGAGGATTCCAGTGGCAACCCGCAAAGCCCTAGTGAACTCCATGCCCTAGAGCTGAAACAGTTATTAAAAATGGGGGAGGGGGGGGGGGGGAGCAGGCATTGTGACGGATTCACCTGCGGTAAGTGCGCCCAGCGCCCCTTAAGGTCCAGCCTGACTTGAAAAAACAAGAAATATTCTGTCTTACCAAACCAGTCACTCTCTGCTCCTTGGAAAAGGATACAATTAACCCAGCAGATCTCTCTGACATTCTTTTTGGTTCTACTTCAAAGACAGGCAGAGAAGTCCAGACCCCCCTCATAAATTGCTAGCTGACCAGAGCCACATTCCTTCACGTATGGTGACAGGGGCAATTACTTATAATTAACCTTGGAATAAAAGAATAGTACTTTTACTAAAATAATCAGCTTTCCATAGATGCCAGAAATGTCAAAATTATCAGATGTGCACTAGATCCAATCTGGGGGTGTTTAACAAAGCGTTTGTCTAGCATCTTCTGGCTCTAGCCGAGATCTAGTTTTCTCTGAAATGAAATATCCTAATATATATGTGTTTAGACTCCAAGTAAAGCAGAGAATGGCAGGAAGACGTATGGATCATTCTCTGTGGGTTCTGGTCAAGTGACGTCGCGATATGACCATTGCAGGTATTTCATATTCTTTTCTGCCTGCCATGACAGAGGGTGGAGCTGGAGCATGTAGAAGACCCTGCCCATCTCCCATTACCATCTCCACCCTCCAACAGAGAAAGAGTTAAAACTGCTGGACACAGTCTGTCAAAAAGTCCCAGCCAGTATCCATCAAGGATCTAGACTTTCCATCATTGGACTATTACACACAGAACTTTATATCTTCTGTTTGGACTTACCATCGCAAAGGGCATGGTCATTTAACACACAACTCAGACATTATACTCAGTTATTTTTCACTTTTATTCATTTTATTTTAGATGTATAAATCTGTTCCATTTCTGTATTCAGTTTTATGCATTATTTTCCTATGAAATAAACAATTAAAAAAATGTTTGTCTAAGTGCTTGTTAGGAAACGTGGCACTCTGCAGAGATTTCAGAAGAGAATGTTACCATAACCATTTTATTGATATTATTTTGCTATCTCTAGAAAGGTTGTTGAATTAACCCTTTTTCCTACAAGATTTAGATAGAGTTAGATTGCATGTCCGCAGGCTTATTGTGAATTGATCCCGATCCAAGGAAATTGCTGATTGCATCGATTTGTACATACAATCAAAATTGTACTATGTGAAGACTCACCAACCAATCCAAAAGGTTACTTTGCCTGCAGTGCTGAATGTCCTCAGGATTCCCTCAGGGTCTGAGGCTGAATGGTAAACTGCGGCAAAGGGAACAGGAATTGGAGGGTGACGCCACAGGTATGTATTGGATTCGGTTCTCGTGCCCACAGTTTCTCTTCCCTCCCCCTCTTTTCTTACCTAAATTGCCACCACAACTCATTCCTGGTCAACCAGGTCAGGCGGTAGTGCGCAGATGCCCACGACAGCACAATGATGTCATCGGAGAAAGGAGGGGGAGGGAGTGGTGTGCATGAGGACTGCATCTAACACATACCTGCCCCTCCGTTTTTAATAACCGTTTCAGCTCTGGTATGCTTTAAAGGGACCCTGAGCGGTGGCAAAAAAAAGAAAACTGGACTTACCTCGGGCTTCCTCCAGCCCACTGTAGCCTGTGAGACCCCCCCCCCCACCCCAGCATCCTCCTGGCCGCTACAGTGGTCCCGCTAGCGGCTCCAGTAATGTGGCGACTTTGGGTGAAGTCACGCGTGTGAGCTCCACCACGCACCTGTTGTGTCACCATGCCGGTCGTTGTAAGAATCCTGCACATGCGAGGTTCTCTAAAGACTGAATTATGCATGCGCAAGACTCTTACGGGGACCGGCGTGATGACGTTGCGGGGCGGGGGCACGCATGACTTCACCTGAAGTCGCCACATTGCCAGGGCCGCCAGCGGATCTGCGGAAGGAGCCAGGAGGACGTTGGGGGGCCTTGCGGGCTACGGTGGGCTGGAGGAAGACTCAGGTAGGTCCAGTTTTCTTTCTTTTTTTTTTTTTGACACTGCTCAGATAGTGCTGGAAAATGAAAAAAAATTGTGGTCAAAAATTGACAATTTGGGCACAATTTTCAAGTTTTTAAGTTAGGGTTGTGCTCACTTTTTTGCCTTTGGTTTAGACATTTATGGCTGTGTGATATTTTGATTGAACACCAAAATTACACTGTTATCCAAACTGGACTCTGACTACTTTACATTGTATCAATGTGTCATATCTGCAGTGTTGTTCCATGAAAAGATATAATACAAATACAGTATTTAAAAAAAAAAAAAAAGAGTATCTCACTTTTGTGATATCAGAATCAGAATCAGAATTTATTTCGCCAAGTACTACGGTGGATTGTACCCGGAATTGGTTTTGGCGCATACAGGGTCGTTGATGAAAAACAAGAAAATAGCACGGTTAAGCATGGTACATACGTAGACGTGGGACAAGCATTCATAGGACCCTCAACCGGTTCGTCATGCCACGAGTCTGGAAACCTTCAAACGTACTCTGAAAACACACCTGTTCAGACAAGCCTATAATTTGCCATAGGCAGCACTGAAGGCACACTGGCTCACCCACTTATCCTTGTGTTTCCTTCCCCTTTGTTTCCTACCCACTACCCTCTAGATTGTAAGCCCGCAAGGGCAGGGACCTCCTCCTAGTGTTTCTCATGCTGCTGTAATTTTAACATATGTATATGTACCAACTACATATCAACTATGTATGTATCTGTATTTACTCTATTCAATGTCATGACTGTACAGTGTCTTGTATTTCTTATGTATATTTGTTCCCCATTATTTGTTTGTACTATGTACAGCGCTACGGAAGATGTTGGCGCTATATAAATAAAAAATAATAATAATAATAATAGGACAACATTACAGTTTGTGCGTACATTTAAGCAGAGCGTCGTATACAGTTAAGCATGGTACATACATATAGACAATAAAAGCAAAATCAAAAGCAAGCACAGAGAACATTACAGCATACACGTACAATTAACGTAATACAAAACATAGCAAAGCATACACTGATAGCAGGAACAGAAAAGAGTGGGACTGGAGGAGCAGCCTGAGAGCTGATATGAGCGCTGCCATTTTCGGCACTGGACGCTACACAGCGACACGCTCCCAACTAGACAGGTGCTACCGATTGTCCACGAAAAGTAGAGAGGAAGCTGAGGGGGGATCATGATGGAGGCGGACAGCAGTGTTCACTTGAGCCAGGTTGCTCGAGGAGAAGCGCTTCTAATTTCAAAAGTCCGCACGGCTGGGTAATGAGGGTGCAGACACAGTGGGGGCCCTGTGGTGCCAGGGGGCACCTTTGCTGGGCAGCAGTGGTGGACGTGGGGCCTGGGGCCACCCGGGCTGGGAAGCAGTGGTGGAGATGAGGCCGGGGGGGGGGCACCCTGGCTGGGCAGCAGTGGTGGAAAGGCCAGGGGCAGCATACCTTCTCTGTGGCTGCGATGGAGCAGCAACAGGCCCTCCATTTACACGGTGGCAGCGTGGTCGTTCCCATGGTGACTGGGGGAGCCGCTGCAGTGAGGCCTCCTCTGCACATGGAGGGTGTCCCACGTGCCCTTGCTGGCATCCTGTTCTCTATGCCCCTGGGCGACCCGTGGTGGAGGGGGTCCGGCAACCCCAGCAATCCTGGGCTGTAGACGTCTGGTTGCCCGCCCGCTGATGGGGAGGTCTCTGGGGGAGGTCTCCTGCGGCGGCCCTGGACAGCTGGTGGTGGCAGCGGGAGCACGTGGCGGCCTCTTCCCAGGCGGCAGCCCCAGACATCTAAGAGCGGCCAAGGGCAGTGTGGAGCCGCTGCTGCCCCTCTCCTTGTGGTCCCCGGCAGGAGAGGCAGGACATATGCAGCGTGAAGGCGGCGCTGCGTGCGGCGTGCCCTGGCTCCAGAGTGGCGTCCCGGCTCCCCTGGCTGCAGTGATTCCCCGGGCAAGCGATCCCCACCCCGCAGCGGAGCAGAGCACGCGACCTCCCGATCCTCCAGCAGCCCGCGAGGCACCTCCGTGGCCCCTGCATCATCCCCAGGTGGGTGGAGGTGGTCGGGAGGTCGCCAGAGGGGGAGTTAGGGGAAAGGGAGAAAAAAAGACCGGAGCCCTCTGGCCGTGGCGTCCTCACCCGGCGCCATCTTGGATCTCAACCAGATATTCTATATCTATTGTGGTTGATCACAAATGGAAAAACATTATTATTATTATTTATTTATAAAGCGCCAACATATTCCGTGGCGCTGTACAATGTAAGAAAACAAACAAGGGATACATAATGATACAGACAATGATATACATGGAAATATGAACACTGATACAAGATACAGCACTGCTGATTACAATTTGATTTAACATGATGACTAAAATGTATAAATGTCTAACAGTGTGCAAGCAATTACATTAATAACATTCCATGACACAAAAGGGTGAGAGCCCTGCCCTTGCGAGCTTACAATCTAAAGGAATGGGGTGGAAACAAGAGGTGGGGATGTATACAGTATATGTACAGGCAGTGCGTGATTAGGTTATTTAGTGGGTGCATGGCCTAAGCTAGAGAATATGCTTGTCGGAAAAGGTGGGTTTTGAGGGAACGTTTAAAGATTTCGAAGGTGGGAGAGTGGCGGATGTGTTGTGGAAGGGCATTCCAGAGGAGGGGTGAGGCACGTGAGAAGTCTTGTACACGTGAATGTGAGGAGCTAATTGTAGAAGAGGATAGAAGAAGCTCGTGTGCAGATCTGAGATTGCGGTTGGATTGGTATCTGGAGACTAGTGAGGAGATGTACAGGGGAGAGAGATTGTGGAGAGCTTTGTAGGTTGTGGTTAAGAGTTTGAACTGAATCCTCTCATTAATTGGTAGCCAGTGAAGAGCTTGACAGAGAGGGTCAGCAGAGGAAGAGCGAGAGGAAACATGATCGAAGAGCGCCAAAAAAACTGAAATCAACTGACAATGTCGGAGCAAGTATGATTCCTGCATCAGCAATGGGAATCATGCATGGAGTGCAAAGAAATTGTAATTTTTTTCTCCACATTTACTAAGCTAGACCACTGATGAACATGGCCAGTGACATCTGGAGAATTTATGCAAGCAGGAAAACTGCATCTGATACCTTGCTTATGCCTGGTACACACCATGCAATTATTCTGTCAGATCGATGGGTCAAATAGATAATTTACAACAGGCCCAATCAGGTTTCTGATCACTTCTGCACAAAATTGATTGGACCTGTCAGAGATTATTGATTCATGATCCTGGCAATCTCATTGGAAATTGCACGGTGTGTACCAGGCACAAGGATTGCCAACAGGAGAGAAGGTAGGCAAAAAAAGGACTGCAGCGTGTACTGATAAGATGCTCAAATACCGACTGCGGATGGAATCTGAATAGGTGTTATTCGGATTTCATGCAGTTAATTAAATCACCTGTGCGAGGAGGGGGGGGGGGGGGGGGTAATCTTACCCATGAGACGTCTTCTTCGTTGCATCCCTCAGCGCCTCCCACGATGCGTTCCAATCCGGCATCACGTGACTATACACTTCCTCTTTCAACTCGGAAGGAGGAAGTGTTTGTAATCACGTGACGGCAGATTGGAACGCATCGTAGGAGGCGCTGAGGGACGGAACGAAGAAGACGTCTCATGGGTAAGATTACCCCCCTCCCCCCCCCCTCCCCCCCGCGCACAGGTGATTTAATTACCCGGATGAAATCCAAATAACACCTATTCGGATTTCATAAGAAGTCAGTATTTGAGCATGCCTGCTGATAAGTAGGTGTAATGCTAGGTACACATGATGCAATTTTCTGTCATATCGATTATTTCCAACATGTCTGATCTGATTTCTGATTGATTTTCCAACCTTTCACTTCTGCAGAAATCTTTTGGAAAATCGATAAATGTTAGAAATAATTGATCTGACAGAAAATTGCATTGTGTGTATCTAGCATGACACCTGCTTCCCAGCAGAGGTAACTTTGGAAGGGACTCTGCATCAGAGAGAGGGAAAGATGTTGGGACCACCACTCTCTGCATCACAGGAGACTGAAGGGTCGCTTTGGGGGGAGAGTTGGTGATGTCACCTGTCAGTTTAGGGCTGCTCCCCTAGAAGCTGAACTTGTAATTGGGTGGAACAAGCAGCATGGACACACTAAGCAGCGGCCATGATTACTGTGGGGAAACGTCACCGCGCAACGCTGGGCGGAAGTAGTTGTTGCGCCACAGCGCTGATTGGCTGAAGCGCGGCGAGGCTGTGAATTGGCCGCGGCGGCTGATATCCCATGCTGCACCGCGCCACCCCTTCCTTTCCTTTCGGCCATTTTCTTCCCGCTGAGGTATGTTGGATGGTCTGGCGGCTTCTAGTGACTCTATCTGCCGCCATCCGCGGTCTGTGCTGCCCGGCGTTCAACAGAACCATACGGGGGAGCTGCCCGGATTCCAGGCGGTCATCCTGGGGGAGTTATTTGTGGGAAATGGCCCAGGGAGCGCCGCGGAGGGGTCTGGCCTGCTGTGTGTGTATGGAGGAGGCTGCTGCCTGCACTGCTGTGTGTCTGGAGGGGACTGCTGCCTGCACTGCTGGCCTGCTGTGTGTATGGCGGAGACTGCTGCCTGCACTGTGCTATGGAGAGGGCTGCTGCCTGCACTGCTGTTTGTATGGGGGAGGCTGCTGCCTGCACTGCTGTGTGTATGGCGGAGACTGCTGCCTGCACTGTGCTATGGAGAGGGCTGCTGCCTGCACTGCTGTTTGTATGGGGGAGGCTGCTGCCTGCACTGCTGTTTGTATGGGGGAGGCTGCTGCCTGCACTGCTGGCCTGCTGTGTGTATGGAGGGGACTGCTGCCTGCACTTTGCAGAGATATGGAGGGGCCTGGCCTGCTGTGTGTATGGAGGTTACTGCTGCCTGCACTGTGCTAAGTTATGGAGGGGCCTGCTGTATGTATGGGGGAGGCTGCTTCCTGCTGTGTGTATGGAGGGGACTGCTGCCTGCACTTTGCAGAGATATGGAGGGGTCCTGGCCTGCTGTGTGTATTTATTTTATTTATTTATTGTATTTATAAAGCGCCAACATATTACGCAGCGCTGCACAATAGATAAATGGGTTAACATACAGGTAGAACATACGGAAACTCACAACAAAACAAGATCATGCAAATGATTTGATAACAATACAGTGTCATAGGTCAAGATAGAGACTGTTGGAGGTGTGTATGGAGGTTACTGCTGCCTGCACTGTGCTAAGTTATGGAGGGGCCTGCTGTATGTATGGGGGAGGCTGCTTCCTGCTGTGTATGGAGGGGACTGCTGCCTGCACTTTGCAGAGATATGGAGGGGCCTGGCCTGCTGTGTGTATGGAGGTTACTGCTGCCTGCACTGTGCTAAGTTATGGAGGGGCCTGCTGTATGTATGGGGGAGGCTGCTTCCTGCTGTGTATGGAGGGGACTGCTGCCTGCACTTTGCAGAGATATGGAGGGGCCTGGCCTGCTGTGTGTATGGAGGTTACTGCTGCCTGCACTGTGCTAAGTTATGGAGGGGCCTGCTGTATGTGTGGGGGAGGCTGCTTCCTGCTGTGTGTATGGGGGAGGCTGCTTCCTGCTGTGTGTATGGAGGTTACTGCTGCCTGCACTGTGCTAAGTTATGGAGGGGCCTGCTGTATGTATGGGGGAGGCTGCTTCCTGCTGTGTGTATGGAGGGGACTGTTCTCTTTAATGTGCTGATATAGAGGGACCTGGCCTGCTGTGTGTATGGGGGAGGATGCTGCCTGCACTGTGCTGAGATATGGAGGAGACTGCTGCCTGCACTGTTCAGGTATGTAGGGGGCCAGATAGCTATATGGGCATCACTGTTCTGACTCTAGGGGGTTATTTTAAAGGCGTAATGGATGTGTGGGAACTGGGTTAGAAATGTAAGCTTTTTCCGGTTTTAATTTCAGTCGTTCAAACTATGTAACTTGTGATTCTTCTATTCCTAGCAATGCCAAGCAATTTTGTTTTTTTTCTGAAGTTGCTTCTGCTGCTATCTTTTCTCCTGTTGTACCTTATGTGACACTTTTGTGGCCCTTACTCACCCCTTCTATGCTCTTCTCTTTGGCAGTATATATTCACTTTATAATGTGACATTTTCTGCCTGAGCCCAGCCAGGTACAGCAGAATGCAGCAGATATTTCTAGGGAGGGACAGTACAGTAGCTAGTTCTGGGTTTGAGCCTCATTAGGGACTTCATATTCAGTATACTGTAACTGTGGGTTTCCTCCCAGTGCTTCAGTTTATTTCCACATCTAACGAGCAAGTTGAGGTTCTGTTACCATTATAGTGGCAAACAGGTTTTTTGTTGTTGTCAGTTTTTACCACATTGCAAAGCTGAACAGATCCTGCTGTATGCAAGGGGACCAATCACACTTGATCTGTTGCGGTATGCGGACCATGCTTCTGCGCCGTCTCCTGTTTTCCTGGACAGGATGCGTTTGCCATCTAGCATATGGTAGAAACTTATCCCCCCCGGGTATCGGAGCGGACTCTGGCCGTTTGTGGTCTGGCTGTAGATGGGAGCCCATCCTGACTAGCTCCAGACTGTTGCATTGACAGATGAAGTCCTAATAAGAGACAATTAGTGGCTTATTGGAGCTCTGTGTAAAGTACTGCAAAATGTCAGTACACTGTAATTGTGTAACACCTGGTGCTGGAGGTCGCTGTACTTAGCTTATTAAAGTGTTAGAAGACCTGCTTCCCCCCCCCCCCCCCCCAGATAGTTTTGCCACTTTAGATGTAATTGTTGCATTATACAGCTAGGTTTACGCAACACAAAGTAATGCCCCTGGTTTCCTATGACGCAGTTCACACTATATGCGGTTTAACTGAAATCTTTTTCACAATGCACTGCTATGGAAAAACACGTGCTAACGCATACCATCTGATTAAAGGATACCCGAACTGATGTGTGACATGAGATAGACATTTGTATGTACAGTGCCTAGCACACAAAACTATGCAGTGTTCCTTTTTTTTCTCCTCTGCCTGAAAGAGTTAAATATCAGGTATGCAAGTGGCTGACTCAGAAAGGTAGTGACTACAGTGTGACCCTCACTGATAAATTCCAACAATAAAACACTTTCCTAGCAGAAAATGGCTTCTGAGAGCAAGAAAGAGATAAAAAGGGAAATTCTTATCAGTGAGGGTCACACTGTAGTCACTTCTTGTCTGAGACAGGACTGAGTCAGCCACTTACATACCTGATATTTAACTCTTTCAGGCAGAGAAAGAAAAAAGGAACACTGCATAGTTATTAATGTGCTGGGCACTGTACATACACATGTACACGGTGACGTAGTGGTTAGCTCTCTCGCCTTGCAGCGCTGGGTCCCTGGTTCGAATCCCAGCCAGGGCACTATCTGCAAAGAGTTTGTATGTTCTCTCCGTGTCTACGTGGGTTTCCTCCGGGAACTCCAGTTTCCTCCCACATTCCAAAAACATATGGATAAGTTAATTGGCTCCCCCTAAAAATTGGCCCTAGACTACAGTACTTACACTACACAATATAGACATATGGCAATGGTAGGGATTAGATTGTGAGCTCCTTTGAGGGACAGTTAGTGACAAGATATATATATACTCTGTACAGCGCTGCGTAATGTCGGCGCTATATAAATACTAAATAATAATAATGTCTGTCTCATCATGTCACATCGGGTATCCTTTAAGCTTAAAAGGGCCCTTAACTGACAAGTCAACGGATTGTATCTTAAAGTTGCGCTTGTGTGACTTTAGCCAAAGTTGCTGGATTACCGGGGAAGGGGGGGGGGGGGGGGGTGGATTGGAGGAAGCTCCAGGTAAGTGTCTAGAATCCTTTTTTGGCACTGCTTGGGGTCCCTTTTAGCGTAGGATCTGGTCAGATGTGCTGACGTGTCCAGTATCTGTTGCCATGATGGGGCAGTCAGTCCCAGCCTGCATAGATACCAGTGGAAGTCGCACGTTATCTAGCATGGTATAAATGACGTGTGATGCAACGTAGACAGTGAATACAAGTAGCTTGTGTGGTGGATGGTGACAACGGATCTAATGACATCGTCCACAGCAGGAGTCTCGGCGGTGTGAATCTAGCTGATTTGTGCACTTGAATTCCCTTTTGTAATAAGTTTTGCAGATGATTGTCTGGAAAGCACTATCGTATAGTCTGACGCACTGCCCGCTGTTATTTTCCAGGGATTAAGTAGTCATGGCCCCCAGCAGAAATGGCATGATCTTGAAGCCACACTTCCACAAGGACTGGCAGAGACGAGTGCGCACATGGTTTAACCAGCCCGCCAGGAAGATCCGCAGGTCAGTAAGCAGATTGCTTCAAGTAAACCAGAGGTGGATAAAAAAAATGCTTAAGAGGCAAGCCTCTGGATCATCCACACGCTTCCTACGTCCTCCAGATCACAGCTGCTGCTCGGGACCCTCTTGAAATTCACCGCTCTTCATGCATGTGCATGTCTGGGCAAGTACAGCCAATGTCTGTGTTCTCAACTTTTTAGGCAGGCATGACTGTAGTCGTGCCGTGCAGTATAGTACTGCTTGTACATTGCAGGGAGCGCCATGGGCAGCACTACACCGGGGCACGCTGTTGCGCAGTGTCCCCCCCCCCCCCCCCCCTGCTCAGTAACATACAGTGATCTGTTTCAGACCTCAGAAGCGTATAGTGAACAAGATGGGGTCTGTAAAAAAAAGTCTCCATGTCATCTTAACCCTGTGTAGGCTTTAAAGAGGAACTCAAGTGCAAAATAAAGTACTTCATTTTTACAATAATTATGTATAAATGATTGTCAGTGTTTGCCCATTGTAAAATCTTTTAAATCCCTGATTACATTCTGACATTTATTACACGGTGACATTTTTACTGCTGGCAGGTGATGTAGCTGCTGCATGCTTTTTTTGGCAGTTGGAAACAGCTGGAAACGGCTATTTCCCACAGTGCAACAAGGTTCACAGACAGGAAACTGCCAGGAGTACCACGGTCCTCAGTTTCTTGTGGGAGGGGTTTCACCAGAATATCAGTCATACAGCGCCCCCTGATGGTCTGTTTAAGAAAGGGAAAAGATTTCTCATGGGAAAGGGGGGTATCAGCTATTGGGATGAAGTTCAATTTTTGGTCGGAGTTTCTCTCTAAGTGATTAATACCACCTCGGGTACATTTTATTAAATGTAAATAATGGTCATAATTTCTCTGGACTCTTTCTGTAATGATTTGCGTATCTGAACCCTTTTCCAGTTGGTGCCTAATGGTGGGTACACACTGAGATTTTCTGTCATTCTGTCAGATCCATTATTTCCAACATGTCCGATCTGATTTCCGATTGTTTTCAAATCTATTTCCTATAGGGGTGAGCAGAAAACAGTCGGAAAATGATTGGAAATCAGATCGGACACGTTGGAAATAATCGATCTGACAGAAAATCTCATGTTGTGTACCCAGCATAAAACCCCATACACACTCAAAAGCGGTGTTTTATACAGCACAATTATCAAACAACTTTAGTTGTGAAACAAGTGGTTTGCTATTCTTCACACAACTGATAAGACGTCAATCCAACTGTTGGATTGACTGCTTATCAGTCGAAAGGGGCCCATACACTTACTGATTTTTCCCACCGTTACACAGCCGTTTCGATCACTGTGATCAAATCTGCTGTGAAATCGTCGCACAAACACTGACCGAACTATTTCCGTCCGAAATTGATCGATCCCATTGATCCCTGTCCGTGCGGAAGATTTCGCTCGATCGCCGGCGGGTTGGGGGGGGTATCGATAGCGGCGTTCGAATGACCGATGCAATACATTACCTGTTCCTCCAGGGCGAGTCCATTGGTCACCGCTGCTCCATCTCCACGCTGGGCTCCGAGTCCAGCAGGCTTCACTTCTTCCTGTCCCGGCAGGAAGTTTAAACAGTAGAGTGCCCCCTACTGTTTAAACTTTCCCCGGCAGGAAGTAAAGTGAAGCTGGAGGAGCCCAGACCGGAAAAGAGACATCGGGGACTCACGCCGGCTGGAGCAGGTAATGTATAGGGGGGGGGAGGGGGGGTGCAGCAGCTCCGGCTCCACAGATGGTGAATCGATTTCATGCTGAAATCGATTCACAATCTGTTTGCAGTAAAGGCAGCTATACGATCCCTCTCTGATCAGATTCGATTCCTATTTTTACTGTCCTTCCTCTCTGGTTCCCTTTAAAGGATGTGTTGGCTTGGATGATGGTGTGAAATGAATCTAATCTGTTTCAATGTCTTACAGGCGAAAGACACGTCAGATCAAAGCGCGTCTGATTGCCCCCAGACCTTCTTCAGGACCGATTAGGCCGGTGGTACGATGCCCGACCGTCAGATACCACACGAAGGTCCGAGCTGGCAGAGGCTTCAGCCTGGAGGAGCTTAAGGTTAGCTTCATGGCCCCGAGCACTTTGTCCTGCATGCAGGAACTTGTGCCTTTTTTGGAAGATTAAGTTGTGATAAGTTAAGACACCTGAAGTGAGAAGGATATGGAGGCTGCCATATTTATTTCCTGTTAAACAATACCAGTTGCCCGGCAGCGCTGCTGATCTTTGGCATCAGTAGTGTATGAATCGCACCAAAAACAAGCATACAGCGAATCCAGTCACAAACATTCTTGTTTAGAGTCTATGGCTAAGGATGTTGGAAACAGAGGCTCAGCAGGACAGCCAGGCAGTCTGCATTGTCTAAAAGGAAATCAATTTCAGCCTCCACATGTGCTTTAAGATGTGCAGAATCTGAGGACAATTGTCCTCATCTGACAGTGATGAATACAGATGGTCAGTGAGATGCATGCAAATTGTATGCAGCACAGGACGAGGCTAATCAAAATCACCAGGAAATGTTATTTGTTCAGTTCCAAGTTGTGAACAGCGTGCATTAAGTTTGCATGCAAGCTGGTAGTCTTAAGGTAGCCATACACTGGTCGATTTGCCATCAGATTCGACCAACAGACAGATCCCTATCTGATCGAATCTGATCAGAGAGGGATCGTATGGCTACCTTTACTGCAAACAGATTATGAACCGATTTCAACCTGAAACCGATCACAATCTGTGGAGCTGCTGCCCCCCCTGCATACATTACCTGTTCCGGCCGGCGCGGGTCTCCGCTGTCTTCTTCTCCACTCCGGCTACTGAACTACCTGTCCAGGGGAAGTTAGGGAGCTCTACTGTTTAAACTTCCTGCCGGGACAGGAAGTTCTGTGTAGCTCTGGAGCCCAAAAAAGAGAAGACCAGGGGACTCTCGCCGGCTGGAGCAGGTAATGTATTACCGCTGTATTGCGTCGGTCGTCGGGCATTCGAACGGAAATCGATCGTTCTGTCAGCGGTGTGCACGGCGATTTCAAAGCCGTTTCAATCACTGATCGAAACGGCTGTATATCGGTGGGAAAATAGTTAGGTGTATGGGCCCCTTTAGCCATTGACCTACCTCTAGTGATGTTTTAATTTGGATATGCAAACTTAATTTTGACAAGAAGTGGCATTTGCATTGTCTTCTGTACTCCATTCAGAGACCAGGAAGCACGGGGCTTCCTGAAGTGTTTGGGTTTTTTGTTTTGTTTTACAATTTGAATCCTACCCAGCAAGGGGGAGGATTGTCATTTGGTCCACATGAACCAGTGAGAATTTTCTCTGTTGCAGGAGGATTTCCTTCGGTTCCTTTGTAAAGCAACAGGAAGCCCTGTACTACCTTGTCTCCGGGACAAGTAAGGTAGCGACACGTAATTTCCATTGCACAGCTGACCGATTTTCGTGCGACCGAAAGCCTTGTTGGAACGAACATCTGTTCCCATAGGCTTTCTTTGCATTCAGTTTGTTGTGTTTGCAGTGCGCTTGTGGTCCGATTGCGTTGTGCATTTGCGTTCAGCTTGACAGTGTACAAGCATCCTATTAATATAAAATGGATTTACCGTCTATTTTTGCTTTATTTTTTTATATGGTAAACGCATAGTTTTTATCTTTATTGTGAAGGAGGCCATTGAGATGAAATCTACATGGAATTGGTCTGTTGTCTCCTCTGTTTGGCAGCCATGTGATGACAAATTCTCCGGAATCTCTGTACTTCTGTGATGATTCCCTTGAACCCCATATTCTGACGGCTGTCTGAATAATATTCAGTGCATTTGAATACATTTTGTGCAGTTTCTTAATGTGGTGTGGTTTACCCGCAGGCTGCTGGCATCAATAAGAAGGTTGCCCGCACCATCGGCATCTCCGTGGACAAACGTCGCCGTAACAAATCCACAGAGGGTCTGCAGACCAACGTGCAGAGGCTGAAGGAGTACCGCTCCAAACTGATCATCTTCCCACGCAAACCCTCCGCTCCAAAGAAGGGAGACAGCTCTGTAAGTGATGGGCGGAGCATCCTCCGCTTCCTGTCTGTTCTGTGTACTGATACCAGATTGATCTGCAATGTAGCAATACATGGGTAATGGGTTTAGAGTGTACAAGCTGACAGGAGGAGATAGACGTGTATGTACAGTGCCAAGCACAGAAATTATTAGGCTTAGTTTGTTCTTCCTGATAGTCAACCATTCAGGCATGCAAGTGACAGTTTCTCTCCCGTCAGGGCCTAGTGGATTTACAGCATACATGTCAAACTCCGGCCCCTAGGCCAAATTTGACCCTCGGAGCCATTCAATTTGGCCCTCAAGTGGTTTCCCCACTTTGGATTATGTTTGGCCCACTCTAGACCACCAGGGAAGCTATATTGGAGGTGAGGAGGAAAGCCCTAGACACCAGGGAACTGGTATAGTGGAGGGTGGGGGTCTCTAGACACCAGGAAACTGTATAGGGGAGGGAGGACCACTAGACACAAAAATAACTATAAGGGAGGAAGGTGGCCAGTAGACATGGAGGTTGGCCTGCGACTTGGTCCCAGTGTACAATTTCGGCCCCGTTTGTATTCAAGTTTGACACCACTGACTTACAGCAACTCACTGATGAGGAATAGCAGACATAAAACTCGTGTGGCAGAGAACAGCTTCTTGGTGCAGGGCCTAGAAAAGAAGTCAATAGTTCTTCTATTTTAGCTTTGGGACACTTGAGTTTTTGAAAGACTATAATTTATATAAAGTCAATACAATATTAACATATTTTCTTTTTAAAAGCTAACTAAAATTAAAAAAAAAATCACTTCAGGAGATATGACTTGTCAGACGGTTTACTCAACTATTTTTATTGATCTAGCGCCAACATCTTCTGTAGTGCTGTACATAGTACAAAATATCGGAGCACGAGATACATGAGAAGTTCAAAACTCTGTACAATCAGGACATCCAGCAATGCAAGTATAAATACATACATAGTAAGAATCAGTAATATCGGTACACAAAATGATGACAAATTACAGCAGGCTAAGAAACACTAGGAGGGTTTCCCTGCAGGAAGGAGCATATTGTAGTAGTCGGCTTCTATACAAAATAGGTGAACCAACTATGGATAATGTGAGGAGAGGCAAGGCTGGCACTGCAATTGAGTTTTATTGGCAAAACATAAAACACTTACAGACGTGTTCAGGCAGATGCTATAGACAACCGAGTGGGTGCCAGGTCTGGCCCTTTGCGGACGACCTTTATGCGCCGCTGGCGCTTGTTCATCGCGAATATTATGCTTAGAATACACGATTACATTTTTCTGTCAATTTACTGTCCGTTCTTATTTCCGGTCGATTTTCTTATCAGTTACCATTCACTATTATGAGAAATCGATCAGAATAACGATCGGACATGTCGGAAATTATCTATCGTACAATCTATCTGCTGAAAAAAACTTATGGTGTATTCCCAGCATTAGCCGTAGTTGCTCTACTTGATCCAACTATGGATAATATTTAACTCAGTGAAGCGTTTAGGTGGGTACACACATCAGATAAGTCTTTGGAAAATGAAAGATCACAGACCAATCTTACCCCATTCCATGTAGTATGAGAGCCATAACTACACAGTCTATTCTATGGAGCTGCACTCCCCATCAGACAGAAATCTTACCCCCTTCCATGTAGTATGAGAGCCACACCTACACAGTCTATTCTATGGAGCTGCACTCCCTATCAGACAGAGATCTTACCCCCTTCCATGTAGTATGAGAGCCATACCTACACAGTCTATTCTATGGAGCTGAACTTCCCATCAGACAGAAATCTTACCCCCTCCCATGTAGTATGAGAGCCACACCTACACAGTCTATTCTATGGAGCTGCCCTCCCCATCAGACAGAGATCTTACCCCCTTCCATGTAGTATGAGAGCCACACCTACACAGTCTATTCTATGGAGCTGCCCTCCCCATCAGACAGAGATCTTACCCCCTTCCATGTAGTATGAGAACCATACCTACACAGTCTATTCTATGGAGCTGAACTCCCCATCAGATAAAGAACTTTGGAAGATGCTGCACACACAGGTGCTGCACACATGCAACAGATCAGTATCTGCAAAATATCCGTTCCTGCAAATTGCATTCATAGTTTGATATCCGCAGATCCTCATACACACCTTGTTTAACAGACATTCATCTGCAGATCAGACAATCATTTGCAGATCTGAAACTTCATCCTGGTGGATCTGATCTGCAGATGAATGTCTGTTATCCAAGGTGTGTATGAGGATCTGCAGATCTCATAAACTATGAATGCATTTTGCAGAAATGGATCTTTGGCAGTAACAGATCTTTTGCAGATGCTGATCTTTTGTGTCTGTACAGCATCTTTGTGTGCAGCATCTTGCAAAGCTTTCTATCTGATGGGGGGAGTTCAGCTCAATAGACTGTGTAGGTATGGCTCTCATACTACATGGGAGGGGGTAAAATTGGTCTGTGATCTTGCCTTTTCCAAATACTTGTATCTGACGTGTGTACCCACCTTTAGTTCTCAGATTGGTCAGATGGGTTCTTAACCACAGTCATACCAACAATATATTTAGTCACATTTCTCCAATGGGATAACTGGAGACTTAGCCCAACATACTTGTTGTGTACAAGGAATATGCAGAGATTACATATAACAGGGTTATAATCCAAATTGTGATATTTCTCATATCAGAGTTTCACTCACGTGCGTCTTGGGTCTCCATGAGGTAGACATATCTAGACTAGTCCATGTGATGAGTTCGGCCTCGAATCTGTGCCACCTTGGAATATACAGACTGCAGGAGCACTAGTTGTATTCTATGATCACTTTAGTTCAGATTAACAATAGTTTAAACAAGTCCTACAATTATTCTAAGTCACATCTACACCACATACAACACACTACACATGATATAATGTAATCAGGTACATAAGTTATATACCGTACTAGATGCATCTATATATTTCTAATAATTCTTACAGTAACTTGAGATTACATAACAAATGACAATGGTGCAGCCTCTAGAGCGCGCCCTAGCGGCTGCAGCTCTGACCTAACACTGCTACTGCCTATAGAGCGTCCCAGCGGCTGCAGCTCTGGTGCTTTGAGTCCGCCAGGAGAAAAGTGCGATATAAATGTTGTTTGTTTTTGTTTGTCTGCGTCCATTCTACAGTCAGATGATGACACTTTCTCCGGAATCTCTGTAATCCTGTGATGACTATTCGAACCCTTTTCCAGCTGATGACTGTAGATGGCGATTGCATAAACTTGTTTCCTCCACATGAACAGATGTGATCTGATGCTGACTCTCTGCTTTCTCTTGTGTAGGCGGAAGAGGTGAAGATGGCCACCCAGCTGAAGGGCCCAGTCATGCCGATCCGCAACGTAAGTGCTGAATATCCATGTGTGTGTGTTCAGTTCCCCCATCACCGTGGTTACCTGCGCTGTCCTGTTCGAGGCGCTCTAACCATGTTTAATCTGTTAATGGTGTGTAATGCTTTATGGTCCTGACGATGGTGCCATACATCAGGCGATATTGTGGGCCAATCGACCTTTCCATTTGATAATTTTATCTGAGAAAAATCTGTGCCACATGTCCGCTAATTGACGTCAAATCTATTTCTGGCAAAAATCGGTTGAAAGGTTTAATCTGACATGCTGAAAAATCTGTGCAAGTGCTCAATAGGTGCGCGGCAATGGTATCTGGTATCGTTACGCCCGATGTACCCGACAGACCTCCAGCCGGTGTCAACCCAAATGTAAAGTGCCAACTGCTAGTGTTTTAACTACCTAAAACCACCCCACGCCAATGGGTGTGGACGCGGCGGCAGCCCCAGGACCACCTAACGCCAATTTGTGTCAGGTCCTGGAGCTGGCTACTGAAGGAGATCGCGCGCAGGGTGCGCCCGCATCTCCTTCTCGGGGGGGGGGGGGGGGGGGGGGCTCCGCACCCTCTTCAGCCTCCGAGCGGCTATTACTGCTCGGGAGGCTGTTATACGGCGTGATCAGTCTATTTCAGGCATGGGCAAACTCGGCCCTCCAGCTGTTACGGAACTGCAAGTCCCACAATGCATTTGCCTTTATGAGTCATGACTGTGGCTGTCAGACTCCTGCAATGCATTGTGGGACTTGTAGTTCCTAAACAGCTGGAGGGCCAAGTTTGCCCATGCCTGGTCTATTTACATAGTGCAGCGCTGCACTGGGGACAGATCGATCGCCTCTCATAGGCAGAAGCCTATGAAAGCCGATCGCCTGATTGGCCGGCTGGGGGAAGGGAGGTGTTTGCTAAAAAGAGACATTAAAAAAATACAAAAACACAAATATTTATTTAAAAAATAAACTGGGGAGCAATCAGACCCCCACCAACAGAGAGCTCTGTTGGTGGGGGGGAAGAGGGGGGATCACTCCTGTGGTGTTCCGCCCTGCAGCTTGGCCTTAAAGCTGCAGTGGCCATTTTAGTAAAAATTTGCCTGTTAAGGGGGGGGGGGGGGGTTAGCACTTTGGTCCTCAAGTGGTTAAAATCTTACTCTTCCCACTGTCTCGATACCTGACCTCTTTTACGGGGTGTCTGCCTGTAACCCGAGCGACTGATGTCACATGCGCCTTGTGCTACTTGGTAACGTTGACGGAAGAATCCAGGAATCGTGCCACCACAGGAGTAAGATATGAGCACAGGCACCGGGGGGGGATACATTAACTGATGCTCTCCTACATTTATGCTGTCTGTCGGACTTTATAGACGTGGACAACAAAGAGCTAATTGTTCCAACAGGCATACGGATTCAATGCAAATTGTATGCCGTTAACTGAGCCAATCGGATGCGTTCCCTGGTTGTACTAGTTCAACTCTACATACAATTTCGCTGTACTAGCCAGAGTAATTTACATGTTGTTGGCCATCTGTACACCGGAGTCGTCATGCTTGGGCCGGGCTGCATGTCACCACTCTCCTCCAGAGACGAAAGACACTCTGCTTTGTCAAGGTTGGACGTTGCTGACCACAAACTGGCATATTTTTATCACATCAGCAGCTGACAGCTGTTTAGTGAAACCTCGCTGCTCATTTCGAACATCGCGGAAAAATAAAAATGCAGATTCTATTCACTGCATGACGGCATGTTTATTAGTCACAGAGCGACTATTGGCCGCTTTCTGCCTTGCTAATGCGTATGGAGTGGAGTATGCAGCTTTCTATGCTGTCATGCACTGCTGACTGAATTGGCCGACTTGTTGTCCAATGTCCCTAAAGTGGATCTGAACTCTTGCACAGGACAGAAGGAAAACAGAGACATGCACCCTGTATGTATTTAGATAGTTTAGCCTGTCTTAATTCCTCCTTATCTGTGACTAATCACAAGTTGTAATTTGATATTTTCCCTGTCACATGACATCCATGGCAGATGAGCTCATTTGAGAGCACATGATGTGAAAGTGACACTTAGGCAAAGAAAAAACAAACAAACTTATGATGAATTGTATGTGTAGTATGCATAAGGAATGGAACATTAGTAGGAAATATTATTTTTATTATAATTTATTTTTAGTTAGTGTTTTTATAGTATTGCATCATATTGTCATATTTGCAGTTTGCTCTCTTATAAATTAAAATACAGAGTGTGGTTTGCAGAGCTAATGACCCTTTGAACTTCTCTTCTCACTGAACCTTATCTGAAGCTGCCTGTCACGGTTTCTTTGATTTATAAGTGCTCCAGAAATCAGTGACCAATTTGGTTGTGGAGCTCAGAGAGGCTCTTTTGCATAGATAACTGAAGTTTCTTAACTCTTCCTGTACTGGAGACAATATGACTGGTTTGTTTGCTATAATGTTCTATTTCTTAACTGTTCAATAAATGCCAGTTCCCTGGCTGTCATGCTGGCTTCAGTTAGGTGTGAGCATCACCCTGAACAAGCATGCTGCCGGTGGGGTCACATGATCTGTGTACTGGATATGGGTCAGTGAAGCAGAGGAGCAGTGCAGCAGCCTGACAAGTAATGTCTTAATTGCAGATAGCTGCCTCCTTATCCTCAAATCCCTCTCGCTACAGGTTCCCTTTAGCTGCTAGCAGTCTTTGTTTCTTAAAGAGACACTGAAGCGAAAAAAAAATGATATAATGAATTGGTTGTGTACTATGAATAATTACTAGAAGATTAGCAGCAAAGAAAATATTCTCATATTTTTATTTTCAGGTATTCTAACATTGCATCATTCTCTAATATGTGCAGATTACACAACATTCAGCATTCAAAATGATTCTTTCAGAGCAGTCTGTGAACTAATGACCTCTCCTCTGGCAGATAAAAAGAAAACTGTTCACTTACAGTTGAGATAATAAAAGTCAGAAGACAGCCCTCTCCACGACTTTGAAGGTCGTAGAGATCAATGGCTTTTTTGCATAGAGATAACTGGAGTTTCTTAACTCTTCCTGTACTGGAAACAATTACACTGATGTATCTGATCTTAATGTTTTATTTCTTAGCTGTGCTACACATACAAATCATATCATAATTTTTTTTTCGCTTCAGTGTCTCTTTAAGAGTTCTTACTGCTGGAGCAGACCTAACTGAGCCATGATGGGCTCTGTGTTAAATTACTTGTCTGGGAACTTTTCCTACTGCCTTTTTGGGGTAATCTCCACTATATCAACCTTCCGGTTCAGTATGGCTGCCGTAATACTAATTTATGCTATGTTTTTTAGGTTTTCAAGAAAGAGAAGGCAAGAGTCATCTCCGAAGACGAGAAGAACTTCAAAGCCTTTGCCACCCTGCGTATGGCGCGCGCCAACGCCCGGCTCTTCGGCATCCGTGCCAAGAGAGCCAAGGAGGCTGCAGAACAGGAAGTGGAGAAGAAAAAGTAAAACTATTTCTGGAACTGTTAATAAAAACAAAATCTTGTATAATTCTGCCTCCGAGAGTGATGCTTGCCGGGGATGGTGCCAATTGTTCTGCGTGATCTTCAGGGCTGGAAATGGTGCACGTCAGTTACACATCCATGTAATCGGGGCCCCACCCCCTCTGTTGTAGGATGAGGACCAAATTCTCAAACTTATCTTTTCTCAGTTCAATGAGGTGTCTGGAGGAGTTCAGCTCTGTCCTCTGATAGGCTGGCAGAGGGTGCGCCAGCTCTGTCCTCTCTGATAGGCTGGCAGAGGGTGCGTCAGCTCTGTCCTCTCTGATAGGCTGGCAGAGGGTGCGTCAGCTCTGTCCTCTCTGACAGGCTGGCAGAGGGTGCGTCAGCTCTGTCCTCTCTGATAGGCTGGCAGAGGGTGCGTCAGCTCTGTCCTCTCTGATAGGCTGGCAGAGGGTGCGTCAGCTCTGTCCTCTCTGATAGGCTGGCAGAGGGCGCGTCAGCCCTGTCCTCTCTGATAGGCTGGCTGAGGGCGCGTCAGCCCTGTCCTCTCTGATAGGCTGGCAGAGGGCGCGTCAGCCCTGTCCTCTCTGATAGGCTGGCTGAGGGCGCGTCAGCCCTGTCCTCTCTGATAGGCTGGCTGAGGGCGCGTCAGCCCTGTCCTCTCTGATAGGCTGGCTGAGGGCGCGTCAGCCCTGTCCTCTCTGATAGGCTGGCTGAGGGCGCGTCAGCCCTGTCCTCTCTGATAGGCTGGCTGAGGGCGCGTCAGCCCTGTCCTCTCTGATAGGCTGGCTGAGGGCGCGTCAGCCCTGTCCTCTCTGATAGGCTGGCTGAGGGCGCGTCAGCCCTGTCCTCTCTGATAGGCTGGCTGAGGGCGCGTCAGCCCTGTCCTCTCTGATAGGCTGGCTGAGGGCGCGTCAGCCCTGTCCTCTCTGATAGGCTGGCTGAGGGCGCGTCAGCCCTGTCCTCTCTGATAGGCTGGCTGAGGGCCCGTCAGCCCTGTCCTCTCTGATAGGCTGGCTGAGGGCCCGTCAGCCCTGTCCTCTCTGATAGGCTGGCTGAGGGCACACGGTAAAAACTTAGTGGACCTGAACTCTTGCACAGGACACTAGGAAACCAGCAATGCACCCTGTATGTTTTTAGAGAGGACAACTCGTGTAATTCCCTCTCATCTTCAAGTAATCACAAGTGTAATTTGATCTCTCAGCTGTGTCAGCACAGACCTTTATCAGTACTTTGCAGACACAGCTAATATGTAAACGCTGGATGCTAACACTTTGTATGCTTCCATGAAAGCAAGAATTATACACACATCAGATTTATTGCAGGAGCTCTGTAAGCTGTAACAAATGTTTTTCTTTAAAGGTTATGCTGTTGCTTATCTTCTAGAGTAGAGGAACATTCAGGTCTGCTTTAAAGGATACAGTTCACTTAAATAAAGTTACATATTCCCTCAAAGGACAACTGAAGTGAGAAGAATATGGAGGCTGACATATTTTTCTTTTAAACAGTACCAGTTGCCTGGCAGGCCTGCTGGTCTATTTAGCTGCAGTAGGGTTTAACACTAGAAACAAGCATGCAGCTAGTTTCGTCAGATCTGACAATATTGTCAAACACCTGTTCTGCTGCATGCTTGTTCAGGGGCTATGGATACAAGTATTAGAGGCAGAGGATCAGCAGGAATGCCAGGAAACTGGTATTTAAAAGAAGTAAATATGGCAGCCTCCATACCCTTCTCAGTTCAGTTGTCCTTTAAGAAGAGGGAAGGCTCTGGATCCTATATATATAGAGCACAGGTGTCAAATTTGAGGGCTGCGGGCCGAATGTGGCCCTTGAGAGCTTCCAATGTTCAGTATAGTTAGCAGCATAACAATGGCAGCACACTGCCTTCCCATAAAGAGGTGACTGTGTCCGATTGAAACCTTGTCCGCTTTCATCGGGGTGCAGCAAGGGATCCAGTTTAGGGTTGAACAAAGTTAGCATTGGGCCCTCTCTTTGGATCCATACCAACCCCCTCCTGGTAAAACACATCCTTCCACATCCCCCTGACACCATCTCTCTACATAGCAGAGTAGCGCTGCGGAGCAGTAAATATTTATCTGCTGTTCTGCCTGGCGGTCACATGCTCTGTGCTTCCATACCTCCTTCCAGTCATGTGACATGCATTCGGAGCCAGGGGTATGCAGCATAGAACAGGTGACTGTCAGGAAGAACAAGGGAGATCCAAAGCAGCACTGATGCAGGTAAATATTAAACTGCTACTCGAGGGAGTGCCTTAGTTGACCGTTCAGTCTTAACCTCCTGAGCGGTATGGACGAGCTCAGCCGCTCAGGCCCTGCTGGGCCGATTTTCTTCAAATAAAAAGCAGCACACGCAGCCGGCACTTTGCCAGCCGCGTGTGCTGCCTGATCGCCGCCGCTCTGCTGCGATCCGCCGCGAGCAGCGGCGAAAGAGGGTCCCCCCAGCCGCCCGAGCCCTGCGCAGCCGGACCAATCAGTTCCGGCCAGCGCTAAGGGCTGGATCGGAGGCGGCTGACGTCCATGACGTCACTCCGCTCGAGGAAAGCCAAACAAGGAAGGCTGCTCATTGCGGCCTTCCTTGTTTATTCTGGGCGCCGGAGGCGATCGGAAGAACGCCTCCGGAGCGCCCTCTAGTGGGCTTTCATGCAGCCAACTTTCAGTTGGCTGCATGAAATAGTTTTTTTTTTAATTAAAAAAAAAAACCCTGCAGCCTCCCTTGCGATCTCAATAGAACGCCGGGGAGGTTAATAAACAATTTGGCCTGTGACATGGACTGTTTTATATTTTGGCCCCTTATGTGATTAAGTTTGACACTACTGCGATGGAGTCTTCCTAGTCCTGTTCAAATTTCCTGCCAACTTGTCTGTAGGGGACATTTATCAAGAGTTTCCGAGACAAAATACTGGTTGGTTTTTAGAAATCTGTGCAGAACTGTTTCAGACGTCCTTAAAAGGAGTTCTTTTGCGAAAAAGTAGGCAGTTAAAAAATGTGACAGATGACAGGTTTTGGGCCAGTCCATCTTTTTAAGGGGGATTCTCAGGGCTTTCTTTGTTTTCAACAGCATTTCCTGAACAACAGTTGCAAAATCTAACTGATATAATAGTGTGCAAGTGATTAGGGAGGCCAGCTGGTATCTTGCTATTTTGGCAGTTAAACTGCTGTTCAGGAAATGCTGTTGAAAACAAAGAAAGCCCTGAGAATCCCCCTTAAAAAGATGGATTGGCCCAAAACCTGTCATCTGTCACATTTTTTTAACTGCCTACTTTTTTCGCAAAAGAACTCCTTTAAGAAATCACTAGATAGTGCAGTTTCTGTCTAAAACTGTTGGAAAATAGGAGGAGCTTGGAAGGTTTCTCAAAGTGCAGTGTGTGAGGGGAAGTGCTAGTGCTGAGGTAACCAATGAATCTACTGTATTGATACCAGCAGGCTCATAGGGGGACATTTATAAAGTGTCTCGCAAAATATTGGTAGGTTTTTAGAAATCCGTGCAGAACTGTCTGATATCTTAAGAAATCACAGGATATTGCAGTTTCCTTTTAAAACTTGTAAAATAGGAGTTAGGAAGGTGTCTCAGGCAGTGTGTGAGGGTGATTGCTGTTGCTGCGGTAACCAATACATCTGTATTGCATCAATGCCCAGTGCTGGAAGTGTTCATAGGATGCCTGGCAGCAAGGGGGAAAGAGCACTTCACAAATCATGTCTAGCCTGCACTGTGTAGAACTGCTATTAAGCACTTCTTAATCTGAGGGATATGGAGACTGACATTTACTGTATTTTTCAGACTATAAGACGCTCCTGACCATAAGATGCACTTGGGTTTAAAGGACAAAAATACATACTAAACCTGGTGCATCCATGATGAAGGGGTATTTTGTGGATTATGCCCCTTTTGTACCTCTTGTGTCTCCCTGTGTCCTCTGTCATGTTTCCTCCTCTATGCCCCTTTGTGTCCTCAGTTTGTGCCCGTGTCCTCCTCTGCATGGGCACAGTACAGGGAGTCCCCAACATTGCCGTGGGTTGGAGGCTGGTATTGGCTGGTATTGGCAGGCGTTCACGTCAGGAACTCCCTGCATTTGGACTATAAGGTGCAGTGACTTCCCCCCCCCCCCCCCCCCTGTACTGCAGCCAAGTGAACACCCGAGGAGCGGGTGACTCAGACTGTTCTGCAGCCTAGGAGAAATAATAATAATGCAATAACAGATCACCTAAGGAGCAGGCGATTAAGGCTGTACTGCAGCCTAGCAGATCCGCTTCACCAGAGGAGCTGGTGGAGCTCACACCTCACCAGTGGCGAGGGCCCACCGGTGAGTAGAATGGTCAGGCAGGCAAGGTACGGCAACAGAGAGGCAAGTATCTGTACAGAATCGTGAGGCAGGAGAGTAAACTGTAGTCAGGCAGAGGTTTGGCAACTAGGAGGCAGATAGGCAAAAGTACAGGATCAGAAAACAGGATCAGAGTCAGAGTAATAGCTAAGAGTCATACACAGGAGATCATTATAATAAGCAATATCCTAGTCTAGGTGTGAAGTCCTTGGTTTCAACACCTCGGAACTAGTCTAACAAACAGTAACAAAGTAGCAATATCCTAGACTAGGTGTGAAGTCCTTGGTTTCAACACCTCGGAACTAGTCTAACAAACAGTAACAAAGTAGCAATATCCTAGTCTAGGTGTGAAATCCTTAGCATCAACACCTGGGATCTAGTCTAAGGTCTGAGCGCTAACACGCAAGTATTCACGACAACAGACTGAATGAATGAAGCCTGGAGGCTTAAGAAGCAGAGGAGATCCCACTGGCACGCCCCCCTCCATCAGCCAATCCTGGGCGCCATGGGACTCCTCTGACGTCAGCCGACGGGCTTCCTCCCCGCATAAAGGTACCGTCTGTGTGCGTGCCCGCGCGAGACGGCGACCCCCTGCACAATTGAACGTTCCGTCCTCGGCGTCCTAGACGCCGGACGGACGGATGGCCGCATGGAGGCAGCTGCGGCGGTGCTGTTTGCCGCGGCTGCCTCGTATATTACAGATACGCAGCGGTGCGCTGGCTTTATTCTCTGCAGGACACAAGTGTTAACAATCCCATATCACAGACCTGGAAACTCGGTACAGTGCATTGCGCATGTTCTATGCAGTGTGTTCTAATGCAATGCGCAAGCACCAAGATTGATAAGTGTACCTACAGGGGGAAAAAAAAGAGCCCTAAATGGGTGCTCACCTCAACAGAGGGAAGCCTCTAGAAGCTTCCCTGCTTAGCTTTTTCCACTGAAGCCTGAGCCTGTCCGTGCTACTGCGCAGGGCTGCCGTGCTTGTTCTCATACAGGAGAGTGGCCACGAGCTGCGGGGCGCGGTGGGGGACGCAGCTGGAATGTAGAGGGAGACGCGGTCAACTTCTGGAGGAGAGCAGTATAAGTAAAAATTGCTAGTAGTGGGAAGAGCCGGGACAAGATCCTCCAGCACCCAAGGCTGAAACACAGAAAATGAAAATGAAAGATCACAGACCAATCTTACCACCCTTCATGTAGTATGAGAGCCACACCTACACAGTCTATTCTATGGAGCTGCACTCCCCATCAGACAGAAATCTTACCCCCTTCCATGTAGTATGAGAGCCACACCTACACAGTCTATTCTATTCTATGGAGCTGAACTCCCCATCAGACAGAAATCTTACCACCCTCCATGTAGTATGAGAGCCACACCTACACAGTCTATTCTATTCTATGGAGCTGCACTCCCCATCAGACAGAAATCTTACCCCCTTCCATGTAGTATGAGAGCCACACCTACACAGTCTATTCTATGGAGCTGCACTCCCCATCAGACAGAGATCTTACACCCTTCATGTAGTATGAGAGCCACACCTACACAGTCTATTCTATGGAGCTGAACTCCCCATCAGACAGAAATCTTACCCCCTCCATGTAGTATGAGAGCCACACCTACACAGTCTATTCTATGGAGCTGAACTCCCCATCAGACAGAAATCTTTGCAAGATGCTGCACACACAGATGCTGTACAGACACAAAAGATCAGTATCTGCAAAAGATCTGCTCCTGCCAAAAATCCATTCCTGCAAATTGCAATGATAGTCTATGAGATCTGCAGATCCTCATACACACATGATTTAACTGACATTCATCTGCAGATCAGATCCACCAGGATGGATTTTCAGATGTGCAGATGATTGCTTGATCTCAGTGGTGCTCAGCAGAGCTCGAATATTCGAGTAGCTCGAATATTCGAGCTCTTTTTCAGCTATTCGAGCTCGGTATTCGAGCTCCGAATAGCTGGAGCTATTCGAATGGGCTATCCGAGTACACTCGAATAGCCCATTCACTATTCGAGCTATTCGAGCAACCCGGCGCTATTCGAGCTCGGTACCGAGCTCGAATAGCGTCATAGCCCAGATTGATGTCCTTAGAGCCAATCAGAGGGCTCCCAGGCCCTCTGACGGCAGCCAATCACAGAGGGGGACCCTGGCCAGCCCCTACCCTATAAATAGCGGCCGACATGTTCCGTTTCTCCGTGCTTGCCTGAGACTTGTACAGAGAGAGAGTTGCTCCTTTGTGCTTTGGCTTAGCAAGAGCTCTATTGTGGTCATTTACCTAGCGTTTTTGCTCACATACACCTCCTATACACACCTATATTGTTGTTAGTTATTTAGACATTGTATTTTAGTTAGTAGCTTGTGTGTTACATTAGAGACAGGCAGCTGCTGCAAGCTTACAGGTTTAGGCCTCAGGGGGGCCTTGCCTCTGTGGGCAGCTGTCCTCTGTTTATTTCTCTCATCTATACCAGTATTTCTGCTGTCCTTTACTAATAGTATTGTAGTTATACTGTACTAGGAGTAGGACACTCACTGACTGTCACTGTTTATAGGCTACTAGCTAGCTCCTGCGTGTGTGCACTCACTCACTGTCTGTGTGTACACACACTCTATTTCCTTCTGATTACTGATAGATTATTGTTAGTTAGTTGTACTTACTTACTACTTACTCTTACTGTACCCGTAGGGACACTCACTGTCACTGTTCATATAGGCTACTAGCTCCTGCGTGTGCGCACTGCACTCACTGTCTGAGTGTACACACACAACACACACTCTATTTCCTTCTGATCGCTGATTCATTATCGTAATTAGTTAGTTGTACTTACTGTTACTACTTACTCTTACTGTACTAGGAGTCTAGGACACTCAGTCACTGTCCATAGGCTACTAGCTCCTGCGTGCGTGCACTCACTGTCTGAGTGTACACACACCCACACTCCATTTCCTTCTGATCGCTGATTGATTATCGTAATTAGTTAGTTGTACTTACTGTTACTACTTACTCTTACTGTACTAGGAGTCTAGGACACTCAGTCACTGTCCATAGGCTACTAGCTCCTGCGTGCGTGCACTCACTGTCTGAGTGTACACACACCACCCACACTCCATTTCCTTCTGATCGCTGATTGATTATTGTAATTAGTTAGTTCTACTTACTGTTACTACTTACTCTTACTGTACTAGGAGTCTAGGACACTCAGTCACTGTGTTCATAGGCTACTAGCTCCTGCGTGCGTGCACTCACTGTCTGAGTGTACACACACCACCCACACTCCATTTCCTTCTGATCGCTGATTGATTATTGTAATTAGTTAGTTCTACTTACTGTTACTACTTACTCTTACTGTACTAGGAGTCTAGGACACTCAGTCACTGTGTTCATAGGCTACTAGCTCCTGCGTGCGTGCACTCACTGTCTGAGTGTACACACACCCACACTCCATTTCCTTCTGATCGCTGATTGATTATTGTAATTAGTTAGTTCTACTTACTGTTACTACTTACTCTTATTGTACTAGGAGTCTAGGACACTCAGTCACTGTGTTCATAGGCTACTAGCTCCTGCGTGCGTGCACTCACTGTCTGAGTGTACACACACCCACACTCCATTTCCTTCTGATCGCTGATTGATTATTGTAATTAGTTAGTTCTACTTACTGTTACTACTTACTCTTACTGTACTAGGAGTCTAGGACACTCAGTCACTGTGTTCATAGGCTACTAGCTCCTGCGTGCGTGCACTCACTGTCTGAGTGTACACACACCCACACTCCATTTCCTTCTGATCGCTGATTGATTATTGTAATTAGTTAGTTCTACTTACTGTTACTACTTACTCTTACTGTACTAGGAGTCTAGGACACTCAGTCACTGTGTTCATAGGCTACTAGCTCCTGCGTGCGTGCACTCACTGTCTGAGTGTACACACACCCACACTCCATTTCCTTCTGATCGCTGATTGATTATTGTAATTAGTTAGTTCTACTTACTGTTACTACTTACTCTTACTGTACTAGGAGTCTAGGACACTCAGTCACTGTGTTCATAGGCTACTAGCTCCTGCGTGCGTGCACTCACTGTCTGAGTGTACACACACCACCCACACTCCATTTCCTTCTGATCGCTGATTGATTATTGTAATTAGTTAGTTCTACTTACTGTTACTACTTACTCTTACTGTACTAGGAGTCTAGGACACTCAGTCACTGTGTTCATAGGCTACTAGCTCCTGCGTGCGTGCACTCACTGTCTGAGTGTACACACACCCACACTCCATTTCCTTCTGATCGCTGATTGATTATTGTAATTAGTTAGTTCTACTTACTGTTACTACTTACTCTTACTGTACTAGGAGTCTAGGACACTCAGTCACTGTGTTCATAGGCTACTAGCTCCTGCGTGCGTGCACTCACTGTCTGAGTGTACACACACCACCCACACTCCATTTCCTTCTGATCGCTGATTGATTATTGTAATTAGTTAGTTCTACTTACTGTTACTACTTACTCTTACTGTACTAGGAGTCTAGGACACTCAGTCACTGTGTTCATAGGCTACTAGCTCCTGCGTGCGTGCACTCACTGTCTGAGTGTACACACACCACCCACACTCCATTTCCTTCTGATCGCTGATTGATTATTGTAATTAGTTAGTTCTACTTACTGTTACTACTTACTCTTACTGTACTAGGAGTCTAGGACACTCAGTCACTGTGTTCATAGGCTACTAGCTCCTGCGTGCGTGCACTCACTGTCTGAGTGTACACACACCCACACTCCATTTCCTTCTGATCGCTGATTGATTATTGTAATTAGTTAGTTCTACTTACTGTTACTACTTACTCTTACTGTACTAGGAGTCTAGGACACTCAGTCACTGTGTTCATAGGCTACTAGCTCCTGCGTGCGTGCACTCACTGTCTGAGTGTACACACACCCACACTCCATTTCCTTCTGATCGCTGATTGATTATTGTAATTAGTTAGTTCTACTTACTGTTACTACTTACTCTTACTGTACTAGGAGTCTAGGACACTCAGTCACTGTGTTCATAGGCTACTAGCTCCTGCGTGCGTGCACTCACTGTCTGAGTGTACACACACCCACACTCCATTTCCTTCTGATCGCTGATTGATTATTGTAATTAGTTAGTTCTACTTACTGTTACTACTTACTCTTACTGTACTAGGAGTCTAGGACACTCAGTCACTGTGTTCATAGGCTACTAGCTCCTGCGTGCGTGCACTCACTGTCTGAGTGTACACACACCCACACTCCATTTCCTTCTGATCGCTGATTGATTATTGTAATTAGTTAGTTCTACTTACTGTTACTACTTACTCTTACTGTGCTAGGAGTCTAGGACACTCAGTCACTGTGTTCATAGGCTACTAGCTCCTGCGTGCGTGCACTCACTGTCTGAGTGTACACACACCACCCACACTCCATTTCCTTCTGATCGCTGATTGATTATTGTAATTAGTTAGTTCTACTTACTGTTACTACTTACTCTTACTGTACTAGGAGTCTAGGACACTCAGTCACTGTGTTCATAGGCTACTAGCTCCTGCGTGCGTGCACTCACTGTCTGAGTGTACACACACTAAATGTACTTGTGATTACTACTGATTATTGTAACTGCTAGTTGTACTTCCTGACTGTTACTACTTACTTACTGTACTAGGGGACACTCACTCAGTCACCTCACCAACCAACCCACTCCATTAAAGTACCCCACTTTTCACCCGCCCTTTTAAAAAACTTTTGTCTATACGCCCAAAACATTGAAGATGTCTGGAAGTGGCAGCCAGCGCGGTTTGGGCAAGGGGAAGGGCAGCAAGGGAATCAGGAGGAGAGGGAGCAGCATTGCGGCAAGCCGCGGCCGCGGGCGCGCCACCATGCACAGTTCCGCAGCAGCAGCAGCAGCGTCAGTGGCTAACATTCCTCCCATAGCCACTGGCCGTGGACGCCTTGGGCGCCGCCCAGCAGGAGCATCTGCAACTCACGCTGCAGAGACACAGCAGCAGCAGCGTGTAGCACCTGCTCCCATTTTCCTCCAGCCGGGTCGGAAACGTCCCATTGAGGAAAAGGATGCAGACACTGTGGTGCAACTCATGACGGAGGATGAGCAGCCCGCCATCAGCTCTGCATCCGAGGCCTCCACCCTCACCACCACCACCACCACCACCACCACCCCTGTTCGCAGCAGCCGCCCAGCAGGGTCTGGGGAGGAGGCCAGTTCACCGTCACTCGCCGACCTGTCATTCAGCAGTCTTTTGACCCCAGGCATCATGAGTAAATTGTCTGCTGTTGTTGGCGATCTTGAGGAGGAGATGCTGATGGGCACTTTGGGGGATGAGGGATTGGACAGCAAGACTGTGGCGACAGTCAAGCAGCCCATCCATGCATCAGGAGAGGAGTTTGGGGGGTCCTCATCCCAGCAGGACATGTTTCAGGAGGGGGAGGATGATGATGACCCGGTGACAGACAGAGACTGGGTGCCACCACCTCCAGGGGATGTCGTCCTCAGCAGCTCTGAGGAGGAGGAGGAGGATGCGCTTGTGGGCCTTGCAAGGAGGCGCATCATTGCAAGCATTGGCAGCGTCCCACAGCCTGCTGGTGTCTCAGGCTCAGCAGCAGCAGCAGCAGCATCAGCCAGTACCACCACCAGCCGCACCCAAGCCCCCCCCCCAACCACCACAGGGAGACAGGCAGCAGCGCTTCCATGCCGTAGGGGGAAGTTTCTGTCACCAATCTGGCGGTTTTTCACCATGCCCACTGTGTACAGCAAGTACGCCACTTGCAACCACTGTCAGCGGAAGTTGAGCAGAGGTGCAGACCCCTTAAAGTTCAGCACCAGCTCGCTCATCAACCACCTTGCGGCTAAACATTTCCACCAGCATGAGGAGTTCCAGAGGCTGAAGGCATCTGCTGCTGGCAGTGGCACCACACCCATCACTGCACAGCCTTCAGCAGCAGCAGCAGCAACAGCAGCCACCCGCCCTCCTGCTCCTCCAGCAGCACCACACAGGAGTGCGGAAACGCACTGCTCCTCCCCCCTCTGCAACTCCTGCCGCCGACACTGAGGCCTGTTCTGGCAGCCAGTCCTCAGTGGCCTCCTCTGCTGTGTCTGCTGATTCCCGTGTCAGCAAAAGGCCACGCCAGAGCCTTTTGAGCGAGTCCTTCCAGGGGGTGGTTAGGGCTCTGCCTCCCAGCAGCCGTCGCGTGCGGCAGCTGAACGGCTTGCTGGCACGGGCCATGTGCTCCCAACTCCTGCCGTACACGCTCGTGCAGGAGGGGAGCGACATTCGTGCGCTGCTTGCTTGCGCAGCCCCAGACTGGCAGCTCCCCATCAGACACTTCTTTGCCCGCAAGGCCATTCCTGCACTGCACCGCTTTGTGATGGCCAATGTGGAGCGAGGGCTGGAGCATGCGGTTGGTGAAAGGGTCCACGTCACCATGGACTCCTGGAGCAGCCGCTTCGGGACAGGCCGCTACCTGTCCTTCACTGTCCACTGGGTCAGCTTGGTGGAAGGGGGTGAGGATGGGAGAGCAGCAGCGGGCACAGCAGCAGCAGCAACACAGTGGGTGGTGCCACCCCGCAGGGTCAGGGGAACTGCAGCAGGTTCCTCCGATCCTCTGCCATCCTCCGGCACACCTGGCCAAACCCCCCGCCTCAGCAGCAGCGTGAAGGCCCGCCACTGCCAAGCGCTGCTGCACTTGGTCAGCCTTGGGAAGACCAAGCTGACGGCAACCCATGTGTTGGCCAAACTCCAGGAGCAGGAGAGGATTTGGCTGACCCCCAGAGGCCTCAGAGTCGGAGAGGTGGTGGCCGACAATGGGGCCAATCTGGTTGCCGCAATAGACAGGGGAAACCTGACCCACATCCCCTGTCTTGCCCACGTGCTGAACCTGGTGGTGCAGAAGTTCCTGCGCACCTACCAGGGGATGGGCGAACTGCTGGAAACGGCAAGGAATGTTGTGCGTCACTTCCGGCGCTCGGCTGCAGCCTGTGCGAGCCTGGAAGACGTGCAAAAGGAGCTGGATCTGCCACGCCATCGGCTGATCCTTGACGTTCCGACTCGCTGGAACTCCACCCTGGCGATGTTGGAGCGTCTGGTTGAACAGAGGCATGCTGTCAAACAGTACCTTGCCCTGGCCACTGTTTCCGCAGCTCAGAGAAGGGACAAGACCAGCAACATCCCGTCCATCGTCCCCGATGATGACTGGAGGCACATGCAGCAGGTGTGCTTAGTGCTGGCTCCCTTCCTGCAGGCCACAAACATGGTGAGCAGGGACCATGCTATGGTCTGCGAGTGGGTGCCCCTGGTTTCTCTGCTGAACAGGGCCCTCGATGCTTTGCTGGAACAGGGAGCGGCAGCCTTGGACCAGCAGGAGCGGCAACCAGCTGCGCAGTCCACCTCTGAGGGGGAGGAGGAGGAGGACTTGGTGGAGGTCCCTGACCTGGCTGCTGATGAGGGGGATCAGCACAGCGCAGCTGAGTTGGTGCGGGGGTGGAGAGAGGATGAGGCGGCAGAGGAGGAGGATGAGGACAGCACTGACGTCGATGTGCCAGCAGACGTGGCCCGCCTCTTCCCAATGGCAGCGCACATGCTGACGTGCCTGCGCAAGGACCCCAGGGTGATCCAGATGAAGCAGAGGGAGGACATCTGGATCAGCATGATGTTGGACCCACGCCTCAAGGGGAAGTTGAGCCAGTTCCTGCCGCCTGCAGGAGGAGACCCAGCGCAACAAATAAGGAGCTTGCAGCAGGCCCTTGTTGAGCGCTTGGAGGAAGCCTTCCCCCAGCCTTCCACCCCCACTGTCCAGCAGCCAGCACAGAGGCAGCAGCAGGTGCCTGCATCCAGCAGCAGCAAGCGCCCCACAGACCTGCTGTCTCTCAGCCACGAGCTCTACAGGACTGTAGAGGCTCCGGCAGCAGTGACTAGAGAGGAGATGCATGCAGCAGCATCCTCCTCCGGTCACAGCCAGCGCCTGACCCGCATGGTGGCTGACTACATGGGGTCGTACAGCGGGCTTGACAGCGATGCCCCTGTTGATCCCACGGAGTATTGGGTCAAGCGCATGGAGATCTGGAGCGAGCTGGCGCAGTACGCCCTGGAAGTGCTGTCCTGCCCCCCTTCCAGCGTGCTGTCCGAGCGCTGCTTCAGTGCAGCTGGTGGCGTGGTCACCGAGAAACGCTCACGTCTGTCTCACAAGTCTGTGGACAGACTGACGTTTCTCAAGATGAACCAGGCGTGGGTGGAAGGCGAGTTCCTGGCCCCTGTTGTCGGCGAGAGGGGGACATGAACTGGCTGCCGGAACCATCGTTAATGTGCCTTACCACCCTTTACCACCTCCTGGCTCCTGCTCACTAAGCCAGCCTGGTTCACTTTGACTATTACGTCGCCTGCAGCCACACATTTTACACCTACAGTGGGCTGCTGTGTACTGCCCTTCTGCTGTCTGTCTGTGTTTCCCACTGCCAGGGTACACAGAATTACCTTCTTCTGCTGCCACTCTGCCACCAGCTATTACGTCAAACAATAGCTATATTGGTTGCAAAACCAAAACCAAACAAACCATTAAAAAAAAAAAAGGTTTAATTTTTCTGAGGTGCCCGGGTTGAAAACTGTGTTGTTCCAGTTGTGTATTGGACACAATGTGGGCTGCACGACTGCTGTCTGGGACCTCCTGTTGTGTTTATTTACAGCCCTGGTATCACCGCTAGGTACCAGGGCTATTATGTCACGCTGCCTACCTGCTGCCACACTCACACTGCTCCTCCATACCTCCTCCTGCTGCTGCTGCTGCTGTCTGTCTGTGTTTCCCACTGCCAGGGTACACAGATGATTTACCTTCTGCTGCCACTCTGCCACCAGCTATTACGTCAAACAATAGCTGCTCGCCTACTCCTCCATTCCTCCTCCTCCTGCTGCTGCTGTCTGTCTGTGTTTCCCACTGCCAGGGTACACAGATGATTTACCTTCTGCTGCCACTCTGCCACCAGCTATTACGTCAAACAATAGCTGCTCGCCTACTCCTCCATTCCTCCTCCTGCTGCTGCTGTCTGTCTGTGTTTCCCACTGCCAGGGTACACAGATGATTTACCTTCTGCTGCCACTCTGCCACCAGCTATTACGTCAAACAATAGCTGCTCGCCTACTCCTCCATTCCTCCTCCTGCTGCTGCTGTCTGTCTGTGTTTCCCACTGCCAGGGTACACAGAATTACCTTCTTCTGCTGCCACTCTGCCACCAGCTATTACGTCAAACAATAGCTATATTGGTTGTAAAACCAAAAACCAAAAAACCATTAAAAAAAAAAAAAGGTTTAATTTTTCTGAGGTGCCCGGGTTGAAAACTGTGTTGTCCCAGTTGTGTATTGGACACAATGTGGGCTGCACGACCGCTGTCTGGGACCTCCTGTTGTGTTTATTTACAGCCCTGGTATCACCGCTAGGTACCAGGGCTATTATGTCACGCTGCCTACCTGCTGCCACACTCACACTGCTCCTCCATACCTCCTCCTGCTGCTGCTGCTGCTGCTGTCTGTCTGTGTTTCCCACTGCCAGGGTACACTACACAGATGATTTACCTTCTGCTGCCACTCTGCCACACCAGCTATTACGTCAAACAATAGCTGCTCGCCTACTCCTCCATTCCTCCTGCTGCTGTTGCTGTCTGTCTGTGTTTCCCACTGCCAGGGTACACAGAATTACCTTCTGCTGCCACTCTGCCACCAGCTATTACGTCAAACAATAGCTATATTGGTTGCAAAACCAAAACCAAACAAACCATTAAAAAAAAAAAAAAAGGTTTAATTTTTCTGAGGTGCCCGGGTTGAAAACTGTGTTGTCCCAGTTGTGTATTGGACACAATGTGGGCTGCACGACCGCTGTCTGGGACCTCCTGTTGTGTTTATTTACAGCCCTGGTATCACCGCTAGGTACCAGGGCTATTATGTCACGCTGCCTACCTGCTGCCACACTCACACTGCTCCTCCATACCTCCTGCTGCTGTTGCTGTCTGTCTGTGTTTCCCACTGCCAGGGTACACAGAATTACCTTCTGCTGCCACTCTGCCACCAGCTATTACGTCAAACAATAGCTATATTGGTTGCAAAACCAAAACCAAACAAACCATTAAAAAAAAAAAAAAAAGGTTTAATTTTTCTGAGGTGCCCGGGTTGAAAACTGTGTTGTCCCAGTTGTGTATTGGACACAATGTGGGCTGCACGACTGCTGTCTGGGACCTCCTGTTGTGTTTATTTACAGCCCTGGTATCACCGCTAGGTACCAGGGCTATTATGTCACGGCGAGCTGCCTGCCTCATTGACTGCCTGCTGCCACACACTCATCCTCCTCCTCCTGCTGCTGAATTTACCTCCTGCTGTCTTTGTGTTTCCACTGCCAGGGAGCACATACAATGGCGCTTCCAACATGCGTGCGCCCACCAGCTATTTGTTACGCTCAAAAATAGCTGCATTTCTTTAAAAAAAAAATTGAAAAGAGAAATACGTGAAGAAGAAGAAGACGATATTGAAAAAGAAGGAGAAGGAGAAGATGAAGATGAAGAAGAAGATGAAGAAGAAGATGAAGAAGATGATGAAGAAGATGAAAAAGAAGAAGAAGATGAAGAAGATGAAGAAGAAGAAGATGAAGAAGAAGAAGATGAAGATGAAGAAGAAGAAGAAGATGAAGAAGAAGAAGAAGAAGAAGATGAAGAAGATGAAGAAGAAGAAGAAGAAGAAGAAGATGAAGAAGATGAAGAAGAAGAAGAAGAAGAAGATGAAGAAGAAGAAGAAGATAAAGAAGAAGAAGAAGATGAAGAAGAAGAAGATGAAGAAGAAGAAGAAGATGAAGATGATGAAGAAGAAGAAGATGAAGAAGAAGAAGATGAAGAAGAAGAAGAAGATGAAGATGAAGAAGAAGAAGAAGATGAAGAAGATGAAGAAGATGAAGAAGAAGAAGATGATGAAGAAGAAGAAGAAGAAGAAGATGATGAAGAAGAAGAAGAAGAAGAAGAAGAAGACAATATAGAAGAAGAAGATATAGAAGAAGAAGATCTAGAAGAAGAAGAAGAAAGATAAAGAAGAAGAAGAACAAGTATATACAGTAACACTACTGAACAAAATTAAGGACACAACTTCTCTTTCCACCTTTTTTTTTAAAGGAACATCCCCACATAATCACTTGCTGCTGTTACTTGGAAAAAAAGATGTTTCTTGCATCATTCACCCTCAAAACAAGTGTTGGAAGCTATTTAAGGCCAATTCGAATAGTCAGCTCGAATAGTGAGCTCGAATACCGACTCGAATAGTGAGCTCGAAGTCCGAGGTCGAATCGAATAGTAAAAATTATTCGACTCGAATATTCGACTGACCTCGAATAATTTACTATTCGAATTCGACCAAACTCGAATTTTAAAAAGGGGTATTTGAGCATCACTACTTGATCTGTAGATGAATGTCAGTTAAATCATGTGTGTATGATGATCTGCAGATCTCATAGACTATCATTGCATTTTGCAGGAACGGATCTTTGGCAGGAACAGATCTTTTGCAGATACTGATCTTTTGTGTCTGTACAGCATCTGTGTGTGCAGCATCTTGCAAAGATTTCTGTCTGATGTGGAGTTCAGCTCCATAGAAAAGACTGTGTAGAGTATGGCTCTCATACTACATGGAAGGGGGTATAATTGGTCTGTGATCTTTCATTTTCCAAAGACTATAGTCTGATGTGTGTATGAGCCTTTAGAGGCACACCAGGGCCCCTAACACCTCAATCTCTAGTTATCCGTCTTACAGTCACTGCCATGGTTCCCCTTTTCTTATTTCTCTCTGCTTCAAACACAATAGGGGAATGATAGCTTGTGTGCCCCCTCCTACACTGCGCCCTGAGGCTGGAGCCTCTCTTGCCTCTGCCCCGCCCTGGTAGTGGGCCACTGTGCGGCTCGATCACACTCCCGGCTATGGGACCGCGATCAAGGCCACGCGTTTGCAATGGACTACGACTGCTCCAGTCAGCGACCTTCGGATGGGCAAGACACCGAACAAACTAGGAGCTACCCCCAGCATCTCTTGATAAAGCAGCTTAGACGCCGGGGGCTCCCCTCTCTACATCCATCCACTATTTGTATGGTCCGGGTACAGTATACACACGCACACACAGACACAGATGCACGCACGCACGTATTCGGTCCCCTTGAAGTTTTCCACATTCTGTCGCATTACTGCCACAAACATGAATCAATTTTATTGGAATTCCACGTGAAAGACCAACACAAAGTGGTGCACACATAAGAAGTGGAACGAAATCATACATGATTCCAAACATTTTTTACAAATAAATAACTGCAAAGTGGTGTGTGCGTAATTATTCAGCCCCCTGAGTCAATACTTTGTAGAACCACCTTTTGCTGCAATTACAGCTGCCAGTCTTTTAGGGTATGTCTCTACCAGCTTTGCACATCTAGAGACTGAAATCCTTGCCCATTCTTCTTTGCAAAACAGCTCCAGCTCAGTCAGATTAGATGGACAGCGTTTGTGAACAGCAGTTTTCAGATCTTGCCACAGATTCTCGATTGGATTTAGATCTGGACTTTGACTGGGCCATTCTAACACATGGATATGTTTTGTTTTAAACCATTCCCTTGTTGCCCTGGCTTTATGTTTAGGGTCGTTGTCCTGCTGGAAGGTGAACCTCCGCCCCAGTCTCAAGTCTTCTGCAGACTCCTAGAGGTTTTCTTCCACGATTGCCCTGTATTTGGCTCAATCCATCTTCCCATCAACTCTGACCAGCTTCCCTGTCCCTGCTGAAGAGAAGTACCCCCAGAGCATAATGTTGCCACCACCATATTTGACAGTGGGGATGGTGTGTTCAGAGTGATGTGCAGTGTTCGTTTTCTGCCACACATAGCATTTTGCATTTTGGCCAAAATGTTCCATTTTGGTCTCATCTGACCAGAGCACTTTGTTCCACCTGTTTGCCGTGTCCCCCACATGGCTTGTGGCAAACTTCAAACAGGACTTCTTATGCTTTTCTGTTAACAATGACTTTCTTCTTGCCACTCTTCCATAAAGACCAACTTTGTACAGTGCATGACTAATAGTTGTCCTATGGACAGATTCCCCCACCTGAGCTGTAGATCTCTGCAGCTCGTCCAGAGTCACCATGGGCCTTTTGACTGCATTTCTGATCAGCGCTCTCCTTGTTTGGCCTGTGAGTTTAGGTGGATGGCCTTGTCTTGGTAGGTTTACAGTTGTGCCATACTCCTTCCATTTCTGAATGATCGCTTGAACACTGCTCCGTGGGATGTTCAAAGCTTTGGAAATCTTTTTGTAGCCTAAGCCTGTTTTACATTTCTCAATAACTTTATCCCTGACCTGTCTGGTGTGTTCTTTGGACTTCACGGTGTTGTTGCTCCCAATATTCTCTTAGACAACCTCTGAGGCCCTCACAGAGCAGCTGTATTTGTACTGACATTAGATTACACACAGGTGCACTCTATTTAGTCATTAGCACTCATCAGGCAATGTCTATAGGCAACTGAATGCACTCAGATCAAAGGGGGGCGAATAATTATGCACACACCACTTTGCAGTTATTTATTTGTAAAAAAAATGTTTGGAATCATGTATGATTTTCGTTCCACTTTTCACATGTACACCACTTTGTGTTGGTCTTTCATGTGGAATTCCAATAAAATTGATTCATGTTTGTGGCAGTAATGTGACAAAATGTGGAAAACTTCAAGGGGGCTGAATACTTTTGCAACCCACTGTATATATATGTACGTATATACAGTGGAGGAAATAATTATTTGACCCCTCACTGATTTTGTAAGTTTGTCCAATGACAAAGAAATGAAAAGTCTCAGAACAGTATCATTTCAATGGTAGGTTTATTTTAACAGTGGCAGATAGCACATCAAAAGGAAAATCGAAAAAATAACCTTAAATAAAAGATAGCAACTTATTTGCATTTCATTGAGTGAAATAAGTTTTTGAACCCCTACCAACCATTAAGAGTTCTGGCTCCCACAGAGTGGTTAGACACTTCTACTCAATTAGTCACCCTCATTAAGGACACCTGTCTTAACTAGTCACCTGTATGAAAGACACCTGTCCACAGAATCAATCAATCAAGCAGACTCCAAATTCTCCAACATGGGAAAGACCAAAGAGCTGTCCAAGGATGTCAGAGACAAAATTGTAGACCTGCACAAAGCTGGAATGGGCTACAAAACCATTAGCAAGAAGCTGGGAGAGAAGGTGACAACTGTTGGTGCGATTGTTCGAAAATGGAAGGAGCACAAAATGACCATCAATCGACCTCGCTCTGGAGCTCCATGCAAGATCTCACCTCGTGGGGTGTCAATGGTTCTGAGAAAGGTGAAAAAGCATCCTAGAACTACACAGGAGGAGTTAGTGAATGACCTCAAATTAGCAGGGACCACAGTCACCAAGAAAACCATTGGAAACATTACACCGCAATGGATTACAATCCTGCAGGGCTCGCAAGGTCCCCCTGCTCAAGAAGGCACATGTGCAGGCCCGTCTGAAGTTTGCCAATGAACACCTGAATGATTCTGTGAGTGACTGGGAGAAGGTGCTGTGGTCTGATGAGACCAAAATAGAGCTCTTTGGCATTAACTCAACTCGCTTTGTTTGGAGGAAGAAAAATGCTGCCTATGACCCCCAAAACACCGTCCCCACCGTCAAGCATGGGGGTGGAAACATTTTGCTTTGGGGGTGTTTTTCTGCTAAGGGCACAGGACAACTTAATCGCATTAACGGGAAATTGGACGGAGCCATGTATCGTGAAATCCTGAACGACAACCTCCTTCCCTCTGCCAGGAAACTGAAAATGGGTCGTGGATGGGTGTTCCAGCACGACAATGACCCAAAACATACAGCAAAGGCAACAAAGGAGTGGCTCAAGAAGAAGCACATTAAGGTCATGGAGTGGCCTAGTCAGTCTCCGGACCTTAATCCAATAGAAAACCTATGGAGGGAGCTCAAGCTCAGAGTTGCACAGAGACAGCCTCGAAACCTTAGGGATTTAGAGATGATCTGCAAAGAGGAGTGGACCAACATTCCTCCTAAAATGTGTGCAAACTTGGTCATCAATTACAAGAAACGTTTGACCTCTGTGCTTGCAAACAAGGGTTTTTCCACTAAGTATTAAGTCTTTTATTGTTAGAGGGTTCAAAAACTTATTTCACTCAATTAAATGCAAATCAGTTGCTATCTTTTATTTAAAGGAATACTGTAGGGGGGTCGGGGGAAAATGAGCTGAACTTACCCGGGGCTTCTAATGGTCCCCCGCAGACATCCTGTGCCCGCGCAGCCACTCACCGATGCTCCGGCCCCGCCTCCGGTTCACTTCTGGAATTTCTGACTTTAAAGTCTGAAATCCACTGCGCCTGCGTTGCCGTGTCCTCGATCCCGCTGATGTCATCAAGAGCGCACAGCGCAGGCCCAGTATGGTCTGCGACTGCGCAGTACACTCCTGGTGACATCAGCGGGATCGAGGACACGGCAACGCAGGCGCAATGGTTTTCTGACTTTAAAGTCAGAAATTCCAGAAGTGAACTGGAGGTGGGGCCGGAGCATTGGGGAGTGGCTACGCGAGCACAGGATGCCTGCGGGGGACCATTAGAAGCCCCGGGTAAGTTCAACTCATTTTCCCCCGACCCCCTACAGTATCCCTTTAAGGTTATTTTTTCGATTTTCCTTTTGATTTGCTATCTGCCACTGTTAAAATAAACCTACCATTGAAATGATACTGTTCTGAGACTTTTAATTTCTTTGTCATTCGACAAACTTACAAAATCAGTGAGGGGTCAAATAATTATTTCCTCCACTGTATATATATATATATATATATATATATATATATATATATATATATATAGTGCTAATTTATGGGCTAAATAGTGTCCTCTATAAGTATACTTCGGAGGGGCACAGCGGACTGCAAGGAAACCGAGGGACCTGTAAGACTGTGGGGGGCTGGAGGAAGCCCCAAGTGTGTAAAATAGTATTTTGTTTCCCCTCTCTCAGATACTTTAAAGGATAACAGAGCCGGATGAAGTAGGAAATGCAGGGGGAGGAAGGGCAGGAAAGTTGTCCTGATGCCCACCACTTCTCCAGTCTCTTTCTTACTCCCACCTTTGGCAGCTAAATGCTCCTGGTAGCCTCTTCCAAATGGACAGCAGTGCCACCTCCTCCCTTCTGCTGTGCAGGTCAAATGAAACACTGCTGCTCTCCTGCCTCCCCCCTCCTCACTCACTGCCAGACTCCTCACACAGCACAACAAGCTGCTTTTCCACAATGCTGCTCTCCTGCCTCGCCCATCCTCACTCACTGTCAGACTCCTCACACAGCACAACAAGCTGCTTTTCCCCAATGCTGCTCTCCTGCCTCCCCCCCTCCTCACTCACTGTCAGACTCCTCACACAGCACAACAAGCTGCTTTTCCCCAATGCTGCTCTCCTGCCTCCCCCCTCCTCACTCACTGCCAGACTCCTCACACAGCACAAGCTGCTTTTCCCCAATGATTCTCTCCTGCCTCCCCCCTCCTCACTCACTGCCAGACTCCTCACACAACACAACAAGCTGCTTTTCCCCAATGCTGCTCTCCTGCCTCCCCCCTCCTCACTCACTGCCAGACTCCTCACACAGCACCACAAGCTGCTTTTCCCAATGATGCTCTCCTGCCTCCCCCCTCCTCACTCACTGTCAGACTCCTCACATAGCACAACAAGCTGCTTTTCCCCAATGCTGCTCTCCTGCCTCCCCCCTCCTCACTCACTGTCAGACTCCTCACACAGCACAACAAGCTGCTTTTCCCCAATGATGCTCTCCTGCCTCCCCCCTCATCACTTACTGTCAGACTCCTCACACAGCACAACAAGCTGCTTTTCCCCAATGATGCTCTTCTGCCTCCCCCCTCCTCACTCACTGTCAGACTTCTCACACAGCACAACAAGCTGCTCTTCCCCAATGCTGCTCCCCTGCCTCACCCCTCCTCACTCACTATCAGACTCCTCACACAGCACAACGAGCTGCTTTTCCCCAATGATGATCTCTTCACCTCGCTCTCCTCTCCTATCTCCTCCTACTCTGGCTGCATGCTGTAAGTGTAACCACATTCCGCCCCTGTAATCTCTGCGCCTGATGCAAATGTTTCACTTTGCTTCATGAGAGAACCGGCCCTGGCTCTGGTATCCTTTAAATAAAAGTGTAAAAATAAAAATGCAATAGAGTATGGAATTCCCTATATATAGCGCTGCGTAATATGTTGGCGCTTTATAAATACAATAAATTATAATAATATATATACTGTAAATGTTTATAATTGAAACAGGGTGTAATTTGGGCAGCTCCCAGCAGATGGCAGCATTTCTCTTCAGTACAGTGGGTCTCTCCTGCTTCTGATGGCCCGAATGTCATGTAATTAGGTTGTGTGACAATTCCTCATCCAGAGCCACTAACAGCTGCTTGCGCTTTAATTAACCCACTTTGTGCTTCTTTGGGGAATCCTCCTCCCGCCACTCTGATGCCACTTGTTAAGCAAAGTCAGTGGCTGATGATTCCGCTAATTAGCGCTGTACCATTTCTCTGAGTAACCAGTGACGCTGCTCTGATCAGTGTCATTCCTGGGCTGCGAAGCTAGCAATCTATTTCCAGCATATCATCCTGATCCTGCTCGGTGGTTCAGGTCTCTGTTTCTCCATATCTGCCAGCCAGGATCAGACTTCTGTACCCCATTTGTCACTTTGATTGGTGGAAGATCTTGTTTCCAGTTTTTCCCTGGAGAATATTTTTTTATTTCCCATTCACGATAGAATCCCGCAGCTTATCGATCATTTCCATCCATATTTTTGTGAATCGATACACTTTTTTTAATGGGCACCTTTAAAGGGCCATTATCTCGAGAAAAAAGTAGGCAGTTAAAATCTGACAGAAATGACAGGTTCTGGGCCAGTCCATCTCCTCATGGGGGATTCTGTTTTCAACAGCATTTTCCTAAACAGCAGTTGCAAAGTCTAACTAACAAAATAGCGTGCAAGTGAGTAGGGAGGCTGGCTGGTATCTTACTATTTTGGCTGTTAAACTGCTGTTCAGGAAATGCTATTGAAAACAAAGCAAATCCTGAGAACCCCCATGAGGAGATGGACTGGCCCAGAACCTGTCGGTTCTGTCAGATTTTAACTTCCTACTTTTTTCGCGAACCGTAGTCCTTTAATCCTGTGATATGGTCTGCTGTTGCCATGGCAGTACTAGAAGTGTGGGCCAGAGCAGGGACAAGGTCCTCCAGCACCCAAGGCTGAGACACCAAAGAGCCCCTCCATCCCTCCCACCCCAGCCGTCACACACTGATTGCTATTAGACTAAGAGGTGCCACAGGGCCCACAACCTCCCCAACACCTTAATCTCTAGTTATCTGGCTTGCAGTCACTGCTATGTATCCCCTTTTCTTATTTCTCTCTGCTTTACACAATAGGGGGATGATAGCTGAGTGAGTTGTGCGCCCCCTCCTACACTGCGCCCTGAGGCTGGAGCCTCTCTTGCCTCTGCCTCGGTGTGGGCTGAGGATCAATATTATGGGATATGTTCAGGCATTATTATCTCTCACTGGAACTGTAGTCAAAATAACATACTAAATAAAATATATATATTTTTTTTTTACAATATTCATTTATAAATTATTTAGTCAGTGTTTGCCCATTGTAATATCTTTCCTCTCCCTGATTTACATTCTGACATTTATCACAGGCAGCAACATCTTTAGTGCTGGCAGGTGATCTCTGTGGAATGTTCGTTTACTGAGAGTTCTAAAGCCAGTAGAAAATATAGCTGGTCTCACAGAATTGGAGGTGGGGGGAATTCTGTACTATTTATTATACAGAATTTCCCCCACCTCCAATTCTGTGAGACCAGCTATATGTCTTTAACCACTTCCTGAATTTAAAACAGTAAATCTACACCCCTTGAGACTTTATCTTAGCTCTAGGGGCGTAAATATATGTTCTCCACTGCAATTGCCCGCCACGCGCGCGCTCCTCCGTACATCCCCATTGCTGCCCGTTAGAACACTGACCGGTGAATTTGAACAATCGATCAAAGTGCCTGTAATGAATGATCACCGACGAGATGCCAGTCATTAACAAAGTAAAAATGAAAAAACACACATACACATTACTTCCTGTGTACTGCTCACAGTATACAGGATACAGCGTGGGGACATCTTGTGGACAAAAAGTAACATCACACACATAAATACATTAAAATACATAAAAAATAAATCATGTAGTTATTAAGCCTTTCCACCCCCCCCCCCCCCCCAACACTTGAAAATAAAAAAAGTGACAGCATTTAAACAAATAGATACAGCAAGTTACCATAGGTACTCAACTTTTTAAATATGTATGCCATGAGGGTATCTTACTGTTATTTTTGCAAATAAGGGTTGAAATTAGTGATACAGTATAAATGAACACAAAATGGTAAAAATACACCTTTGTTTCCAAATAAAATATTGTTGCCATACATTGTACTAGGGACATCATTTAAACATTGTAATATCCGGGACACATGGACAAATAATTTGAGTGGGTTTTACCTATAGTCACATGTTTTATTTTAAAACTATAATGATATTCCTGTTAAATGCATATAAAATAAAATTCTAGTAACCTCTCAAAGAAAGCCTAATTTGCCTAAACAATGTGTAGATCATTTAGGTGTGATAAGTAGTGATAAAGTTAGTGGTGAATGAATAAGAGGAGCACTGAAATGTGAAAATTGCTCTGGTCTACAAGGGGAATCACTTAGGATTGACTGATCTAGTTAGTGTATATAACATGGACTCCATGTGCTTTTTCCTAATAAGTAAGATTAGGGTTGTTTTTTTACTTTTCTCCTGACAGCAATATCCATTATAGAGACAAGAAAGGAGCGCTGCAATTTTATTCTTTATTTGATTGATCTAGAGGCAGTGGTGTAGCTAAGGAGCTGTGGGCCCTGATGCAAGTTTTACATTGGGGCCCCTCAAGCACTCTCTCTATATAACAATTGATACGGCGCACCAAAACCTGCCAATGGCAACCACAGTGTCAGAGGTACAAGAAGGGGATGGGGAACAGTTTGTTAATGATCCTACTATTCAAAGTATCTATAGAAGGGATTATTATGAGCACAGGACCAACAGAGAGCTATTACTGCAGTTGAGGGAGGGCCCAAGGGCCCCTCTGGCCCAAGGGCCCCGATGCGGTCGCAACCTCTGCAACCCCTATTGCTACGCCCCTGTCTAGAGGTCTTTTGACTCTCACAAAAGTGTTCAATAAAGTTGATTTCAGACATTTCGATCCAAAGCATCTTTTGGCAGAGAGGTAATTTTTTTAATAATCTCACCACGGGATGAGAATTGTGGAGGATTCATGAACTCCTAGCTTTGTACTGTAATGAGCAAGTTTCGCAGAAGCAGCAGTTCCACTGAGTCTCTGCCAGAATTCTGAGTGAGGTTAAGTGCTACGAGATGATGAATCAATCATTGCTTTTGACTCAGGAACTAATTGATCACTTGTCAACTTGAGATGCTATTGAGCTGTGCATGGTTAGCCAAACAGCACAATGCCATCCTCAGCCGTCGGTGGCCAGGCAGCTCTATGGCCGTGGAGGAGGACTCGGTCCATCTGAACATCTTTCTGTGCTGTGGAAAGGAGGGGGCTGAACAGGCATCACCAACCCTACTTATCTAGGGGTAACATAATGTAAGCTGGCCATGCACTGGTCGATGTGGTCAGCAGATAAATCTCTCTCTGGTCGCTATCTGATCAAAGGGGGAATTGTCCGATCGAATCCCTCCACACACTAGACAGATTTTCAACAGATTTCAGCACGAAATCGATTGAAATCTGTGTGCGCTGCCTGCCCTGTACCCTGCCTACCTTTACTGCACTGCCTAGTGTGTTCCTACCCTGTATCTTCACTTCCAGGGAGTGAGGCCAAATACCAGGAGCACCATGGCACATACCTTACCTGACCACTAGAGGCCTCTAGTGTGTAGAGAGTAAAGAGACAGGAAGTGGAGAGACAGGAAGTGGAGAGACAGGAAGATGCCCAGGTGACGGTGAGAAGACACGGGAGGAAGCGCCGGCAGAAAGGTGAGAGAAGCTCAACTACTAGTGAAGTGCATCTGATCTACTGCCGATTGAGCGAAATCTTCCATTGGGCGTGATTGTTGAAATTTATCAATTTTAATAAAAAAATCGATTGCTTGGGATTCGTTTGTGTCATCGATAACGAGTAGATTTGATTAAATGATAAAATTGGCTGGATATCGATAAAAAATATCGACTAGTGTATGGCCAGCCATAATAAGATTTTCCTGATTATATACTGTGGCATGATTAAACTGGGGAACCCACAGAGATCGTCACCTGATCCAGCCATGTTCATCTCATGTCTATGGAACACCAAGCTTCAGAGAGAAAAGAAGTAGCTGCAGTAATTTAATATAATAATAATAATCCTCTAGATTGTAAGCCTTTGGGCAGGGTCCTCCTCCTTTTGTGTCCTACCTGATCACGCACCTCCATTACTGTGAACCCATGCCATGCATTTGAGTGAACCTAACTTGCCTAATCTCCATGCTCCCCCTCCAGTGACTGACTAAGCATTACCTTGTACTCATACTGTGCTGTGTGATCTCCATGCTCCCCCTCCAGTGACTAAGCATTACCTTGTACTCATACTGTGCTGTGTGATCTGGTTTTCTTGTATTCCTGTATTGTCATATTGCTGTATGTCACCCCTAAATATTGTCTGTAACCTAAATTAATGTTCAGCGCTGCGTAATATGTTGGCGCTTTATAAATACAATAAATAATAATAATAATAATAATTTGTATAGCGCTTTTCTCCTGTTGGACTCAAAGCTCTCAAGCGCTGCAGCCACTGGGAGGCGCTCAAGAGGCCGCCCTGCAGTGTTAGGATGTCTTGCCCAAGGACTCCTTACTGAATAGGTACCAACCCTATATTTATGTAGGAGACCAGAGAAAAATGTATCCTTAGTGGTGCGCCACTACACCAGTTATTCACCAGTATAGATACAAGTACTTACATTGTAAATCAATTGAAGAGACCAAACATTTTTTTTTTATAAAGATATGCTTGTTCCAGGGTTTTGACTCAGACACTACTTATGCCAGAAGATCAACCGGAAATAAACATGACCGCCTCCATATCTCTCTCACCTCGGGCTTCCTTTGTGTCAACCAACACACCGCTTCTATATCTCTCTGCAGGTGGGAGACTCTCAGCTCTCTGTCTTTATTATACATCAGAGGTGGACCCTCGTAGGGCCTGAGCCCACTAACACAATTGTGTCCGTTTCTGTCCGCTTTTCAACATCTGTAACGTGTTACTGAATAGCGGACACAACTGCGTCAGTGGACACAGGCCCTTAGTGTTAAAGAGGAACTCCAGTGAAAATAATGTAGTAAAAAGTGCTTCATTTTTACAATAATTATGTATAAATTATTTAGTCAGTGTTTGCTCGTTGTAAAATCTTTCCTCTCCCTGATTTACATTCTGACATTTATCACATGGTGACATTTTTGCTGCTGGCAGGTGATGTCAGTGGAAAGAGATGCTGCTTGCTTTTTTGCCAGTTGGAAACAGCTGTAAGCGGCTGTTATTTCCCACAATGCAACAAGGCTCCCACAGTGTGAAGTCAGCCCACTAACACAGTTGTGTCCGTTTCTGTCCGCTTTTCAACATCTGTAACGTGTTACTGAATAGCGGACACAACTGCGTCAGTGGACACAGGCCCTTAGTGTTAAAGAGGAACTCCAGTGAAAATAATGTAGTAAAAAGTGCTTCATTTTTACAATAATTATGTATAAATTATTTAGTCAGTGTTTGCTCGTTGTAAAATCTTTCCTCTCCCTGATTTACATTCTGCCATTTATCACATGGTGACATTTTTGCTGCTGGCAGGTGATGTCAGTGGAAAGAGATGCTGCTTGCTTTTTTGCCAGTTGGAAACAGCTGTAAGCGGCTGTTATTTCCCACAATGCAACAAGGCTCCCACAGTGTGAAGTCAGCCCACTAACACAATTGTGTCCGTTTCTGTCCGCTTTTCAACATCTGTAACGTGTTACTGAATAGCGGACACAACTGCGTCAGTGGACACAGGCCCTTAGTGTTAAAGAGGAACTCCAGTGAAAATAATGTAGTAAAAAGTGCTTCATTTTTACAATAATTATGTATAAATTATTTAGTCAGTGTTTGCTCGTTGTAAAATCTTTCCTCTCCCTGATTTACATTCTGCCATTTATCACATGGTGACATTTTTGCTGCTGGCAGGTGATGTCAGTGGAAAGAGATGCTGCTTGCTTTTTTGCCAGTTGGAAACAGCTGTAAGCGGCTGTTATTTCCCACAATGCAACAAGGCTCCCACAGTGTGAAGTCAGAACCATGGTCCTGACATCACACTGTGGGAGGGGTTTCACTACAATATCAGCCATACAGCGCCCCCTGATGATCCATTTAAGAAAAGGAATAGATTTCTCATGGGAAAGGGGGTATCAGCTACTGATTGGGATGAAGTTCAGTTCTTGGTTACGTTTCTCTTTCACATCCCTAGCGGTATTGACAAAATACGCTGCGAATGGTATTGACGTGCATACACCTCAATACTCTCCTGCACTGTATACTAGACCCTTGCGTGACACATTTTGGCAAGTTACAGGGACAAAAAGGTTATTAAAATTATTTGGATCACTTTTTGCACAGAAATCCTGGGGAAATTGAACGCCAGGGAGGTTAAAGGACAACTGCAATGAGAGGTATATGGAGGCTGCCATATTTATCTCCTTTTAAGCAATACCAGTTGCCTGGCTGTCCTACTGATGCTCTGCAGTCTAATACTTTTATCCATTGACCCTGAACAAGCATGCAGCAGATCAGGTCAGGTGTTTCTGACATTATTGTCAGATCTGACAAGATTAGCTGCATGCTTGTTTCTGGTGTTATTCAGACACACCTGCAGCCAAATAGATTATCAGGGCTGCCAGGCTTGTATTGTTTGAAAGGAAATAAATATGGCAGCCTCCATACCTCTCACTACAGTTGTCCTTTAACCATTTATGCCTTCTGGACGTAGTAGCTAAGTTCAGAAGGCAATGTGCGCTCCCTCGCCCTATCGCGCGCCAATGCACGCGTGCTCCCGCCCGCGGATTGTTAGCATGGTGCCCGATGATTGATTCCTTTCCCCGGCAGAAAAAGCAACCACTTTTCTTGGAAGCCTCGCTTTTTCTGCCTCTTACGTCCCCCTACGTCCCTCTAAGCGTACATGTTACGCTTAGAGTGATGTAATGTAAACAAACACAAGGTTGCCATCTTGTGGCCAAAAAGTAAAACTACATCTACATATAAAAAATTAACATAAATTTACATAAAAATTTTTACTATTTACATCCCACCTTCCCAAAAATACCCAAATAAAATGTTTAATAATAAAAAAAAAATTACAATAAAAAAAAACAAAAAAAACAACAAACACATAAATATTTACCTAAGGGTCTAAACTTTTTAAATATCCATGTAAAGATGAAGTTATAGGCTAATGAATGGGAGGTGAACATTGCTCGGATGCATAAAGTGAAAACGACTGAAGGCTGAAGTGGTTGAAGTAGTTATCCTACCTAATAAAACCTAAGTGTTGCTGCGTCCAGTGCTGGGCCGAAATTACGCATTAGCGTAATTACGCATCGTAATTCACTACAAATGCACCGTAAGCGTTACGTGTAAGGTTACGGTATTACGCGTAATTAATTACGCGTAGACCGTAGGGTTACGTTTTACGCGTAACAAATTACGCGTAAGACAGTAAACTCCCATTGAAATTACACAGTCTGCCGTAATCGCGTAATATTACGCTCCCGTATAATATAAAAAAGCCGCCGACTTTAAGGGTTAATAGCAAAGCCCCCTTAAGTGCTAAGAGCCTCAAATATGGAGAATATATTAAGGAGATCAGAAGGAATAAGAGGAAAATTTTTTTTTTCAAAAAGACCTTATAGTTTTTGAGAAAATCGATGTTAAAGTTTCAAAGGAAAAATATATACATTTAAAAACCCGCCGACTTTAACGGTTAATAGCAAAGCCTGCTTAAAATTTAGGAACACCAAATTCACAGGGTATATTAAGGGGATCAGTGGGAATAAGAGGAAAATTTTTTTTTTCAAAAAGACCTTATAGTTTTTGAGAAAATCGATTTTTAAGTTTCAAGGGCGAAAATGTCTTTTAAATGCGGAAAATGTCAGGTTTTTTTGCACAGGTAACAATAGTGTTTTATTTTCATAGATTCCCCCAAGTGGGAAGAGTTTTACTTACTTCGTTCTGAGTGTGGGAAATATAAAAAAAAAACGACGTGGGGTCCCCCCCTCCCAGACCTCTTTAACCCCTTGTCCCCCATGCAGACTGGGATAGCCAGAATGCGAAGCACCGGCCGCGTGGGGCTCCGCACCCTGACTATACCAGCCCGCATGGTCCATGGATTGGGGGGTCTCGGAAGGGGAGGGGCAGCCAAGCTTTCCCCTCCCCCTCCGAGCCCTTGTCCAATCCAAGGACAAGGGGCTCTTCTCCACCTCCGATGGGCGGTGGAGGTGGAGGCCGCGATTTCCTGGGGAGGGGTTCATGGTGGCATCTGGGAGTCCCCTTTAAAAAGGGGTCCCCCAGATGCCCACCCCCCTCCCAGGAGAAATGAGTATAGAGGTACTTGTAGTACCCCTTACCCATTTCCTTTAAGAGTTAAAAGTAAATAAACACACAAACACATAGAAAAAGTATTTTAATTGAACAAAAAACATAACCACGAAAAAAGTCCTTTAATATTCTTAATTAACCATTAATACTTACCTGTCCCTTTAAAAGCCAGTTCCCACGCAATATCCTTGGAAATATACTAATCAGTTACAATGTAACAAAGTTATTACAATGTAACAACTTTGTTACATTGTAACTACGCCGCACCCGACGTCACTCACCGCCGCCGCCGCCACCGCGTCTGTGCTGCAGGACCCGACAGAGCTCTGAGCTATAGCTCAGAGCTCTCTAAGCATCTTTGTATTTGGGCTCCAAGGAGCCCCATTGGTCCTTAGCAGACCAATGGGGTTCCTTCTGATTTGAAGGAACCCCATTGGTCTGCTAAGGACCAATGGGGCTCCTTGGAGCCCAAATACAAAGATGCTTTCGAGAGCTCTGAGCTAATATAGCTCAGAGCTCTGTCGGGTGAAGGGACGCTAAGTCCCCGCCGGCTCCGCTGCCCTCCCCGCCTCTCCCACATGTCACCTATATACATGCTGGCACCCATGGGTGCCAGCATGTATATGAGTGACAGGTGTGGGCGGAGTGGACGGCGGGAGCCGGCGGGGACTAGCGTGTATGCGGCGGCCGGCGGGTGAGCGGGGAGTGACGTCGGGTGCGGTGGTGTTACAAAGTAACAAAGTTGTTACATTGTAATAACTTTGTTACATTGTAACTGATTAGTATATTTCCGAGGATATTGCGTGGGAACTGGCTTTTAAAGGGACAGGTAAGTATTAATGGTTAATTAAGAATATTAAAGGACTTTTTTCGTGGTTATGTTTTTTGTTCAATTAAAATACTTTTTCTATGTGTTTGTGTGTTTATTTACTTTTAACTCTTAAAGGAAATGGGTAAGGGGTACTACAAGTACCTCTATACTCATTTCTCCTGGGAGAGGGGTGGGCATCTGGGGGACCCCTTTTTAAAGGGGACTCCCAGATGCCACCATGAACCCCTCCCCAGGAAATCGCGGCCTCCACCTCCACCGCCCATCGGAGGTGGAGAAGAGCCCCTTGTCCTTGGATTGGACAAGGGCTCGGAGGGGGAGGGGAAAGCTTGGCTGCCCCTCCCCTTCCGAGACCCCCCAATCCATGGACCATGCGGGCTGGTATAGTCAGGGTGCGGAGCCCCACGCGGCCGGTGCTCCGCATTCTGGCTATCCCAGTCTGCATGGGGGACAAGGGGTTAAAGAGGTCTGGGAGGGGGGACCCCACGTCGTTTTTTTTTTATATTTCCCACACTCAGAACGAAGTAAGTAAAACTCTTCCCACTTGGGGGAATCTATGAAAATAAAACACGATTGTTACCTGTGCAAAAAAACCTGACATTTTCCGCATTTAAAAGACATTTTCGCCCTTGAAACTTAAAAATCGATTTTCTCAAAAACTATAAGGTGTTTTTGAAAAAAAATTTTTCCTCTTATTCCCACTGTTTCCCTTAATATACCCTGTGAATTTGGTGTTCCTAAATTTTAAGCAGGCTTTGCTATTAACCGTTAAAGTCGGCGGGTTTTTAAATGTATATATTTTTCCTTTGAAACTTTAACATCGATTTTCTCAAAAACTATAAGGTCTTTTTTGAAAAAAAATTTTTTCCTCTTATTCCTTCTGATCTCCTTAATATATTCTCCAAATTTGAGGCTCTTAGCACTTAAGGGGGCTTTGCTATTAACCCTTAAAGTCGGCGGCTACCTAACATTGATCCATGCGTCAACTTTTCCGCTTGGCAGCATGACCTTACGCATTAATTGCTAGTAGGAATTTAAGCGTAAACCTATAACGCAATGTCCTGATTTACGGTATACTTACGCGTAATTGCGTAAGTGCTATGCGTAATTACAGACATGTACCGAAATTGACTGTCTATGCCGTAGGCGTAATTTCGTAATGCGTAATAGCGTAAAATTACGCGTAATGATCCGTAAGCGTAGCTTTCTCCATTACGACCAGCACTGGCTGCGTCCAGCAGTTTTGTCCGTGTTCCACGATTTTTGTTACTGCGCATATGCGCAGTAACTGACAGCTGGGACCAGGGAGCTGGACGGGCGAGCGAGGGGTGCGGGCGAGCGAGGTGAGCGAGTTGGGCGGGTGCGGGTGCACTGGTGGCGGCCGTAGACCTAGAGCCTGTTTTTAAACGGGCTGGGTCTACTAGTTGTTTATAAAGCGCAGCCATAGTCTTCTGCACTTTACAGTGTCGCTGTTGAAGCATTTTCCCCTCCTGCTCCTCACCTCTCCTAGTTACGAATTGATGTCGATCTTTGTTCATGTATGTTCCTCAGACGTTGCATATAAATGGGGCGGGAGGGGCGGGACCTCCAGAGTCCATGCAAATCGTGCAGTTGGCGGACTCCGTTCCTCTCCTCTCTCTACATAATCAGCATGTTTACAGCTGAACGGGTGTAATGCGGTGTGATAATAAGCCGGGGCGAATGCATTGGCTGGCTGCTCACTCGATGGCGATTAGGAGCACCCGGCTGTACATGGCTGCCGAGGCTCTCCGGGGGAGGGGGGGGGGGGGCTGTCAGGATAATTTTCTGTATGTTTCCAGTGAGGATTTCATGCATCAGATGCCGTTCAGAGTCGTACAGGAGAAAAGCAATATATGCACAATTATAAAAAGCCGCTGTAATCGGAGGAATCCCCGAATGACTGGAGGTCACCATAGGGGGGAGGGGGATCAGGCTGCTCCTGGACAATGCAGGATTTTGCATTTTGGAATGTTAAAGAGGCCCTGTGGTGACATATACTGTAGTAGATTGCGGTCAATTATTCAGGATCACACTTTTACAGTCGTGTTCCTGGTTTCAGCATCAGAATGACTTCCTATATCTATATATTGCTGTATTTAGCCCCGCCTCCCAGTAATGCTTAGCCTAGGCTGTTTAGCTATGCGGAATTCTTCTCCCAGAAATTTCTAGGGCACCAGGTATAGAGGTAGTCCCCTGCTTACAAATAACTCAAGGTACAACATTTCATAAATACAAACTTGCCTTCGTGTACAGTGGTGTTTTGTATTACATATTGTTTTTGTTAAATGTTACATTATTGTATAAACTGTTAAAAGTAGTTTAAAATACTGTAAAAGCACATTGAAAACAACCAAAAAAAACATAATTTATACTATTTGTCCAAATCCAGAGTTGTCTGAATGTATATATAAATGAATAATCTTTAATAGCACTGGAAAAGTGTTTCGTGGGTCTCTCTGCCTACTTCCTCAGGCCAAATCAAGCGCCCCGCTATGTTCAGAGCCAGAAATAGAGCTCATTTGCACGCTCTATTCCTGGCTGTGAACATAGCATAGAACTTGATTTGACCTGAGGAAGTAGGCAGAGAGACCCACGAAACGCATTACCACCTGAAACCTTTATTTTAAAGATTTTAATTCATTTTATTATCATTTGGGCGCCTTTTCATCCTGTTTGTGCATTTCTTTCAACATGTTTAACACGGGACTCAGCTTACAAACAAATATACGTATCTCCCGAAACTCAACCAGTTTGTAAGTAGAGAACTGCCTGCATTTTCTGCTGACTTTAGAACTCTTGTTAAACAAACAGAGACCACCTGGCAGAACTAAAGATATCGCCACCAGTGATACATTTCATAAAGTAAATCAGGTAGAGGAAATATTTAAAAACGGGCAAAAACTGTCTAAATAAATTATTAATATTGCATAAGAAAAAAAAAAACAATTTTCATTCATACGATCTGTATCCAATATATGCCAATATTCAATATAGAAATAATATCCAACAACCTTTCTTCAAACGCTCCAGTGTGAAATCTCCTTTCATGCCAATGTGGCAGTACACATGAGCAGCGGTTTTGGGCCCCACATTTCAGAGTGTCAGAGTAATGTCACCAGCAAAAGCATTCATTTCCAAAGATCAGGCTGACTGAGCAGATACAGGGCTCCCCAGTTTTCTATGGGAGAGTGTGGAGAGGGCTAATTTTAAATGTAAGCATAGGTTTTTTATAAAAAAAAAAAGTATGTAATTTTACTGTTTGGCCACAAGATGTCCTACCTAGCTGCTAGCGCATTACTTTCCTGTGCATACTATTAGTAAGCTAACAGGAAGTAAAGCGTGGACGTGCTACTTCTGTTATTACAATGACAGGCCAGCAACTCACTGATGCCGGCAATCATTGACATAGGGACTTAGATCAATGAATTGGAACTGCGTTCGCATCCATTGATCTCCCCTCTAATGCCCTATAAACTATATGTATATATAGGAATACAATTATGCAATGAGTAAAAGTTTATCTTGGATCCACTTTAAAGAATACCTGTACCCCCCCCCCCCCCCCCCAGAAAATAAAAGTCGAATACTTACCTCAGCAGAGGGAAGCCTCTGGCTGAAACTCAGTGTAGATAGTAGTTGGGGCCTTAGGCACTGGCCTAGGTTGCCTTGTGGATAATCTGACTCAGCTCCTGTGCTGTGCTGCGATCCTCCCAACAAACCTCAATAATAAAGTCGAGAGTGTGGCCTGTGCAGTAGAAGAGAACCTCCCATAAACAGTGTTTTGCACAAGCAGCTCTAAACTACTGCACAGGTGCAAATCCATTGGTGCCTGAGGGGTGGGGCTGCGCTTATACACAGAGGAGAGCATGGCCACAAAGATAAGCGGAGGGGATCATCCTGTGGCTTCCCCCTACACAATTAACCTACCCAGCGTTCAATTTCCCCAGGATTTCTGTGCAAACAGTGATAAAATTTATTTTTAAAACTTTTTTTTTTCCTGCAACTTGCCAAAATGTGTCAAGCAAGGGTCTAGTATACAGTGCAGGAGAGTATTGATGTGTATGCATGTTTATACTGTTCACAGCATGTTTTTTTGAACGGACATTTCTGTCCATACCGCTAGGGAGGTTAAAGGGAACCTGAACTGAGTAAAATTCTATAAAATAACCACATGACGTAGCTGCACATGAATATTACGTACTAACCTCACCGGCAGTTCCTCTCAGAAGCTCACCATTTTCTTCTTACAGTGATCCCTTCCAGTTCTGACAATATTTTGTCAGAACTGAAATATACCAGTTACTGTCAGTTATGTATCTGCAGCTGTCAGTTACAAGTGAATGTGCAAGGTAATGTCCATGTTTCCCTGGCTCAAGTGGGCGATGTTACAGTTTAACAGTGTGCTGACCAGGAAGCTGTTATGGGGTAATGGCCATTTTTAAAATGGAGGACAGAGAATTCCATAGATCACAGTGGACAAATGGGGCGCAGGACAGGAGAAAGAGATTGAGGAGTAGACTACACAGGAGGTAAGTATGACCTGTGTATGGCTATTTAGATTTTCAGTGCATGTTCTCTTTAAGTACAGTATAACTTTTTGGGGGAATCGTTACAGGTAGACTTTAATGCCCCTGAATGGCATTGTTTATAACGACTTGCCTGTCATTGGTTAACAGGCCACGCAGTTACTCTCCAGTAAAAAAAAAAAAAAACCTATTTAAACAGAAACCGTGACCAAGAATTGCACTTCATCCCAATCAGTAGCTGATACCCCCTTTCCCAGGAGAAATCTTTTCCTTTTCACAAACAGACCATCAGGGGGCACTGTATGGCTGATATAGTGGTGAAACCCCTCCCACAGGAAACAGTGAGGGCCATTATCCTGGCAGTTTCCTGTCTGTGAACCTCATTGCATTGTGGGAAATAGCCTCTTAAAGCTGTTTCCAAATGCCAAAAAAGCAAGCAGCATCTCCTTCCACTGACATCACCTGCCAGCATTAAAAATGTCACCATGTGATAAATGTCAGAATATAAATCAGGGAGAGGAAAGATTTTACAATGGGCAAACACTGACTAAATCAATTATACATAATTATTGTAAAAAAGAAGCCCTTTTTTATTATATTATTTTCACTGGAGTTCCTCTTTAACATCTAGATGTAGCTGCTGCCAGATCAGATGTACACACAGAGGATGGATGCCACCCCATTGCCCGTGCTGACTGCTTTCAAGGGCCTGACAGATCCACAGGATCAACTGACAGGCAATGCATGCACCACCTGTCGGCTGCCCATGTGGATGAGGCCTTAACCTCTCCCACAGCTCTCCACGGGTCTAAAAAAAAATTAAATCTCCCCCTCCTCCTTGTGCCACCCAATATAATCACCAGGTCTGGAGTAAGTGAATTATTCCCTGACACACACAAGTGATTTACCGTCGGAAAATTACTTTTTCATTCCTGACTCTTCTCTCTGCTGAGGGATCAGGGGAGTGCTAAGACCCCAAACCCTCATCTATATACCCTGCAGATTCACCTCCTCGTCTCGCTATTAACCCCCCATTTCCCTGGGAGGACCTCTGCCTGCCCCCGCCCGCCCCGATGAGTGACCGCTGGCAGTAAAAGGTTAATACGTTTTATAGAGCGCAGCAGAAAGCCTGAGACGCTGAAATCAATGTAAATCCACTGAGACGTCATCACAGATTAGATGAAATAACCATATTAGTTTGGAGGTATAGATGGCAGAGAGGGAACAGCGAGGAGAGTGCAATCATGATCTGAGGATCTGTGCTAATAGTGTTTGTCTGAAGAATGGGAAGAGGGATTAGGAATGTTCCCAGTATGTGAGGGTGCAAAACATGAGCCTATCTGCTTCATATTCAACAGGAAATGAAATGCAGAGGAGCCTTTGTGGCGGTACTCTAACCCAAAGACTTGCTTATTCATTTCACTTGATCGTTGTTCTTGCCTGCTGACTAATGGATAGGATGGACTCAGAGGAGGAATTTTCTGCAAGAGCCATGAAACTGTGACTTAGGAGGTGACTGAAGCTGATCAGATGTCACTGCTACTGGTCGAGTGCAGTGATTGGCTCAATGACAGTGCCATGGTCCCACCCGCGAGAGCATCGGCACCAAGTAGGAAGAGGAGCAGTGGGCGGCTGTGATTGGCCGGGCTGGTGCCGCCCCCCCCCCCCCCCCCCCCCGCCTGATTGGTCGCGTACCAAAGCTTCCCCTATGATCTCTCGTTGGTGATGGGTTTTTACAGTAGCATGCTTCGATAAGAGGCATATGGATGAAGGATGTGATATAGGCAGCATTTTTTATCATCATTATACTGACAAGTAAAGTCCATTAGTATCTTATTAACTATTTTTAATTACTAGATAATTTTGTGAAATTAGGGAAATATGTTTTTATTATTATTATTTTCTGATTAGTTTGATTTTCCAATTTCTCTGCTCTGTTTCCTCTCTTTTATAACTTTCTGAATCAGGGGCGTAACTAGAAATCACTGGGCCCCCCTGCAAAACTTTGGATGGGGCCCCTCCCCCCCCCTCACTTTCTGCACAGGTGAACTGAGAGCCAATGTTATGCAATTGGCTAGAGCACACTTGTATGTGTTTTCCACATGCAGATAATAACAGACCGCAGTGAAGCACTGCAGGCATTTTCTCTATCAATTACATTAGCTCCTGTGAGAAACCGTGCTTGTTTTCACACATACAGACACACATGGTGTGCAGAAAACACATACAGAAAACCGTCAGACAAATGTGCTCCCAGCCTCAGCTTATTACACTCACTCTGTCCATCACTGATGGTGCAGAACTATCTCTGGAGACTTCTCCAGCATCAATACAGTACAAAGCTCTTGGGAAGGGGGTGGAGAGGCTGGGGGTGGGGCATTGTACACAAGACCCTGCTGCACACTGAAAAGGGACTGTCTACAAATCTCTGTCTACAAAACTTTGTACGATTCCTTATCAGTGGCTGAGCATATGCAGTCATTAGAACAACAGAGCAGAGAGCAGAAAGTTTTTCCTCTCTGTGTCCTTAGTTGTCAGTTTCTCAGGAATGGGAAAATAAACTTCTCCCCCCATGGACCCCTGTGGCTTCTGCCCCCCCCCCCCCCCCCCACGGCTGCATCCCTTGTAGGGTCTATTGTTATGCCCCTGTTCAGAATGGCTGATTGTTGACATGGCTGATTGTACCACACTGGAGACACCGAACATCTCACTTGTGATAATCTCTGTGTTGACATTTATAAGTTTTTCAACTCATGGGCAGCACGGTGGCATAGTGGGTAGCGCTCGCGCCTTGCAGGAATGGGTACTCGGTTCCCCAGGGCACTATCTGCAAGGAGTTTGTATGTTCTCCCTGTGTCTGTGTGGGTTTCCTCCGGGCACTCTGTTTTCCTCCCACATCCCAAAAACATACAGATAAATTAATTGGCTTCCCAGTAAATTGGCCCTAGACTACAATACATACACTGCACAATACATACACTACACGATACTGTACATAGACATAGGACTATGGTAGGGATTAGATTGTGAGCTCCTCTGAGGGACAGTTCAGTGACAAGACGATATACTCTCTACAGCGCTGTGGAAGATGTTGGCGCTATATAAATACTAAATAATAATTTACCTCACAAGTCAGTAATTTTAGTTTTCCATGTGATAACAGCCTTTGGCCTCATTCACACTGGGGTGCTTTTTGCTGGGGATTTGCGCTTTGCTGACCACCAGCGATCAGCAAAGTGCTGCTGCACAACTGAAGGGATTGTGACACGCTTGCAACTAATTGCAGATTGCAGAGCATGCAGCATTTTCCTGGAGATTGCAGCGTAATTCTCATTCACTAAAATAAGAATCGCATAACGAGATCGCTGAAAAATCTTCTACTTAGTGAAGTGCAGCCATTGCTGAGGATGTACAAGGCTTTCCCTCAGCAGTGCAGTCATAGAGGCACCAATACTGGTCGTGCAACCAGAAGCCATATTTGCATGTTAGGCTGGAAACACACACTAAAGGTGGCCACACACTATACAATTTTTTTTAAAATTCTATTCAATTTAAGAATTGCAATACATTTTTCTGACTGATTGTAACATTTCAAAAATCTGACCAATGTACCACACACACCTATGTTTAATTTTTCTCCAATTATGATAAAATGATTGGAAACTCAGAGAAAATTGCTGGGGCGTGTATATTAATAAATTAACAATCCAACACACACCATACAATCTTTAGTGGAAATTGAAGAGAAATATCTGGCATTCCGGATCGATTTAAATCGAACAAAACGGGAAATCCGATCGGATTTTTCAGTCGAATGAAAAAAAAAGCTTTCGATTATTTTTGAGAGATCCGATCGTTTTTATCGAATTACTGTTAAATCTGATCATTTTATTGTATCGTGTGTGGCCACCTTAAGCAGAAACGCTAGCGTTGCGGAAAACGCAGCGTTTATGCATGCAATTTTAGTTAATGGACCGCATCAAAAAACACATATGCATTTTATAATATGCATTTTTTAAAACGCTGGTTTTGTTGCATATTTTTTTGCAAAGTCGCAATGTAATGCATTTTGTATGCGTTTTTATATGCGGGGTTTTTTAAACAATGTTTTCTGATGTATTTCCACTTCCTGTTGTCTTCCTAGTGATTTGCATAAAAAGCAATAGAAAAACGCATATACGTTTTGTATATGCGAACCTCAAACGCACAAACGCACGCAAAACACAAAATTGCATGTGCGGAAACAAAAACGCAAACGCATAGAAACGCATATGCATAAAAACACGACGTTTCCTGCACTGCTAAGTGTGCGCCAGCCTCAGGCATATTTGGGAGGTATATTAGAACACTGAGAGACATGGGAGCTGAATGTCCCCGCTGCTGCTAGGCAAGGCCCGGGGGAGGCTGGCTTGTTGTACATTGTTATATGAAGATGTGAAAGCCAGGCAGATGCTGTCACACTTCAGCACATATTTGCTGAGGAATAATTTGCCTGATTGTCATGGTGTTGATAGGATTTGCAGACAGACTCTGATCTGGTGAATCCGATGTTCTCGCTCGGCTGCTTCCCGCCGTTCAAATGTGCTGCAGATTCAGCGAACGCCTTCTTTATTAATTGTGCTGGTCACACGTATGCTGACCGGTGCATCCCGGGGTAGATGCCGGCGATTGCTGGTGGAAGCTGAGTCTCCAGAACAGGAAATGCTACCAGGCTTAATAAACTGAGACACAATTTATTCAATACATCTGCACACTGAGGTGGAGAGGACATTTTTTTGTGAAAATATATCTTGGCAATAGTCACATTCCCAAAACACACCTCTAGCCACACCCCTCACCACATTCCTCTAGCCACACCTTCATCACACCTCCACTACTTCTCTAGCCAAATACCACGCCTCCAGTCACACCTTCATCACACTTCCAGCCACGCCCACCACACCTTCAGCCATACCCTCACCTCTTCTCTAGCCACACCATAATCACAGCTCCAGCACACCCCTCACTACTCCACCAGTCACACCTTCATCACACCTCCAGCCACACCTTCACCCCTCCTTCAACCATACCCTCACCACTGATGGCCCTGATGCGGTTGCTACCTCTGCAACCCCTATTGCTACGCCCCTGAGCAGAGTCCTAGCACAGCCAATGAGAACAGCAGAATTCTAGCACAGTCAACAAGATCAGCACAGCCAACAAGAGCAGCAGAACCTAGCAAAGCCAACGAGAGCAGCAGAACCTAGCACAGCCATTGAGATTAGCAGAGTCCTAGCACAGCCAATGAGATCAGCAGAGTCCTAGCACAGCCAAGGAGATCAGCAGAGTCCTAGCACAGCCAACGAGATCAGCAGAGTCCCAGCACAGCCAATGAGATCAGCAGAGTCCTAGCACAGCCAAGGAGATCAGCAGAGTCCCAGCACAGCCAACGAGATCAGCAGAACTTAGCACAGCCAATGAGATCAGCAGAGACCTAGCACAGCCATTGAGATTAGCAGAGTCCTAGCACAGCCAAGGAGATCAGCAGAGTCCTAGCACAGCCATTGAGATTAGCAGAGTCCTAGCACAGCCAACAAGATCAGCAGAGTCCTAGCACAGCCAACGAGATCTGCAGAGTCCTAGCGCAGCCAACGAGGTCAGCAGAGTCCTAGCACAGCCAAGGAGATCAGCAGAGTCCTAGCACAGCCAAGGAGATCAGCAGAGTCCTAGCACAGCCAACGAGATCAGCAGAGTCCTAGCGCAGCCAACGAGATCAGCAGAGTCCTAGCGCAACCAACGAGATCAGCAGAGTCCTAGCACAGCCATTGAGATTAGCAGAGTCCTAGCACAGCCAAGGAGATCAGCAGAGTCCTAGCACAGCCAAGGAGATCAGCAGAGTCCTAGCACAGCCAACGAGATCAGCAGAGTCCTAGCACAGCCAACGAGATCAGCAGAGTCCTAGCGCAGCCAACAAGATCAGCAGAGTCCTAGCGCAGCCAACGAGATCAGCAGAGTCCTAGCACAGCCAAGGAGATCAGCAGAGTCCTAGCACAGCCAACGAGATCAGCAGAGTCCTAGCACAGCCAACGAGATCAGCAGAGTCCTAGCGCAGCCAACGAGATCAGCAGAGTCCTAGCGCAGCCAACGAGATCAGCAGAGTCCTAGCACAGCCATTGAGATTAGCAGAGTCCTAGCACAGCCAAGGAGATCAGCAGAGTCCTAGCACAGCCAACGAGATCAGCAGAATACTAGCACAGTCAACAAGATCAGCACAGCCAACGAGAGCAGCAGAACCTAGCACAGCCAACGAGATCAGCAGAGTCCTAGCACAGCCAACGAGATCAGCAGAGTCCTAGCACAGCCAACGAGATCAGCAGAGTCCTAGCACAGCCAACGAGATCAGCAGAGTCCTAGCACAGCCAACGAGATCAGCAGAGTCCTAGCACAGCCAACGAGATCAGCAGAGTCCTAGCACAGCCAACGAGATCAGCAGAATCCTAGCACAGCCAACGAGATCAGCAGAACCAGGGGCGTAGCAATAGGGGGTGCAGAGGTAGCGACCGCATCAGGGACCTTGGGCAAGAGGGGCCCCGAAGGGCTCTCCCTCAACTACAGTATTAGCTTTCTATTGGTCCTGTGCTGGTAATAATCACTTCTATAGATACTTTAAATAGTGGTAATCATTAACAAACTGCTCCCCATCCCCTTCTTGCACCTCTGACACCGTAGTTGCCATTGGCAGGTTTTGGTGCGCCGTATCAATTGCTATGTATAGTGTGCTTGGGAGGCCCCATTGTAAAACTTGCATCGGGGCCCACAGCTCCTTAGCTACGCCACTGAGCAGAACTTAGCACAGCCATTGAGATCAGCAGAGTCCTAGCACAGCCATTGAGATCAGCAGAGTCCTAGTACAGCCAATCAGATCAGCAGAGTCCTAGCACAGCCAATGAGATCAGCAGAATCCTAGCACAGCCAATGAGATCAGCAGAGTCCTAGCACAGCCAATAAGATCAGTAGAGACCTAGCACAGCCATTGAGATCAGCAGAGTCCTAGCACAGCCAATGAGATCAGCAGAGTCCTAGCACAGCCAATGAGATCAGCAAAGTCCTAGCACAGCCAATGAGATCAGCAGAATCCTAGCACAGTCAATGAGATCAGCAGAGTCCTAGCACAGCCAATGAGATCAGCAGAGTCCTAGCACAGCCAACCAGATCAGCAGAATCCTAGCACAGCCAACGAGATCAGCAGAACCTAGCACAGCCAACGAGATCAGCAGAACTTAGCACAGCCAATGAGATCAGCAGAGTCCTAGCACAGCCAATGAGATCAGCAGAGTCCTAGCACAGCCAACCAGATCAGCAGAGTCCTAGCACAGCCAACGAGATCAGCAGAACCTAGCACAGCCAACCAAATCAGCAGAACTTAGCACAGCCATTGAGATCAGCAGAGTCCTAGCACAGCCAATGAGATCAGCAGAGTCCTAGCACAGCCAATGAGATCAGCAGAGTCCTAGCACAGCCAATGAGATCAGCAGAGTCCTAGCACAGCCAACCAGATCAGCAGAATCCTAGCACAGCCAACGAGATCAGCAGAGTCCAAGCACAGCCAACGAGATCAGCAGAGTCCTAGCACAGCCAACGAGATCAGCAGAGTCCTAGCACAGCCAATGAGATCAGCAGTCCTAGCACAGCCAAAGAGATCAGCAGAGTCCTAGCACAGCCAACGAGATCAGCAGAGTCCTAGCACAGCCAACGAGATCAGCAGAGTCCTAGCACAGCCAATGAGATCAGCAGAGTCCTGGCACAGCACATGAGATCAGCAGAGTCCTGGCACAGCACATGAGATCAGCAGAGTCCTGGCACAGCCAACGAGATCAGCAGAGTCCTGGCACAGCCAACGAGATCAGCAGAGTCTTAGCACAGCCAAGGAGATCAGCAGAGTCCTAGCACAGCCAACGAGATTAGCAGAGTCCTGGCACAGCACATGAGATCAGCAGAGTCCTGGCACAGCCAACGAGATCAGCAGAGTCCTGGCACAGCCAACGAGATCAGCAGAGTCCTGGCACAGCCAACGAGATCAGCAGAGTCTACGACAGCCAAGGAGATCAGCAGAGTCCTAGCACAGCCAACGAGATCAGCAGAGTCCTAGCACAGTCAATGAGATCAGCAGAGTCCTAGCACAGTCAATGAGATCAGCAGAGTCCTGGCACAGCCAATGAGATCAGCAGAGTCCTGGCACAGCCAATGAGATCAGCAGAGTCCTGGCACAGCCAATGAGATCAGCAGAGTCCTGGCACAGCCAACGAGATCAGCAGAGTCCTAGCACAGCCAACGAGATCAGCAGAACCTAGCACAGCCAACGAGATCAGCAGAACTTAGCACAGCCATTGAGATCAGCAGAGTCCTAGCACAGCCAATGGGATCAGCAGAGTCCTAGCACAGCCAACGAGATCAGCAGAGTCCTAGCACAGCCAACGAGATCAGCAGAGTCCTAGCACAGCCAACGAGATCAGCAAAGTCCTAGCACAGCCAACGAGATCAGCAGAGTCCTAGCACAGCCAACGAGATCAGCAGAGTCCTAGCACAGCCAATGAGATCAGCAGAGTCCTGGCACAGCCAATGAGATCAGCAGAGTCCTGGCACAGCACATGAGATCAGCAGAGTCCTGGCACAGCCAACGAGATCAGCAGAGTCCTGGCACAGCCAACGAGATCAGCAGAGTCCTGGCACAGCCAACGAGATCAGCAGAGTCCTGGCACAGCCAACGAGATCAGCAGAGTCCTGGCACAGCCAACGAGATCAGCAGAGTCCTGGCACAGCCAACGAGATCAGCAGAGTCTTAGCACAGCCAACGAGATCAGCAGAGTCCTAGCACAGCCAACGAGATCAGCAGAGTCCTAGCACAGCCAATGAGATCAGCAGAGTCCTGGCACAGCCAATGAGATCAGCAGAGTCCTGGCACAGCCAATGAGATCAGCAGAGTCCTGGCACAGCCAATGAGATCAGCAGAGTCCTGGCACAGCCAACGAGATCAGCAGAGTCCTAGCACAGCCAACGAGATCAGCAGAACCTAGCACAGCCAACGAGATCAGCAGAACTTAGCACAGCCATTGAGATCAGCAGAGTCCTAGCACAGCCAATGAGATCAGCAGAGTCCTAGCACAGCCAATGAGATCAGCAGAGTCCTAGCACAGCCAACGAGATCAGCAGAGTCCTAGCACAGCCAACGAGATCAGCAGAGTCCTAGCACAGCCAACGAGATCAGCAGAGTCCTAGCACAGCCAACGAGATCAGCAGAGTCCTAGCACAGCCAACGAGATCAGCAGAGTCCTGGCACAGTCAATGAGATCAGCAGAGTCCTGGCACAGCCAATGAGATCAGCAGAGTCCTGGCACAGCCAATGAGATCAGCAGAGTCCTGGCACAGCCAACGAGATCAGCAGAGTCCTAGCACAGCCAACGAGATCAGCAGAACCTAGCACAGCCAACGAGATCAGCAGAACTTAGCACAGCCATTGAGATCAGCAGAGTCCTAGCACAGCCAATGGGATCAGCAGAGTCCTAGCACAGCCAATGAGATCAGCAGAGTCCTAGCACAGCCAATGAGATCAGCAGAGTCCTAGCACAGCCAACGAGATCAGCAGAGTCCTAGCACAGCCAACGAGATCAGCAGAGTCCTAGCACAGCCAACGAGATCAGCAGAGTCCTAGCACAGCCAATGAGATCAGCAGAGTCCTGGCACAGCCAATGAGATCAGCAGAGTCCTGGCACAGCACATGAGATCAGCAGAGTCCTGGCACAGCCAACGAGATCAGCAGAGTCCTGGCACAGCCAACGAGATCAGCAGAGTCCTGGCACAGCCAACGAGATCAGCAGAGTCCTGGCACAGCCAACGAGATCAGCAGAGTCCTGGCACAGCCAACGAGATCAGCAGAGTCCTGGCACAGCCAACGAGATCAGCAGAGTCCTGGCACAGCCAACGAGATCAGCAGAGTCCTGGCACAGCCAACGAGATCAGCAGAGTCTTAGCACAGCCAACGAGATCAGCAGAGTCCTAGCACAGCCAACGAGATCAGCAGAGTCCTAGCACAGCCAACGAGATCAGCAGAGTCCTGGCACAGCCAACGAGATCAGCAGAGTCTTAGCACAGCCAATGAGATCAGCAGAGTCCTAGCACAGCCAACGAGATCAGCAGAGTCCTAGCACAGCCAACGAGATCAGCAGAGTCCTAGCACAGCCAACGAGATCAGCAGAGTCCTAGCACAGCCAACGAGATCAGCAGAACCAGGGGCGTAGCAATAGGGGGTGCAGAGGTAGCGACCGCATCAGGGCCCTTGGGCAAGAGGGGCCCCGAAGGGCTCTCCCTCAACTACAGTATTAGCTTTCTATTGGTCCTGTGCTGGTAATAATCACTTCTATAGATACTTTGAATAGTGGTAATCATTAACAAACTGCTCCCCATCCCCTTCTTGCACCTCTGACACCGTAGTTGCCATTGGCAGGTTTTGGTGCACCGTATCAATTGCTATGTATAGTGTGCTTGGGGGGCCCCATTGTAAAACTTGCATCGGGGCCCACAGCTCCTTAGCTACGCCACTGAGCAGAACTTAGCACAGCCATTGAGATCAGCAGAGTCCTAGCACAGCCATTGAGATCAGCAGAGTCCTAGCACAGCCAATGAGATCAGCAGAGTCCTAGCACAGCCAATGAGATCAGCAGAATCCTAGCACAGCCAATGAGATCAGCAGAGTCCTAGCACAGCCAATAAGATCAGCAGAGACCTAGCACAGCCATTGAGATCAGCAGAGTCCTAGCACAGCACATGAGATCAGCAGAGTCCTAGCACAGCACATGAGATCAGCAGAGTCCTAGCACAGCCAATGAGATCAGCAGAGTCCTAGCACAACCAATGAGATCAGCAGAGTCCTAGCACAGCCAATGAGATCAGCAGAATCCTAGCACAGTCAATGAGATCAGCAGAGTCCTACCACAGCCAATGAGATCAGCAGAGTCCTAGCACAGCCAACGAGATCAGCAGAATCCTAGCACAGCCAACGAGATCAGCGAACCTAGCACAGCCAACGAGATCAGCAGAACTTAGCACAGCCATTGAGATCAGCAGAGTCCTAGCACAGCCAATGAGATTAGCAGAGTCCTAGCACAGCCAATGAGATCAGCAGAGTCCTAGCAAAGCCAACCAGATCAGCAGAGTCCTAGCACAGCCAATGAGATCAGCAGAATCCTAGCACAGCCAATGAGATCAGCAGAGTCCTAGCACAGCCAATGAGATCAGCAGAGTCCTAGCACAGCCAACCAGATCAGCAGAGTCCTAGCACAGCCAACGAGATCAGCAGAACCTAGCACAGCCAACCAGATCAGCAGAACTTAGCACAGCCATTGAGATCAGCAGAGTCCTAGCACTGCCAATGAGATCAGCAGAGTCCTAGCACAGCCAATGAGATCAGCAGAGTCCTAGCACAGCCAATGAGATCAGCAGAGTCCTAGCACAGCCAACCAGATCAGCAGAATCCTAGCACAGCCAACGAGATCAGCAGAGTCCAAGCACAGCCAACGAGATCAGCAGAGTCCTAGCACAGCCAACGAGATCAGCAGAGTCCTAGCACAGCCAATGAGATCAGCAGTCCTAGCACAGCCAAAGAGATCAGCAGAGTCCTAGCACAGCCAACGAGATCAGCAGAGTCCTAGCACAGCCAATGAGATCAGCAGAGTCCTGGCACAGCCAATGAGATCAGCAGAGTCCTGGCACAGCACATGAGATCAGCAGAGTCCTGGCACAGCCAACGAGATCAGCAGAGTCCTAGCACAGCCAACAAGATCAGCAGAGTCCTGGCACAGCCAACGAGATCAGCAGAGTCCTGGCACAGCCAACGAGATCAGCAGAGTCCTAGCACAGCCAACGAGATCAGCAGAGTCCTGGCACAGCCAACGAGATCAGCAGAGTCCTGGCACAGCACATGAGATCAGCAGAGTCCTAGCACAGCCAACGAGATCAGCAGAGTCCTGGCACAGCCAACGAGATCAGCAGAGTCCTGGCACAGCCAAGGAGATCAGCAGAGTCTTAGCACAGCCAAAGAGATCAGCAGAGTCCTAGCACAGCCAACGAGATCAGCAGAGTCCTAGCACAGCCAATGAGATCAGCAGAGTCCTGGCACAGCCAATGAGATCAGCAGAGTCCTGGCACAGCCAACAAGATCAGCAGAGTCCTGGCACAGCAGACGAGATCAGCAGAGTCCTAGCACAGCCAACGAGATCAGCAGAGTCCTAGCACAGCACACGAGATCAGCAGAGTCCTGGCACAGCCAACGAGATCAGCAGAGTCCTAGCACAGCCAATGAAATCAGCAGAGTCCTGGCACAGCCAACGAGATCAGCAGAGTCCTGGCACAGCACATGAGATCAGCAGAGTCCTAGCACAGCCAACGAGATCAGCAGAACTTAGCACAGCCATTGAGATCAGCAGAGTCCTAGCACAGCCAATGAGATCAGCAGAGTACTAGCACAGCCAATGAGATCAGCAGAGTCCTAGCAAAGCCAACCAGATCAGCAGAGTCCTAGCACAGCCAATGAGATCAGCAGAATCCTAGCACAGCCAATGAGATCAGCAGAGTCCTAGCACAGCCAATGAGATCAGCAGAGTCCTAGCACAGCCAACCAGATCAGCAGAGTCCTAGGACAGCCAACGAGATCAGCAGAACCTAGCACAGCCAACGAGATCAGCAGAACTTAGCACAGCCAATGAGATCAGCAGAGTCCTAGCACAGCCAATGAGATCAGCACTGTCCTAGCACAGCCAATGAGATCAGCAGAGTCCTAGCACAGCCAATGAGATCAGCAGAGTCCTAGCACAGCCAATGAGATCAGCAGAGTCCTAGCACAGCCAATGAGATCAGCAGAGTCCTAGCACAGCCAATGAGATCAGCAGAGTCCTAGCACAGCCAATGAGATCAGCAGAGTCCTAGCACAGCCAATGAGATCAGCAGAGTCCTAGCACAGCCAATGAGATCAGCAGAGTCCTAGCACAGCCAACCAGATCAGCAGAATCCTAGCACAGCCAACGAGATCAGCAGAGTCCAAGTACAGCCAACGAGATCAGCAGAGTCCTAGCACAGCCAACGAGATCAGCAGAGTCCTAGCACAGCCAACGAGATCAGCAGAGTCCTTGCACAGCCAATGAGATCAGCAGTCCTAGCACAGCCAAAGAGATCAGCAGAGTCCTAGCACAGCCAACGAGATCAGCAGAGTCCTAGCACAGCCAACGAGATCAGCAGAGTCCTAGCACAGCCAATGAGATCAGCAGAGTCCTGGCACAGCCAATGAGATCAGCAAAGTCCTGTCACAGCCAATGAGATCAGCAGAGTCCTGGCACAGGCAATGAGATCAGCAGAGTCCTGGCACAGCCAACGAGATCAGCAGAGTCCTAGCACAGCCAACGAGATCAGCAGAGTCCTGGCACAGCCAACGAGATCAGCAGAGTCCTGGCACAGCACACGAGATCAGCAGAGTCCTGGTACAGCCAACGAGATCAGCAGAGTCCTAGCACAGCCAACGAGATCAGCAGAGTCCTAGCACAGCCAACGAGATCAGCAGAGTCCTAGCACAGCCAACGAGATCAGCAGAGTCCTGGCACAGCACATGAGATCAGCAGAGTCCTGGCACAGCCAACGAGATCAGCAGAGTCCTAGCACAGCCAACGAGATCAGCAGAGTCCTAGCACAGCCAACGAGATCAGCAGAGTCCTAGCACAGCACATGAGATCAGCAGAACTTAGCACAGACAACGAGATCAGCAGAGACCTAGCACAGCCATTGAGATCAGCAGAGTCCTAGCACAGGCATTGAGATCAGCAGAGTCCTAGCACAGCCATCATTTGGCTCACCCCGCTCCCAACTGACCAGGCTAATAATACATACGCCCATTTTCAAGGTGTGAAAGATCGGATCTCTGGATGATCACCATCCTAGACGGAACTGTAGTGAAAATAACATGAATAAAATTGCTTATTTTTGTTTACAATATTCATTAATAAATGATTTAGTCAGTGTTTGGCCATTGTAATATCTTTCCTCTCCCCGATTTACATTCTGAAATGTATCACAAATAGCGACATCTTTACTGCTGGCAGGGGCTCTTTGCAGAATGTTCGTTTACTGAGAGTTCTAAAGCCAGTACAAAATATACCTGGTTTCCCAGAATGCTCTGGGGGAGGAGAATTCTGCATAGCTAATCAGCCTGGGCTAAGGGTCATTGGGTTTTCTGTGTATCATTGTAAAGGTGCCCATTAAAACAAGCATACACAAGTCATACTTACCTCCTGGTCTACTCCTCAATCTCTTTCTCCTGTCCCGTGTCCTGTTTGTCCACTGTGATCAAGGGAACAAGGGAATTCTCCGTCCTCCATTTTGAAAATGGCCATTACCCATAACCGCTTTCTGGTCAGTACACAGTTAAACTGTAATATCGCCCACTTGAGCCATAGGGAAACATGGACACATCAGTTCTCCTCTCAGCTGTAACTGACAGCAACTGCTATATTTCAGTTCTGACAAAATGTTGTCAGAACTGGAAGGGATTATTGTCAGAAGAAAATGGTGAGCTTCTGAGAGGAATTGATGGCAAAGTAACTATGTCATGTTCATTTGCAGTTACCTCAGGTGTTTATATTTATTTTAAATATTTTTACTCAGTACAGGTTCCCTTTAACGATACAATATTTTCCTCAGATGCAATGATTTGATCAGATTTTTACGATCGAACTGTACAGAAGAACAAACATGATGTGGAGAAAATCAATGTAAATCGTTCTATAGTCAATTGGGATACAGAATTTTGTCAATGGGAATGTTGTATTTTACGATCCAGCAAAAGAATCAAAAAGATGGACACTGAGAGCCCAATATAGTGTAGTATGTACTGGTAAATGCAGCTGTGTGGAGAGCAGTGGCGTAGCAATAGGGGGTGCAGAGGTAGCGACTGCATCGGGGCCCTTGGGCTAGAGGGGCCCACCGTTCAAACACAGTATTAGTTCTTTATTGGTCCTGTGCTTGTAATAATCACTTTGCTAGTTGTTTTGAATAGTAGTAATCATTAACACACTGCTCCCCATCCCCTTCTTGCACCTCTGACACTGTGGTTGTCCTTGATTGGTTTTGGTGTGTTGTACCAATTGTTATCTATAGAGTGCTCGGGGGGCCCCAATGCTAAACTAGCACTGGTTGCCCACGGCTTCTTAGCTATGCTACAGGTGGAAAGAGTATGTGCAGTATACTCACAACAAGTCAGGGTTACCACTAAGGCAACCACTGTAGATGCAGGTGGGGAGATTAGACCTGTCCTCCCCACTCAGGATTAAGTCGCTCTCTGTAGATCAAGGAAAAAAGGGGTAACACCCCTCCACCAGGAGTGGATATGTATGACGTAGTACAGATACAGAGGCGCCAGAAGGATAAAAAGATCTAACACGTTCAAAGTGAGGAGGTAGTGGTGGATTTACCTCCTCTGGGCAGACACAAGAAAATGACGATCAATTTTCAGCAAAACAATTTATTCACATAGTCCAGTAAAATACAACACGTTTCGTGGGAGTGACCCGCTTCCTCAGGCAATAAGATGGAGCATATACAAAACAGGTTTGGTACTATGCCATGCGCCTCTCACACAGAGAGGCACAATACTTTTCATTGTACAAGCGCTAGGGTTTTGTAAAGTGCTTGTACAATGCAAAGTATATGGAAGTGTTCTCATCTAAGCGATTAGCCAAACGCAAATGTATTGCCTGCAGCATTTTCTGGCCGATTCTGAGTAATAAGCGTTTCAGTGTTAAGTACAGGAGCGCTGGTAAATTGCTCTGGAATCGCTGGCCTGCTCATAATCAACAGTTTTTCCAGCGATTTTACCCATCAAACCTTGCAGTTTACCCACAAAACACCTCTTCAAATCAAATAACTGACAGCCTCTAATTGACAGCCCAGAGCTAAAAATCGGAAACCGCAAATCGTTTACTTTTCGTACAACGTAAAATCGCTGGAAAATCTCTGGGAAAAAACGCTGGAAAACGCCAGGAAATCGCTCAGCGATTGCGTTTAGTGATTTCTAGTGTGAATGGCCCTAATATGCAGGAACTCGGCCAAAACGCACATAATGAAAGTCAATGGGAACACAAATGCTATGCGTTTTTCATCTAAAAAAAAAATATATAAAACCGCATGGAAAACGCATAAAAAACCCCACATGTGTGTTTTGTATATGCGAACCAAAAACACATTATAACGCATGAAAAACGCATGCAAACGCACCAAAAACAAAAAAGCACACAACATTATCATAAAACATGACATAATACGCAGCCTTTCACGCTATGTCATATGTGAACCCAGCCTAATATGTCAGCGCTATATAAATACTTAACCACTTCGGTACCAGCAGCCTCTGCCCCCTTAAGGACCAGAGGCTGCTAGTACACTAAAACGGCGCATACCGACGAGTCGCCGCAAATACTCACCGCTCTCGCCGGTCACCCTGCTCTGTCCCCACCGCAGGCTCCTCTCTCTGCCATCTCTATGATGGCAGAGCGCTGTGCGCCGGTCAGGAGCCGCTTTCATTCAATGTAAGCCAATGGGAACGGCTTACAGTGATGATAGGGCCAGGAGCCAATGAAAATGGCTCCTGCCCGGCACACAGTGCTCTGCCGTCATAGAGACGGCAGGGCAGCACATTGCGGCGGGTAGAAAGCGGCGAGAGCAGCGGGGACGCGCGGTGAATAGGACGTAGAGCTTACGTCCAGTCAGAACCACAGCGCCCCCTGCCCGACGTATATTTGTACTGCATCGGTCCGGAAGAAGTTAAATAAAAAATGAGCACATCTAGCGGAATATGGATGTTTCCTTTCAAACAATACCAGTGGCCTGGCAGTCCTGCTGGTCTCTGTGGCTGCAGTAGTGGCTGAATCACACACCTGAAACAAGCATGCAGCTAATCCAGTCTGACTTCAGTCAGAGCACCTGATCTGCATGTCTGTTCAGGGGCTGTGGCTAAAAGTATTAGAGACACAGGATCAGCAGGAGAGTCAGGCAACTGGTATTATTTTAAAAGAAAAAATCTGTATCTTTCTCAGTTTAGGTTCCCTTTAAAGAGACACTGAAGCGAAAAAAAAATATATGATATGGTGAATTGGTTGTGTACTATGAATAATTACTAGAAGATTAGCAGCAAAGAAAATATCCTCATATTTTTATTTTCAGGTATATAGTGTGTTTTCTAACAATGCATCATTCTCTAATATGTGCAGATTACACAACACTCAGCATTCAAAATGATTCTTTCAGAGCAGTCTGTGAACTAATGACCTCTCCTCTGGCAGAGAAAAAGAAAACTGTTCACTTACAGTTGAGATAATAAAAGTCAGAAGACAGCCCTCTCCACAACTTTGAAAGTCGTAGAGATTAATGGCTTTTTTGCATAGAGATAACAACTGGAGTTTCTTAACTCTTCCTGTACTGGAAACAATTACACTGATGTAACTGATCTTAATGTTTTATTTCTTAGCTGTGCTACACATACAAATCATAATATCATCATTTTTTTTCGCTTCAGTGTCTCTTTAAGAGACACGGTCAGCAGGAGAGTCAGGCAACTGGTATTATTTTAAAAGAAAAAATCCATATCCTTCTCAGTTCAGGTTCCCTTTAAGTGATTGTCTTGTTTGCCCTATATACAGTACATCACAATAATAAGAGATGCTTCTGCAGAGGGGGGTCCTAGGGTCCCCAGAAATTTAGCTTTATCTGTGCAATCAGTTGTCATTTTGGCAGAACTGTGAAGCTAAATAATGAGACAGCAGCTCCAACGTGGTAGTGAAGGGGTTAGCTGCACCATGTCTCCCTCTATGGGTGAGCTGGAAGCACTGCAGGCATTGGGAGATGCTCTGGGATATACAGAGCCATATAGAGCAGCGGATTCTCTGAGTCTGAACAGCACAGTCTCTCTCTCCCTCTCTCTCTGGTCATCAGAAGACGCAGTTGCAGAGTGCCACAAGACACAGCAGGTGAGACTTGGGTGACACAGACATTAAGGGGACACTGCTCTCACTTTTACCCCCAGGCTGGGCAAATTGTTGAGGCTGCAGCTGCTGGAGGGGGGGGGGGAGATTGGGGTGGGGAAGCTTTCAAAGACCTGACAAGTGTTTTTTTGGGGCATAATTAGGAGATGAAAGGCTTTGAGTGTTATATAATCTTCTGGCAGTGCTGGTGCCAGGTCAGGTGTGTGAGACTTGGGGGACAAAGCTGGGATTTTGTGCCCAGGAGGTGTGTATGTAGCATGAGGCTTGGGTGGGGACTTTGCAAGATGTTGGTGGGATACAAAGTCTCATAAAAAAGAGAGAAAGAAAGAGAGATTGTGGTGGAGAGAGTGAGATGGCGAGAGACAACTGCCAACATTCCCAAATAATCCCCATGAATAATTTAGTGTTGGAGGATGTTAGCATGCCAGCTCAATAAATACCATGCTGGAAGATTAGATGACATGATGGCCATGAAGTCCAGTGGGCAAAAAGCAGTAACTCATAGCAACCAAGGTTGTACTGATCCTAAGACTCATCTGCCTGTCTACAGAACATCGTCCCCGCTCTGTACTGCCTTGGTCAGATAGATCACCGCCGGTCAGATAAATCACCGAAGATGGAAACAGTTCCATCTTCTTCTACACTGGTTTTTGACTTGGGTTACGGAGGTCCAGACTGAGCTATGGGGATCCAGAAATTTCAGGGCTTCATTGCTTTTCCCGAGATAGCACTCAGTGTGAAATGTTGGAGAGAGTGGAACCAAGGCACAGATGGAGGATTTTATGTCTAAGTTGGTGAATTTTGGAAGCCAGAAGTATTTAGTGGAAAATAATTCAAATCCAGGGATGAGTCTGACAGATCAATCCCTGAAACTGAGCTGTAGACGGATTGAAAGCTATAGAATCCATTTGGTAGGAGTTGGAGTGAAAATCATATCCAGTATTACACAACTTGTGAGAGATGGGAAAACCTTCTGCAACCTTCTGCAATATGCATTAATGAATTATAAATTATAAAACAAGCAATTTGCAAAGTGTAGGTAATGCATTGCAAGCACTTACTGTTTGCTGCCCATTGGCCGGAGGATGGGGACTGGGGGTTGTTATGGGTTACAGGATGTGATCTGGCTGTAGCTATGGGTATACCCACAGCATTTGCTGTCCACTTGCAGAGGATGGAGTCTGAATGTTGCTATGGGTTACAGGAAGGGGTCTGGCTGGGCTGTTGCTATGGGTTACAGGATGCGGTCCTGCTGTTATGGGTTACAGGATGTGATCTGGCTGTAGCTATGGGTTTCAGTTCCTCCATAGAATTTGCTGTCCACTAGTGGAGGATGAGGTCTGGCTGTTACTATGAGGTACAGGAAGGGGTTTGGCAGGGATGTTGCTATGGGTTACATGATGGGGTCCCGCTGTTGTTATGGGTTACAGGGTGTGATATGGCTGTAGCTATGGGTTTCAGTTCCTCCATAAAATTTGCGGTCCAATAGAGGAGGATGAGGTCTGGCTGTTGCTATGAGTTACAGCTCCTCCTTAGCATTTGCTGTCCAATGAGATGATGAGATCTGGTAGAGGATAGGGCTTGGTGGTTGCTCTGGGTTACAGAATGTGGTATGGCTGTAGCTATGAGGTATTGCTTATTCTTCGCACTTGCTGTCCATTGTGGAGGATAAGGTCTGGCTGTTGCTTTGGATTATAGGATTTGTCTGGCTGTTGCTATGAGTTATACCTACTTAGCATTTGCTGTCCAGTAGTGGAGGATGGGTTCAGACTGTTGTTATGGGTTACAGCATGGCATCCAGCTGTTACTGTCATTAAAACTCCTCCTTAGCATTTACTATCCATTGATAGAGGATGGGGTCTGGCTGTTGCTATGAGTTACATTTCTTCCTTAGCATGTCCTGTGTATTTATGGAGGATGGTGTTTGGCTGTTGCTATGAGTTGCAGCTCCTACTTCACATTTGCTGAGGTCTGACTGTTGCTACGGGATACAGGATGGCATCTGGCTGTTGCACCTCCTTCTTCTTGCTGTCCACTGGTGTAGGATGGAATCTGTCTGTTGCTGTGGGTTACAGGATGGGATCTGGCTATGGCTATAAGTTACAGCTCCTACGTAGCATTTGCTGTCCATTTGGTGGTGGAGGATGGGGTCTGACTGTTACTATGGGTTACAGGATGGGGGTCTGGTTGTTGCTATGGATTACATAATAGGGGTCTGGCTGTTGTTGAAGGTTACAGAATGGGGTCCTGCTGTTGTTATGGGTTACATAATGGAATCTTGCTGTTGCTATGAATTACTGCTTCTCCTTAACATTTGCTGTCTACTGGTGGAGGATGGGGTCTTGCTGTTGCTTTGGGTTACAGGATGGGGCCTGGCTGTTGTTATGGGTTACAGGATGGGTCTGGTTATTCCTATGGAATACAGGATGGGGGTCTGGCTGTTGTTATGGGTTACGGAATGGAGTCTTGATGTTGCTATGAATCACAGCTCCTCTTTAACATTTGCCGTCTACTGGTGGAGGATGGGGTCTTGCTGTACCTTTGGAGTTACTGGATGGGGGTTTTGTTGCTATGAGTTACAGATTCTCTTTATTCTATTGCTCTGACTCATTAAATGAGAGAATCCGAGGACTGGAGGGATTTCAGAGAATTTCTGGCAGAGGAGATGAGCGGAGAATCGTGCTGCAGGAGGTGCTGGTAGGAGAGTGCAGGCTGCTTCTGTAGACATGATAATAAACTCAAGTTCTCATTTTACTCCATGTGATGTGATGTGTAGTGAGAGAACTGCCTGCAGCTGTGCTCATAGAGGCTTCTGCTCCCCAACCACGCCTGTACAGAATGGAATGTTTCTAGTGAACACAGCACAGTTATTGCTTCCCACCACCACACAAGCGCACTTGTGATTCACCCCATAGAGGACCATTCCTGATGTGAGTCAAATCTGAGACACAGAAATCATGGCAAAGCAACAACAGGAGGAAAACTAGGGCAGATTTCACTCACGGCCAATCAGATTCCGTGATTCATTTAAAAAGCAATACTTGTTTTGTTCATATGGGCAACTGCTCGATTTGTAATCACTTTTTATAAAATATTCCTAAGAAGTGCAAGTGCAGAGAAGGGATGCTGAGGAGGGGAACAGAGGGAGGTGAGTGCAGGGAAAGGATGCTGAGGAGGGGAACAGAGGGAGGTGAGTGCAGGGAAGGGATGCCGAGGAGGAGAACAGAGGGAGGTGAGTGCAGGGAAGGGATGCTGAGGAGGGGAACAGAGGGAGGTGAGTGCAGGAAAGGGATGCTGGGGAGGGGAACAGAGGGAGGTGAGTGCAGGAAAGGGATGCCGAGGAGGAGAACAGAGGAAGGTGAGTGCAGGGAAAGGATGCTGAGGAGGGAAACTGAGGAAGGTGAGTGCAGGAAAGGGATGCTGAGGAGGGGAACAGAAGGAGGTGAGTGCAGGGAAGGGATGCTGAGGAGGGGAACAGAGGGAGGTGAGTGCAGGAAAGGGATGCTGAGGAGGGGAACAGAGGGAGGTGAGTGCAGAAAAGGGATGCTGAGGAGGGGAACAGAGGGAGGTGAGTGCAGGGAAGGGATGCTGAGGAGGGGAACAGAGGGAGGTGAGTGCAGGGAAGGGATGCTGAGGAGGAGAACAGAGGGAGGTGAGTGCAGGGAAGGTATGCTGAGGAGGGAAACTGAGGAAGGTGAGTGCAGGAAAGGGATGCTGAGGAGGGGAACAGAGGGAGGTGAGTGCAGAAAAGGGATGCTGAGGAGGGGAACAGAGGGAGGTGAGTGCAGGGAAGGGATGCTGAGGAGGGGAACAGAGGGAGGTGAGTGCAGGGAAGGGATGCTGAGGAGGAGAACAGAGGGAGGTGAGTGCAGAGAAGGGATGCTGAGGAGGGAAACTGAGGAAGGTGAGTGCAGGAAAGGGATGCTGAGGAGGGGAACAGAAGGAGGTGAGTGCAGGGAAGGGATGCTGAGGAGGGGAACAGAGGGAGGTGAGTGCAGGGAAAGGATGCTGAGGAGGGAAACTGAGGAAGGTGAGTGCAGGAAAGGGATGCTGAGGAGGGGAACAGAAGGAGGTGAGTGCAGGGAAGGGATGCTGAGGAGGGGAACAGAGGGAGGTGAGTGCAGGAAAGGGATGCTGAGGAGGGGAACAGAGGGAGGTGAGTGCAGAAAAGGGATGCTGAGGAGGGGAACAGAGGGAGGTGAGTGCAGGGAAGGGATGCTGAGGAGGGGAACAGAGGGAGGTGAGTGCAGGGAAGGGATGCTGAGGAGGAGAACAGAGGGAGGTGAGTGCAGGGAAGGTATGCTGAGGAGGGAAACTGAGGAAGGTGAGTGCAGGAAAGGGATGCTGAGGAGGGGAACAGAGGGAGGTGAGTGCAGAAAAGGGATGCTGAGGAGGGGAACAGAGGGAGGTGAGTGCAGGGAAGGGATGCTGAGGAGGGGAACAGAGGGAGGTGAGTGCAGGGAAGGGATGCTGAGGAGGAGAACAGAGGGAGGTGAGTGCAGAGAAGGGATGCTGAGGAGGGAAACTGAGGAAGGTGAGTGCAGGAAAGGGATGCTGAGGAGGGGAACAGAAGGAGGTGAGTGCAGGGAAGGGATGCTGAGGAGGGGAACAGAGGGAGGTGAGTGCAGGAAAGGGATGCTGAGGAGGGGAACAGAGGGAGGTGAGTGCAGGAAAGGGATGCTGAGGAGGGGAACAGAGGGAGGTGAGTGCAGAAAAGGGATGCTGAGGAGGGGAACAGAGGGAGGTGAGTGCAGGGAAGGGATGCTGAGGAGGGGAACAGAGGGAGGTGAGTGCAGGGAAGGGATGCTGAGGAGGAGAACAGAGGGAGGTGAGTGCAGGGAAGGTATGCTGAGGAGGGGAACAGAGGGAGGTGAGTGCAGAGAAGGGATGCTGAGGAGGAGAATAGAGGGAGGTGAGTGCAGTAAAGGGATGCTGAGGAGGGGAACAGAGGGAGGTGAGTGCAGGGAAAGGATGCTGAGGAGGGAAACTGAGGAAGGTGAGTGCAGGAAAGGGATGCTGAGGAGGGGAACAGAAGGAGGTGAGTGCAGGGAAGGGATGCTGAGGAGGGGAACAGAGGGAGGTGAGTGCAGGAAAGGGATGCTGAGGAGGGGAACAGAGGGAGGTGAGTGCAGAAAAGGGATGCTGAGGAGGGGAACAGAGGGAGGTGAGTGCAGGGAAGGGATGCTGAGGAGGGGAACAGAGGGAGGTGAGTGCAGGGAAGGGATGCTGAGGAGGAGAACAGAGGGAGGTGAGTGCAGGGAAGGTATGCTGAGGAGGGAAACTGAGGAAGGTGAGTGCAGGAAAGGGATGCTGAGGAGGGGAACAGAGGGAGGTGAGTGCAGAAAAGGGATGCTGAGGAGGGGAACAGAGGGAGGTGAGTGCAGGGAAGGGATGCTGAGGAGGGGAACAGAGGGAGGTGAGTGCAGGGAAGGGATGCTGAGGAGGAGAACAGAGGGAGGTGAGTGCAGAGAAGGGATGCTGAGGAGGGAAACTGAGGAAGGTGAGTGCAGGAAAGGGATGCTGAGGAGGGGAACAGAAGGAGGTGAGTGCAGGGAAGGGATGCTGAGGAGGGGAACAGAGGGAGGTGAGTGCAGGAAAGGGATGCTGAGGAGGGGAACAGAGGGAGGTGAGTGCAGGAAAGGGATGCTGAGGAGGGGAACAGAGGGAGGTGAGTGCAGAAAAGGGATGCTGAGGAGGGGAACAGAGGGAGGTGAGTGCAGGGAAGGGATGCTGAGGAGGGGAACAGAGGGAGGTGAGTGCAGGGAAGGGATGCTGAGGAGGAGAACAGAGGGAGGTGAGTGCAGAGAAGGGATGCTGAGGAGGGAAACTGAGGAAGGTGAGTGCAGGAAAGGGATGCTGAGGAGGGGAACAGAAGGAGGTGAGTGCAGGGAAGGGATGCTGAGGAGGGGAACAGAGGGAGGTGAGTGCAGGAAAGGGATGCTGAGGAGGGGAACAGAGGGAGGTGAGTGCAGGAAAGGGATGCTGAGGAGGGGAACAGAGGGAGGTGAGTGCAGAAAAGGGATGCTGAGGAGGGGAACAGAGGGAGGTGAGTGCAGGGAAGGGATGCTGAGGAGGGGAACAGAGGGAGGTGAGTGCAGGGAAGGGATGCTGAGGAGGAGAACAGAGGGAGGTGAGTGCAGGGAAGGTATGCTGAGGAGGGGAACAGAGGGAGGTGAGTGCAGAGAAGGGATGCTGAGGAGGAGAATAGAGGGAGGTGAGTGCAGTAAAGGGATGCTGAGGAGGGGAACAGAGGGAGGTGAGTGCAGGGAAAGGATGCTGAGGAGGGAAACTGAGGAAGGTGAGTGCAGGAAAGGGATGCTGAGGAGGGGAACAGAAGGAGGTGAGTGCAGGGAAGGGATGCTGAGGAGGGGAACAGAGGGAGGTGAGTGCAGGAAAGGGATGCTGAGGAGGGGAACAGAGGGAGGTGAGTGCAGAAAAGGGATGCTGAGGAGGGGAACAGAGGGAGGTGAGTGCAGGGAAGGGATGCTGAGGAGGGGAACAGAGGGAGGTGAGTGCAGGGAAGGGATGCTGAGGAGGAGAACAGAGGGAGGTGAGTGCAGGGAAGGTATGCTGAGGAGGGAAACTGAGGAAGGTGAGTGCAGGAAAGGGATGCTGAGGAGGGGAACAGAGGGAGGTGAGTGCAGAAAAGGGATGCTGAGGAGGGGAACAGAGGGAGGTGAGTGCAGGGAAGGGATGCTGAGGAGGGGAACAGAGGGAGGTGAGTGCAGGGAAGGGATGCTGAGGAGGAGAACAGAGGGAGGTGAGTGCAGAGAAGGGATGCTGAGGAGGGAAACTGAGGAAGGTGAGTGCAGGAAAGGGATGCTGAGGAGGGGAACAGAAGGAGGTGAGTGCAGGGAAGGGATGCTGAGGAGGGGAACAGAGGGAGGTGAGTGCAGGAAAGGGATGCTGAGGAGGGGAACAGAGGGAGGTGAGTGCAGGAAAGGGATGCTGAGGAGGGGAACAGAGGGAGGTGAGTGCAGAAAAGGGATGCTGAGGAGGGGAACAGAGGGAGGTGAGTGCAGGGAAGGGATGCTGAGGAGGGGAACAGAGGGAGGTGAGTGCAGGGAAGGGATGCTGAGGAGGAGAACAGAGGGAGGTGAGTGCAGGGAAGGTATGCTGAGGAGGGGAACAGAGGGAGGTGAGTGCAGAGAAGGGATGCTGAGGAGGAGAATAGAGGGAGGTGAGTGCAGTAAAGGGATGCTGAGGAGGGGAACAGAGGGAGGTGAGTGCAGGGAAGGGATGCTGAGGAGGGGAACAGAGGGAGGTGAGTGCAGGAAAGGAATGCTGAGGAGGGGAACAGAGGGAGGTGAGTGCAGGGAAGGGATGCTGAGGAGGGGAACAGAGGGAGGTGAGTGCAGAGAAGGGATGCTGAGGAGGGGAACAGAGGGAGGTGAGTGCAGAGAAGGGATGCTGAGGAGGGGAACAGAGGGAGGTGAGTGCAGGGAAGGGATGCTGAGGAGGGGAACAGAGGGAGGTGAGTGCAGGGAAGGAATGCTGAGGAGGGGAACAGAGGGAGGTGAGTGCAGGGAAGGGATGCTGAGGAGGGGAACAGAGGGAGGTGAGTGCAGGGAAGGGATGCTGAGGAGGAGAGCAGAGGGAGGTGAGTGCAGGGAAAGGATGCTGAGGAGGGGAACAGAGGGAGGTGAGTGCAGGGAAGGGATGCTGAGGAGGAGAACAGAGGGAGGTGAGTGCAGGGAAGGGATGCTGAGGAGGGGAACAGAGGGAGGTGAGTGCAGGGAAGGGATGCTGAGGAGGGGAACAGAGGGAGGTGAGTGCAGGGAAGGGATGCTGAGGAGGGGAACAGAGGGAGGTGAGTGCAGGGAAGGGATGCTGAGGAGGGGAACAGAGGGAGGTGAGTGCAGGGAAGGGATGCTGAGGAGGGGAACAGAGGGAGGTGAGTGCAGGAAAGGGATGCTGAGGAGGGGAGCAGAGGGAGGTGAGTGCAGGGAAAGGATGCTGAGGAGGAGAACAGAGGGAGGTGAGTGCAGGGAAGGGATGCTGAGGAGGGGAACAGAGGGAGGTGAGTGCAGGGAAGGGATGCTGAGGAGGAGAACAGAGGGAGGTGAGTGCAGGGAAGGGATGCTGAGGAGGGGAACAGAGGGAGGTGAGTGCAGGGAATGGATGCTGAGAAGGGGAACTGAGGGAGGTGTGTGCAGGGAAGGGATGCTGATGAGGGGAACAGAGGGAGGTGAGTGCAGGGAAGGGATGCTGAGGAGGGGAACAGAGGGAGGTGAGTGCAGAGAAAGGGATGCCGAGAAGGGGAACTGAGGGAGGTGAGTGCAGGGAAGGGATGCTGAGGAGGGGAACAGAAGGAGGTGAGTGCAGGAAAGGGATGCTGAGGAGGGGAACAGAGGGAGGTGAGTGCAGGGAAGGGATGCTGAGGAGGGGAACAGAGGGAGGTGAGTGCAGGGAAGGGATGCTGAGGAGGGGAACAGAGGGAGGTGAGTGCAGGGAAGGGATGCTGAGGAGGGGAACAGAAGGAGGTGAGTGCAGGAAAGGGATGCTGAGGAGGGGAACAGAGGGAGGTGAGTGCAGAGAAGGCATGCTGAGGAGGAGAACAGAGGGAGGCGAGTGCAGGGAAGGGATGCTGAGGAGGGGAACAGAGGGAGGTGAGTGCAGGAAAGGGATGCTGAGGAGGGGAACAGAGGGAGGTGAGTGCAGGGAAAGGATGCTGAGGAGGGGAACAGAGAGAGGTGAGTGCAGGGAAGGGATGCTAAGGAGGGGAACAGAGGGAGGTGAGTGCAGGGAAGGGATGCTGAGGAGGGGAACAGAGGGAGGTGAGTGCAGGGAAGGGATGCTGAGGAGGAGAACAGAGGGAGGTGAGTGCAGGGAAGGGATGCTGAGGAGGGGAACAGAGGGAGGTGAGTGCAGGGAATGGATGCTGAGAAGGGGAACTGAGGGAGGTGAGTGCAGGGAAGGGATGCTGAGGAGGGGAACAGAGGGAGGTGAGTGCAGGGAAGGGATGCTGAGGAGGGGAACAGAGGGAGGTGAGTGCAGAGAAAGGGATGCCGAGAAGGGGAACTGAGGGAGGTGAGTGCAGGGAAGGGATGCTGAGGAGGGGAACAGAAGGAGGTGAGTGCAGGAAAGGGATGCTGAGGAGGGGAACAGAGGGAGGTGAGTGCAGGGAAGGGATGCTGAGGAGGGGAACAGAGGGAGGTGAGTGCAGGAAAGGGATGCTGGGGAGGGGAACAGAGGGAGGTGAGTGCAGGAAAGGGATGCCGAGGAGGAGAACAGAGGAAGGTGAGTGCAGGGAAAGGATGCTGAGGAGGGAAACTGAGGAAGGTGAGTGCAGGAAAGGGATGCTGAGGAGGGGAACAGAAGGAGGTGAGTGCAGGGAAGGGATGCTGAGGAGGGGAACAGAGGGAGGTGAGTGCAGGAAAGGGATGCTGAGGAGGGGAACAGAGGGAGGTGAGTGCAGAAAAGGGATGCTGAGGAGGGGAACAGAGGGAGGTGAGTGCAGGGAAGGGATGCTGAGGAGGGGAACAGAGGGAGGTGAGTGCAGGGAAGGGATGCTGAGGAGGAGAACAGAGGGAGGTGAGTGCAGGGAAGGTATGCTGAGGAGGGAAACTGAGGAAGGTGAGTGCAGGAAAGGGATGCTGAGGAGGGGAACAGAGGGAGGTGAGTGCAGAAAAGGGATGCTGAGGAGGGGAACAGAGGGAGGTGAGTGCAGGGAAGGGATGCTGAGGAGGGGAACAGAGGGAGGTGAGCGCAGGGAAGGGATGCTGAGGAGGAGAACAGAGGGAGGTGAGTGCAGAGAAGGGATGCTGAGGAGGGAAACTGAGGAAGGTGAGTGCAGGAAAGGGATGCTGAGGAGGGGAACAGAAGGAGGTGAGTGCAGGGAAGGGATGCTGAGGAGGGGAACAGAGGGAGGTGAGTGCAGGAAAGGGATGCTGAGGAGGGGAACAGAGGGAGGTGAGTGCAGGAAAGGGATGCTGAGGAGGGGAACAGAGGGAGGTGAGTGCAGAAAAGGGATGCTGAGGAGGGGAACAGAGGGAGGTGAGTGCAGGGAAGGGATGCTGAGGAGGGGAACAGAGGGAGGTGAGTGCAGGGAAGGGATGCTGAGGAGGAGAACAGAGGGAGGTGAGTGCAGGGAAGGTATGCTGAGGAGGGGAACAGAGGGAGGTGAGTGCAGAGAAGGGATGCTGAGGAGGAGAATAGAGGGAGGTGAGTGCAGTAAAGGGATGCTGAGGAGGGGAACAGAGGGAGGTGAGTGCAGGGAAGGGATGCTGAGGAGGGGAACAGAGGGAGGTGAGTGCAGGAAAGGAATGCTGAGGAGGGGAACAGAGGGAGGTGAGTGCAGGGAAGGGATGCTGAGGAGGGGAACAGAGGGAGGTGAGTGCAGAGAAGGGATGCTGAGGAGGGGAACAGAGGGAGGTGAGTGCAGAGAAGGGATGCTGAGGAGGGGAACAGAGGGAGGTGAGTGCAGGGAAGGGATGCTGAGGAGGGGAACAGAGGGAGGTGAGTGCAGGGAAGGAATGCTGAGGAGGGGAACAGAGGGAGGTGAGTGCAGGGAAGGGATGCTGTGGAGGGGAACAGAGGGAGGTGAGTGCAGGGAAGGGATGCTGAGGAGGAGAGCAGAGGGAGGTGAGTGCAGGGAAAGGATGCTGAGGAGGGGAACAGAGGGAGGTGAGTGCAGGGAAGGGATGCTGAGGAGGAGAACAGAGGGAGGTGAGTGCAGGGAAGGGATGCTGAGGAGGGGAACAGAGGGAGGTGAGTGCAGGGAAGGGATGCTGAGGAGGGGAACAGAGGGAGGTAAGTGCAGGGAAGGGATGCTGAGGAGGGGAACAGAGGGAGGTGAGTGCAGGGAAGGGATGCTGAGGAGGGGAACAGAGGGAGGTGAGTGCAGGGAAGGGATGCTGAGGAGGGGAACAGAGGGAGGTGAGTGCAGGAAAGGGATGCTGAGGAGGGGAGCAGAGGGAGGTGAGTGCAGGGAAAGGATGCTGAGGAGGAGAACAGAGGGAGGTGAGTGCAGGGAAGGGATGCTGAGGAGGGGAACAGAGGGAGGTGAGTGCAGGGAAGGGATGCTGAGGAGGAGAACAGAGGGAGGTGAGTGCAGGGAAGGGATGCTGAGGAGGGGAACAGAGGGAGGTGAGTGCAGGGAATGGATGCTGAGAAGGGGAACTGAGGGAGGTGAGTGCAGGGAAGGGATGCTGATGAGGGGAACAGAGGGAGGTGAGTGCAGGGAAGGGATGCTGAGGAGGGGAACAGAGGGAGGTGAGTGCAGAGAAAGGGATGCCGAGAAGGGGAACTGAGGGAGGTGAGTGCAGGGAAGGGATGCTGAGGAGGGGAACAGAAGGAGGTGAGTGCAGGAAAGGGATGCTGAGGAGGGGAACAGAGGGAGGTGAGTGCAGGGAAGGGATGCTGAGGAGGGGAACAGAGGGAGGTGAGTGCAGGGAAGGGATGCTGAGGAGGGGAACAGAGGGAGGTGAGTGCAGGGAAGGGATGCTGAGGAGGGGAACAGAAGGAGGTGAGTGCAGGAAAGGGATGCTGAGGAGGGGAACAGAGGGAGGTGAGTGCAGAGAAGGCATGCTGAGGAGGAGAACAGAGGGAGGCGAGTGCAGGGAAGGGATGCTGAGGAGGGGAACAGAGGGAGGTGAGTGCAGGAAAGGGATGCTGAGGAGGGGAACAGAGGGAGGTGAGTGCAGGGAAAGGATGCTGAGGAGGGGAACAGAGGGAGGTGAGTGCAGGGAAGGGATGCTAAGGAGGGGAACAGAGGGAGGTGAGTGCATGGAAGGGATGCTGAGGAGGGGAACAGAGGGAGGTGAGTGCAGGGAAGGGATGCTGAGGAGGAGAACAGAGGGAGGTGAGTGCAGGGAAGGGATGCTGAGGAGGGGAACAGAGGGAGGTGAGTGCAGGGAATGGATGCTGAGAAGGGGATCTGAGGGAGGTGAGTGCAGGGAAGGGATGCTGAGGAGGGGAACAGAGGGAGGTGAGTGCAGGGAAGGGATGCTGAGGAGGGGAACAGAGGGAGGTGAGTGCAGAGAAAGGGATGCCGAGAAGGGGAACTGAGGGAGGTGAGTGCAGGGAAGGGATGCTGAGGAGGGGAACAGAAGGAGGTGAGTGCAGGAAAGGGATGCTGAGGAGGGGAACAGAGGGAGGTGAGTGCAGGGAAGGGATGCTGAGGAGGGGAACAGAGGGAGGTGAGTGCAGGGAAGGGATGCTGAGGAGGGGAACAGAGGGAGGTGAGTGCAGGGAAGGGATGCTGAGGAGGGGAACAGAGGGAGGTGAGTGCAGGGAAGGGATGCTGAGGAGGGGAACAGAGGGAGGCGAGTGCAGGGAAGGGATGCTGAGGAGGGGAACAGAAGGAGGTGAGTGCAGGAAAGGGATGCTGAGGAGGGGAACAGAGGGAGGTAAGTGCAGAGAAGGCATGCTGAGGAGGAGAACAGAGGGAGGCGAGTGCAGGGAAGGGATGCTGAGGAGGGGAACAGAGGGAGGTGAGTGCAGGAAAGGGATGCTGAGGAGGGGAACAGAGGGAGGTGAGTGCAGGGAAAGGATGCTGAGGAGGGGAACAGAGGGAGGTGAGTGCAGGGAAGGGATGCTAAGGAGGGGAACAGAGGGAGGTGAGTGCAGGGAAAGGATGCTAAGGAGGAGAACAGAGGGAGGTGAGTGCAGGGAAAGGATGCTGAGGAGGGGAACAGAGGGAGGTGAGTGCAGGGAAAGGATGCTGAGGAGGGGAACAGAGCGAGGTGAGTGCAGGGAAAGGATGCTGAGGAGGAGAACAGAGGGAGGTGAGTGCAGGGAAAGGATGCTGAGGAGGGGAACAGAGGGAGGTGAGTGCAGGGAAGGGATGCTGAGGAGGGGAACAGAGGGAGGTAAGTGCAGGAAAGGGATGCTGAGGAGAGGAACTAAGGGAGGTGAGTGCAGGAAAGGGATGCTGAGGAGGGGAACAGAGGGAGGTGAGTGCAGGTAAGGGATGGTGAGGAGGGGAACAGAGGGAGGTGAGAGCAGGACAGGGATGCTAAGGAGAGGAACTAAGGGAGGTGAGTGCAGTAAAGGGATGCTGAGGAGGGGAACAGAGGGAGGTGAGTGCAGGGAAGGGATGCTGGGGAGGGGAACAGAGGGAGGTGAGTGCAGAGAAGGGATGCTGAGGAGGGGAACAGAGGGAGGTGAGTGCAGGGAAGGGATGCTGAGGAGGGGAACAGAGGGAGGTGAGTGCAGAGAAGGGATGCTGATGAGGAGAACAGAGGGAGGTGAGTGCAGGGAAGGGATGCTGAGGAGGGGAACAGAGGGAGGTGAGTGCAGGGAAGGGATGCTGAGGAGGGTAATAGAGGAAGGTGAGTGCAGGGAAGGGATGCTGAGGAGGGTAACAGAGGGAGGTGAGTGCAGAGAAGGGATGCTGAGGAGGGGAACAGAGGGAGGTGAGTGCAGGGAAGGGATGCTGAGGAGGGGAACAGAGGGAGGTGAGTGCAGGAAAGGGATGCTGAGGAGGGGAGCAGAGGGAGGTGAGTGCAGGGAAAGGATGCTGAGGAGGGGAGCAGAGGGAGGTGAGTGCAGGGAAAGGATGCTGAGGAGGGTAACAGAGGGAGGTGAGTGCAGGGAAGGGATGCTGAGGAGGAGAACAGAGGGAGGTGAGTGCAGGGAAGGGATGCTGAGGAGGAGAACAGAGGGAGGTGAGTGCAGGGAAAGGATGCTGAGGAGGGAAACAGAGGGAGGTGAGTGCAGGGAAAGGGATGCTGAGGAGGGGAACAGAGGGAGGTGAGTGCAGGGAAGGGATGCTGAGGACGGGAACAGAGGAAGGTGAGTGCAGGGAAGGGATGCTGAGGAGGAGAACAGAGGGAGGTGAGTGCAGGAAAGGGATGCTGAGGAGGGGAGCAGAGGGAGGTGAGTGCAGGGAAAGGATGCTGAGGACGGGAACAGAGGGAGGTGAGTGCAGGGAAGGGATGCTGAGGAGGAGAACAATGGAAGGTGAGTGCAGGGAAGGGATGCTGAGGAGGAGAACAGAGGGAGGTGAGTGCAGGGAAAGGATGCTGAGGAGGAGAACAGAGGGAGGTGAGTGCAGGAAAGGGATGCTGAGGAGGGGAGCAGAGGAAGGTGAGTGCAGGGAAGGGATGCTGAGGACGGGAACAGAGGGAGGTGAGTGCAGGGAAGGGATGCTGAGGAGGAGAACAGAGGGAGGTGAGTGCAGGGAAGGGATGCTGAGGAGGAGAACAGAGGGAGGTGAGTGCAGGGAAAGGATGCTGAGGAGGGGAACAGAGGGAGGTGAGTGCAGGGAAGGGATGCTGAGGAGGGGAACAGAGGGAGGTGAGTGCAGGGAAGGGATGCTGAGGAGGGGAACAGAGGGAGGTGAGTGCAGGGAAGGGATGCTGAGGAGGGGAACAGAGGGAGGTGAGTGCAGGGAAGGGATGCTGAGGAGGGGAGCAGAGGGAGGTGAGTGCAGGGAAAGGATGCTGAGGAGGGGAACAGAGGGAGGTGCGTGCAGGGAAGGGATGCTGAGGAGGAGAACAGAGGGAGGTGAGTGCAGGGAAGGGATGCTGAGGAGGAGAACAGAGGGAGGTGAGTGCAGGGAAGGGATGCTGAGGAGGGAAACAGAGGGAGGTGAGTGCAGGGAAAGGATGCTGAGGAGGGGAACAGAGGGAGGTGAGTGCAGGGAAAGGATGCTGAGGAGGGGAACAGAGGGAGGTGAGTGCAGGGAAGGGATGCTGAGGAGGGGAGCAGAGGGAGGTGAGTGCAGGGAAAGGATGCTGAGGAGGGGAACAGAGGGAGGTGAGTGCAGGGAAGGGATGCTGAGGAGGGGAACAGAGGGAGGTGAGTGCAGAAAAGGGATGCTGAGGAGGGGAACAGAGGGAGGTGAGTGCAGGGAAGGGATGCTGAGGAGGGGAACAGAGGGAGGTGAGTGCAGGGAAGGGATGCTGAGGAGGAGAACAGAGGGAGGTGAGTGCAGGGAAGGTATGCTGAGGAGGGGAACAGAGGGAGGTGAGTGCAGAGAAGGGATGCTGAGGAGGAGAATAGAGGGAGGTGAGTGCAGTAAAGGGATGCTGAGGAGGGGAACAGAGGGAGGTGAGTGCAGGGAAGGGATGCTGAGGAGGGGAACAGAGGGAGGTGAGTGCAGGAAAGGAATGCTGAGGAGGGGAACAGAGGGAGGTGAGTGCAGGGAAGGGATGCTGAGGAGGGGAACAGAGGGAGGTGAGTGCAGAGAAGGGATGCTGAGGAGGGGAACAGAGGGCGGTGAGTGCAGAGAAGGGATGCTGAGGAGGGGAACAGAGGGAGGTGAGTGCAGGGAAGGGATGCTGAGGAGGGGAACAGAGGGAGGTGAGTGCAGGGAAGGAATGCTGAGGAGGGGAACAGAGGGAGGTGAGTGCAGGGAAGGGATGCTGAGGAGGGGAACAGAGGGAGGTGAGTGCAGGGAAGGGATGCTGAGGAGGAGAGCAGAGGGAGGTGAGTGCAGGGAAAGGATGCTGAGGAGGGGAACAGAGGGAGGTGAGTGCAGGGAAGGGATGCTGAGGAGGAGAACAGAGGGAGGTGAGTGCAGGGAAGGGATGCTGAGGAGGGGAACAGAGGGAGGTGAGTGCAGGGAAGGGATGCTGAGGAGGGGAACAGAGGGAGGTGAGTGCAGGGAAGGGATGCTGAGGAGGGGAACAGAGGGAGGTGAGTGCAGGGAAGGGATGCTGAGGAGGGGAACAGAGGGAGGTGAGTGCAGGGAAGGGATGCTGAGGAGGGGAACAGAGGGAGGTGAGTGCAGGAAAGGGATGCTGAGGAGGGGAGCAGAGGGAGGTGAGTGCAGGGAAAGGATGCTGAGGAGGAGAACAGAGGGAGGTGAGTGCAGGGAAGGGATGCTGAGGAGGGGAACAGAGGGAGGTGAGTGCAGGGAAGGGATGCTGAGGAGGAGAACAGAGGGAGGTGAGTGCAGGGAAGGGATGCTGAGGAGGGGAACAGAGGGAGGTGAGTGCAGGGAATGGATGCTGAGAAGGGGAACTGAGGGAGGTGAGTGCAGGGAAGGGATGCTGATGAGGGGAACAGAGGGAGGTGAGTGCAGGGAAGGGATGCTGAGGAGGGGAACAGAGGGAGGTGAGTGCAGAGAAAGGGATGCCGAGAAGGGGAACTGAGGGAGGTGAGTGCAGGGAAGGGATGCTGAGGAGGGGAACAGAAGGAGGTGAGTGCAGGAAAGGGATGCTGAGGAGGGGAACAGAGGGAGGTGAGTGCAGGGAAGGGATGCTGAGGAGGGGAACAGAGGGAGGTGAGTGCAGGGAAGGGATGCTGAGGAGGGGAACAGAGGGAGGTGAGTGCAGGGAAGGGATGCTGAGGAGGGGAACAGAAGGAGGTGAGTGCAGGAAAGGGATGCTGAGGAGGGGAACAGAGGGAGGTGAGTGCAGAGAAGGCATGCTGAGGAGGAGAACAGAGGGAGGCGAGTGCAGGGAAGGGATGCTGAGGAGGGGAACAGAGGGAGGTGAGTGCAGGAAAGGGATGCTGAGGAGGGGAACAGAGGGAGGTGAGTGCAGGGAAAGGATGCTGAGGAGGGGAACAGAGGGAGGTGAGTGCAGGGAAGGGATGCTAAGGAGGGGAACAGAGGGAGGTGAGTGCAGGGAAGGGATGCTGAGGAGGGGAACAGAGGGAGGTGAGTGCAGGGAAGGGATGCTGAGGAGGAGAACAGAGGGAGGTGAGTGCAGGGAAGGGATGCTGAGGAGGGGAACAGAGGGAGGTGAGTGCAGGGAATGGATGCTGAGAAGGGGATCTGAGGGAGGTGAGTGCAGGGAAGGGATGCTGAGGAGGGGAACAGAGGGAGGTGAGTGCAGGGAAGGGATGCTGAGGAGGGGAACAGAGGGAGGTGAGTGCAGAGAAAGGGATGCCGAGAAGGGGAACTGAGGGAGGTGAGTGCAGGGAAGGGATGCTGAGGAGGGGAACAGAAGGAGGTGAGTGCAGGAAAGGGATGCTGAGGAGGGGAACAGAGGGAGGTGAGTGCAGGGAAGGGATGCTGAGGAGGGGAACAGAGGGAGGTGAGTGCAGGGAAGGGATGCTGAGGAGGGGAACAGAGGGAGGTGAGTGCAGGGAAGGGATGCTGAGGAGGGGAACAGAGGGAGGTGAGTGCAGGGAAGGGATGCTGAGGAGGGGAACAGAGGGAGGCGAGTGCAGGGAAGGGATGCTGAGGAGGGGAACAGAAGGAGGTGAGTGCAGGAAAGGGATGCTGAGGAGGGGAACAGAGGGAGGTAAGTGCAGAGAAGGCATGCTGAGGAGGAGAACAGAGGGAGGCGAGTGCAGGGAAGGGATGCTGAGGAGGGGAACAGAGGGAGGTGAGTGCAGGAAAGGGATGCTGAGGAGGGGAACAGAGGGAGGTGAGTGCAGGGAAAGGATGCTGAGGAGGGGAACAGAGGGAGGTGAGTGCAGGGAAGGGATGCTAAGGAGGGGAACAGAGGGAGGTGAGTGCAGGGAAAGGATGCTAAGGAGGAGAACAGAGGGAGGTGAGTGCAGGGAAAGGATGCTGAGGAGGGGAACAGAGGGAGGTGAGTGCAGGGAAAGGATGCTGAGGAGGGGAACAGAGCGAGGTGAGTGCAGGGAAAGGATGCTGAGGAGGAGAACAGAGGGAGGTGAGTGCAGGGAAAGGATGCTGAGGAGGGGAACAGAGGGAGGTGAGTGCAGGGAAGGGATGCTGAGGAGGGGAACAGAGGGAGGTAAGTGCAGGAAAGGGATGCTGAGGAGAGGAACTAAGGGAGGTGAGTGCAGGAAAGGGATGCTGAGGAGGGGAACAGAGGGAGGTGAGTGCAGGTAAGGGATGGTGAGGAGGGGAACAGAGGGAGGTGAGAGCAGGACAGGGATGCTAAGGAGAGGAACTAAGGGAGGTGAGTGCAGTAAAGGGATGCTGAGGAGGGGAACAGAGGGAGGTGAGTGCAGGGAAGGGATGCTGGGGAGGGGAACAGAGGGAGGTGAGTGCAGAGAAGGGATGCTGAGGAGGGGAACAGAGGGAGGTGAGTGCAGGGAAGGGATGCTGAGGAGGGGAACAGAGGGAGGTGAGTGCAGAGAAGGGATGCTGATGAGGAGAACAGAGGGAGGTGAGTGCAGGGAAGGGATGCTGAGGAGGGGAACAGAGGGAGGTGAGTGCAGGGAAGGGATGCTGAGGAGGGTAATAGAGGAAGGTGAGTGCAGGGAAGGGATGCTGAGGAGGGTAACAGAGGGAGGTGAGTGCAGAGAAGGGATGCTGAGGAGGGGAACAGAGGGAGGTGAGTGCAGGGAAGGGATGCTGAGGAGGGGAACAGAGGGAGGTGAGTGCAGGAAAGGGATGCTGAGGAGGGGAGCAGAGGGAGGTGAGTGCAGGGAAAGGATGCTGAGGAGGGGAGCAGAGGGAGGTGAGTGCAGGGAAAGGATGCTGAGGAGGGTAACAGAGGGAGGTGAGTGCAGGGAAGGGATGCTGAGGAGGAGAACAGAGGGAGGTGAGTGCAGGGAAGGGATGCTGAGGAGGAGAACAGAGGGAGGTGAGTGCAGGGAAAGGATGCTGAGGAGGGAAACAGAGGGAGGTGAGTGCAGGGAAAGGGATGCTGAGGAGGGGAACAGAGGGAGGTGAGTGCAGGGAAGGGATGCTGAGGACGGGAACAGAGGAAGGTGAGTGCAGGGAAGGGATGCTGAGGAGGAGAACAGAGGGAGGTGAGTGCAGGAAAGGGATGCTGAGGAGGGGAGCAGAGGGAGGTGAGTGCAGGGAAAGGATGCTGAGGACGGGAACAGAGGGAGGTGAGTGCAGGGAAGGGATGCTGAGGAGGAGAACAATGGAAGGTGAGTGCAGGGAAGGGATGCTGAGGAGGAGAACAGAGGGAGGTGAGTGCAGGGAAAGGATGCTGAGGAGGAGAACAGAGGGAGGTGAGTGCAGGAAAGGGATGCTGAGGAGGGGAGCAGAGGAAGGTGAGTGCAGGGAAGGGATGCTGAGGACGGGAACAGAGGGAGGTGAGTGCAGGGAAGGGATGCTGAGGAGGAGAACAGAGGGAGGTGAGTGCAGGGAAGGGATGCTGAGGAGGAGAACAGAGGGAGGTGAGTGCAGGGAAAGGATGCTGAGGAGGGGAACAGAGGGAGGTGAGTGCAGGGAAGGGATGCTGAGGAGGGGAACAGAGGGAGGTGAGTGCAGGGAAGGGATGCTGAGGAGGGGAACAGAGGGAGGTGAGTGCAGGGAAGGGATGCTGAGGAGGGGAACAGAGGGAGGTGAGTGCAGGGAAGGGATGCTGAGGAGGGGAGCAGAGGGAGGTGAGTGCAGGGAAAGGATGCTGAGGAGGGGAACAGAGGGAGGTGAGTGCAGGGAAGGGATGCTGAGGAGGGGAACAGAGGGAGGTGAGTGCAGGGAAGGGATGCTGAGGAGGGGAACAGAGGGAGGTGAGTGCAGGGAAGGGATGCTGAGGAGGGGAACAGAGGGAGGTGAGTGCAGGGAAGGGATGCTGAGGAGGGGAGCAGAGGGAGGTGAGTGCAGGGAAAGGATGCTGAGGAGGGGAACAGAGGGAGGTGCGTGCAGGGAAGGGATGCTGAGGAGGAGAACAGAGGGAGGTGAGTGCAGGGAAGGGATGCTGAGGAGGAGAACAGAGGGAGGTGAGTGCAGGGAAGGGATGCTGAGGAGGGAAACAGAGGGAGGTGAGTGCAGGGAAAGGATGCTGAGGAGGGGAACAGAGGGAGGTGAGTGCAGGGAAAGGATGCTGAGGAGGGGAACAGAGGGAGGTGAGTGCAGGGAAGGGATGCTGAGGAGGGGAGCAGAGGGAGGTGAGTGCAGGGAAAGGATGCTGAGGAGGGGAACAGAGGGAGGTGAGTGCAGGGAAGGGATGCTGAGGAGGGGAACAGAGGGAGGTGAGTGCAGGGAAGGTATGCTGAGGAGGAGAACAGAGGGGAGGTGGTGAGTGCAGGCAGGACCGTTAAAATCCACAGACATTGCAGGTGGTTCCCTGGAGCGCAGTGCCTGTCAGAGTGTAGAACATTTACTGGCAGTCCAGGAAGAAAAAGTGGTTTATCTTCCTAAGAGGTCCGTAGAGACTGATAAGGGTCGGTAAAAGAAATCTGTCTGCTCTCTGCACCATTTTTCTAATGGCTGGCTGAGTGTGAAGAGGCACAGTATACAAACATTTGTCGACTGTCAGCCATCAGTCCTTTCCCCCTCCCTAAGTGCAGTACATGCAAAGTAGTGGTCCAGCAGTGATTACCACAAGCCACAACTGCAGCACATGCACAGCGGCAGCCCATCAGTGATTACCACAAGCCACAATTGCAGCACATGCACAGCGGCAGTCCATCAGTGATTACCACAAGCCACAACTGCAGTACATGCACAGCGGCAGTCCATCAGTGATTACCACAAGCCACAGCTGCAGTACATGCACAGCGGCAGTCCATTAGTGATTACCACAAGCCACACCTGCAGCACATGCACAGCGGCAATCTATCAGTGATGACCACAAGCCACAACTGCAGTACATGCACAGCGGCAGTCCATCAGTGATTACCACAAGCCACAACTGCAGTACATGCACAGCCGCAGCCCATCAGTGATTACCACAAGCCACACCTGCAGCACATGCACAGCGGCAGTCCATCAGTGATGACCACAAGCCACAACTTCAGCAAGTGCACAGCAGCAGTCCATCAGTGATTACCACAAGCCACAACTGCAGCACATGCACAGCGGCAGTCCATCAGTGATTACCACAAGTCACAACTGCAGCACATGCACAGCGGCAGTCCATCAGTGATTACCACAAGCCACACCTGCAGCACATGCACAGCGGCAGACCATCAGTGATTACCACAAGCCACAACTGCAGCACATGCACAGCGGCAGTCCATCAGTGATTACCACAAGCCACAACTGCAGCACATGCACAGCAGCAATCCATCAGTGATTACCACAAGCCACACCTGCAGCACATGCACAGCGGCAGCCCATCAGTGATTACCACACACCACAACTGCAGCACATGCACAGCGGCAGCCCATCAGTGATTACCACAAGCCACAACTACAGAACATGCACAGCGGCAGTAAATCAGTGATTACCACAAGCCACAACTGCAGCACATGCACAGCGGTAGTTCATCAGTGATTACCACAAGCCACAACTGCAGCACATGCACAGTGGCAGCCCATCAGTGATCACCACAAGACACAACTGCAGCACATGCACAGCGGCAGCCCATCAGTGATTACCACAAGCCACAACTGCAGCACATGCACAGCGGCAGTCCATCAGTGATGACCACAAGCCACAACTGCAGCACATGCACAGCGGCAGTCCATCAGTGAATACCACAAGCCACAACTGCAGCACATGCACAGCAGCAGTCCATCAGTGATTACCACAAGCCACACCTGCAGCACATGCACAGCAGCAGTCCATCAGTGATTACCACAAGCCACAACTGCAGCACATGCACAGCGGCAGTCCATCAGTAACTACCACAAGCCACAACTGCAGTACATGCACAGCAGCAGTCCATCAGTGATTACCACAAGCCACAACTGCAGCACATGCACAGCGGCAGCCTATCAGTGATTACCACAAGCCACAACTGCAGCACATGTACAGCGGCAGTCCATCAGTAACTACCACAAGCCACAACTGCAGTACATGCACAGCGGCAGTCCATCAGTGATTACCACAAGCCACAACTGCAGCACATGCACAGCGGCAGTCCATCAGTGATTACCACAAGTCACAACTGCAGCACATGCACAGCGGCAGTCCATCAGTGATTACCACAAGCCACACCTGCAGCACATGCACAGCGGCAGACCATCAGTGATTACCACAAGCCACAACTGCAGCACATGCACAGCGGCAGTCCATCAGTGATTACCACAAGCCACAACTGCAGCACATGCACAGCAGCAATCCATCAGTGATTACCACAAGCCACACCTGCAGCACATGCACAGTGGCAGCCCATCAGTGATTACCACAAGCCACAACTGCAGCACATGCACAGCGGCAGTCCATCAGTGATGACCACAAGCCACAACTGCAGCACATGCACAGCGGCAGTCCATCAGTGAATACCACAAGCCACAACTGCAGCACATGCACAGCAGCAGTCTATCAGTGATTACCACAAGCCACACCTGCAGCACATGCACAGCAGCAGTCCATCAGTAACTACCACAAGCCACAACTGCAGTACATGCACAGCAGCAGTCCATCAGTGATTACCACAAGCCACACCTGCAGTACATGCACAGCGGCAGTCCAACAGTGATTACCACAAGCCACTCCTGCAGTACATGCACAGCAGCAGTCCATCAGTGATTACCACAAGCCACAACTGCAGCACATGCACAGCGGCAGCTCATCAGTGATTACCACAACTGCAGCACATGCACAGCGGCAGTCCATCAGTGATTACCACAAGCCACAACTGCAGCACGTGCACAGCGGCAGTCCATCAGTGACCACCACAAGCCACAACTGCAGCACATGCACAGCGGCAGTCCATCAGTGATTACCACAAGCCACACCTGCAGTACATGCACAGCGGCAGTCCATCAGTAACTACCACAAGCCACAACTGCAGCAGAGGCACAGCGGCAGTCCATCAGTGATTTCCACAAGCCCCAAATGCAGCACATGCACAGCGGCAGTCCATCAGTGATTACCACAAGCCACAACTGCAGCACATGCACAGCGGCAGTCCATCAGTGATTACCACAAGCCACAACTGCAGCACATGCACAGCGGCAGTCCATCAGTGATTACCACAAGTCACAACTGCAGCACATGCACAGCGGCAGTCCATCAGTGATTACCACAAGCCACAACTGCAGCACATGTACAGCGGCAGTCCATCAGTGATTACCACAAGCCACAACTGCAGATCATGCACAGCGGCAGTCCATCAGTGATTACCACAAGCCACACCTGCAGCACATGCACAGCGGCAGTCCATCAGTGATTACCACAAGCCACACCTGCAGCACATGCACAGCGGCAGCCCATCAGTGATTACCACAAGCCACAACTGCAGCCCATGCACAGCGGCAGCTCATCAGTGATTACCACAACTGCAGCACATGCACAGTGGCAGCCCATCAGTGATTACCACAAGCCACAACTGCAGCACATGCACAGCGACAGTCCATCAGTGAGTACCACAAGCCACACCTGCAGCACATGCACAGCAGCAGTCCATCAGTGATTACCACAAGCCACAACTGCAGCACGTGCACAGCGGCAGTCCATCAGTGATCACCACAAGCCACAGCTGCAGCACATGCACAGTGGCAGTCCATCAGTGATTACCACAAGCCACAACTGCAGCACATGCACAGCGGCAGTCCATCAGTGATTACCACAAGCCACACCTGCAGTACATGCACAGCGGCAGTCCATCAGTAACTACCACAAGCCACAACTGCAGCAGAGGCACAGCGGCAAACCATCAGTGATTTCCACAAGCCACAACTGCAGCACATGCACAGCGGCAGTCCATCAGTGATTACCACAAGCCACAACTGCAGCACATGCACAGCGGCAGTCCATCAGTGATTACCACAAGCCACAACTGCAGCACATGCACAGCGGCAGTCCATCAGTGATTACCACAAGCCACAACTGCAGCACATGCACAGCGGCAGTCCATCAGTGATTACCACAAGCCACAACTGCAGCACATGCACAGCGGCAGTCCATCAGTGATTACCACAAGTCACAACTGCAGCACATGCACAGCGGCAGTCCATCAGTGATTACCACAAGCCACAACTGCAGCACATGCACAGCGGCAGTCCATCAGTGATTACCACAAGCCACAACTGCAGCACATGCACAGCGGCAGTCCATCAGTGATTACCACAAGTCACAACTGCAGCACATGCACAGCAGCAGTCCATCAGTGATTACCACAAGCCACAACTGCAGCAGAGGCACAGCGGCAGTCCATCAGTGATTACCACAAGCCACAACTGCACCACATGCACAGCGGCAGTCCATCAGTGATTACCACAAGCCACACCTGCAGCACATGCACAGCGGCAGTCCATCAGTGATTACCACAAGCCACAACTGCAGCACATGCACAGCGGCAGTTCATTAGTGATTACCACAAGTCACAACTGCCGCACATGCACAGCAGCAGTCCATCAGTAATTACCACAAGCCACAACTGCAGCAGAGGTACAGCGGCAGTCCATCAGTGATTACCACAAGCCACAACTGCAGCACATGCACAGCGGCAGTCCATCAGTGATTACCACAAGCCACAACTGTAGCACATGCACAGCGGCAGTCCATCAGTGATTACCACAAGCCACAACTGCAGCGCATGCACAGCAGCAGCCCATCAGTGATTACCACAAGCCACAACTGCAGCACATGCACAGCGGCAGCCCATCAGTGATTACCACAAGCCACAGCTGCAGCACATGCACAGCGGCAGCCCATCAGTGATTACCACAAGCCACAACTGCAGCACATGCACAGCGGCAGCCCATCAGTGATTACCACAAGTCACAACTGCAGCACATGCACAGCGGCAGTCCATCAGTGATTACCACAAGCCACAACTGCAGCACATGCACAACGACAGTCCATCAGTGATCACCACAAGCCACAACTGCAGCACATGCACAGCGACAGTCCATCAGTGATTACCACAAGCCACAACTGCAGCACATGCACAACGACAGTCCATCAGTGATCACCACAAGCCACAACTGCAGCACATGCACAGCGACAGTCCATCAGTGATTACCACAAGCCACAACTGCAGCACATGGACAACGACAGTCCATCAGTGATCACCACAAACCACAACTGCAGCACATGCACAGCGACAGTCCATCAGTGATTACCACAAGCCACAACTGCAGCACATGCACAGCGGCAGTCCATCAGTGATTACCACAAGCCACAACTGCAGCACATGCACAGCGGCAGTCCATCAGTGATTACCACAAGTCACAACTGCAGCACATGCACAGCAGCAGTCCATCAGTGATTACCACAAGCCACAACTGCAGCACATGCACAGCGGCAGTCCATCAGTGATTACCACAAGCCACAACTGCAGCACATGCACAGCGGCAGTCCATCAGTGATTACCACAAGCCACAACTGCAGCACATGCACAGCGGCAGTCCATCAGTGATTACCACAAGCCACAACTGCAGCACATGCACAGCGGCAGTCCATCAGTGATTACCACAAGCCACAACTGCAGCACTTGTGTAATGATCTGCGGGCGGTTTCCAGTTAGCGCACACCACGTGCGCTGAAGCAGAAGGAAATTCCCACAATAACAGAAGCAATGTACTAAGTATATATTTGTAGAGGAGAATTCCAATCAGCAGATTGAGCTGTGGAGTACAGAGGAATAAGTCCTCTGTACTGCCACAGATGCCAGATTGAAATTGCACGATTAAGCAAGAGTGGCCAACAAAGTAGCAACTCAGAAGAAAGCAAGAACAGAGACAGACTATAAGAATGTCTACCAATCTAGTCGCCACCCAGCGACGGTAGACATATCACATCAGAACAGACCAGAATGAGAAAGCTAATCGCAAGACAGGCGATTGCTATCAGCAACACAAGACTGAGTAAAGACAGAGCAGGAATTGAATAAGGAAGACACGGCAAATAACCACAATCTGAACGCCAAGGAAAATAACAAATGAACTAGCTAAACGCAGTCACCGCACGTTATACGCAACAGTGAAAAGCACGTCAGTTGTACGGTCACCGCACGTTAAGCGCATCAGTGACAAAACGTACCAACCCTGACTAACGTATGAACACGGAAAACAAAGACAAACAGATAGTGGGAACACTTGCTAATCGGTTGTCTCACACCAGACAACAGCAAGTGTTTGTTCCAGACAAAACAGACTGAAGGAGTAACCAGTAGCAACCACAGCTAAGGTTATACTCCAAGATACAGATAAGAGGGGAATGCTTGGTAATCGGTTGCCTCACACCAGACAACAGCAAGCGTTCGTTCCAGACAAGACAGACTGAAGGAGTAACCAGTAGCAACTACAGCTAAGGTTACACTCCAAGATTCAGACAAGGGAGATCCACCGCCTCTAATGCTAGGGCGAATGCGATCTAGGAACAGGACAGAACGATTCACTATCAGCCACCGCTGGCGATAGTACAATCGCACGGACAAGAGAAGACAGAATAGGCAGTACAAATAATACACAAACCTGACTGCACTAATAGGAGTGCAAGGAGCACTCCCCAAGAATAACTACACTAGAATATTAGCAACAAAGATGCTGAGGCTCTAAGGTTAGTTTCACTAAACAGGAACTATGACGAGCAAGGAATTCTGTGAGGAAGTGACATTTATTCTGAAAAACCTTCAAAGGAAGCAGACAAGCAGATTGCAAGATAAGTAGATGCAAATCAGTCAGCCTTGCAAACTGACAAAAAGGCCTCTTTTCCCTGGACTATGCAACCTGCATAGGAAACAAAACTGTCCAGGGAATCAAGGCCAGCAGAGCGGATTCTGACAACATGCCAGAGCTGGGACAAGGTCCTCCAGCAACCAAGGCTGAGACACCAAAGTGCGCCCCTCCATCCCTCCCACCCCAGCTGTCACACACTGATTGCTATTAGACTAAGAGGCGCCCCAGGGCCCCCAACCCCTCCAACACCTTCTAGTTTTCTGGCTTGCAGTCACTGCCATGTATCACCTTTTCTTATTTCTCTCTGTATCAAGCACAATAGGGGAATGATAGCTGAGTGAGTTGTGTGCTCCTCCTACACTGTGCCCCGAGGCTGGAGCCTCTCTCACCTCTGCCTCGGCCCTGGCACAGCGACAGTCCATCAGGGATTACCACAACTGCAGCACATGCATAGCGGTTGCCCATCAGCGATTACTACAAGCCACTACTGGCGCACATGCACAATGGCAGTCCAGCAACTACCTAATGGGCACCCCTGCATGTCAGACGATTGTTGCACACAGTGAGGCAGTGTGACTGCCGGTGGTACACAAGTATGTGCTGTACACATAACCACTGAGGCCTGCTCGCCAGACATCGCATGGGATCACCAGAGCACATTATATATTACAGACGCTGAGACACACGTGTCACACATGTATGTGCTGTACATGTATGTTCCAGAGATCTGCTCACCAGACATCACGTGATCACCAGAGCACATTATACACTCACCTAAAGGATTATTAGGAACACCTGTTCAATTTCTTATTAATGCAATTATCTAATCAACCAATCACATGGCAGTTGCTTCAATGCATTTAGGGGTGTGGTCCTGGTCAAGACAATCTCCTGAACTCCAAACTGAATGCCAGAACTGGAAAGAAAGGTGATGTAAGCAATTTGGAGCGTGGCATGGTTGTTGGTGCCAGATGGGCCGGTCTGAGTATTTCACAATCTGCTCAGTTACTGGGATTTTCACGCACAACCATTTCTAGGGTTTACAAAGAATGGTGTGAAAAGGGAAAAAGATCCAGTATGCGGCAGTCCTGTGGGTGAAAATGCCTTGATGCTAAGAGGTTAGAGGAGAATGGGCTGACTGATTCAAGCTGATAGAAGAGCAACGCTGACTGAATTAACCACTCGTTACAAACGAGGTATGCAGCAAAGCATTTGTGAAGCCACAACACGCACAACCTTGAGGCGGATGGCCTACAACAGCAGAAGACCCCACCAGGTACCACTCATCTCCACTACAAATAGGAGAAATAGGCTACAATTAGCATGAGCTCACCAAAATTGGACAGTTGAAGACTGGAAAAATGTTGCCTGGTCTGATGAGTCTCGATAGAGTCAGAATTTGGCGTAAACAGAATCAGAACATGGATCCATCATGCCTTGTTACCAATGTGCAGGCTGGTAGTGGTGGTGTAATGGTGTGGGGGATGTTTTCTTGGCACACTTTAGGCCCCTTAGTGCCAATTGGGCATTGTTTAAATGTCATGGGCTACCTGAGCATTGTTTCTGCCCATGTCCATCCCTTCTCGACCACCATGTACCCATCCTCTGATGGTTACTTCCAGCAGGATAATGCACCATGTCACAAAGCTCGAATCATTTCAAATTGGTTTCTTGAACATGACAACGAGTTCCCTGTACTAAAATGGCCCCCACAGTCACCAGATCTCAACCCAATAGAGCATCTTTGGGATGTGATGGAACGGGAGCTTCGTGCCCTGGATGTGCATCCCACAAATCTCCATCCACTGCAAGATGCTATCCTACTAATATGGGCCAACATTTCTAAAGAATGCTTTCAGCACCTTGTTGAATCAATGCCACGTAGCATTAAGGCAGTTCTGAAGGCGAAAGGGGATCAAACATCGTAATCGTATTAGTATGATGTACCTAATAATCCTTTAGGTGAGTGTATATTACATAGGTGGTCAGATGCATTATGCATACAGTGAGGCTGTACACATTGTGCTGTGGAAGATCTTAATAATTTCTATGAAAGTGGGCAGATAATGATTTTAATGGTAATTAAGTGTATTACGTTAAGGCTGGTAGAATAAAAAGCATTTCAAATTAAATTATACAAAAGTAAATTATCCGTTAATTATAAATAAAACCTGTGTTTGAGGTGTTGTGTTAAAGATATTCCCATCCCCAACTAAACACTTCCCTGCTTAAACATATTGGCCCCCAGGACCGGATTTCTGGGAAGGCGCAGGCCTTGGGTGGCTGTAGCCTAAAGGGGCACCTGGACATGAAAGAGGAGTTGCTACATAGGAAAGAGGAGGCTGCAAATAGGGAGCAATACATGAAAAAGGGAACTGATGCTCAGGGGAGCTGTGAATGAAAGAGAGGGGGTCTTGTACAGAAATGATGCACATGGAAGAGGGGGCTGCACATGGAATGAGAGGGACTGTTGTACGTGGATGATGCACATGGAAGAGGGGGCTGCACATGGAATGGAAGAGGCTGCTGTACAGGGATGATGCACATGGAAGAGGGGGCTGCACATGGAATGGGAGGGGCTGCTGTACATGGATGATGCACATGGAAGAGGGGGCTGCACATGGAATGGGAGGGGCTGCTGTACATGGATGATGCACATGGAAGAGGGAGCTGCACATGGAATGGGAGGGGCTGCTGTACATGGATGATGCACATGGAAAAGGGGGCTGCACATGGAATGGGAGGGGCTGTTGTACGTGGATGATGCACATGGAAGAGGGGGCAGCACATGGAATGGGAGGGGCGCTGTACATTGATGATACACATGGAAGAGAGGGGTGCACATGAAATGGGAGGGGCGCCGCTGCACAAGAAAGCGGAGCCACAGCATATGTGGCCTAGGGGCAATAAAAAGTATACATTCAGCCTTGCTGATGCCCCAAAGTTTCAGAGAAGACATTATGCTTACCTCCTTTCTGGGTCCTGTTCTGCTCCTGCAGGTAGTGCAGTGTATCATGGTAGTGGCTTGGTCTCTCGGGGTGTCTACTGGGGGGAGGGAGGTGTAAAGGTCACACCTTCTCCCTTTGTTGCTGTATGGAATAATGCACATGTGTCTGATAATTAAGACCATAGCCTTCCTCTTAGTGCATCAAGTGGGTCTAGGACAAGTGTGTTAAACTCCGATACAAAGTGGGCCAAAACTGTACACTGGGACAAAGTCCCGGGCCAACCTCAATGTCTACTGGCCACCTTCCTCCTCCCTTATAAAGTTCCCTGGTGTCTAATGGCTTCCCTCCAACTCCTATACAGTTCCCTGGTGTCAGTTTTCTAGTGTTTAATGCTTTCCCCCTCCCCTTATGGCTTCCCTGGGGATCTAGGGCTTCACCTCCGATATAGCTTCCCTGGTGGTCTAGAGTAGGCCAAACATAATGCAAAGTGGGTAAACCAACTGAGAGGCAAATTGAATGGCTCTGAGGGCCAGATTTGGCCCCCGGGCCGGAGTTTGACATGTATGATCTAGGAGGAGAATGAATGTTTTGGCGATTTGACACAACAGGAAGAAGGAGGGCCAGGTGATGTGGTAAAGATGTGGGGGTTCATGGAGGGGGAAGGTTTGCAAAGGAAGTTTGTAGGATGGGAAAGAGTCCAGATGGTACTAATTGGAGCCAAAGTGACTCGGCACTAGTCTACTTTAGGGGAACCAGCAGGAAACCTCATAGGGAACAGTTCTCCAATCCTAGCTCATTCTACAGCATGCAGCGTTGTGATTGGCCAATTAGTGTGGGCGTAGTTTACTACAACCTACCTGAAACCTAGCAGTTGGAGAGGGTGCCGTCCATCCAATCACATTAGCAGAATTTCCCTATGAGGTTTCCTGATGGGTCCCCCAAAGTAGACATGGACTACAAATTCCAGCTCCATGACCGTCTTCCTGGGTGGTGGGGTGATATTACTACAAAGTTGAAGCCCCCCAAAGAATGTGTGGGCTTGTGATAGGGTTAGGATGGAGGGGCTTATAGGAAAATGTAATTCCTGAAGGGAAAGTCACAGGACATTGGAATCAGCCAGACAGGGTGGTTACAATGGATGCCGGTAAATTCTCTGGTGCTACAGAGTGACCTATCACATATCCTTTTTGGTACCTTCTGCTCCCACTCCATTGTACACCGTGCTTCCATCCCTTCACAGCAACAGAATGTGTCATGAGGCTCTAGGCTAGCAACGCATCTGTAGAACTTGGCCTCGAACTATCCCCTGAGGCAGGGGTGTAACTAGACATCACTGGGCCCCCCTGCAAAACTTTGGATGGGGCCCCCCACCCCCACCTCGCTTTCTGCACAGGAAAACTGAGGACCAATGTGTTTTCTCCATGCAGATAAAACACTTAGACTTAAAGGAAATGTCAGGCAATCTATGCTACTCCCAGATCTACTTACCCGGGGCTTCCTCCAGCCCCTTGCAGCCGACAAGCCCCTCCCTCGCAGCTCTGTTCCCAGTACATACACACACATACAGCCGTATTATCTTACTACATGAGAGCACATGCTATATGGAGGAACAACAATGACATGCTGAACATAAGATATAGTATTCACTTGTAACTTTGGCAAAACATTCAGAATGTCACTGATTGATACTGTTATTAGGGGATCTTGGACAACAAGCTCTCAATGAGGCAGCGACAGTCAGACATCAATCTTACCCACTCCACTGTGTCCATAATCAGACACCATACAGTCACTAGCCTGTGTGTGATAAGAATCTAGAAATCTCTTCTGAGGGATTGCTGAATAAGGGCCAGTCTACAACTTTTTTTTCAACCTGTGACTCCTTTGTTTGTAACGTTGTAAATGAAGTCATCAGAACTTTGCTGCAGTGTGAGACAGATGTTTTTTTACAAACCCTAGGGAGCAGGGACAGTGTACAAATTCCAAAGTGTGTATAATACCTTATCTGTGTGGTGGACACGTGCAGTCAATATAACAATGGTACGAGAGCAGAATACGTTTTCTCTCCATGCCCTTAGTTTTCAGTCTCTCAAACTTTTCTCCCCATGGCCCCCTCTGTGGCTTCTGGGCCCCCCTGCGGAGGCATCCCTTGCAGGGTCTATTGTTACGCCCCTGCCCTGAGGGATCAAGTCCTGATCCCTGAGGGCAACAATAATTGTACGTGGGTATGTACCGTAAGTCTAGTATTCTGTCACTGCAGATGGTAGGGAAAGGTGGGGGTGAAAGTCAGTGTTAGGAGGGCACCAAGGTGGGAAGGACTGGGGTGACCAGGGGGGCGCTACCATAGAGGCAAAGGGGGCAATTGCCCCAGGGCCCCAAAGCTTGTAGGGGCCCCCATTGGCTACAAGAGTAAAAAAAAAATTTTCAAATCGACCTTATAGTTTTTGAGAAAATCGATTTTAAAGTTTCAAAGGAAAAAAAATACACATTTAAAAACCTGCCAACTTTAATGGTTAATAGCAAATCCACCTTAAATGCTAGAAACCCTAAATTTGCAGGATATGTTAAGGAGATCATTGGGAATAAGAGGAAAAAAACAATTTTTCAAAAATACCTTATAGTTTTTGAGAAAATCGATTTTAAAGTTTCGAAGGAAAAAAGTATACTTTTAAATGCGGTAAATGTCACTTTTAGTAGCAAACCTAATGGTAGTGTAATTTTACATGCATCAAACGAAAGAGCAATGAATTTCCTGACGGGGTTTCCAGGGGGTCTATACGCAGCCGCAGCGCTTTGGCCAGGGATCGCTATACAGCCGCAATATGGCTGTATGAAGATCCCTGGCATTTTTTCCTATTTCCCCCCAAAAAATTTTATGTTTAGAGTGTGGGAATTTAAAAAAAAAAAAAATTATGTGGGGTCCCCCCTCCTGAAACTTTTTAACCCATTGTTCCCCATGCAGGCTGGGGTAGCCAGAATGTGGAGCTCCGACCGATTGGGACTTCACACCCTGACTATACCAGCTGCAAAAAAGATCCCTTAATGCCGATTATTGTTTTGGGGTATCTGTTGGGGGGCCCCCCCCAGGTTTATTTTGCCCTGGGGCCCCATTGTTGCTTAAACCGGCCCTGGGGGTGACTTCATGGCTATCTAGGCGTCCTGCAGTGGTGCAATGATCGACAAAACATTGAAAGCTGCTTTTAGGGACTGAGAAGGGATGAGCAAGCCAAATTTAGTTTTGCAGAAAATCTGGCTAATTTTCTAATTTTTAACTTAGTGAAAGGGTCAGGATTTTCTTTTCACATTTGCCAAATTTCACAATTAATTGTAAAGTCCACATTAAACTCAAGGAACATGTAAACATTTTTTTCAAAAATTCCACAGTTTGTAAAAAAAAAAATGATTTTCACCACTTCCCTACTAAGCTGCATTCCCCCTTCTGTACCAGAGCAATTTTCACCTGTCAGAGCTGCTCCCATTCATGCGCCAATAACTTAATCACTACTTATCACAAAGAAATAATCTATATCTTGTTTTTTTCGCCACCAATTAGGCTTTCTTTGGGTGGTAGATTTTGCTAAGAATTATTTTATTCTACGTGCATTTTAAGGGGGAAATTAAGAAAAAATGGGGAAAAAAATCATGATTTCTCAATTTCAGGCCATTTTAGATTTAAAATAAAACGTTCTACTGTGGATAAAACCCACACATCTTATTTGCCCATTTGTCCCTGTTATTACAACATTTAAAATATTTCCCTGGTACAATGTATGGCGACAATATTTTATTTGGAAATAAAGGTATTTTATTTTTGTATTGTGTCTTTTACTAATTACAAGCCTATAACTGCAAAAATAACAGTAATAAATATACCCCCATGACATACAGATTTAAAAAAAGTTTAGTCCCTAAGGTAATTATTTATTATTATTTTTTATTGCATATATATATATATATGTATATATATATATATGTATATATGTATGTATGTATGTATATATATATATATATATATATATATATATATATATATATATATACATATATTTAATTTGGGTTACTACGGGAGAGTGGGGAGGTAAGGGGTTAATTCTAATGGTATTAATGTGTTTTTTTATCAAAAAAAATGTTTGTAGGCAGTGGCGTAGCAATAGGGGTTGCAGAGGTAGCAACTGCACCGGGGCCCTTGGGTCAGAGGGGCCCCGGAGGGCCCTCCCTCAACTACAGTATTAGCTCTCTATTGGTCCTGTGCTCATAATAATCACTTCTGTAGATACTGTGAATAGTGGTAATCATTAACAAACTGTTCCCCATCCCCTTCTTGAACCTCTGACACTGTAGTTGCCATTGGCAGGTTTTGGTGCGCCGTATTAATTGTTATGTATACAGTGCTTGGGGTGGGGCCATTGTAAAACTTACATCGGGGCCTACAGCTCCTTAGCTACACCACTGTTTGTAGGTATAATTTTACTATTTGGCCACAAGATGTCCTCACGCATTTTCTTCCTGCCACGTACTGTTAGTACGCAGAGTGGAAGTAGCTCGTGGCTGTGTTACTGTATTTGTTACAGTGACTGCAGGCATCTCATTGATGACAGCTGCGATCCCATTGACTGATCTTCCCACTTACAGGCAGTGATGAGAATGCAAGCAGGAGCGAGTGCGGGTGCGCACAGCGGCCATTCGCTGCGATAGACGACTATCTATGCCCCTGTGCTGGAGATGAAGTATACAGGGGCGTAGATAAGCATGGTGGTGGAAGGGAAGTGGTTAAAATTTACAGGGGGAAACACATTTCTTGACATGTTCCCTGGGTTAGCCTCAATATACATATCAAATTTGGCATCATTATTGTATGGATGCTTTGCAATGAGCTGCAAATTTCTGCCACATACACCGACATGCAGATTTGTGAAATGGTGAAAATGTCACCAGAATGTTGCAATTGTGCAAAGAAATGAGCAAAACTGGTTTGGGGAAATTCACTCATCAATAGAACTGAGGTGGGTCTTATAGTCTGTGCAGAAACTGTAATACTCATAGACGTTTAGATGCTTCATATGCCATGTGTTTTTTGTCTTTTATATAAAACACATGATGACACATTTTCTGGTAATCAGTGCAACCATGGCCTGGGTCATATCAGGACATAGTGGTGACTGGAGGACAGTTATATAAATGATACATAGCTGTAATGCAGCATCGCCTACTGTTTGCTTCCAATCACTGCAGTCATGCCCTGAGTCATTTCAGGATATAGAGAAGACAAGTGAATTAATGTAAGTAAAAGGCACATCGGGAAATCACAGGCAGAATCGTTACAGCATTAGAGAGAATGGGATTCCTTGGGCATTTCTGTGAATCCCATTAGCTCTCATTGCGGCTCTTATAAGGCTCTGCATACGAGTTCTGAGTAGGGATGATCACAGATGTGCAAATTGTTCCGAGTTGATGCAAATTTATGCAAATTTGTATGCAAATATATGCAGCTGAAAATGGACCAATCACTTTAAACCTGGGTTTAAATTGATTGGTCACTTTTCAAACTGCATCCATTTGCATCAAAATTTGCATAATTTTGGAACAAATGGTACTCTCTGAGAGGCACTTGGCACAGTAGCAGACCAGTTTTGTAAATGCTCCATCATGTTGCCTGAGGAAGCGGGTCACTTCCGCGAAACGCGTTGTATTGTACTGGAGTATGTAAATAAATTATTTTGTAGAAAACTGATCAGCATTTTCTTGTGTCTGCCCGGAGGAGGTAAGTCCACAACAAACGCCTCATTTTGAACGTGTTAGATCTTTTTATCCTCCTGGCGCCTCTGTATCTGTACTACGTCATACATATCCACTCTTGGTGGAGGGGTGTTGCCCCCTTTTTTCCTTGATCTACAGAGAGCGACTTCCTAATCCTGAGTGGGGTCAGGTCTAATCTCCCCACCTGCCTTTACAGTGGTTGCCTATGCGGTAACCCTGACTTGTGAGTATACTGCACATACTCTTTCCACACACCTTCATTTACCAGTGCATACTACACTATATTGGGCTCTCAGTGTCCCTCTTTTGTTTTCTTTCTCTCCTGATGTCTTCATCTGCTCTCTTCTTCACTTTCTCTCTTCTTGTCTTCTTCTGCTGTCCTCTCATCTTCTCTCATCGTGTCTTCCTCTTCTCTCATCTTGTCTTCCTCTGCTCTCCTCTCATCTTCTCTCATCTTGTCTTCCTCTGCTCTCATCTTGTCTTCCTCTGCTCTCATCTTGTCTTCCTCTGCTCTCATCGTGTCTTCCTCTGCTCTCATGTTGTCTTCCTCTGCTCTCATCTTGTCTTCCTCTGCTCTGCTCTCCTCTCCTCTGCTCTCATCTTGTCTTCCTCTGCTCTCCTCTCATCTTCTCTCATCTTGTCTTCCTCTGCTCTCATCTTCTCTCATCGTGTCTTCCTCTTCTCTCATCTTGTCTTCCTCTGCTCTCCTCTCCTCTGCTCTCATCTTGTCTTCCTCTGCTCTCATCTTGTCTTCCTCTGCTCTCCTCTCATCTTCTCTCATCTTGTCTTCCTCTGCTCTCATCTTGTCTTCCTCTGCTCTCCTCTCCTCTGCTCTCATCTTGTCTTCCTCTGCTCTCATCGTGTCTTCCTCTGCTCTCATCTTGTCTTCCTCTGCTCTCCTCTCCTCTGCTCACATCTTGTCTCCCTCTGCCCTCAACTTGTCTTCCTCTGCTCTCATCTTGTGTTCCTCTGCTTTTCTCTTGTCTTCCTCTGCTCTCCTCTCATCTTCTCTCATCTTGTCTTCCTCTGCTCTCATCTTGTCTTCCTCTGCTCTCATCTTGTCTTCCTCTGCTCTCATCGTGTCTTCCCCTGCTCTCATCTTGTCTTCCTCTGCTCTCATCTTGTCTTCCTCTGCTCTCCTCTCCTCTCATCTTGTCTTCCTCTGCTCTCATCTTGTCTTCCTCTGCTCTCATCTTGTCTTCCTCTGCTCTCATCTTGTCTTCCTCTGCTCTCCTCTCATCTTCTCTCATCTTGTCTTCCTCTGCTCTCCTCTCTTCTGCTCTCCTCTTGTCTTCCTCTGCTCTAAATCTTGTCTTCCTCTGCTCTCATCGTGTCTTCCTCTGCTCTCATCTTGTCTTCCTCTGCTCTCCTCTCCTCTGCCCTCATCTTGTCTCCCTCTGCCCTCATCTTGTCTTCCTCTGCTCTCATCTTGTCTTCCTCTGCTTTTCTCTTGTCTTCCTCTGCTCTCCTCTCATCTTGTCTTCCTCTGCTCTCATCTTGTCTTCCTCTGCTCGCATCGTGTCTTCCTCTGCTCTCCTCTCCTCTGTTCTCATCTTGTCTTCCTCTGCTCTCATCTTGTCTTCCTCTGCTTTTCTCTTGTCTTCCTCTGCTCTCCTCTCATCTTCTCTCATCTTGTCTTCCTCTGCTCTCATCATGTCTTCCTCTGCTCTCCTCTCATCTTCTCTCATCTTGTCTTCCTCTGCTCTCATCTTGTCTTCCTCTGCTCTCATCGTGTCTTCCTCTGCTCTCATCTTGTCTTCCTCTGCTCTCATCGTGTCTTCCTCTGCTCTCATCTTGTCTTCCTCTGCTCTCCTCTCCTCTTCTCTCATCTTGTCTTCCTCTGCTCTCCTCTCCTCTTCTCTCATCTTGTCTTCCTCTGCTCTCCTCTCCTCTGCTCTCATCTTTTCTTCCTCTGCTCTCCTCTACTCTTCTCTCATCTTGTCTTCCTCTCCTCTCCTCTTCTCTCATCTTATCTTCCTCTGCTCTCCTCACTTCTTCTCTCATCGGGCCATATGCAATTCACTTTTTCACCTGACTTTTCTCCTAGTTGATATTTTGAAACTTGTCAGTAAATTGATTTTTAAACCATTAGCAAGCAAAGAAATGCTCAAAATAATTTTGATAGTACTTTTTACCTACTTTTTGATACTTTTTCCATTGCAAAGTGCTAAAATGTTATTTTAAATGGAAGATGACATTTTTTCTCCTAGAAGAAAACTCAGGTGAAGAAGAGAATTGCATATGGCCCATCTTGTCTTCCTCTGGTCTCCTCTCCTCTTCTCTCATCTTGTCTTCCTCTGGTCTCCTCTCCTCTTCTCTCATCTTGTCTTCCTCTGGTCTCCTCTCCTCTTCTCTCCTCTTCTCTTCCTCTGCTCTCCTCTCCTTTTCTCTCATCTTGTCTTCCTCTGCTCTCCTCACTTCTTCTCTCATCTTGTCTTCCTCTGCTCTCCTCTCCTCTTCTCTCATCTTGTCTTCCTCTGCTCTCTTCTCCTCTTCTATCATCTTGTCTTCCTCTGCTCTCCTCTCCTCTCATCTTGTCTTCCTCTGCTCTCCTCTTCTCTCATCTTGTCTTCCTCTGCTCTCCTCACTTCTTCTCTCATCTTGTCTTCCTCTCCTCTCCTCTTCTCTCAGCTTGTCTTTCTCTGCTCTCCTCTTCTCTCATCTTGTCTTTCTCTGCTCTCCTCTTCTCTCATCTTGTCTTCCTCTCCTCTCCTCTTCTCTCATCTTGTCTTTCTCTGCTCTCCTCTTCTCTCATCTTGTCTTCCTCTCCTCTCCTCTTCTCTCATCTTGTCTTCCTCTGCTCTGCTCTCCTCTTCTCTCCTCTTGTCTTCCTCTGCTCTCCTCTTCTCTCATCTTGTCTTCCTCTGCTCTCCTCTTCTCTCATCTTGTCTTCCTCTGCTCTCCTCACTTCTTCTCTCATCTTGTCTTTCTCTGTTCTCCTCGTCTCTCATCTTGTCTTTCTCTGCTCTCCTCTTCTCTCATCTTGTCTTTCTCTGCTCTCCTCACTTCTTCTCTCATCTTGTCTTCCTATCCTCTCCTTTCTTCTTCTCTCATCGTGTCTTTCTCTGCTCTCCTCTTCTCTCATCTTGTCTTCCTCTGCTCTCCTCACTTCTTCTCTCATCTTGTCTTCCTCTCCTCTCCTTTCCTCTTCTCTCATCTTGTCTTCCTCTGCTCTCCTCTCCTCTTCTCTCATCTTGTCTTCCTCTGCTCTCCTCTCCTCTTCTCTCATCTTGTCTTCCTCTGCTCTCCTCTCCTTTTCTCTCATCTTGTCTTCCTCTGCTCTCCTCTCCTCTTCTCTTCTCTCATCCTGTCTTCCTCTTCTCTCATCTTGTCTTCCTCTGCTCTCCTCTCCTCTTCTCTCATCTTGTCTTCCTCTGCTCTCCACTCCTCTTCTCTCATCTTGTCTTCCTCTGCTCTCCTCTCCTCTTCTCTCATCTTGTCTTCCTGTGCTCTCCTCTCCTCTTCTCTCATCTTGTCTTCCTCTGCTCTCCTCTCCTCTTCTCTCATCTTGTCTTCCTCTGCTCTCCTCTCCTCTTGTCTTCCTCTGCTCTCCTCTCCTCTTCTCTCATCTTGTCTTCCTCTGCTCTCCTCTTCTCTCATCTTGTCTTCCTCTGCTCTCCTCTCCTCTTCTCTCATCTTGTCTTCCTCTGCTCTCCTCTTCTCTCATCTTGTCTTCCTCTGCTCTCCTCTCCTCTTCTCTCATCTTGTCTTCCTCTGCTCTCATCTTGTCTTCCTCTGCTCTCATCTTGTCTTTCTTTGCTTTTCTCTTGTCTTCCTCTGCTCTCATCTTTTCTTCCTCTGCTCTCATCTTTTCTTCCTCTGCTCTCCTCTCCTCTGCTCTCATCTTGTCTTCCACATACTCTTTCCACACACATCTTGTCTTCCACATACTCTTTCCACACACCTTCATTTACCAGTGCATACTACACTATATTGGGCTCTCAGTGTCCCTCTTTTGTTTTCTTTCTCTCCTGATGTCTTCATCTGCTCTCTTCTTCACTTTCTCTCTTCTTGTCTTCTTCTGCTGTCCTCTCATCTTCTCTCATCGTGTCTTCCTCTTCTCTCATCTTGTCTTCCTCTGCTCTCCTCTCATCTTCTCTCATCTTGTCTTCCTCTGCTCTCACCTTGTCTTCCTCTGCTCTCATCTTGTCTTCCTCTGCTCTCATCGTGTCTTCTTCTTCTCTCATGTTGTCTTCCTCTGCTCTCATCTTGTCTTCCTCTGCTCTGCTCTCCTCTCCTCTGCTCTCATCTTGTCTTCCTCTGCTCTCCTCTCATCTTCTCTCATCTTGTCTTCCTCTGCTCTCATCTTCTCTCATCGTGTCTTCCTCTTCTCTCATCTTGTCTTCCTCTGCTCTCCTCTCCTCTGCTCTCATCTTGTCTTCCTCTGCTCTCATCTTGTCTTCCTCTGCTCTCCTCTCATCGTCTCTCATCTTGTCTTCCTCTGCTCTCATCTTGTCTTCCTCTGCTCTCCTCTCCTCTGCTCTCATCTTGTCTTCCTCAGCTCTCATCGTGTCTTCCTCTGCTCTCATCTTGTCTTCCTCTGCTCTCCTCTCCTCTGCTCTCATCTTGTCTCCCTCTGCCCTCATCTTGTCTTCCTCTGCTCTCATCTTGTCTTCCTCTGCTTTTCTCTTGTCTTCCTCTGCTCTCCTCTCATCTTCTCTCATCTTGTCTTCCTCTGCTCTCATCTTGTCTTCCTCTGCTCTCATCGTGTCTTCCTCTGCTCTCATCTTGTCTTCCTCTGCTCTCATCGTGTCTTCCCCTGCTCTCATCTTGTCTTCCTCTGCTCTCATCTTGTCTTCCTCTGCTCTCCTCTCCTCTGCTCTCATCTTGTCTTCCTCTGCTCTCATCTTGTCTTCCTCTGCTCTCATCTTGTCTTCCTCTGCTCTCCTCTCATCTTCTCTCATCTTGTCTTCCTCTGCTCTCATCTTGTCTTCCTCTGCTCTCCTCTCCTCTGCTCTCATCTTGTCTTCCTCTGCTCTCATTGTGTCTTCCTCTGCTCTCATCGTGTCTTCCTCTGCTCTCATCTTGTCTTCCTCTGCTCTCCTCTCCTCTGCTCTCATCTTGTCTCCCTCTGCCCTCATCTTGTCTTCCTCTGCTCTCATCTTGTCTTCCTCTGCTTTTCTCTTGTCTTCCTCTGCTCTCCTCTCATCTTCTCTCATCTTGTCTTCCTCTGCTCTCATCTTGTCTTCCTCTGCTCTCATCTTGTCTTCCTCTGCTCGCATCGTGTCTTCCTCTGCTCTCCTCTCCTCTGCTCTCATCTTGTCTTCCTCTGCTCTCATCTTGTCTTCCTCTGCTCTCATCTTGTCTTCCTCTGCTTTTCTCTTGTCTTCCTCTGCTCTCCTCTCATCTTCTCTCATCTTGTCTTCCTCTGCTCTCATCGTGTCTTCCTCTGCTCTCATCTTGTCTTCCTCTGCTCTCCTCTCATCTTCTCTCATCTTGTCTTCCTCTGCTCTCATCGTGTCTTCCTCTGCTCTCATCTTGTCTTCCTCTGCTCTCATTGTGTCTTCCTCTGCTCTCATCTTGTCTTCCTCTGCTCTCCTCTCCTCTTCTCTCATCTTGTCTTCCTCTGCTCTCCTCTCCTCTGCTCTCATCTTGTCTTCCTCTGCTCTCCTCTCCTCTGCTCTCCTCTTTTCTTCCTCTGCTCTCCTCTACTCTTCTCTCATCTTGTCTTCCTCTCCTCTCCTCTTCTCTCATCTTATCTTCCTCTGCTCTCCTCACTTCTTCTCTCATCGGGCCATATGCAATTCACTTTTTCACCTGACTTTTCTCCTAGTTGATATTTTGAAACTTGTCAGTAAATTGATTTTTAAACCATTAGCAAGCAAAGAAATGCTCAAAATAATTTTGATAGTACTTTTTACCTACTTTTTGATACTTTTTCCATTGCAAAGTGCTAAAATGTTATTTTAAATGGAAGATGAAATTTTTTTCTCCTAGGAGAAAACTCAGGTGAAGAAGAGAATTGCATATGGCCCATCTTGTCTTCCTCTGGTCTCCTCTCCTCTTCTCTCATCTTGTCTTCCTCTGGTCTCCTCTCCTCTTCTCTCATCTTATCTTCCTCTGCTCTCCTCTCCTTTTCTCTCATCTTGTCTTCCTCTGCTCTCCTCACTTCTTCTCTCATCATTTCTTCCTCTGCTCTCCTCTCCTCTTCTCTCATCTTGTCTTCCTCTGCTCTCTTCTCCTCTTCTCTCATCTTGTCTTCCTCTGCTCTCCTCTCCTCTCATCTTGTCTTCCTCTGCTCTCCTCTCCTCTTCTCTCATCTTGTCTTCCCCTGCTCTCCTCTCCTCTTCTCTCATCTTGTCTTCCTCTGCTCTCCTCACTTCTTCTCTCATCTTGTCTTCCTCTGCTCTCCTCTCCTCTTCTCTCATCTTGTCTTCCTCTGCTCTCCTCTCCTCTTCTCTCATCTTGTCTTCCTCTGCTCTCCTCTCCTCTTCTCTCATCTTGTCTTCCTGTGCTCTCCTCTCCTCTTCTCTCATCTTGTCTTCCTCTGCTCTCCTCTTCTCTCATCTTGTCTTCCTCTGCTCTCATCTTGTCTTCCTCTGCTCTCCTCTCCTCTGCTCTCATCTTGTCTTCCTATGCTCTCATCTTGTCTTCCTCTGCTCTCCTCTCATCTTCTCTCATCTTGTCTTCCTCTGCTCTCATCTTGTCTTCCTCTGCTCTCCTCTCCTCTGCTCTCATCTTGTCTTCCTCTGCTCTCATCGTGTTTTCCTCTGCTCTCATCTTGTCTTCCTCTGCTCTCCTCTCCTCTGCTCACATCTTGTCTCCCTCTGCCCTCAACTTGTCTTCCTCTGCTCTCATCTTGTCTTCCTCTGCTTTTCTCTTGTCTTCCTCTGCTCTCCTCTCATCTTCTCTCATCTTGTCTTCCTCTGCTCTCATCTTGTCTTCCTCTGCTCTCATCTTGTCTTCCTCTGCTCTCATCGTGTCTTCCCCTGCTCTCATCTTGTCTTCCTCTGCTCTCATCTTGTCTTCCTCTGCTCTCCTCTCCTCTGCTCTCATCTTGTCTTCCTCTGCTCTCATCTTGTCTTCCTCTGCTCTCATCTTGTCTTCCTCTGCTCTCATCTTGTCTTCCTCTGCTCTCCTCTCATCTTCTCTCATCTTGTCTTCCTCTGCTCTCCTCTCTTCTGCTCTCCTCTTGTCTTCCTCTGCTCTAAATCTTGTCTTCCTCTGCTCTCATCGTGTCTTCCTCTGCTCTCATCTTGTCTTCCTCTGCTCTCCTCTCCTCTGCCCTCATCTTGTCTCCCTCTGCCCTCATCTTGTCTTCCTCTGCTCTCATCTTGTCTTCCTCTGCTTTTCTCTTGTCTTCCTCTGCTCTCCTCTCATCTTGTCTTCCTCTGCTCTCATCTTGTCTTCCTCTGCTCGCATCGTGTCTTCCTCTGCTCTCCTCTCCTCTGTTCTCATCTTGTCTTCCTCTGCTCTCCTCTCATCTTCTCTCATCTTGTCTTCCTCTGCTCTCATCTTGTCTTCCTCTGCTCTCATCGTGTCTTCCTCTGCTCTCATCTTGTCTTCCTCTGCTCTCATCGTGTCTTCCCCTGCTCTCATCTTGTCTTCCTCTGCTCTCATCTTGTCTTCCTCTGCTCTCCTCTCCTCTGCTCTCATCTTGTCTTCCTCTGCTCTCATCTTGTCTTCCTCTGCTCTCATCTTGTCTTCCTCTGCTCTCCTCTCCTCTGCTCTCATCTTGTCTTCCTCTGCTCTCATTGTGTCTTCCTCTGCTCTCATCGTGTCTTCCTCTGCTCTCATCTTGTCTTCCTCTGCTCTCCTCTCCTCTGCTCTCATCTTGTCTCCCTCTGCCCTCATCTTGTCTTCCTCTGCTCTCATCTTGTCTTCCTCGGCTTTTCTCTTGTCTTCCTCTGCTCTCCTCTCATCTTCTCTCATCTTGTCTTCCTCTGCTCTCATCTTGTCTTCCTCTGCTCTCATCTTGTCTTCCTCTGCTCGCATCGTGTCTTCCTCTGCTCTCCTCTCCTCTGCTCTCATCTTGTCTTCCTCTGCTCTCATCTTGTCTTCCTCTGCTCTCATCTTGTCTTCCTCTGCTTTTCTCTTGTCTTCCTCTGCTCTCCTCTCATCTTCTCTCATCTTGTCTTCCTCTGCTCTCATCGTGTCTTCCTCTGCTCTCATCTTGTCTTCCTCTGCTCTCATTGTGTCTTCCTCTGCTCTCATCTTGTCTTCCTCTGCTCTCCTCTCCTCTTCTCTCATCTTGTCTTCCTCTGCTCTCCTCTCCTCTGCTCTCATCTTGTCTTCCTCTGCTCTCCTCTCCTCTGCTCTCATCTTTTCTTCCTCTGCTCTCCTCTACTCTTCTCTCATCTTGTCTTCCTCTCCTCTCCTCTTCTCTCATCTTATCTTCCTCTGCTCTCCTCACTTCTTCTCTCATCGGGCCATATGCAATTCACTTTTTCACCTGACTTTTCTCCTAGTTGATATTTTGAAACTTGTCAGTAAATTGATTTTTAAACCATTAGCAAGCAAAGAAATGCTCAAAATAATGTTGATAGTACTTTTTACCTACTTTTTGATACTTTTTCCATTGCAAAGTGCTAAAATGTTATTTTAAATGGAAGATGAAATTTTTTTCTCCTAGGAGAAAACTCAGGTGAAGAAGAGAATTGCATATGGCCCATCTTGTCTTCCTCTGGTCTCCTCTCCTCTTCTCTCATCTTGTCTTCCTCTGGTCTCCTCTCCTCTTCTCTCATCTTATCTTCCTCTGCTCTCATCTCCTTTTCTCTCATCTTGTCTTCCTCTGCTCTCCTCACTTCTTCTCTCATCTTGTCTTCCTCTGCTCTCCTCTCCTCTTCTCTCATCTTGTCTTCCTCTGCTCTCTTCTCATCTTCTCTCATCTTGTCTTCCTCTGCTCTCCTCTCCTCTCATCTTGTCTTCCTCTGCTCTCCTCTCCTCTTCTCTCATCTTGTCTTCCCCTGCTCTCCTCTCCTCTTCTCTCATCTTGTCTTCCTCTGCTCTCCTCACTTCTTCTCTCATCTTGTCTTCCTCTGCTCTCCTCTCCTCTTCTCTCATCTTGTCTTCCTCTGCTCTCCTCTCCTCTTCTCTCATCTTGTCTTCCTCTGCTCTCCTCTCCTCTTCTCTCATCTTGTCTTCCTGTGCTCTCCTCTCCTCTTCTCTCATCTTGTCTTCCTCTGCTCTCCTCTTCTCTCATATTGTCTTCCTCTGCTCTCCTCTCCTCTTGTCTTCCTCTGCTCTCCTCTCCTCTTCTCTCATCTTGTCTTCCTCTGCTCTCCTCTCCTCTTCTCTCATCTTGTCTTCCTCTGCTCTCCTCTCCTCTTCTCTCATCTTGTCTTCCTCTGCTCTCCTCTTCTCTCATCTTGTCTTCCTCTGCTCTCCTCTCCTCTTCTCTCATCTTGTCTTCCTCTGCTCTCCTCTCCTCTTCTCTCATCTTGTCTTCCTCTGCTCTCCTCTTGTCTTCCTCTGCTCTCATCTTGTCTTTCTCTGCTTTTCTCTTGTCTTCCTCTGCTCTCATCTTTTCTTCCTCTGCTCTCATCTTTTCTTCCTCTGCTCTCCTCTCCTCTGCTCTCATCTTGTCTTCCACATACTCTTTCCACACACCTTCATTTACCAGTGCATACTACACTATATTGGGCTCTCAGTGTCCCTCTTTTGTTTTCTTTCTCTCCTGATGTCTTCATCTGCTCTCTTCTTCACTTTCTCTCTTCTAGTCTTCTTCTGCTGTCCTCTCCTCTTCTCTCATCTTGTCTTCCTCTGCTCTCCTCTCATCTTCTCTCATCTTGTCTTCCTCTGCTCTCATCTTGTCTTCCTCTGCTCTCATCTTGTCTTCCTCTGCTCTCATCGTGTCTTCCTCTTCTCTCATGTTGTCTTCCTCTGCTCTCATCTTGTCTTCCTCTGCTCTACTCTCCTCTCCTCTGCTCTCATCTTGTCTTCCTCTGCTCTCCTCTCATCTTCTCTCATCTTGTCTTCCTCTGCTCTCATCTTCTCTCATCGTGTCTTCCTCTTCTCTCATCTTGTCTTCCTCTGCTCTCCTCTCCTCTGCTCTCATCTTGTCTTCCTCTGCTCTCATCTTGTCTTCCTCTGCTCTCCTCTCATCTTCTCTCATCTTGTCTTCCTCTGCTCTCATCTTGTCTTCCTCTGCTCTCCTCTCCTCTGCTCTCATCTTGTCTTCCTCTGCTCTCATCGTGTCTTCCTCTGCTCTCATCTTGTCTTCCTCTGCTCTCCTCTCCTCTACTCTCATCTTGTCTCCCTCTGCCCTCATCTTGTCTTCCTCTGCTCTCATCTTGTCTTCCTCTGCTTTTCTCTTGTCTTCCTCTGCTCTCCTCTCATCTTCTCTCATCTTGTCTTCCTCTGCTCTCATCTTGTCTTCCTCTGCTCTCATCGTGTCTTCCTCTGCTCTCATCTTGTCTTCCTCTGCTCTCATCGTGTCTTCCCCTGCTCTCATCTTGTCTTCCTCTGCTCTCATCTTGTCTTCCTCTGCTCTCATCTTGTCTTCCTCTGCTCTCCTCTCCTCTGCTCTCATCTTGTCTTCCTCTGCTCTCATCTTGTCTTCCTCTGCTCTCATCTTGTCTTCCTCTGCTCTCCTCTCATCTTCTCTCATCTTGTCTTCCTCTGCTCTCATCTTGTCTTCCTCTGCTCTCCTCTCCTCTGCTCTCATCTTGTCTTCCTCTGCTCTCATTGTGTCTTCCTCTGCTCTCATCGTGTCTTCCTCTGCTCTCATCGTGTCTTCCTCTGCTCTCATCTTGTCTTCCTCTGCTCTCCTCTCCTCTGCTCTCATCTTGTCTCCCTCTGCCCTCATCTTGTCTTCCTCTGCTCTCATCTTGTCTTCCTCTGCTTTTCTCTTGTCTTCCTCTGCTCTCCTCTCATCTTCTCTCATCTTGTCTTCCTCTGCTCTCATCTTGTCTTCCTCTGCTCTCATCGTGTCTTCCTCTGCTCTCATCTTGTCTTCCTCTGCTCTCATCGTGTCTTCCCCTGCTTTCATCTTGTCTTCCTCTGCTCTCATCTTGTCTTCCTCTGCTCTCCTCTCCTCTGCTCTCATCTTGTCTTCCTCTGCTCTCATCTTGTCTTCCTCTGCTCTCATCTTGTCTTCCTCTGCTCTCCTCTCATCTTCTCTCATCTTGTCTTCCTCTGCTCTCATCTTGTCTTCCTCTGCTCTCCTCTCCTCTGCTCTCATCTTGTCTTCCTCTGCTCTCATTGTGTCTTCCTCTGCTCTCATTGTGTCTTCCTCTGCTCTCATCGTGTCTTCCTCTTCTCTCATCTTGTCTTCCTCTGCTCTCCTCTCCTCTGCTCTCATCTTGTCTCCCTCTGCCCTCATCTTGTCTTCCTCTGCTCTCATCTCATCTTCTCTCATCTTGTCTTCCTCTGCTCTCATCTTGTCTTCCTCTGCTCTCATCTTGTCTTCCTCTGCTCGCATCGTGTCTTCCTCTGCTCTCCTCTCCTCTGCTCTCATCTTGTCTTCCTTTGCTCTCATCTTGTCTTCCTCTGCTCTCATCTTGTCTTCCTCTGCTTTTCTCTTGTCTTCCTCTGCTCTCCTCTCATCTTCTCTCATCTTGTCTTCCTCTGCTCTCATCGTGTCTTCCTCTGCTCTCATCTTGTCTTCCTCTGCTCTCCTCTCATCTTCTCTCATCTTGTCTTCCTCTGCTCTCATCGTGTCTTCCTCTGCTCTCATCTTGTCTTCCTCTGCTCTCCTCTCCTCTTCTCTCATCTTGTCTTCCTCTGCTCTCCTCTCCTCTGCTCTCATCTTGTCTTCCTCTGCTCTCCTCTCCTCTCCTCTGCTCTCATCTTTTCTTCCTCTGCTCTCCTCTACTCTTCTCTCATCTTGTCTTCCTCTCCTCTCCTCTTCTCTCATCTTATCTTCCTCTGCTCTCCTCACTTCTTCTCTCATCGGGCCATATGCAATTCACTTTTTCACCTGACTTTTCTCCTAGTTGATATTTTGAAACTTGTCAGTAAATTGATTTTTAAACCATTAGCAAGCAAAGAAATGCTCAAAATAATTTTGATAGTACTTTTTACCTACTTTTTGATACTTTTTCCATTGCAAAGTGCTAAAATGTTATTTTAAATGGAAGATGATTTTTTTTTTCTCCTAGGAGAAAACTCAGGTGAAGAAGAGAATTGCATATGGCCCATCTTGTCTTCCTGTGGTCTCCTCTCCTCTTCTCTCATCTTGTCTTCCTCTGGTCTCCTCTCCTCTACTCTCATCTTATCTTCCTCTGCTCTCCTCTCCTTTTCTCTCATCTTGTCTTCCTCTGCTCTCCTCACTTCTTCTCTCATCTTGTCTTCCTCTGCTCTCCTCTCCTCTCATCTTGTCTTCCTCTGCTCTCTTCTCCTCTTCTCTCATCTTGTCTTCCTCTGCTCTCCTCTCCTCTCATCTTGTCTTCCTCTGCTCTCCTCTCCTCTTCTCTCATCTTGTCTTCCTCTGCTCTGCTCTCCTCTCCTCTTCTCTCATCTTGTCTTCCTCTGCTCTCCTCACTTCTTCTCTCATCTTGTCTTCCTCTCCTCTCCTCTTCTCTCATCTTGTCTTTCTCTGCTCTCCTCTTCTCTCATCTTGTCTTTCTCTGCTCTCCTCTTCTCTTCTCTCATCTTGTCTTCCTCTCCTCTCCTCTCCTCTTCTCTCATCTTGTCTTTCTCTGCTCTCCTCTTCTCTCATCTTGTCTTCCTCTCCTCTCCTCTTCTCTCATCTTGTCTTCCTCTGCTCTGCTCTCCTCTTCTCTCATCTTGTCTTCCTCTGCTCTCCTCTTCTCTCATCTTGTCTTCCTCTGCTCTCCTCACTTCTTCTCTCATCTTGTCTTCCTCTCCTCTCCTCTTCTCTCCTCTTGTCTTTCTCTGTTCTCCTCGTCTCTCATCTTGTCTTTCTTTGCTCTCCTCTTCTCTCATCTTGTCTTTCTCTGCTCTCCTCACTTCTTCTCTCATCTTGTCTTCCTCTCCTTTCTTCTTCTCTCATCGTGTCTTTCTCTGCTCTCCTCTTCTCTCATCATGTCTTCCTCTGCTCTCCTCACTTCTTCTCTCATCTTGTCTTCCTCTCCTCTCCTTTCCTCTTCTCTCATCTTGTCTTCCTCTGCTCTCCTCTCCTCTCATCTTGTCTTCCTCTGCTCTCCTCTCCTCTTCTCTCATCTTGTCTTCCTCTGCTCTCCTCTCCTTTTCTCTCATCTTGTCTTCCTCTGCTCTCCTCTCCTCTCATCTTGTCTTCCTCTTCTCTCATCTTGTCTTCCTCTGCTCTCCTCTCCTCTTCTCTCATCTTGTCTTCCTCTGCTCTCCTCTCCTCTTCTCTCATCTTGTCTTCCTCTGCTCTCCTCTCCTCTTCTCTCATCTTGTCTTCCTCTGCTCTCCTCTCCTCTTCTCTCATCTTGTCTTCCTCTGCTCTCCTCTCCTCTTCTCTCATCTTGTCTTCCTCTGCTCTCATCTTGTCTTCCTCTGCTCTCATCTTGTCTTCCTCTGCTCTCATCTTGTCTTTCTCTGCTTTTCTCTTGTCTTCCTCTGCTCTCATGTTTTCTTCCTCTGCTCTCATCTTTTCTTCCTCTGCTCTCCTCTCCTCTGCTCTCATCTTGTCTTCCTCTGCTCTCCTCTTCTCTCATCTTTTCTTCCTCTGCTCTCCTCTGCTCTCCTCTTCTCTCATCTTGTCTTCCTCTGCTCTCCTCTTCTCTCATCTTGTCTTCCTCTGCTCTCCTCTTTCATCTTGTCTTCCTCTGCTCTCCTCTCCTCTTCTCTCATCTTGTCTTCCTCTCCTCTCCTCTTCTCTCCTCTTGACTTCCTCTGCTCTCCTCTCCTCTTCTCTCATCTTGTCTTCCTCTGCTCTCCTCTCCTCTTCTCTCATCTTGTTTTCCTCTGCTCTCCTCTTCTCTCATCTTGTCTTCCTCTGCTCTCCTCTCCTCTTCTCTCATCTTGTCTTCCGCTGCTCTCCTCTCCTCTTGTCTTCCTCTGCTCTCCTCTCCTCTTCTCTCATCTTGTCTTCCTCTGCTCTCATCTTGTCTTCCTCTGCTCTCATCTTGTCTTTCTCTGCTTTTCTCTTGTCTTCCTCTGCTCTCATCTTTTCTTCCTCTGCTCTCATCTTTTCTTCCTCTGCTCTCCTCTCCTCTGCTCTCATCTTGTCTTCCTCTGCTCTCCTCTTCTCTTATCTTGTCTTCCTCTGCTCTCCTCTCCTCTCCTCTTTTCTCATCTTGTCTTCCTCTGCTCTCCTCTTCTCTCATCTTGTCTTCCTCTGCTCTCCTCTCCTCTTCTCTCATCTTGTCTTCCTCTGCTCTCCTCTCCTCTTCTCTCATCTTGTCTTCCTCTCCTCTCCTCTCCTCTCATCTTGTCTTTCTCTGTTCTCCTCGTCTCTCATCTTGTCTTTCTCTGCTCTCCTCTTCTCTCATCTTGTCTTTCTCTGCTCTCCTCTCCTCTTCTCTCATCTTGTCTTCCTCTGCTCTCCTCTCCTCTTCTCTCATCTTGTCTTCCTCTGCTCTCCTCTCCTCTTCTCTCATCTTTTCTTCCTCTGCGCTCTCCTTTCCTTTTCTCTCATCTTGTCTTCCTCTGCTCTCCTCTCCTCTTCTCTCATCTTGTCTTCCTCTTCTCTCATCTTGTCTTCCTCTGCTCTCCTCTCCTCTTCTCTCATCTTGTCTTCCTCTGCTCTCCTCTCCTCTCATCGTGTCTTCCTATGCTCTCCTCTCCTCTTCTCTCATCTTGTCTTCCTCTGCTCTCCTCTCCTCTTCTCTCATCTTGTCTTCCTCTGCTCTCCTCTCCTCTTCTCTCATCTTGTCTTCCTCTGCTCTCCTCTCCTCTTCTCTCATCTTGTCTTCCTCTGCTCTCCTCTCCTCTTCTCTCATCTTGTCTTCCTCTGCTCTCCTCTCCTCTCATCTTGTCTTCCTCTGCTCTCATCTTGTCTTCCTCTGCTCTCATCTTGTCTTTCTCTGCTTTTCTCTTGTCTTCCTCTGCTCTCATCTTTTATTCCTCTGCTCTCATCTTTTCTTCCTCTGCTCTCCTCTCCTCTGCTCTTATCTTGTCTTCCTCTGCTCTCCTCTTCTCTCATCTTGTCTTCCTCTGCTCTCCTCTCCTCTCCTCTCCTCTTCTATCATCTTGTCTTCCTCTGCTCTCCTCTTCTCTCATCTTGTCTTCCTCTGCTCTCCTCTCCTCTTCTCTCATCTTGTCTTCCTCTGCTCTCCTCTCCTCTTCTCTCATCTTGTCTTCCTCTCTTCTCCTCTTCTCTCATCTTGTCTTCCTCTGCTCTGCTCTCCTCTTCTCTCATCTTGTCTTCCTCTGCTCTCCTCTCCTCTTGTCTCATCTTGTCTTCCTCTGCTCTCCTCTCCTCTTCTCTCATCTTTTCTTCCTCTGCGCTCTCCTCTCCTTTTCTCTCATCTTGTCTTCCTCTGCTCTCCTCTCCTCTTCTCTTCTCTCATCTTGTCTTCCTCTTCTCTCATCTTGTGATCCTCTGCTCTCCTCTCCTCTTCTCTCATCTAGTCTTTCTCTGCTCTCCTCTCCTCTTCTCTCATCTTGTCTTCCTCTGCTCTCCTCTCCTTTTCTCTCATCTTGTCTTCCTCTGCTCTCCTCTCCTCTTCTCTCATCTTGTCTTCCTCTTCTCTCATCTTGTCTTCCTCTGCTCTCCTCTCCTCTTCTCTCATCTAGTCTTTCTCTGCTCTCCTCTTCTCTCATCTTGTCTTCCTCTCCTCTCCTTTCCTCTTCTCTCATCTTGTCTTCCTCTGCTCTGCTCTCCTCTTCTCTCATCTTGTCTTCCTCTGCTCTCCTCTTCTCTCATCTTGTCTTCCTCTGCTCTCCTCACTTCTTCTCTCATCTTGTCTTCCTCTCCTCTCCTCTTCTCTCATCTTGTCTTTCTCTGTTCTCCTCGTCTCTCATCTTGTCTTTCTCTGCTCTCCTCTTCTCTCATCTTGTCTTTCTCTGCTCTCCTCACTTCTTCTCTCATCTTGTCTTCCTCTCCTCTCCTTTCTTCTTCTCTCATCGTGTCTTTCTCTGCTCTCCTCTTCTCTCATCTTGTCTTCCTCTGCTCTCCTCTCCTCTTCTCTCATCTTGTCTTCCTCTCCTCTCCTTTCCTCTTCTCTCATCTTGTCTTCCTCTGCTCTCCTCTCCTCTTCTCTCCTCTTGTCTTCCTCTGCTGTCCTCTCCTCTTCTCTCATCTTGTCTTCCTCTGCTCTCCTCTCCTTTTCTCTCATCTTGTCTTCCTCTGCTCTCCTCTACTCTTCTCTTCTCTCATCTTGTCTTCCTCTTCTCTCATCTTGTCTTCCTCTGCTCTCCTCTCCTCTTCTCTCATCTTGTCTTCCTCTGCTCTCCTCTCCTCTTCTCTCATCTTGTCTTCCTCTGCTCTCCTCTCCTCTTCTCTCATCTTGTCTTCCTCTGCTCTCCTCTCCTTTTCTCTCATCTTGTCTTCCTCTGCTCTCCTCACTTCTTCTCTCAGCTTGTCTTCCTCTCCTCTCCTTTTGTCTTTCTCTGCTCTCCTCTTCTCTCATCTTGTCTTCCTCTGCTCTCCTCTTCTCTCATCTTGTCTTCCTCTGCTCTCCTCTCCTCTCATCTTCCTCTGCTCTCCTCTTCTCTCATCTTGTCTTCCTCTGCTCTCCTCTCCTCTTCTCTCATCTTGTCTTCCTCTGCTCTCCTCTCCTCTTCTCTCATCTTGTCTTCCTCTGCTCTCCTCTTCTCTCATCGTGTCTTCCTCTCCTCTCCCCTTTTCTCCTCTTCTCTCATCTTGTCTTTCTCTGCTCTCCTCTTCTCTCATCTTGTCTTTCTCTGCTCTCCTCTTCTCTCATCTTGTCTTTCTCTGCTCTCCTCTTCTCTCATCTTGTCTTCCTCTGCTCTCCTCTCCTCTTCTCTCATCTTGTCTTCCTCTGCTCTCCTCTCCTCTTCTCTCATCTTGTCTTCCTCTGCTCTCCTCTCCTCTTCTCTCATCTTGTCTTCCTCTGCTCTCCTCTCCTCTTCTCTCATCTTGTCTTCCTCTGCTCTCCTCTCCTCTTCTCTCATCTTGTCTTCCTCTCCTCTCCTCTTGTCTCATCTTGTCTTCCTCTGCTCTGCTCTCCTCTTCTCTCATCTTGTCTTCCTCTGCTCTCCTCTTCTCTCATCTTGTCTTCCTCTGCTCTCCTCACTTCTTCTCTCTTCTTGTCTTCCTCTGCTCTCCTCTTGTCTTGCTCTCCTTTCCTGTTGTCGCCCTCTGCTCTCCTCTTCACTTTCTCTCTTCTTGTCTTGCTCTCTCTTTTCTCTCCTATCTGCCTCTCCTTTCATGTCCTAAAAATCTTTTTTTTAAGTAATTAGACTCCATTCACCTGAAGAAGGTGGCTTAGCCTGATTAACCATGTTGTACAGTAAAAGTGTAATCCTGCCCATTTGTGTGATCTCTAGAGAGGCATGTCTCCCCCAATCTTCACCTGTTTTGATATTTATCTCTGATTGCATTTCCAAATTTGCATTACACGCTATACATTCTCAGTAGGCGGCCCTTGTAGGGGAACACAGATTACTTGCAGTGGTTATCCTGGAGATAGTGACTGCAGCAACCTTAGAATCATCTTTATTTGCCAAGTACGACGATTGACGTACCTGGAATTATTATTGGTTCACATGCTCTTGGCAGTCCATACAACTTAACATTAACAGACATAAAGCTGAACAGTGACATGAGAAACATGTATTAGCAGAACGAAAATCATGACATCACACTGTTTTAAAATACTGAATGAAACATGAGGTAAAACATCGAATGCGGTATTGTACCGACCCTTTATTTTTTACTGAACGCTTCTAAGTGAATTGAAGGGATTTTGTATTAATAGTATAAACCAACATTTGTGCTTGTTTCTGCCCTGTGACTGTGAAATCGGTGGCTTCAAGTTGTGCAGATCTGATTCCATCTGACACAACTCCATGTTCTGCTTTTGGAGTCGCTCGGCTGTACAAGGCTGCGCTTCTCTCTTGTCTGTGATCAGTATTGCTGCACACCTGACAATGTTATGTGAGGGTTTTTATATCAGAGCAGAGGCCTCACAGGAGCAAGGCCTGGCCCGGGTAATCTGGGGCGCCTGGCTGCCCCAGGCGGATGGGAAGAAGCAGGAGGAATGACAGGACTGAAGCCATTAAACATATAAATAGCTTAAAGTGAACCGATCACCAGGGAATGGATAGGAGGCTCTGTGTGTACAGTGAGGTACTGCACCACCTCACTGCCACCTGCTGAGCTGACCTCAAGGTACTGCACCACCTCACTGCCACCTGCTGAGCTGACCCCGAGGTACTGCACCTCCTCACTGCCACCTGCTGAGCTGACCTCAAGGTACTGCACCACCTCACTGCCCCCTGCTGAGCTGACCTCAAGGTACTGCACCACCACGTCACTGCCACCTGCTGAGCTGACCCCGAGGTACTGCACCACCTCACTGCCACCTGCTGACCTGACCCCCGAGGTACTGCACCACCTCACTGCCACCTGCTGAGCTGACCCCGAGGTACTGCACCTCCTCACTGCCACCTGCTGAGCTGACCCTGAGGTACTGCACCACCTCACTGCCACCTGCTGACCTGACCCCCGAGGTACTGCACCACCTCACTGCCACCTGCTGAGCTGACCCCGAGGTACTGCACCTCCTCACTGCCACCTGCTGAGCTGACCCCCGAGGTACTGCACCTCCTCACTGCCACCTGCTGAGCTGACCCCCGAGGTACTGCACCACCTCACTGCCACCTGCTGAGCTGACCCCCGAGGTACTGCACCACCTCACTGCCACCTGCTGAGCTGACCCCGAGGTACTGCACCTCCTCACTGCCACCTGCTGAGCTGACCTCAAGGTACTGCACCACCTCACTGCCCCTTGCCGAGCTGACCCAGGGGTACTGCACCTCCTCACTGCCACCTGCTGAGCTGACCTCAAGGTACTGCACCACCTCACTGCCACCTGCTGAGCTGACCCCCGAGGTACTGCACCTCCTCACTGCCACCTGCTGAGCCGACCCCGAGGTACTGCACCTCCTCACTGCCACCTGCTGAGCTGACCCAGGGGTACTGCACCACCTCACTGCCCCCTGCTGAGCTGACCTCAAGGTACTGCCACCTGCTGAGCTGACCCCGAGGTACTGCACCACCTCACTGCCACCTGCTGACCTGACCCCCGAGGTACTGCACCACCTCACTGCCACCTGCTGAGCTGACCCCGAGGTACTGCACCTCCTCACTGCCACCTGCTGAGCTGACCCCGAGGTACTGCACCACCTCACTGCCACCTGCTGAGCTGACCCCGAGGTACTGCACCTCCTCACTGCCACCTGCTGAGCTGACCCCCGAGGTACTGCACCTCCTCACTGCCACCTGCTGAGCTGACCCCCGAGGTACTGCACCACCTCACTGCCACCTGCTGAGCTGACCCCCGAGGTACTGCACCACCTCACTGCCACCTGCTGAGCTGACCCCGAGGTACTGCACCACCTCACTGCCACCTTCTGAGCTGACCCCCGAGGTACTGCACCACCTCACTGCCACCTGCTGACTTGACCCCCGAGGTACTGCACCTCCTCACTGCCACCTGCTGAGCTGACCCCGAGGTACTGCACCTCCTCACTGCCACCTGCTGAGCTGACCCCGAGGTACTGCACCACCTCACTGCCACCTGCTGAGCTGACCCCGAGGTACTGCACCTCCTCACTGCCACCTGCTGAGCTGACCCCGAGGTACTGCACCTCCTCACTGCCACCTGCTGAGCTGACCCCGAGGTACTGCACCACCTCACTGCCACCTGCTGAGCTGACCCCGAGGTACTGCACCTCCTCACTGCCACCTGCTGAGCTGACCCCGAGGTACTGCACCTCCTCACTGCCACCTGCTGAGCTGACCTCAAGGTACTGCACCACCTCACTGCCACCTGCTGAGCTGACCTCAAGGTACTGCACCTCCTCACTGCCACCTGCTGAGCTGACCCCGAGGTACTGCACCTCCTCACTGCCACCTGCTGAGCTGACCCCCGAGGTACTGCACCACCTCACTGCCACCTGCTGAGCTGACCCCCGAGGTACTGCACCACCTCACTGTCACCTGCTGAGCTGACCCCGAGGTACTGCACCACCTTACTGCCACCTGCTGAGCTGACCTCAAGGTACTGCACCACCTCACTGCCACCTGCTGAGCTGACCCCGAGGTACGGCACCACCTCACTGCCACCTGCTGAGCTGACCCCGAGGTACTGCACCACCTCACTGCCACCTGCTGAGCTGACCCCCGAGGTACTGCACCTCCTCACTGCCACCTGCTGAGCCGACCCCGAGGTACTGCACCTCCTCACTGCCACCTGCTGAGCTGACCCAGGGGTACTGCACCACCTCACTGCCCCCTGCTGAGCTGACCTCAAGGTACTGCACCACGTCACTGCCACCTGCTGAGCTGACCCCGAGGTACTGCACCACCTCACTGCCACCTGCTGACCTGACCCCCGAGGTACTGCACCACCTCACTGCCACCTGCTGAGCTGACCCCGAGGTACTGCACCTCCTCACTGCCACCTGCTGAGCTGACCCTGAGGTACTGCACCACCTCACTGCCACCTGCTGAGCTGACCCCCGAGGTACTGCACCTCCTCACTGCCACCTGCTGAGCTGACCCCGAGGTACTGCACCTCCTCACTGCCACCTGCTGAGCTGACCCCGAGGTACTGCACCACCTCACTGCCACCTGCTGAGCTGACCCCGAGGTACTGCACCTCCTCACTGCCACCTGCTGAGCTGACCCCGAGGTACTGCACCTCCTCAGTGCCACCTGCTGAGCTGACCCCGAGGTACTGCACCACCTCACTGCCACCTGCTGAGCTGACCCCGAGGTACTGCACCTCCTCACTGCCACCTGCTGAGCTGACCCCGAGGTACTGCAATTCCTCACTGCCACCTGCTGAGCTGACCTCAAGGTACTGCACCACCTCACTGCCACCTGCTGATCTGATCTCAAGGTACTGCACCTCCTCACTGCCACCTGCTGAGCTGACCCCGAGGTACTGCACCTCCTCACTGCCACCTGCTGAGCTGACCCCCGAGGTACTGCACCACCTCACTGCCACCTGCTGAGCTGACCCCCGAGGTACTGCACCACCTCACTGCCACCTGCTGAGCTGACCCCGAGGTACTGCACCACCTTACTGCCACCTGCTGAGCTGACCTCAAGGTACTGCACCACCTCACTGCCACCTGCTGGGCTGACCCCGAGGTACTGCACCACCTCACTGCCACCTGCGGAGCTGCCCCCGAGGTACTGCACCACCTCACTGCCACCTGCTGAGCTGACCCCCGAGGTACTGCACCTCCTCACTGCCACCTGCTGAGCTGACCTCAAGGTACTGCACCACCTCACTGCCCCTTGCCGAGCTGACCTCGAGGTACTGCACCACCTCCCCACCACCTGCTGAGCTGACCCCGAGGTACTGCACCTCCTCACTGCCACCTGCTGAGCTGACCCAGAGGTACTGCACCTCCTCACTGCCACCTGCTGAGCTTACCCCCGAGGTACTGCACCCCCTCACTGCCTCCTGCTGAGCTGACCCCGAGGTACTGCACCTCCTCACTGCCACCTGCTGAGCTGACCCCGAGGTACTGCACCTCCTCACTGCCACCTGCTGAGCTGACCTCGAGGTACTGCACCACCTCCCCGCCACCTGCTGAGTTGACCCCGAGGTACTGCACCACCTCACTGCCACCTGCTAAGCCGACCCCGAGGTACTGCACCACCTCACTGCCACCTGCTGAGCTGACCCCCGAGGTACTGCACCACCTCACTGCCACCTGCTGAGCCGACCCAGAGGTACTGCACCACCTCACTGCCACCTGCTGAGCTGACCTCGAGGTACTGCACCACCTCCCCACATCCTGCTTGAGTTGACCCCGAGGTACTGCACCACCTCACTGCCACCTGCTAAGCCGACCCCGAGGTACTGCACCACCTCACTGCCACCTGCTGAGCTGACCCCGAGGTACTGCACCACCTCACTGGCACCTGCTGAGCTGACTCAGAGGTACTGCACCACCTCACTATTACCTGCTGAGCTGACCCCGAGGTACTGCACCACCTCACTGCCACCTGCTGAGCTGACCCCGAGGTACTGCACCACCTCACTGCCACCTGCTGAGCTGACCCCGAGGTACTGCACCACCTCACTGCCACCTGCTGAGCTGACTCAGAGGTACTGCACCACCTCACTGCCACCTGCTGAGCTGACTCAGAGGTACTGCACCACCTCACTGCCACCTGCTGAGCTTACCCCGAGGTACTGCACCCTCACTGCCTCCTGCTGAGCTGACCCCAAGATACTGCACCACCACCTGCTGAGGGGACCCCGAGGTACTGCACCACCTCACTGCCACCTGCTGAGCTTACCCCGAGGTACTGCACCACCTCACTGCCACCTGCTGAGCTGACCCAGAGGTACTGCACCACCTCACTGCCACCTGCTGAGCTGACCCCGAGGCACTGCACCACTTCACTGCCACCTGCTAAGCTGACCCCGAGGTACTGCACCACCTCACTGCCACCTGCTGACCTGACCCCGAGGTACTGCACCACCTCACTGCCACCTGCTGAGCTGACCCCGAGGCACTGCACCACTTCACTGCCACCTGCTAAGCTGACCCCGAGGTACTGCACCACCTCACTGCCACCTGCTGACCTGACCCCGAGGTACTGCACCACCTCACCGCCACCTGCTGAGCTGACCCCCGAGGTACTGAACCACCTCACTGCCACCTGCTGACCTGACCCCGAGGTACTGCACCACCTCACCGCCACCTGCTGAGCTGACCCAGAGGTACTGCACCTGCTGAACTGACCCCAAGGTACTGCATCGCCTCACTGCCACCTGCTGAGCTGACCCAGAGGTACTGCACCACCTTACTGCCACCCTCTGAGCTGACCCAGAGGTACTGCACCACCTCACTGCCACCTGCTGAACTGACCCCAAGGTACTGCATTGCCTCACTGCCACCTGCTGAGCTGACCCAGAGGTACTGCACTACCACTACTGCCACCCTCTGAGCTGACCCAGAGGTACTGTACCATCTCACTGTCACCTGCTGAGCTGAGCCCGGGGGGCATGTTTTGATATTCGCCCACCACTACACATGCCCCACCTTATGATGTAAGAAGGGATCACAGCTTTATTTTTCCTGTCTCCAGCCTGGATATTTATAGAGCTGATGTATATTTAGTCACACAGACGATGGAAGGAGGTGGGAATCACTGACGGATTCTCCTACACATCACTGCAGGAGTTTTCTGTCAGAGGACGGCTGCAGGGGATTCCTGATCATAGCTGCAGTGATGAAATCATTATCATAATTATATAATATTATTCAGAAGGATGCGTTTCCAATTAACTGTTCACATTCACATGTAGTGAAATGTTTCCGTGCGCACCGTCCAGGAATACGTCAGTGCTGCGTAGCAGTGGCATAACAATAGAGGCTGCCGCTACTGCATCCGCAGGGGGGCCCAGGGCCTCTCTGGGGCCCACTCAGGGCTGTTTTGGGGGGAAGGAGGAGTCACAGCATGAGGGGAGAGCATTGGTCCCCAAATTGGCCAGGAGGGGGGCCACTCCCCCCCCCCCCCCCCCTCACCTCGGCCTCTCCCCTCAGCGCTTCCCCTCCAGTATTAAACAGGTGGCAGCAGCGGCAGCAGGAACACAGGCATACCGCTGTGTTCCACCGCTGAGGTCTGATCTGCCCCCAAAACGGCCCTGAGCAGGGGGGGTAGAGGGCGTCCAGATTTTCGCAGAGGGGCCCAGTGATTTCTAGTTACACCCCTGCTGCGTAGTAATATAGCAGACACTTACACAGAGACATGTGAACGTCTGATCTACTTGTCCAATCAAGTCTGGTGTCCAGCCAATCAGATTGCGTCAGCTGAGTTCTAGCGTCTGTTCTGTTTAGAATATTGTACAGTTTATGAGTACCTTTAGAAGCACACTAGATATTCTAGAAATTGCCCAACTTTTTGAGATGAGAAAGAGGGACACTTAAGCCACACCCCTGTCACACCCCTGACCACACCCCATCACAACCTTAGTCACACATACCATAAAGATTTCATAAGAAAAATATGTTGTTTTATAATTCAAACCACACTGGTCATTTCTAACCTGGTTCATTTTCCTTCATATTAACATTTTAAAATTAGTAATATATCAATTTAATTAGTAAAAATTAGTAATATATCAATTTAATTAGTAAAAATTAGTAATATATCAATTTAAAAGGATGGGAATAAAGTTTAGAGTCAATCAAACACATTTTTAGTAGAGAAATATATATATGTACACAGGGTCGGCCCTAGACTTTTTGCCGCCTGAGGCCCGTGCCTCTTACGAGTAGCAGCTGCTTCTATTTAAGGCTGGAGGGGAGCGCAGATCGGGGGACCCAGGCGAGGGAGGGGGGGGGGGGTCCGACCCCCCTCCCCGCCGCTAGGCCCAATACCCCCGTCCTGCCAGCTACCCCTCCAGCTCGGCGGCTGGCTCCCTGCACCCACGGACGGGCGGGTGCTGCCCCTGGAAATGTGCCGCCTGAGGCAAAAGTTTCACCCCGCCTCATGAGCGGGCCGGCCCTGTATGTACATAGAAAGAGGGACAAAGTCCTGAAAGAGGGACAAATGAGGAGGAAAGAGGGACAGAGGGACAGGGCTCCCAAAGAGGGACTGTCACTCCGAAAGAGGGACAGTTGGGAGCTATGCTAAAAGATATGTAACAGCCTTTAACCTTTAAACAAAAAACATGTATTTCTTAAAGCTGACACACATCCTAAAATAAATCTGCACTTTTTCTACTTCCTGATTTATGGAAGCAGACATGTTGTTAACCTCCTGTGCTTTCAAATGGCCTGATCTGCCATCTCTGCCATAGGCAGTCATGTGACAAGGGGGAGAGATCAGATTACAACTTATGATTAGACACAAATGAGGGGGAATTAAAGTGGACCTGAACTCAGAAAGTCCTCTCTGCTCTAAAATATATACAATGGCATAATAACCTTTAAAGGGGTTCTGTGGAGGGGTTCAAAAAAACGAAAACTGACACTTACCTGGGGCTTCTATTGGCCCCCTGCAGCTGTCATGTCCCATGCTGCCCTCCTACGATCCTCCATTCCCCGCCGCCGGTCCCGGACCAATCTTGTGTCTAACTAGACTGCGGTCGCGCGGACGTAGACGCACTTGTGCGTTCTCCCGCGTGCGTCATCAGCTCCCGATGACGCCCGCGGGAGCAAGCACTATTCGTCTAGTTAGACGAATATTAGAACTGGATCCCTTTCAAAAGTACAGTGACTGTTTCCCGGCAGAACTCAATCCCTTGTGTGATAGTGCAGGGCCTGCCCATGTCCATTTCTATTCTGGTAATGTAAATCCTTATGTTTAATGTGCACAACTAGGGAGCTGAACAATTTTAAATATATAAAGGCTAAAACACAGACACATTTATCAAAACCACAGGAAAACTGCTGCAAAATTGGAGCATGTGACCAGATTGAGGGTTCTGATTGGCCGCTCTGACTTTTTGCACTAATTTTCCTTTCCACCAATATTGATAAATCAAATTTTCCCCCAAAGTAAAGTAGGGTTTACTGAACTCAGAACATCCTCCCTGTTCTGAAAGATACGCAACAGCATAAATACCTTTAAAGAAAAGCATTTCTTTGTCACAGCTGATACAAATCCTGCAATAAATCTGCAGTTTGTCTACTTCCTGCTTTCATGGAAGCAGACCTATTGTTAACATCCTGTGCTTACAAATGAGCTTATCTGCCGTGGCAGTCAGGTGACATGGGGAGAGATCAAATTACAACTTGTGATTAGACACAAATGAGGAGGAAATAGACATGCTAAACACTCTAAATACATACAGGGTGCATTTCTCTGTTTTCCTTCTGTTTTGTGCAAGAGTTCAGGTCCAGCTTTAAGCGCTGTCGATTTTTAAAATCTCGTTAAAAGCGCTTGTGCAATTTAGCGGTATGTGAGTGATCCTGCACCATTTCTAGAGCGTTTGCGCTTCAATGCAAGGTATTAGGAAATCGCAAAGTGCTTGAAAAAGCGATTTGGTGAGCGCTTTAAAAAAAAAAACAACATTGTAATTAATCAGTTCCAGGGTCAAGAGTTCACTTTCTTTCCGAGCGCAAATCAGCCCAGAAAGTGCAGCTGAGAGCACTTGTAAAAGAGCTCACAAAAGCGCTCAGTGCTTGCGACTGCGCTGGCGATTTATAATGTGAACAAGGCCTAAGGCATGTCACAGCAAAATGAAACAGAAATTATTAAATGGCTCATTTTGTTTTGAAGTTAAATAATCCAGACGCAGTGGCTGAATCGCTCTTTAGATTTTTATTTCATTTCTGGTAGAAGAGATTCCCGCAGTTCGCTGCTGCGTCCTTGTAAATGATGATCTGTAACAAGCAGATGGAATAAGATACATAATATAGGCATGCAGTACACAGGCGAGGCAGCGGGAGCAGATTGTGCTGCTTCTGGTTACCGGAAGATTCTGCCAATAACATTCCACTGATGAGGGGGGATTGTCACATGGTCTGTGTACAATGGAAAGGTTTACACTGTTCCAAGGCCACTGACTGTAAAGGTGGCCATACACTGATAGATTTGCAGAAGATTCGACCATCGGATAGATTTCAGTCAGATGCCTGTCATGTCGAATCTGACAGTAATCTATCTGATGTGTGCCACACACTAGGAACAGATTTTTTGGAAATCGATCTAAATGCATTATTGGACCATTAGATCCAATGCAACTCTATGGGCCATCAATCTGCTGCCAGCAGAAGATCGACCTAGATTTTCCATCCTGTCAGATAGATCAAATCGAACGAAATCGGCCGCAAATAAATCAATCGATCGCATGATCAGAAATTGATTCTATCAAATCTATCGATTCCATAGAATCAATTGGTCAACGATGGCTGAAATCGACCAGTGTATGGGCCCTTTTAGTATAGCTCACAACTGTCCTCCTTTTGGAGGTTCAACACATATATTAGCCCCCTAGATGGGATCATAAAACTTAACTTTTGATTAATCATTTAAAAAGTATACAGTTCTAGGTAGGATATACTGTATTATCAGTTATGGGTCATAATATCTGATACTGCATCAAATCCTTGAGATACCCCCCACCAATCTGGTGGGGGGGTATCATGTATATACATTTCATAAAGCATTATAAAGGTGGCCACACATGATACAATAAAATGATCCGATTTTAAGGCAATTTGATAAAAATGGATCGGATCTCCCGAAAAAATCTAAAGCTTTTTTTTTTCATTCCACTGAAAAATCAGATTGGATTTCCCGTTTCTTTCGATTTTTATCAATCCGGAATGCCAGATATTTTTCTTCAATTTCTCTAAAGATTGTATGGTGTGTGTTAGATTGTCAATTTATTAATATACACACCCTAGCAATTTTCTCAGAGTTTCCAATCATTTTTATCATAATTGGGGAAAAATTGAACATAGGTGTGTGGTACATTGGTCATATTTTTGAAATGTTACAATCAGTCAGAAAAATTGATTCCAATTCTTAAATTGAACAGATATTTCAAAAAAATGTATGGTGTGTGGTCACCTTTAGTCGAGAAGATAGGTATTGGGGTCTCAAGGATCTGATGCAGTATCGGAGATTATGACCCATAACTGATAACATATCCTACCTCAAATTGTATACATTTTAAATGATTAATTAAAAGTTAAGTTTTATGATCCCATCTAGGGGGCTAATATATGTGTTGAATTTAGTAATCAGGAAATTGTGAAAAACCTCTTTTGGAGGGACAGTCCATCTTTGCGAACCAAGTCCCACTGTCCCTCTTTCTCTCTTATGTGTCCCTCTTTCAGGACTGATGTACAGATCTATGTAAATATATGTATTTTTCTACTGAAAAATGTGCTTGATTTACTCTATTCCCATCTATATTTCTTATTTTCAAATGTTAAAATTAAGGAAATCTACTGATGATAGAAAGGTCCATTATGGTTTGAATGATAAAACAACATGTTTCTGAATACTTTGTGAAATGCGTGGTGAGGGGTGTGTTGGGGGCGTGGTTAGAGGTGTGGCAGGGGTGTGTCTTAAGTGTCCCTCTTTCTTATCTCAAAATGTTGGGAGTTGTGCTGTAAGACTCTCAGAAATCGTAGCAGATGAAAAGGGTGCAACTCGCACCTTGTTTAATAGGACACCCGCTATAATAGCTGATGCCGGGACCGGTCGCTACGCGAATCACGGCTACAAATAGAGGAAACAAAAAGCCCGCTCTTTCTAACCACGAACCGCATTGTGAGCAGCCCCGACACCCGCTATTATAGCGGGTGCAGATGTCAGGGTTAAGGTCGGGCGGGGTTAAGGTTAGTTGCCCAGGGGTGGGGGTGGGGTTAAGGTTAGGTGCCAACCAGTGGGTGATTTAAGGGTTAGTCACCAGAAAGAGAGAGGAGTTAAAGCAGGCCTAACCCCAGGACTTCCTCTCTGCTCTAAAAGATAAACATCAGCATAATAACCTTACAGACATCCTGTTACTTGACAGGAAACTTGACAGGCAGCCTACTGGGCCAATCAAAGTGCGGGGATAATGTTCCTTAAAGTGATTGGACCCGCAGGGGTTCAGGGCAGGACGTGTGGATTGCCAATTAGTATGCATAAGTTCGTAGCGCTCGCTATGCTACTCTGATAAGGCACGCTAGCGCTGATAAGGCATGGCAACTCTGATAAGGTGTGCCAGCTCTGATAAGGCGTGTTAACTATGATAAGACACACTATTTGTTATAGTGAATCAAGGCCAATAAGTATTAACTATTTGGAGAATTCCTAATAAATTATGGCAATTCGGGTCCTTCCAGTGTCTAGCTACGGCTATTTTGGTGACTAAAAAGTTATTACTAATATTATCTCACTACGAATTTTTTAAATGTCTCTCTATGATTTAATGTGTTAAATTAGTTGAGAAATGCATTGCCTTAAAGGAAACCAGAAAGATGAACGTAATCAAAAGATTTACAGTATACACACCTGGGGCTTCCTCCAGTCCCATGCGCACGGATTGCTCACACCCCACTGTCTTCAGTCTTCTCCCTCTTCTGCACCGGGTCCCGGTAGTTCAGCAGTCGTGGCCAATCTGACGCATGCGCAGTGCGCTCTCTCCGCCCCTACGCAGGCACAGTACCATTTTCCGCCAGAGGGAGACAGAGGGAGTGCACTGTGCTTGCGTCAGACTAGCCAAACTATCGGGACCCGGTGCAGAAGAGCAGGGCCGTTTCTTGCCCCGTTCAGCCGGTTCTGCTGAACGGGGCGCCGATGAGTGACAGATTGGGGGGCGCCAGGCCGTCCCTGTGGCCGCCGCCACTGCTCCCCCTCCCTCCCTCCTGGCGCCTCACTCAGACCTCGATCAGGCGGCGACCAATCGTGCGGGCGCTAGGACCCAGCGCCCGCACTATGCGGAAGTGACATCACTTCCGCATATAGAGCGGTTGCGTCCGGCGCCCGCCGGTACTGGTCGGGTCGCCGCTGATCCTGAGGTCTGCAAGGTAAGGGGGGAGCGGGAGCGGCGGCTGGGGGCTCCCTGTCACTTACTGCTCAAACGGGCTCCCTGTCACTCACTTCCTAAAGGTACTCCCTGTCACTCACTTCCTAAAGGGGCTCCCTGTCACTCACTTCCTAAAGGGGCTCCCTGTCACTCACTTCCTAAAGGTACTCCCTGTCACTCACTTCCTAAAGGGGCTCCCTGTCACTCACTTCCTAAAGGGGCTCCCTGTCACTCACTTCCTAAAGGTACTCCCTGTCACTCACTTCCTAAAGGGGCTCCCTGTCACTCACTTCCTAAAGGTACTCCCTGTCACTCACTTCCTAAAGGGGCTCCCTGTCACTCACTTCCTAAAGGGGCTCCCTGTCACTCACTTCCTAAAGGTACTCCCTGTCACTCACTTCCTAAAGGGGCTCCCTGTCACTCACTTCCTAAAGGTACTCCCTGTCACTCACTTCCTAAAGGGGCTCCCTGTCACTCACTTCCTAAAGGGGCTCCCTGTCACTCACTTCCTAAAGGTGCTCCCTGTCACTCACTTCCTAAAGGGGCTCCCTGTCACTCACTTCCTAAAGGGGCTCCCTGTCACTCACTCACTTCCTAAAGGGGCTCCCTGTCACTCACTCACTTCCTAAAGGGGCTCCCTGTCACTCACTCACTTCCTAAAGGGGCTCCCTGTCACTCACTCACTTCCTAAAGGTACATATAGAGCGGTTGCGTCCGGCGCCCGCCGGTACTGGTCGGGTCGCCGCTGATCCTGAGGTCTGCAAGGTAAGGGGGGAGCGGGAGCGGCGGCTGGGGGCTCCCTGTCACTTACTGCTCAAACGGGCTCCCTGTCACTCACTTCCTAAAGGGGCTCCCTGTCACTCACTTCCTAAAGGTACTCCCTGTCACTCACTTCCTAAAGGGGCTCCCTGTCACTCACTTCCTAAAGGGGCTCCCTGTCACTCACTTCCTAAAGGGGCTCCCTGTCACTCACTTCCTAAAGGTACTCCCTGTCACTCACTTCCTAAAGGGGCTCCCTGTCACTCACTTCCTAAAGGTACTCCCTGTCACTCACTTCCTAAAGGGGCTCCCTGTCACTCACTTCCTAAAGGGGCTCCCTGTCACTCACTTCCTAAAGGTACTCCCTGTCACTCACTTCCTAAAGGGGCTCCCTGTCACTCACTTCCTAAAGGTACTCCCTGTCACTCACTTCCTAAAGGGGCTCCCTGTCACTCACTTCCTAAAGGGGCTCCCTGTCACTCACTTCCTAAAGGTGCTCCCTGTCACTCACTTCCTAAAGGGGCTCCCTGTCACTCACTTCCTAAAGGGGCTCCCTGTCACTCACTCACTTCCTAAAGGGGCTCCCTGTCACTCACTCACTTCCTAAAGGGGCTCCCTGTCACTCACTCACTTCCTAAAGGGGCTCCCTGTCACTCACTCACTTCCTAAAAGGGCTCCCTGTCACTCACTCACTTCCTAAAGGGGCTCCCTGTCACTCACTCACTTCCTAAAGGGGCTCCCTGTCACTCACTGCCTAAAGGGGCTCCCTGTCACTCACTGCCTAAAGGGGCTCCCTGTCACTCACTGCCTAAAGGGGCTCCCTGTCACTCACTGCCTAAAGGGGCTCCCTGTCACTCACTGCCTAAAGGGGCTCCCTGTCACTCACTGCCTAAAGGGGCTCCCTGTCACTCACTGCCTAATGGGGGTCCAGGCTGGCTACATGTACTGGGGAAACTGGCTGTTTGTCATTATGTGCATTTACTGGTGAAAAGCTGTCTCTTATTATGTGCATTTACTGGTGAAAAGCAGTCTCTTATTATGTGCATTTACTGGTAAAAAGCAGTCTCTTATTATGTGCATTTACTGGTGAAAAGCTGTCTCTTATGTGCATTTACTGGTGAAAAGCGGTCTCTTATGTGCATTTACTGGTGAAAAGCGGTCTCTTATGTGCATTTACTGGTGAAAAGCGGTCTCTTATTATGTGCATTTACTGGTGAAACGCTGTCTCTTATGTGCATTTAGTGGGGAAATTTTGTCAGTAAAAATAATCTTTTGTCAGTAAATTTTTAGGTATTTGTCAGTAAAAAATAACGTGAAAGGTTGGCAACACTGGCAGGCTGCGCGGCGCAACGGGAAAGATACAGGCAGCCCACCTCACGCTTGGGCTTGGCGGGGGGAGGAGCCGACGACAGCGAGCGAGAGTACGGTGGCCGCAGGCAGCCATAAATACGCAGTGTGTGACTGCGTCGCACTCGCAGAGCCTCTCAACCTGAGTCAGTCCAGAGACTAGCAGACTGCCAGGCAGTCAAAGCCAGCCAGGAGCAAGCCCATGGAAGAGGGGTAGGAATGGGGTACCACATGCATGCGTAAAGAGGTGGAAAGTGTGGGTGTGATTAGGCAGGACATGGGTGTGGTTATGTGGTTGGGCGCGGTTAATTTAACCACTCCCATAGGCGCCAGAGAAAATCTTGCTGCCAGGTGCCAGGCACCCCAGGCTCACCCCTGTGTGCAGCAGCAGTGTGCGGCGGAGCCCAGCCCCAGAAGGTGGAGTCTTTTTGGCCAGTTGGACTCGGGCTCCTCGCTGCCACTGCTGCTAGTGGGTGCCTTGGCCCTTGCTGCCGCTGCCCGCTAGCACCTCCATGGTCCCCTGCCCGGACCCCCACCGTTCCTGGCCCGGCGCCTTCTTCCAGTTCCACCTGCCATGAGATGGACCTCATGGTAAGTAGGCAGTAAGGCAGGCAGTCTATGTACAGCACTGCCTCTCTCTTTCTGATGTGGCTGCTGGGGGAGGGGGGCGCTCTTTTTGCCCTGGGCTGGTGGTCAGAACCCACCATGGTGATGGTCTAACAGTGTGACTCCCTGGCTGGGGGTAGGGGGGCACTCTTTTTGCTCTGGGCTGGTGGTCAGAGTCTGACCACCAACCAGCCCAGGGCAAAAAGAGTACCCCCCTTCCCCAGCCAGGGAGTCACAGTCAGACCATGGTGGGCTCTGACCACCAGCCCAGGGCAAAAAGAGCACCCCCCCTACCACCCACAGCCAGGGAGTCAAAGTCAGACCATGGTGGTCTGACGGTCAAACCACCATGGTCTGACTGTGACTCCCTGGCTAGGGGGGGAGAGGGTCACACTTTTTTTCCCTGGACAGGTGGTCAGACCACCATACTGTGACTCCCTGGCTAGGGGGCGGAGGGGGTCACTCTTTTTTTCCCTGGGCAGGTGGTCAGACGCAGAGTAAAAAAATTAAAAATAAAATAAAAATGGTGAGTTGGTTTCAAGAAGCCTTTTGACATGATTTCACTTAGCAGCTTTGATTGGGGGGGGGGGGGGGGGGGGGCAATTTTTTGACTCTCGAACTGGGTGAAATTTAGCCTAGAAACTGCCCTGCAGAAGAGGGAGAAGACTGAGGACGGCGGCGTGGGAGCGATCCGTGCGCATGGGGCTGGAGGAAGCCACATGTATGTAGACATCTTTTAATTACATTCGTCTCTGGTACACTTTAACCTTCCTGGCGGTAACCCCGAACGTAGTTCGGGGTAAGCCGCGCAGGAGGTTTTCTCAGGCCCTGCTGGGCCGATTTGAATAATTTTTTTTTTGCTGAACGCAGCTAGCACTTTGCTAGCTGCGTCAGCACTTCGAACGCCGCCGCCCCGCGCTCGATCGCCGCTATCCACGTCGCAAGACAGCCCCCCCCCCCTAGACCCCTGCGCTGCCTGGCCTATCAGCGCCAGGCAGCGGCAAGGGGTGGATCGGGACTCCCTTAGACGTCACGACGTCCATGACGTCGGTGACGTCATCCCGCCCCGTCGCCATGGCGACGGGGGAAGCCCTCCAGGAAATCCCGTTCTTTGAACGGGATTTCCTGATCGCCTATCGCCAGAGGCGATCGGCGGGGCTGGGGGGATGCCGCTGAGCAGCGGCTATCATGTAGCGAGCCCTCGGCTCGCTACATGATATGAAAAAAAAAAAAAAAAGGTACTTATCCGTTAGCTGGGCGCATCCGGCAGGTGGCGCTAATTACTATTCCCCCTCCAGGCCGACATGGATAGTAGGGAAAGATGTAACTCTGGTGGAGTTTTGTCGCCACCTAGAGGATGCGCCCGGCTAACGGATAAGTACCAAAAAAAAAAAACGGCTGCGCTGCCCCTGGCGGTTTTTAATATACCGCCAGGAGGGTTAACACATTGAGAGCTGTGGTATCTATATGCGATTTCCGGCTCCAAAAGATTTTATGCTCAGATTTGATAAACCTCATTCAATGTATGGTAAAAAGTAGAGGTACCTTTGAAGTGTTTGAACTGTAGATGATTCTATATACTAACCCAGTGTTTCTCAAACCTGTCCTTGTAACTCCCCAACGGTGCATGTTTAGCAGGCAGCCTCCCCTATGCACAGGTGGGGGTAATTAGTGTCTCAGCTGGGTGGATTCCATGTAGCTGAGAATAATCACCCCACCTGTGCATAGGGGAGGCTGTCTGCTAAACATGCACCGTTGGGGAGTTACGAGGACAAGTTTGACAAACACTGTACAAACCAAAGGTTGCAAGTATACATGGGACCAGTGGACTGCGCAGTTGGGGGTGGCAGCTTAGGCTCGGGCCACACTTGTCAGGTTGCAGATCGGATCCCGTTTCAAACGAATCCATTTTTCAAAATGTTGCCTTTTTTAAAGCATACGTTTCCAGTCCGTTGAAACGTATGTCCAAAACGTGTCCTTCCTTCCTGTGTGTTTCTGTTGGATAAAGACATCCGCAAAGGATGCTGAGGGGAGGAGCATGCAGTAGGCAATCCGCTTTGGCATCCGTTTTGTGTGCAAAGTTCTCTGTGTAGAGGGAGATCAGTTTTTGTGTTGCCTTTCGTTGCCTCCGCGGAGATCTGTGAAAATCTGCAAAATCCGGACTCTCCGTTCAGTTTTCTAAACCGGAACCAAAGTGAGTGAGGACAGCTGCCATTTTTAACATTGGCAAAAAAACGGAGCCATGGATATGGTTTTGAAACAAGTGTGAACCGACCCCTCAGTGTGGCAGCAGTTTGGATGGCACCGTTGTGGGTGGCGGGTTAGTGCGGCGGTCGTGGTTGGCGCAAGCAGCTTCAGGTGCATCCTTGCATACTTCACGTGAACCTGAACTGAGTAAAATTATTTAAAGGGAACCAGAGACGAAAGACTGCCTAAAAAATGAAAAAAGATGTTATACATACCTGGGGCTTCCTCCAGCCCCATGGATCGCTCCCACGCCGCCGACCCCCGCCATCCTCCGCTGCCTCTATCGCCAGTACCGGGACCCGTCACTTCCGCTGGACGCGGCCAGTCTTCTGCATGCACAGGGGCTCCATCCAGCTCTGTACGCATGTGCCTGCATAGTACGGAGGGAGCGCACTGCGCTTGCGTCGACTGGCTCGACTGGCCGAAATGACGGAACCCGGTACCGGCGGTCAGAGGCAGCGGAGGATGGCAGCGTGGGAGCAATCCAGGCTTATGGGGCTGGAGGAAGCCCCGGGTATGTATAAATATGTGTTATTCTTATCTCTGGTTCTCTTTAAAACAAAACACATGATGTAGCTGCAAATAAATATTTCATACTTACCTCGCCGTCAATTCCTCTCTGAAGCTCACCATTTTTCTTCTAACAACAATTTCTTCCATTTCTGACTAGATCTGACTACATCTAGTCAGACTTGTCTCTCTGGAAGCTAAAAAGCCTTGGGGCCCTTTTTCACTTGCTGTCAGTTATAACTGAAAGGACAAATGATGTGCAAGGTAATGTCTATGTTTCCCTATGGCTCAAGAGATATCACTGGTGAATGGAGTGCTGAATTGGAAGCTGCTGCCGGGTCATAGCCATTTTTAAAATAGAGGACAGAGAATTCCATCAATCACAATGGACGAACAGGATGCAGGAGAGGAGAAAGCGATTGATAAGTAGACTACATGGGAGATATGTATGACGTGTGTTTATTTTTCAAGGGTGGTGGCTTAGTGTTGGTGAATTAGTGTGGGTGGTGGCTTAGTGTGGGCAGGGCAGTTGTGGGTGGCAGCTTAGTGTGGGCAAGGCAGTTGTGGGTGGCAGCTTACTGTGGGCGGTGGCTTAGGGTGAGCAGGGCAGTTGTGGGTGGCAGCTTAGTGTGGGCGGTGTCTTAAGGTGGGCAGGGCATTTGTGGGTGGAAGCTTAGTGTGGGCAGGGTAGTTGTGGGTGGCAGCTTAGTGTGGGCAGGGCAGTTGTGGGCGGTGGCTTAGTGTGGGCAGGGCAGTTGTAGTTGGCAGCTTAGCATGGGCGGTGGCTTAGTGTGAGCAGGGCACTTGTGGGTGGCAGCTTAGCGGTTGCTTAGTGTGTGCAGGGCAGTTGTGGGTGGCGGTTTAGTGTGGGCGGTGGCTTAGTGTGGGCAGGGCAGTGGTGGTCGTTGGATTAGTGTGGGCGGTGGCTTAGTGTGCGCAGGACAGTTGTGGGTGGTGGCTTACTGTGGGCAGGGCAGTTGTGGGCGGTGGCTTAGTGTGGGCAGGGCAGTTGTGGGTGGCAGCTTAGTGTGGGTGGTGGCTTAGTGTGAGCAGGGCAGTTGTGGGCGGTGGCTTAGTGTGGGCAGGGCAGTTGTGGGTGGCAGCTTAGTGTGGGTGGTGGCTTAGTGTGGGCAGGGCAGTTGTGGGTGGCAGCTTATTGTGGGCGGTGGCTTACTGTGGGCAGGGCAGTTGTGGGTGGCAGCTTAGTGTGGGCGGTGGCTTAGTGTGGGCAGGGCAGTTGTGGGCGGTGCCTTAGTGTGAGCAGGGCAGTTGTGGGTGCCAGCTTAGTGTGGGTGGTGGCTTAGTGTGGGCAGGGCAGTTGTGGGCGGTGGCTTAGTGTGGGCAGGGCAGTTGTGGGCGGTGCCTTAGTGTGAGCAGGGCAGTTGTGGGTGCCAGCTTAGTGTGGGCAGGGCAGTTGTGGGCGGTGCCTTAGTGTGGGCAGGGCAGTTGTGGGCGGTGCCTTAGTGTGAGCAGGGCAGTTGTGGGTGCCAGCTTAGTGTGGGTGACAGCTTAGTGTGGGCAGGGCAGTTGTGGGTGGCAGCTCAGTGTGGGTGGTGGCTTAGTGTGGGCAGGGCAGTTGTGGGTGGTGGCTTAGTGTGGGCGGTGGCTTAGTGTGGGCAGGGCAGTTGTGGTCGTTGGATTAGTGTGGGCGGTGGCTTAGTGTGCGCAGGGCAGTTGTGGGTGGTGGCTTAGTGTGGGCGGTGGCTTAGTGTGGGCAGGGCAGTTGTGGTCGTTGGATTAGTGTGGGCGGTGGCTTAGTGTGCGCAGGGCAGTTGTGGGCGGTGGCTTCCTGTGGGCATGGCAGTTGTGGGCCGGGGCTTAATGTGGGCGGTGGCTTAGTGTGGGCAGGGCAGTTGTGGGTGGCAGCTTAGTGTAGGCAGTGGCTTCCTGTGGGCAGGGCAGTTGTGGGCGGTGGCTTACTGTGGGCAGGGCAGTTGTGGGCAGTGGCTTAGTGTGGGCGGTGGCTTAGTGTGGGTAGGGCAGTTGTGGGTAGCAGCTTAGTGTGGGCGGTGGCTTAGTGTGAGCAGGGCAGTTGTGGGTGGCAGCTTAGTGTGGGCGGTGGCTTAGTGTGGGCAGGGCAGTTGTGGGTGGCAGCTTAGTGTGGGCGGTGGCTTACTGTGGGCAGGGCAGTTGTGGGCGGTGGCTTACTGTGGGCGGTGGCTTAGTGTGGGCAGGGCAGTTGTGGGTGGCTTAGTGTGGGCAGAGGCTAAGTACGGTGCGCAATTCTGTTAATTTTAAAAATGGGTAATCCATAAAGCTGAGCGACTGACTTTGGAACTGGTTATATCAGCATGACTGAGCTGCAAATGTTTGTAAAGTGGTTCGTTAACAGCGCAAGTCGTACTTTGGTGATGTCGTAGGGGATAAACGCGTCGTTAGCGAGTAGTTAGCAGGCAGTATTTAACGAGTCCAGGACAGCTTTGCTGGATCACCTCCAACGTTCTGCAGTCTTGGTGAACCATAATAAATCAGGTTCAATTTGTGTCGCTGTTTTTCCCTCAGAGTTTCTTGCTGTGTCGTAAAAGTGACAGATCTCCTCCTATAAGATTCTGAGAATCGGCACTGCCGGCTGCATGGTGCTTCTGTGATGTTGGATCCCCCACTGTTACCGATGTTCTAGAATGCTGTTTTCCAAATGGCTGCGATGCGCTGTCTTCATGCCTCCAGCTTACATACTCTGATTCTGCTCATTGTGACTGTGCTAGTCTCTGATACTGAACATAATGATTACAATGTCTATGGTAACTGTCTGTGACCATGAAAGTCCTGCTGGGATAACCGTCTGCATGGTGGATCAGTGATTAGCATTCCTGCCCTGCTGTGCCAGCGTCTTAGGATGGAAATCTAGGATACTACCTGTGTGTATTTTCTGTATTCTCCATGATTCTCTCACTCATTCACAAAATACTATACAGTAAGCAGTATATTATATAAACAATGCTTGCATCTAAACATTAAATATGTAAGTAGATAAAAACATTTGAATTCTTACAAATAAAGACCTTTTTAGCTTCTCGTCAGAAGAGGGCGCCAGTTTTCTCTAGTGCACATTAAAGCAGCAAAGTCCCCAGACCTGGTGACCGATAACCAGCAACCAGGCCCTGCTGTTATCTATGGAGTAAGATGAGGCCCTGTCTTGTACTTGCCAATTGCACCAATAGGTGGCGCTGTAAACAAATACCACTTAAAAGGGAACTATGACCAAAAAAAGCCTGTAAAATACTTATCTACACATATGCAGGGCCGGATTTGTGCTTTTTACTGCCCAAGACCCACTATCACCAGCCGCCCTCCGGACCGACAGCGTCCTAAAATCCCCCCCCCAACATGGCAGGGATTACATTGTAGGCTCCTCTGAGGACAGTTAGTGAAGTGATCTTGGCATGGCAGGGATAACACTATAAGCTCCTATGAGGACAGTTAGTGACATGATGAAAGGGATTAGATTGTAAGGTCCTTGGCGAGTAGCACATTCAGTGAGTGACAGGCAGCTCAAAAATCACTGTAAGTGCCCTTTTATCCCCAGACTGCCAAATCTGTATGTTGGTAGCCGCCCGTCGCTATGTGCAAACTCTGTGTAGCAGGAGGAATGTTCAGCAGGCTAACTGCTACTGCCACCCTGCTGCCCACAGCCGCCCCTTGCTTTCCTGGTGCCCTAGGCCATGGCCTATGGGGCCTTGCCTGAAATCCGGCCATGCACATATGTATAAGAAGTACATCTGTCCCAGAGCAAACATACTTTACATGTTTTGCTTCCTATGTAGCTGTCTCTTACACTAGGTGTTCTAATCTACCAACTCCGAACCTTTTACCATCAGGTTTTGGACTAGTCTATCTACTCCTGAGGGTTGCATTGTGCAGCTGCCAGAATGGTATGTAGCAACTAGCAAGCAGACAGGCTGTGGCATTTTTATATAGGTACTTTCCAGGGAGCGCTTTTGAAATAATTAAAGTACATTTGTAATTGAAAAAGTGCCCCTGGGGGATACTTATCTCTGGAGGGGGAAGCCTCTGGATCCCAACGTGGCTTCCCCTGTCCTCCTTAGCCAGCGTGATCCACCGCAGAGACCCCTGAACTCTCAGCATCCATATCAAGCCTGTGACGAGCCTCGCGGAGGTGCAGTAATGGAAAGTACCCCCTATGGGCACTTTTTTTTTCTTACAAGTTCACTTTAAAGGACAACTGAAGTGAGAGGGATATGGAGGCTGCCCTATTTATTTCCATCTAAGCAATGCCAGTTGCCTGTCCTCCTGCTGATCCTCTGCCTCTGATACTATTAGCCATAGCCCCTGAACATGCATGCAGCAGGTGTCTCTGACATTAAAGTCAGATCTGAGAAGACTAGCTGCATGCTTGTTTCTGGTGTTATTCAGATACTACTGCAGAGAAATAGACCAGCAGGGCTGCCAGCCAACTGGTATTGATTAAAAGGAAATAAATATGGCAGCCTCCGTATACCTCTTACTTCAGTTCCCCTTTAAGAGAAACATTGAGAATCCCCCATGAGATGATGGACCGATCCAAAACCTGTTGGTAAGAGGTTCAGAGCTTTCAGATCATAATAGCTCCTGTAAGTAACAGCTGTGTAGAAAGTAAACATTTTACAGTGCAATTACTCAGGACAAATGTAGATCTTATATGCCTGTGTCCATTCGTATTTTAATTACTAGTTTTTCACGATAGACTTTCAAATAAATATATATATTTTTTATTTTAGCTCTCTACCTATTAAATTATTAAATAAAACACAGCTAAAATCACTGCACATTCCTGTTAAAGAGAACCAGAGATGAAGCACCCTCATGTATTTTACCTTATAAATCAGTGGGAACATGACAGTAAACACCTAATCTGCTCTTTGTTACATTGTTCTCTGTTTAATTTGCCTGTTATCACCTCTAAGATAAGAATCCCGACTAAGCAGTCGGCTGGCTTTGCTACAGAAAGATTATAGCTTAGACTGTGTTCTTTTGTGTCTTTTCAAGTCCAAGCCTGCCCCCTGCTGGCTTTGCTCAGAAATCATTATAGCTGAGTCATTATAGCAAAGCCAGACTCAATGCACAGTCCGGGATTCTTATCTCAGCTAGATAACAGACACTTTTAGCAGTGAGGATGAAACAGAGGGCAGGGTAGGTGTTTTCTCTAATGTTCCCACTGATTTCTATGGTAAAATACATGAGGGTGCTTCGTCTCTGGTTCACTTTAAAAAGGCACTTTGCAGTTTTTGGGTCATTCTGCCATTTTCAGTTAATTTGCCCTGCTGATCATCATTCTCCCAGCACGATCTTCCCAGCTCCCTGCAGTATTGCTTTGGTCTCTAGGGGCTGCTGTTGCTGCCTATAGAGGGCTCTGCGCTTGTCAGAAATTAATTTGCATACAGCACAAGAATCAATTACCCTGACAAAGTATAGAATGAAATATTTTCTCGTTGTTTTGTTTGATGGGGTGATATTTAATCAGTGGGAACGATCCGGCGGCGGCCGCGCTCCGTTAGAAGGGAAACAATTCCTTTAAGGCTTAATAATTCCTTAATTTGTTTTCTGTCATTTCTGTTTCATGGAAATATCTTCAGCCCTCACAATTTCCGGCCTGGTTCAGCCAGCGGCGCGGCCGGCCCAGCAGGCATCTTGATTGCTCGCTAATCCTTTGCGTTCGCATTTAAAGGGCACCGGTCACATGAAAGCCAACATGATGGGACGTTGCGTTTCTTGCGCACTTCGCCTGTGAAGGGTTTGCTGTAGTTGTGAAAGGTGATGTTTAATGTGGAATTCCAGGGATATGGCTAAAAACAACGTTCATTAACTAATATGGGGGTTCTCATCCTCATAAGTTTGCCTCAGGCAGCAAAAAGTCTAGAAATGGCCCTGGAAAGGAAAAAGTATAAAAGCAATAACTACGGTAATCAGTGTTCTTGTTTCAATCTGACAGAGGATGAAAGATGAAAACGTGATTAGCTACTATGGAAGACATCCTTATTCTTCTGTCTATTTTCTCTTACTCACTTTTTGCACACTGGGCCCACACGCCAACCTCACCAGCATCCACTTATTATCCGAGGACTTTCAGGAGACGGAAATGACTCACTTGTTGTTGAATCCTTATTTTTGGAAAGTCCAGGACAGTTGACTAAGATTTGCAAGATCATTCGCCTCCCGAGAACCTGATATTTAATGAGGAACTTTATGGTAAAAGCAGAAAAAAATAAATCAATACATTGCAAAGTGAGAAGTTAAAAAATAGGAGAGAGATCATGAAATGATTAATATTCACCATGTAATCTGATCATATTGTTTGATCCACAATCGGCCATGTAATCATCTTTACTACTGGATGACATCACACCTCCCAACTTTTTGAGATGAGAAAAAGGGGACACTTAAGCCATGCCCCTGTCACACCCTGGCCACGCCCCCACCACACCTCTAGTCACGCATACCATAAAGATTTTATAAGAAACATATGTTGTTTTATAATTCAAACCACACTGGTCCTTTCAATCCTGGTTAATTTTCCTTCTTGGTAACATTTTTAAATTAGTAATATATCAATTTATAGGTTGGGAATAAAGTTTAGAGTCAATCAAACACATTTTTAGTATAGAAATATATATATTTACATAGAAAGAGGGACAAAGTCCTGAAAGAGGGACAAATAAGGAGGAAAGAGGGACAGAGGGACAGGGCTCCCAAAAAGGGACTGTCCCCCTGAAAAAGGGACAGTTGGAAAGCTATGATGACATGAAAAAAAAACCAGCACCAACTGCTATTATCTATAAACACACTCACCAACAATGTGATAAGTTAAAATGTTGTTGTCTTTTTTATCAATATACATATGCACAGAGAGAGATATGGTTGCTTGGCAGTTGTAAACAGCCATTATTTCCCACAATGCAACAGGGCTCCCACAGTGTGATGTCAGGACCCAGGACCCATGCCTCTGTGTCTGAGTCCAAATTGTTTGAGGATTGAGTAAACAAGGAGTCTTATATCATGGCATTCAGCTGGTCTACTGCCCCCCCAGGGATGCTCGGATGTGCCTCATCCACGAATTCGGAAATCCGCGTGGTTGCAAAAAAAAATCCGCATTCGGCCCCGCCGCATGCGGATTTTCGTCCGCGTCCACGCAACCACGCAGATTTTTTCCCGTGAATGGCGTAATCACGCGCGGATTCACGCCCGGAGGCGGATTTTCTTTTAACGTTAATAACAAAGCCCCCATACATGCTACAGTCCCCCAAATAGCATGGATTATCGAGGTGATAAGGGGCAACATAACTTCAACATAAAAAATTCCCCCCAAAAATTTTTTTCTAGAGAAAATGGATTTTAAAGTGAAATCAACACTTTAAATGGGGCTATTAATTGGTAATAAGTGGTTTTAAAAAGGGATATACGCGTTAAGCAGTCAAAGAGGTGAAGGCGAGTTCCAATGGCACTTGGCGGCGAAGGTACCGCTGGAGGAGGATGAGTGGCTGACGGCAAAAAGGCTCCAGAGAGGTTTTTGTAATTTTTTTTTTTTTTTTTTGCAGCAATTAGCAATGACATCGCAGCAGAGTTGTCAGTGGACACGGGCAGTGTGAACGCAGAGTGCAGTGGTGGTAGCGACTGAGTCAGGAGAAGGACTATGCGGGCGGTCAGTTCAGCAGCACAGAAGGACCACGGCAACATACTGGTGGTAGTAGTAGCAGCACAGCGTCATAGTGCTGGCCAAAAAATTAAATGCACCCGGTGACCCGGGCAGTGTGAACGCAGAGTGTAGTAGCGACTGAGTCAGGAGGACAAAGCGGGCGGTCAGTTCAGCAGCAGCAGCACAGTAGTAATAGCACAGCGTCATAGTGCTGGCCAAAAAATTAAATGCACCCGGTGACCCGGGCAGTGTGAACGCAGAGTGTAGTAGCGACTGAGTCAGGAGGACAAAGCGGGCGGTCAGTTCAGCAGCAGCAGCACAGTAGTAATAGCACAGCGTCATAGTGCTGGCCAAAAAATTAAATGCACCCGGCGACCCGGGCAGTGTGAACGCAGAGTGTAGTAGCGACTGAGTCAGGAGGACAAAGCGGGCGGTCAGTTCAGCAGCAGCAGCACAGTAGTAGTAGCACAGCGTCATAGTGCTGGCCAAAAAATTAAATGCACCCGGTGACCCGGGCAGTGTGAACGCAGAGTGTAGTAGCGACTGAGTCAGGAGGACAAAGCGGGCGGTCAGTTCAGCAGCAGCAGCACAGTAGTAGTAGCACAGCGTCATAGTGCTGGCCAAAAAATTAAATGCACCCGGCGACCCGGGCAGTGTGAACGCAGAGTGTAGTAGCGACTGAGTCAGGAGGACAAAGCGGGCGGTCAGTTCAGCAGCAGCAGCACAGTAGTAGTAGCACAGCGTCATAGTGCTGGCCAAAAAATTAAATGCACCCGGTGACCCGGGCAGTGTGAACGCAGAGTGTAGTAGCGACTGAGTCAGGAGGACAAAGCGGGCGGTCAGTTCAGCAGCAGCAGCAGCACAGTAGTAGTAGCACAGCGTCATAGTGCTGGCCAAAAAATTAAATGCACCCGGCGACCCGGGCAGTGTGAACGCAGAGTGTAGTAGCGACTGAGTCAGGAGGACAAAGCGGGCGGTCAGTTCAGCAGCAGCAGCACAGTAGTAGTAGCACAGCGTCATAGTGCTGGCCAAAAAAATTAAATGCACCCGGTGACCCGGGCAGTGTGAACGCAGAGTGTAGTAGCGACTGAGTCAGGAGGACAAAGCGGGCGGTCAGTTCAGCAGCAGCAGCACAGTAGTAGTAGCACAGCGTCATAGTGCTGGCCAAAAAATTAAATGCACCCGGCGACCCGGGCAGTGTGAACGCAGAGTGTAGTAGCGACTGAGTCAGGAGGACAAAGCGGGCGGTCAGTTCAGCAGCAGCAGCACAGTAGTAGTAGCACAGCGTCATAGTGCTGGCCAAAAAATTAAATGCACCCGGTGACCCGGGCAGTGTGAACGCAGAGTGTAGTAGCGACTGAGTCAGGAGGACAAAGCGGGCGGTCAGTTCAGCAGCAGCAGCAGCACAGTAGTAGTAGCACAGCGTCATAGTGCTGGCCAAAAAATTAAATGCACCCGGCGACCCGGGCAGTGTGAACGCAGAGTGTAGTAGCGACTGAGTCAGGAGGACAAAGCGGGCGGTCAGTTCAGCAGCAGCAGCACAGTAGTAGTAGCACAGCGTCATAGTGCTGGCCAAAAAATTAAATGCACCCGGTGACCCGGGCAGTGTGAACGCAGAGTGTAGTAGCGACTGAGTCAGGAGGACAAAGCGGGCGGTCAGTTCAGCAGCTCAGAAGGAGGACCATGGCAACTTACTGGTAGTAGTACCATAACACCAAAAAATTAACCAAGGTAGGCACTAGGCAGGTAGTAAATGTCTTTATAAAGGCAGGCATAGTTAACAACAGCACATGCAGCAGCCACTTCATGTCCCCCTGTGTCCGACAATAGGGGCCAGAAACTCACCTTCCACCCAAGCCTGGTTGATTTTCAGGAAGGTGAGTTTGTCCACAGAGGCGTGGGAGAGCCGAGAGCGCTTCTCTGTGACCACGCCACCGGCCGCACTAAAGCATCTCTCTGAGAGGACACTGGAAGGAGGGCAGGATAGGAGTTCCAGGGCGTACTGGGAAAGCTCGCTCCAGATGTCCAGTCTCTTGACCCAGTACTCCAAGGGGTCCACGGGGCTGTCGGTGTCATTGAGCCCGCTGGATGACCCCATATAGTCAGACACTATGGTGGTCAGTCGTTGCTTGTGCTGGTTGGTGGTGGATGCTGTGGCGGGCACCTCTGTTCTGGGCTGCTGCACTGCATACAGGCTCTTGCTTAGGCTCTTCAGGTCTCCGGGGCGCCAGTTGCTGCTGCTGCTGCTGGTGGTTGTTGTTGTGCTGCTAGTGGCAATGGCAGGCACCTCTTGCTGGCTTGGCAGAGCAGTTACAGTGGGGGTGGAAGGCTGGGGGAATGCTTCCAGTAGTCTGCGCACAAGGGCCTCCTTCAACTCCCTTGTGCGTTGCTCGGTGGTGGATGGCGTCATTAAGTCTCCCAGCTTCCCCTTCAGACGGGGATCAAGCATCAAGGTAATCCAGATGTCCTCCCTTGAACGCATCTGGATCACCCGGGGGTCCCTGCGAAGGCAGCGCAACATGTGCACAGCCATGGGAAACAAGTGGGCCCTGCCAGCAAGATCTTCCTCGTCCTCGCCATTGTCCCATAACGCATGCCTGTCCTCTTCCTGTGCCATGTCGTTGTCCTCCTCAAACCGCCATCCACGTACAACGCCTGCTGCACTCTGCTCCTCCTCCTCCTCCTCATTCAGGTTAGGGACCTCCAACTCTTCCACTACCTGCTGTGAGCCCTCCTCTGAGCTGGACTGTGGTGCCATCTGCTCCTGTTCTTCCAACTGCCTCAGGGCTTCATCCCCACGCTCAATTAAATTGTCCATTGCCTGCTCCAGTAGACAAACCAAGGGCACCCACTGGCACACAGAGGCCCGCTCCTCACTGACCATCTTGGTTGCCTCCAGGAAGGGACTCAGCACCAGGCATACTTGCTGCATCAGTGTCCACTGAGTGGCAGTAATCATGGGGACTTGCTGGTTGCTGGGGACACTTAGGTCTAGCATGTAGGCCCTAAGAGCCAGCCTGTGCTGACACAGCCGCTCCAACATGGCCAGAGTCGAATTCCAGCGAACTGGCATGTCGATGATCATCCGGTGTTGTGGCCTTCCATACTGCTGCTGTAAGGTGGACAAGAGTGCAGAGGCAGTGGCTGACAGGCGGAAAAAGCGTACCACCGCCCGGGCATCCTGCAGCAGCTCGCTCATCCCCTGGTAGGTGCGCAAGAAGCGCTGCACCACAAGATTGAGCACGTGGGCCAAGCAGGGGATGTGCTGGAGGTTTCCCTGCTGCACTGCTGCCACCAGGTTGGCCCCGTTATCGGCTGCCACATACCCCACTTCCAGGCCTCTGGGGGTCAGCCACCTCTGCTCCTGCTTCCTGAGGGCGGCCAGGACGTTGGTGGCTGTAAGCCTCTCCTTCCCCAGGGTCACCAATTTTAAAAGGGCTTGGCAGTGCCGAGGCTTGGCGCTGCTGCTGCCGAGGCGGGCTTGCTTTCCGGGTGCTGAGGGAGTGTCGTGACAGGACCCTTCTGCATCCCCCCTGATCCCGCGTGGTGGCACCACTAGCTGGGCTGATGCGCTCTTGTCCTCCCTCCCTTCCATCAGTGTCACCCAGTGGGCCGTAAAGGACAGGTAGCGACCTGTCCCAAATCTGCTACTCCACGAGTCCATGGTCACGTGGACCCGCTTGCCCACAGAGTAGTCCAGGGAACGGGCCACGTTTTCCACCGCAAACTTGTGGAGTGCTGGGATCGCGCTCCTGCTGAAATAGTGGCGACTGGGGACTTGCCACTCGGGGATGCCAAATTGGAGCAGCGTCCGCATGGCGCTCCCCTCCTGCACCAGGGAGTAGGGAAGCAGCTGTGATGCCATGGCCCGGGCCAGCAAGCCATTTAGTTTGCGGATCCGCCTGTGGCTTGGAGGCAGAGGCTTGGTCAGACCCTGAAAGGTGTCGCTCAGCAGGGTCTGATGACGCTGGGATGCAGGGGAGACAGAGGAGAGAGACGAACACTGGCTGCCAGCCTCAATGTCTGTGTCCTGAGCAGCCGAGGTGGAAGAGCGCTTGCGTGCTACTACTGCTGCTGCTGTGGGGGATTCACTACCCTGAGGGAGGGAGGATGCTGCTGCGCTGGTGGGCCTTCTGCTCTCAGGAACCCCTGCCAGCAGTGCCTGCTTCCTCTTAAAGTCCGCATACTCGCGGCAGTGGCGGCTTCTCAGGTGGCCCTGGAGGGATGAGGTACCCATCTTGCTCAGACTTTTCCCAAGGCTCAATCTTTTGCTGCATAACCTGCACACCGCATACCTTTTGTCATCAGTACATTCCTCAAAGCAATCCCACACTGGTGACTTTAATTTACTGCGGCCCCCACTAGCAGAGGGTGCAGCGGAGCAATGTGTGGTAGTAGTTGCCGGGGGTTGCATGGTGGTGGTGCCGGCTGAAGCAGTGTCCTGTCTACTTCCTCCACGCCCACTGCTGCCGATGCCCCTGCCCCTGCCTGACATATGGCGATATCCTTGCCTAGGCCGAGGTGACTCGTCATCCTGCTCTGACCATTCTTCCACGGACTCAGCAGGCTGCACATAGTTAGGGTCCACAACGTCATCATCAGCATCATCATCATAATCCAGCTCTTCCTCTGACTCCCCCGCCTCCTCTTCTGTCCCTACATCCCCAGACACAGACCCCTCTTCTTCATCACCAGAACTCAACAACGCTTGTGATTGTGGCCCGATCTCAATCTCTGCCACATCAGTCCCCAGTAAGTCCTGTGCTTCTTGCATCAGCAGGTTCCCAGATGCCGGACTGAGGGACAGAACGCTGTCATCCTGGGAGGGCTGCTGACCAGTGGGTGCTGGGGTGGATGTCACAACAAGCGTGGGATGTTGGCTGCTGCTGCTACTGCTTGGAGTGGTGCTCACAGTAGAGGTCTGGGAGGAAGTCATGATGTCCATGAGTACGTCAGGTTCCATTTGCTCAACCACCACACGGGGACCAGAAACTGTAAAATATTTGGACAATGGCGTCCGCTGACTCGGCCCAGGCTTTGCTGCCCCCTTTTCTGCTGCATCACGACCACGTACAGCTGGGCGTCCTCTCCCTGGACGTGGAGCAGTCCCAGAAGTGGCTGAGGCAATTGAACTCCCTTTCCTCTCACCCCGCGATACCCTGCCAGACATGTTGCTAGTAATGAATCACTGGATGCAGTGGGCACAGTACAAGGTCACTGAAGGATGCAGTGGGCACAGCACAAGGTCACTGAAGGATGCAGTAGCCACAGTACAAGGTAACTGAAGGATGCAGTGGGCACAGCAGTGGGCACTGGATATACAACTAGGTCACTGAAGGATGCAGTGGCCACAGTACAAGGTCACTGAAGGATGCAGTGGGCACAGCAGTGGGCACTGGATATACAACTAGGTCACTGAAGGATGCAGTGGGCACAGTACAAGGTCACTGAAGGATGCAGTGGGCACAGTACAAGGTCACTGAAGGATGCAGTGGCCACAGTACAAGGTCACTGAAGAATGCAGTGGGAACAGCAGTGGGCACTGGATATACAACTAGGTCACTGAAGGATGCAGTGGCCACAGTACAAGGTCACTGAAGGATGCAGTGGGCACAGCAGTGGGCACTGGATATACAACTAGGTCACTGAAGGATGCAGTGGCCACAGTACAAGGTCACTGAAGGATGCAGTGGGCACAGCAGTGGGCACTGGATATACAACTAGGTCACTGAAGGATGCAGTGGGCACACAAGGATGTCACACTGTGTAATGAGATGCTCATATGCCAGCGAGCGAGCGAGCAGTGGGCACTGGGCACGGCACAAGGTCACTGACAGAATGAATGAACAGCGCTGGCAGAGAGTGGCGGCGCTGGCGGTGTGACTGGCTGCCTGCAAATAGTACAAGTGTATAACTGTCACTGGAATATACAAGTGAACACTGCAGCTGCACTAACCTGCCTGCCTGCACTCTACACACAGATAATCCCCACTCCCACTACACTGCAGCACTGAACCTGCCTGCACAGCACTACACACAGTTAAATAATCACTAGACTCCCACACTCCCACTACACTACACTGACTACAACTAACTACAGCAATCACCAGAGGCGGGACAAGGTCCTCCAGCACCCAAGGCTGAGACACCAAAGTGCGCCCCTCCATCCCTGCCACCCGAGCCATCAAACGCTGATTGCTATTAGACTAAGAGGTGCCACAGGGCCCACAACCTCCCCAACACCTTAATATCTAGTTATCTGGCTTGCAGTCACTGTCATGTGTCCCCTTTTCTTATTTCTTTCTGCTTCAAACACAATTAGGAATGACAGCTGAATGAATTCTGCGCCCCCTCCTACACTGCGCCCTGAGGCTGGAGCCTCTCCAGCCTATGCCTCGGCCCGGCCCTGGCAATCACTCACTGACTAGCTAACTGTGTACAGTATAAGAGCAGTGTTAGCAAAAAAAACGCTTTGTTTTTAACACAATAAATGCACTTGCTCAAACAACAATGGCCTGGAGATAATCCTCTCAGCACCACAGTCTAGTAGCAAGGACAGAGCTTTTCCATCATGGCCGCCGCTTTATATTCAGGAGGGGAGGGCATAGCTCCCCTCCTGTGATTGGTTGCTAGGGCCTGGCTGGGGCACTCTGATTGGCCTGCAATGTGTCACTTCCGGATAGTTTGACGCATTTCCGCAAACCACGACTTCAGCCCCGGGTTTCACGAGCGTGAATGCGGATTTCTGTCCGCATTCACGCGAAGCCGAAGTAGATTTTCGTGGTTGAAAATCTATTCACGGATTTTCGTGTCCGAGGCGGAATGCGTCAAAATGGTCGTGAATCCACGCGTAAGCGTGATCACGACCTGGCGGTGAGCACCACTGCCCTCCACACTCACTGTCAGACTCCTCACACGGCACAACAAGCTGCTTCTCCCCAATGGTGACCTTTTCAGTCACCTCGCCCGCTCTCCTCTCGCTTCTCCTACTCTGACTGCATGCTGTTAGTGTAAACACACAGTACAAACATGCCGCCCCTGTAATCTCTGCGCCTGATGCAAGTGTTTCACTTTGTTTCATGAGAGAACCGGCTCTGCTTATTTCCTAGAGATAGTCCATGCTGAGAGCCGCAACAGCACCCCTGCTGGAGCCAGGAAAGGTAAATATATCAAGGTGTGTCGAGCCTGGATCGCCGGAGACTTTGGGGGAGCCAGCACTGGATTGCCTGTAGCTACAGCGGAGGGGGAAGCCTCATTGGGACCCTGAAGCTTCCCCCTCCTGAGGTGAGTACCCCCCAGGGGAACTTTTTGTTACAGGTTCTCTTAACACATCCTGCAAATTTGGCGTTTCTAGCATGTAAGGGGGCTTTGCTATTAACCACTAAAGTCGGCGGGTTTTCAGGTTATAATCACGGCCGTGATCACAGCTAGGATTTGGACCACGATCACGGGAGCATTCGGAATCCGACCTCATGATGAGGAAAAACAGTTCATGATTACGGGTTACCCGTGATCACGAGGCCGTGGAGAGCAACACTGCTGTAGGGCTTTATACCTCGTCAATAAAATACATTTTATGGTGCCATTTTTCTGGTCCAGGAAACTAAAAATGGAGAAGACAGCTCCAGTGGGGCTCTGCTGTTCTTTTGCACTCTTATAATGAGCAGAGCAGCTGACAGCGTGCGCGGAATCACTGGTCCGAATTCTGTCATCTGCCATCAGACATTGACTTTAATGATGTTAGAGGCTCATTGACTGAAGCAACATGACACACGCTCTCTATGACACGTTATTAGCTTTGCATATTAGACGTAGCGGTGAGCTGAGTGGCTTCCTTGCGCTGCACTGCTCCCGCTGGGATATGTAATCTATGCCCGGAAGATATAACCGATATGCTTTTTTTTTTTTTCTTTCGTTGCAGGGAGAAGCAGGCTCACATGCCTTCAACTTGTTTCATCTTCTCAGAAAGAATTGCATCTTCTTCCAGTCCGCTGGGATTTGCGTCATCGAATCTGTGGAAACGGTTGTGACATTATCATCCCAACGTCTGCAAGGGCAGCTCCTTACACCTCCAGACTCACAAGAGGGAAAAAAACAGTTTTTGTTATATGAAAAATACCTGAAAAAATTCTGTTGTCACACCTGATCACTGTGTGTGAAATATCTCCAGATTGCTTGTTAAATGCAGTATTTGCCATTTGGAGCATACCGTAACTCTCACCTTTGACAAGTTGGAGTAGACAGTGGGGGAATGTTTGATGGCTTAGAGGAGAAAAGTTTTTAGAGAAAAACTCAAGTTCAATAGAGTTCAGTTGTTCTTATCAATCTGTATTTGGAAGAAGTAACTTGCTACTGCTAAAGATTTTACATACCAATAAAAGATCCCAAACTAGGTCAAAGGTGACCACAGGACTGACCAAAGACCCATCAATTAAAGTCCATCCCTTTTTTGCCTCCTGGTTCCTTATAAGAAATAAACGGGATCTACTTGCCTCAATACGCTTGGAACAACATTGTGAAGGTCTTTAGAGAACTTCCATGGTCCAGACATTCCTCAGAAGAGACATTCTATGGAGGGGACAACCTCCTGCTGACAAGCATCTGAAGGTCCTCTCATCTCCTCACTTCTAACCTGGCTATTCCCAGATTATTTTTCATCAGTGACAACAGAGTTACTGTCATCAATACGATGATGAATGAGATTCCCGATTTGGCATCGCCTTCCTCTCTTGGAGTTGTTACAGCCACCTGTGTGTCTAAGGTGGAACTCCGTGTTTGCTGCAAGAACCTTCTTGACAGAGACACACTCAACAAGTCTGACCCATGTGTCCTGCTACTCATGCAGTCTCAGGGCCAGTGGATGGAGGTAAGAGCATGACCTTTAAACTTCATTATGTAAAGTTTTTGATGTTAAAATGTAGGAAAGGTGCAGCAATTGCAAACTTCCAATTGGTTAGTTCAATTGTTATTTTTTAATCCAATCATTGATTTGTCTCTCATCAGGGCGTTGACTTTCTTCCAAGCAGAGCTATGCACGAGGTAATCTTGTAAATTTAGTCCAATTCAGAACTAACTGGAGAGTCCAAAAATGTATAAAACAAATAAAAACAGTTCAGAAACGAAGAAAGCAGTGCACTTACTTCCAATGAAATAGACCACCTTAAAAAGTCAACGTTTATTAGAACTCAGTTGAGTTCTAATAGACTTTGGCCTATAGTGGTGGTCTAGTTCATTGGAGTTAAGTCCAGTCCACTGCTTTCTTTATTTTTAAACTGTTTTTGTTTTTATATATTTTTGGTGCCTCCTGTTAGATTATTTTCAGTTACACTCTAAATGGTGGAAAGTTGGCTCTGAATATCTATTTGGCTTTCAATCCATCTCCTCTACATTCGTGTTTGGAATGCAACTACCCTTCAGGGTGCTATCTCAGAACAGAATGGCCACAGGCCCATAATACTAACTGGTCTTGTGGATGGTTGCCTTTCAGGGGCCCCATATCTGTGAGTATCTATTTATAAACTTTTTTTTACCTAAATTTCAGTACTTACAGTACCGTATATACTCGAATACAAGTCAACCTCGTGTATAAGCTGACTCCAATATTCAACCCTCTTGAAGGGGCTCTACAGGGAAAATTGTAAAATTCAAAATATGAGCAAAAAGTACATTTTTTTCCAGAAAAATGAGCCATAAATTACTTTTCTGCTATGTTGCTGTCACTTACAGTAGGTAGTAGAAATCTGACAGAAGCGACAGGTTTTGGACTAGTCCATCTCTTCATAGGGGATTTTCAGGGATTTATTTATTTTCAAAAGCACTTAGTGAATGGCAGTTGCTCTGTCCAACTGCCCAAAAACTCTGTAGCGAGCAGGGAAGCTGGCCAGCATCATTGTTTAATTCCTTTTTAGGGAATATCTTTCTGAAGAATAAAAGCCTTGCTGAGAATGCCCTATGAACAGATGGACTAGTCCAAAACCTGTCACTTGTGTCAGATTTCTGCTACATACTTTAAGCAACAGCAACATGGGAGAAAAGTAGGTTATGGCTCATTTTACTCTGGGAAAAAACATACTTCTTATTTGTTTATGTTTGCACATATTTTAAATTTTACAATTTTTCGCTATAGTGCCCCTTTAAGCTGGAATTTTTGATTGACTCAAGTATAAGCCTACCTAGCTAAGTTAATGGCTGCGCTTGGGGCCCAGGAGGGGTTAATGACTGCACTGCATACAGTATTGCAGCCATTAACTCCTCCTGTCCCTTAAGTGCAGCCAATACCTCCTGCAGGCTCCCAAGTGCTGCAGTTATTCACTTCCTTCCTGCAGCCCAGTATTTCCCCCCTGCCCCTTTCCTTGTTAATTGTTGTGGCCAGGACTTTCAGACCTGTGTTTTCTTAGCATTTCCTTTCCTCAGAGTATCACTTACCATTGGCTACATTGCTGCAAATGGGAATGTCACTGTTAGTACACACATAACTCAGTGTGCTCAGTGTTGTCCGTGACTCGTGTATAAGTCGACCCCTATACTTTTATGAAGTGAATCAGACCTAAATTTCTAGACTTATACTTGAGTATCTACAGTACAGTAATACACCAGAAGTGGCTCTCGGCTGTTTTTGAGATTCTTCAAGGACCACCTTTAGATGTATAACAATGTTATCACATGCTCATAAGAGCGTTAGGGTTATTCTTCTTAAAGAGGAACTTTTCTAGATATAACTTAAAGAGAAACTCCGACCAAAAATTGAACTTTATCTTAATCAGTAGCTGATACCCCCTTTTACATGAGAAATCTATTCCTTTTCACAAACAGACCATCAGGGGGCGCTGTATGACTGATATTGTGGTGAAACCCCTCCCACAAGAAAAGTTCGAACTTTTGGCAGTTTCCTGTCTGTGAATCTTGTTGCATTGTGGGAAATAGCTGTTTACAGCTGTTTCCAACTGCCGGAAACCATGCAGCAGCTACATCACCTGCCAACACTAAAATGTTCACTGGAGTTCCTCTTTAACAAATATAATTATTATTATTATTTTTTGCAATACTCAAATTGTTTAGTCAATATTTGCTCATCCTGATTTACATTTTTAAATGTAGAGGTGCCACCATGTTTACTGCTGGGAATGTATGTCTCTGTGGGATATCTGTTTTTTTTCCTCATGTGTTTAATGAGCACCGAGCAGTAACGTCAGTTGGTCTCCCAGAGTGCTCTGGGACAAAAGCTTGCTTGACATTATTTCCTGTGCTAAGCATCAGTGGAAGGGCGAGGTTACATGCCAGTATACAACAATATATACTGTAGATATAAAAAGCGTTTCTGAAGCTGAAACCGGGATAATTAACGTAAAAATAGGTATCCTGAATAATTATATTTTATTATGTTCTGCAATGAATCATTATAGGTGCTCTTTAGGTCTGGTCACTCTTCTTCACCACAGATTAAAGGGAACCTGAGGTGAGAGGGAAATGGAAGCTGCCATATTTATTTCATTTTAAACAATACCAGTTGCCTGGCAGTCCTTCATGATCCTGTGTCTGTAATACTTTTAGCCATAGACCCTGAACAAGCATGCAGCAGATCAGGTACTCTGACTCACCTGACTCAGGTTGTACTAGATTATCCATATCGTTGTTCCAAGATTTTGACTCAGACACTACTTATACCAGAAGATCAACAGGGCTGCCAGGCAACTGGCATTGTTTACAAGGAAATAAATATGGCAGCCTCCATATCCCTCTCACCTCGGTTTCCCTTTAAGTCTGCCCCACCAGAAACCTCTGAAGTTCATTATTAGTTGTTGTAGACCTCAGGTCCAGCACATGGTGGCCACATTCTTCTCTGGAGGTTCTCTTTGCTTACCTGAAATGTGTCATCTGTAGCAGGAAAGGAGTCTGCCTGTGTCCTTGCGTCCGTCTGGTTATGTCTACCCAAGTCCAAATCCACTGAAAACTCATGTTTCAAATAACCAAATAGAACATCTGATGAGAGGTCACCTTCAAAGAAAATCACATGACAACACAATTTTACTTTCAGAATGATAATTGTTTTTATTGGTCAAGTAAGAACACATCTAAAGGAAACTTGACTGAGACTGAAAAAATGAAAGCATTTATACGTACCTGGGGCTTCCTTCAGGCTGTGGGCTTCCTTGCAGTCCTTCCGGGTTGCTACTATCCTCTGCTGGCCATCCCGTTAAATCCTCCTCTCGCCCTTAGTCAGGCATGCCCAGCAACGCATTTTCGCCTCTATAGTGCTTCCTCTGCCAGGTGCGCTCTGCAACTCTGCAGTAGCACTCTCCCAGAATGCATGGGAGGACGGTGAGGGAACTGCAGAAAGAAGACAGACAGTATAACAGCGGTTAGGCTGCATGTGAGTTCCTTGTATACTGCTCTGTGGTGTGCTGCCTTGTATTCCAGCAGTTGCAGCAGTATTGTTATTGCTGGAGAGATTTGTGCAGTTCTTCATTTTATTGGACATTTCTGTGACCTGGAAGTTTTTGTTGTGACAGATCTTTATCTCACACTGAAATAAAGATCTGGACAGTGCAGTGGGTGGGATGAGGGTCAGGGCAATCTTGTTGACACCCTGTTAGCAGCTGAAGTCCTGCAAGGAGGGTTGGTTGCACCCAATGGCCCTTACGTCTGATCAAGTGGTGCTTCACCTTCACCCAGAGGCCCAAGAATGATTTTGGACCCCATTGCAAGACTTTAATGGCTCCCCCAGGACACTTCACGTACCACCCCCACCACGCTTACCTACAAATAACCTTGTAGGGTCATGCCTTGCCTTACTTTAATCAATAACCCAAAATAGCAGCCTACAATAACCTTGATGGTGATCCTAAAATTTACTCTGAATGAACTCTGATGCTAATATGAACCCATATCGCCCAACAATTGAAATTGGGAAAGCCGTGGCAAACTAGGCCGGAAAGATTACCTGGGTACACTGCTGGGAAATTGGGTGTGGCCAAATGGGTATAGATTAATGGTGTGTGCCCAGGGGCACCGCTAGGGCTCGACATCTAACCACCAAAGAAGAAGTTAATGTGCAGTGTGATATAGCAAAAAGTGGGCTCAGCCAAACACTGGACATAGCATGATCCTTGGTTACATATATGCTGCTGGAACTGTACTAATGTGGTACACCACTCTTACCCATGCTTAAAGGGAACCTGAGAACCAATGCAGGGCTAAATTGCGAACGATCTAGGAAACGGTCAGCCTGGAGGACAAAAATCAGAGGGAAAAAAATATATATTAAACCTGGTGCATCCATGGTGAAGGGGCATCTTGTGGATTATGCCCCCTCTGTACCATATGCCCTCTTGTACCTCTTGTGTCTCCTCTGTCCCTTTTGTATTCTCCTGCGTCCCCATGTGTCCGCCTCTGTCTTCGTGTCCTCCTCTACGCCTCTTCGTGCCCCCCTTGTGTCTTCCTTTATGTCCCTTTGTGTCTCCCTGTATCCTCCGTTTGTCCCCGTGTCCTCCTCTGCATGGGCACAGTACAGGGAGTCCCCGACAGTGGGGCAGGTTGGAGGTTAGTATTGGCAGGCGTTCACAAGTCAGGAACTCCCTGCATTTGGACTATAAGATGCAGTGACTTTTTTACCCACTTTTGGATACTTTTTTTATAGTCCAGAAAATACAGTATATACATACATATACACAGGGGCGAAGTGAGTCTTATAGTCCAAAAAATACAGTATATACACACACATATACACAGGGGTGTAGCTTGAGGGGGCGGGGTACGACATGTGCCCCCGGGCGCTGGGTCCCTAGGGGTGCCCAGCCGTTAAGTAGCCCCCCCACCCGACTCAGCGCAGTGGAGGGGGAGCAGTAGGCACAGCGGTGGGGAAAAAACAAAACCCCAAAAGACATAATTTTCTAAGCAAGCACATCATGCTAATATGCTCTTTCAAATCAGGTGCAGACATTTCCAATAACGAGCATATGCCAATGTCATGGAGAGGCAGATATTATCAACAACAAGCAATATCAGTGGCATGCACACAATACCAACGGCAATCAGATATTACACAAACAGCACCAACAAAAGGCAGATATTACTGGCACCATAACAATAATAAAGACAGACAGATCTCAATAACGGGCAGATATTAATAAAATGAATCTAAGTCGTTTCCCTTGCTCTGCTCTTAATTGAAACTCCCCTGGGCTGATCTGGTTATTTGATCAAGACTAATCAGATTTGGAAGGCTAATGACTGATACCTGTCAGCTGGACTGATCAACCAGCTCTCAGGTTTTAAATCAATAATCTCCAAATGTGATTAGCCCTCTGCACGTTTCTGTCCACAGAAAGCCAGATCTCAGGTTTAACCCTAACTACCCTCTTTCCCTGTAAATAAGACCTTTTTCACACAAACAAATTTGGAAGCAGACTATTGATTTCAGTAGACTAAGATTCCAGATCTGTATTTGTGTATGAGATCAGATACAAGCAACCCTAGTGGAAACGGGGTCTATATGAAAAGGGCGCCGGTAAAAAAGGGCGCCTGGTGGAGCCCATATATACCAACTTCGGCTACAAAAAGGGCGCCTGGTGTAGCCCATATAAACTTCGGCTACAAAAAGAGCGCCTGGTGTAGCCCATATAAACTTCGGCTACAAAAAGGGCGCCTGGTGTAGCCCATATAAAAACTTCGGCTACAAAAAAGGCGCCTGGTGTAGCCCTTATAAAAACTTCGGCTACAAAAAAGGCGCCTGGTGTAGCCCTTATAAAAACTTCGGCTACAAAAAAGGCGCCTGGTGTAGCCCTTATAAAAACTTCGGCTACAAAAAAGGCGCCTGGTGTAGCCCTTATAAAAACTTCGGCTACAAAAAAACTCCGGGATGTGTAAATTACTATTCCCCCTCCAGGCCGCCATGGATAGTGGGGGAGTGAAATAATTCGGCTTCCAGCACTTGTAGCCCATATAAAAATATAAGCTACAAAAAAATGCAATAATATGGGCTACAAAGGGGCGCCCTACTGTAACCGAAAACCTTGTAGCCGAAAAAATATGGGCTACAAAGGGGCGCCCTACTGTAGCCGAAAACCTTGTAGCCGAAAAAATATGGGCTACAAAGGGGAGCCCGCTTGTAGCGAAAACCTTGTAGCTGAAAAAATATGGGCTACAAAGGGGAGCCCGCTTGTAGCGAAAACCTTGTAGCCGAAAAAATATGGGCTACAAGGGGGAGCCCGCTTGTAGCGAAAACCTTGTATCCGAAAAGAAATGGGCTACAAAGGGGAGCCCGCTTGTAGCCTATATCAAAACTTGGGCACCCTTTTCTACACCTTGTAGCCCATATTTCCAGAAATAACATTGATGTCTATGGTGGCGCCCTTTTCATACAGGCAACTCGGGCGCCCTTTTCAACCGATACCTGGAAACGTGCCCTAAAAATAAAAAAAGGAGCATGAGTGGATGGGGAGAGTGTAAAGACTGACTGGTGGGGCTGGATGGTGGGGGAAGGAGCTGGGTGGACTCTAGGTTTAGGGGAGTGACCAGGAATTACTAGGGTACTTGGTTAATGGAAAGTGAAGGAAGGCTGGCTGAGGATATGGGGTGCTGGATGGTACAGCAAAAGGACTGACAGAGGGGCTGGATGAGGGTGATGAGTAGACAGAAAGTGAGCCTGGGTGAGGAAGTTGTGAGGGTAGGTTGAAAGTCAGGCTGAGGGGGCTGAATTGGGAGAAAATTTGATAGGCTGAGGGTGCTGGATGGTGAGAAGGTCAGGCTGACTTAGGGGGCTGCATGGGTTGGGTCCCAAGAAAGTTAGGCTGGCTGAATGTGCTCTGGTCAGGGGGAAGAAATTTAGACTGATGGTGCTAGGTGGATGGGTAGGAAACCTGGTTGAGGGAAGTATGTAGGAGAGGAGAATGACTGGGTAAGGGTGCTTGGTTGGAATAATGGGAGGCTAGCTGAGGATCCTGGGTGGATGAGGAGGAAGTAGGGCTAGCTGAGGATTCTGGGAGGACGAGGAGAAGGTAAGGCTGGCCGAGGATCCCGGGAGGATTAGGAGGAGTTAAGGCTGGTGGGGATCCTGGAGCGATGAGGAAAAGTTAAGGCTGGCTCAGGATCCTCGGTGGATGAGGACTAGGTTAGGCTGTCTGAGGATCCTGATGGAATGAGGAGAAGGTAAGGCTGGTGGAGGATCCTGGGAGGACGAGGAGAAGGTAAGGCTGGCCAAGGAACCTGATAGGATGAGGAGAAGGAAAGGCTGGCTGAGGATACTGGTAGGATGAGTAGAAGGTAAGACTGGCTGAGGATCCTCGTAGGATGAGTAGAAGGTAAGACTGGCTGAGGATCCTGGTAGGATGAGTAGACGGTAAGACTGGCTGAGGATCCTAATAGGATGAGGAGAAGGAAAGGCTGGCTCAGGATTCTGGTAGGATGTAGAGAAGGTAAGACTGGCAGAGGATCCTAATAGGATGAGAAGGAGAGGCTGGCTGGTGATCCTGATAAGATGTGGAGAAGGAAAGACTGGCTGAGGATCCTGATAGGATGAGGAGAAGGAAAGGCTGGCCGAGGATCCTGGTAGGATGAGTAGAAGGTAAGACTGGCCGAGGATCCTGGTAGGATGAGGAGAAGGAAAGGCTGGCCGAGGATCCTGGTAGGATGAGTAGAAGGTAAGGTTGGCCGAGGATCCTGATAGGATGAGGAGAAGGAGAGGCTGGCCGAGGATCCTGGTAGGATGAGTAGAAGGTAAGACTGGCTGAGGATCCTAATAGGATGAGGAGAAGGAAAGGCTGGCTCAGGATTCTGGTAGGATGAAGAGAAGTTAAGACTGGCTGAGGATCCTGATAGGATGAGAAGGAGAGGCTGGCTGGTGATCCTGATAAGATGTGGAGAAGGAAAGACTGGCTGAGGATCCTGATAGGATGAGGAGAAGGAAAGGCTGGCCGAGGATCCTGGTAGGATGAGTAGAAGGTAAGACTGGCCGAGGATCCTGGTAGGATGAGGAGAAGGAAAGGCTGGCCGAGGATCCTGGTAGGATGAGTAGAAGGTAAGGTTGGCCGAGGATCCTGATAGGATGAGGAGAAGGAGAGGCTGGCCGAGGATCCTGGTAGGATGAGTAGAAGGAAAGGCTGGCCGAGGATCCTGGTAGGATGAGTAGAAGGTAAGGCTCTCCGAGGATCCTCGGTGGGTGAGGAATTGAGAAGTTGAAGTTAGCTGTGTGAGCTTGGTGGGATGGAGGCTGCTTGCCTGGGCTGAAACTAGAAAACAAGGATTGGCAGCTCAGGCCACACAGGGTTGCTCACGGAGCTGGTAGGAGGATAGGTGGACTTCTCACTCCTAGGCCAGGCATGGGCAAACTCAGCCCTTCAGCTGTTACAGAACTACAAGTCCCACAATGCATTTGCCTTTATGAGTCATGACTGTGGCTGTCAGACTCCTGCAATGCATTGTGGTACTTGTAGTTCCTTAACAGCTGGAGGGACAAGTTTGCCAATGCCTGTTCTAGGCGGTAAATATGCCCATGTATGGCCGACCTCACATTTTCCTCTGTAAGGATGAATTATGATCCTCATTACCCTGGCTGGATGCTGTGTACCGCCTGAGCCTGATTGCACATGTGCTGGAAATGTGATTTCTCGTTGCGTTTAACTCTGTTACTTATGTGTGCTGGCAAGCCTGAGCTTCCCTCGATGAAGTAATGAAGGTAATTAGCGCCCGGACAGAAGACTGGAACGTTCTGGAGCTGACATAGCCCTACATAACGTCTCTTCCCCCGTCGCTGAGAAGCCATTCTGTTCCTGACAACGCCGTCTTCCCAGCGTCCCGAGCAGACTGATCATCACTGCCTGGCTAATGTTCCACAACTAATCAGATGAATATAAACACTGTCCCTTTTCATGTTCCGGAGTGCTGACTTAGATATGTATCAGCATCTGCAGCTGCTCACCCAATACTCAGGCTGATAACACATTTCTCAGTTAGTTCTGTAGACTCAGATGGGGCGGCGAGTCTCTTTCACGCTGCCTGGATGTAGTTGCATAGATTTGAGACCACTGCCCACTAGTCCATCAAAATGCGAGGAACCGGACATAGGCTGCAATTCAGTTTATTTTTCTTCTGAGTTTTCTCCCAGGAGACGATTTTTCATGTTATCTACAAAATAGCTTTTCAACCTCTAACAACTGAAAGCTGATAGGCGGCGGCTGGTCGTTTGTGGTTTTGCATGGAAATGGCCGCTCGAACCTTTCCATGCTAGTTCACGGAGGGTGTCTCCGTGAACAGTGTGCGAGCCGCCGATCGCGGCTCGCACGCGTAATGTAAACGCGGGGAAAAAATCCAAGCTGTTTACATCAATACGGCGCTGCTGCGCAGCAGCGCCGTAAAGGAGATCGGCAATCCCCGGCCTCTGATTGGCCGGGGATCGCCGTCATTTGATAGGCTGAAGCCTATCCTACATGGCGCAGGACGGATATCCGTCCTGCGCAGCCTAATGAGGAAGAGGGAGGTAAGGGGAAGGAGGGAGCGCGGAAACAGCTGCGGACGGGGGCTTTGAAGAGCCCCCCCCCCCCCCTGCTCGGCCACACGGAGCGGCGGCGATCAGACCCCCCCAGCAGGTCATCCCCCTAGTGGGAAAAAAAGGGGGGGGGGAGTCTGATCGCCCTGCCGTGCACACGATCTGCGCTGCGGGCTGGAGAGCCCACGCAGCGCAGATCTTAAGTTACAGCCCTGGTCCTTAAGACACTGAAGCGGGAAAAAAAATTATGATATGATTTTTATGTGTAGTACAGCTAAAACAAAACAAAACATTAGAACCAGACAAGAGACAAGAGACATACTGTAAGTCCAATACAGGAAGAGTTAGGAAACTGCAGTTGTTATCTAAACAAAAGAGCCATTGAGCTCCAAGAAGTCGCAGAGAGCTCTGTCTTCTGAAGCTTGTTATCTCAACTGTCAGTCCCTGCAGAGGACAGTTCAAAAGTTGACTGGCCTGCTCTGTACAATCATTTAGAATGCTGAGTAGTGTGTATGCTGAGTAGTGTGTAAACTGCAAATATTAGAGACTGATGCAATGTTGTAAAAAACACTATATATCTGAAAATAAAAATATGAGAATATTTTCTTTGCTGCTAATGATCTAGTAATTATCCGTACTACACAACCAATTCATTATATCATAATTTTTTTTTCGCTTCAGGTATGTATACATACCTGGGGCTTCCTCCAGCCTTCTCCCGCCCGATTGCTCCCTCGTTGTCCTTAGTCGCCGCCTGGTTTATCCGCTAGGCTCTGGTAAGTCATCCAGTCGGGGCCAGTCAGCGCAGGCGCAGTCCGGCTGCGTGCGCTCCCCGTTGCGCTCCCATGGTGGGGAGCGACTGCGCAATATGTCTACTGTCAGAGATATCTGGAGCCCCAATTTCCATGGACACCTTTTATCTAACTCCTGCTTAAGAATTACTGGTACCTAAAATGCAGATTCTAAATGAATATAGATATTGTGCTACTGATTCAGCTAATATTGCTGCCAGGAAAGGTGCGCCTTATAATTGTTATGTACAGTGTGCTGTTTGGAGGGGCAATGTAAAACTTGCACTGGGGCCCACAGTACACCACTGTGAGGCTGGGGTCACATATGACATAGCGTGAAAAAGTACGTTTTAGGATATTGGGTTTGTGATTTGCTATTGCGTCTTTACCGCGTTTTTGGTGCGTTTTGCGTTTTTTTAATGCAGATGCGTTTTTCATGCATTTTGTTTGTGTTTTAATGCGTTTGCGGTTCACTAATGTAAAATACATATGCATTTTGTATGCATTTTTTTTTATTTATGCAAATCACTAGGAAGACAACAGGAAGCAGAAACCACATCAGAGAGCTTTACTTAAAATACTGATCCCAGTTTTGCCACTCAATCAGGACATCACCACCATCTGGCCTCACGATAGCTACATACGATACAATTCTCTGACAGATCGATCGACAGTCTGTTAGTTGGTAGTCCACAAAGTAGAATGTTACAATAGTCCAGAAGAGATACTATAAGGCGTGTACTAACATTTTAGTTGTGTCCTGGCAATATGTTAGGCTTTCTTCACATCTAAAATCAAAATCGCTGATGTCGGTGATTTTCGATTTTTTGAGTGATTATCCCCCCCCCCCCCCCCCTCCCGGCGCTCCACTGCGCACTTTGTTTTTTTGTAAAGCGCTTTTCAAAGCACTTTATCAGAGCAATTTGTTTTTTCACTTCCTGGCGAAAGTCAAGTGAACTCTTTGACCCGGAAAATTATAAAAATGTATTTATTCTTAAAAGCGCCTGGGAGATCACTATACAAAGCGTTTTTTTCAAGCATTTTGCGATTTCCCTATACCTTCCATTATAGGGAAATCGCCCCAAAAATGCAGCGCTTTGCTGATCGGAAACGAACTGCTCAGAACCGCTCAGATGTGAACTCTCTCATAAGGAATAATTGCACAAGAGCTTTTAGGGCGATTTTGAAAATCGCCGGCGCTTTAAAAAAACGCAAAACGCCCCTAGTGTAAACAAGCCCTAACTGTGTGTTGTGACGCATGCGCTGCTGCAAGGGTTGGCTTGTGAAATCTGTTGCCATGAGCTGCATTGCGCATCGTAATAGACGTAGTGTGAACTTTTCAACAGACCTTTAATACACATTCTGACCATTAAAAACTACTGTGGTTGACAAGAAAGTGCAAACCTAAAGCAGAAGGTTATGTAACAATAAAGAGTGGATGAAATATGTTTAACACATAATAATGGGATGGAATGGACTTCTCACAATGATTTTATTTCACATGTTTCCATTAGAAGCACTTTTATTTTGTGTACAGATGGAATTTCTATGAGGAATTGTCTGACTAATGTGGCCATGAAAGTCGAGTGAAAAAACGCTCCCATATTCTCCTTTGATTCCGCGGCTAAAAGCTCTGCTTGTGAGTCAGGCGGGATGGTGGCCTTGGAATCGTAACACAGCGGATGACGCACAGGAAACAAATATTTGTAGTGCCTTGTAATAATGGCCGCCATCGCCAAATTCTGCTAGGTGAACAATTTTCACTCAGGCCGGCCTCGTTCACATCTAAAATCAAGCATTTTGCGATTTTCTGCTGCGGTTTTTTTCCTCCCGGCGATTGCCTGCGCGCTGCGTTTGGGATTGATAGGGAGCAGTTTGGATACAAATAATAATGAGGACAGCCGACATTGCTAATGAATGGCAAAGGGCTCCTGGCTGCTATTTCAATCACCGCCGCAGTGCGCAGCCGCCGTTTTCGTCGCTCCCCGCCGATCTCGACGCTGAATGCTGACGTCTCTCGCCGCAGCTCACTTGCTTTGCCTGTCTCTATGACGACAGAGCCATGTGAGCCAATCAGGAGTCTATTTCATTGGCTCCTGGGCGTGTCTATCAATGAAAGCTGCTCCCATTGGCTTACATTGATAGACACGGTCAGGAACCAATGAAAGCGACTCCTGACCGGCTCACATGACTCTGTCGTCATAGACACGGCAGAGTGTCTTAGGATCCCGGCGTGCGGCGGTGAGGGCGGTTGCGGCGGGTATATGCGGCGATCCGTCGTTATTGTACCAGCGGTCCTTGGCCAATTTGTTTTTGAGAAACTCGATTTTAAAAATGCAAAGGAAAAATGTTTTTAAAACTTCCTTATGACTTAAAAAAAATCCTTTGCATTAACAACTACAAGGTCTTTTTGATTTTTTTTTTTTTTTAATATTTTGCCTTGTTCCCACCCTTCTTCTTAACATACGTAGCAATTTTGGTGACGATAGCATGTATGGGAGCTTAAAGGATACCCGAAGTAACATGTGACATGATGAGATAGACATGTGTATGTACAGTGCCTAGCACACAAATAACTATGCTGTGTACCTTTTTTTCTTTCTCTGTCTGAAAGAGTTAAATATCAGACATGCAAGTGGCTGACTCAGTCCTGACTCAGACAGGAAGTGAATACATCGTGACCCTCACTGATAAAAAAAATTCCAACTATAAAACACTTTCCTAGCAGAAAATGGCTTCTGAGAGCAGGAAAGTGATAAAAAGGGTCAATAGTTCATAGATTTTAGCTCTGACATACTTCAATGAATGTGTCATTGAGCAAAAACAATAAAACAGTTAAAACTTAAAAAGTAGATTTAAATATAAAATAAAACTGTGGAATATCTTAAAAAGTCATTTTTAGGAGAAGGAAGATAAATACAATTGTTTATTTTTGCTTTTTTGTCCTTTAAGTTGGTACAAAAGTATGCGAAAATTATGCAAAGTTACGAATGGATTACACATGGCCTGCGCAGTAGAGCAGGACTGGGATCAGCTATTTCCGCCTGATCCCGAGTCGAGAGTCATTATTGCACTGGAGTCGGGAAGGTAAATATTTACATCCCCGCTGTTCGGAGGGGCCCGGTGAGACCAGCGTGGGATGGGGAAGGATGGGGGAAGCCTTGATAGGATCCAGAGGCTTCCCGCTCCCGAGATAAGTACCCCCCAGAGTTTTTTTATGTATTACGTTTTCTTTAAAATTATTTATACAAAATGTATGATCGGTTATTTGAAAAAAGGATTCCATTTTTTGCCAGAATGGTTTAATAATTTGGCATGTTTTCCATATGTGTGTATATAAGATATATCAGATTTTTTGGCATCTCCAGCATATATTGTAATTAGTGTTCCCTATTGTCTTGTTAATTATCCAATACCATCTGTTGATTAATTTGATTTGCATATTTTGACAATTTTGACTTCTTATTTCCTGTATTTTTTTAAATTATGTTCCCCAGTAATCTTTGCTTGCTTTTCCCTCCAGGTCTTTTCCCCAGTGCTTTATTAGTTGAGTGTAATGGTTTCAAGTTTTGTATAATAGCACCAAGTTTGGATAGTATTTTAGATGGTTAATTTTTTTTAACATCTTTCATAAATGTACAGCTTTATTGTTTCTAATATACCTTGTGTCCGCAGTTTTTGAAGGAAAATATTAGTCCTTGTTCACATTATAAATCGCTAGCGCAAGCTTCTTTTGAGAGCGCTTTTGAAAACGATTGTCCCTTTTGCTTTCAGATTGATTTGTACTTTGTTCTATGCTTTTCAAAGCGCTTTTGTCCACTGATTTTTTTTTTCTTCCTGACGACATTCAGGAAGTGAACTTTTTGACCTGGAACTGAATAAGTACAACGTATTTATTCTTGAAATCGCTGGGCAAATGGCTTTTCAAAGCACTTTTTCAAGCACTTTGCGATTTTCCCTATACTTTGTATTAAATTGCAAACGCTCAGGAAATGGTGAAGGAGCCGCCTTTGCGATTGGAAAGAATGCTCATTGCTCATGTGAGAACATTGAGGCAAATCGCTTCAAAAATGTCCCAAGTGCCGCTTTTCAAAGCGGATGGCAAACGAACCGCTCTGATATGAACTGTCTCATAGAGAATCATTGCACAAGCGCTTTCGGGCGATTTTGAAAATCAAATTAAAATTTTACATAAACGCCTATAATGTGAACAAGGCCTCAAAGAAACAGTTTTTCTGTAAATTCCACATTCCTATAGAGATTTTAGCCAGCAACACTAGAAAGCTTTTCAGAGGTCTCTCAGCACAGCCTGTGTGAAAAAAAAAGCTTTCTTTATAAGATGCTTGTAACAATTTGTGTCTGCATCGGGGGGAGGCAGAGCTGTACTTTGTAGCTTGGTCACACTTCTCCCGGGCTGTAAACTGTTTTCTTTACACTGCTGAGGCAGAGAGAGTGAGAGAGACAGGATTTGGCACACAGCTGCAGCTGATGATTATTTACACACTATTTGAAGGTATATTTCTGCTTTCTATCATTCTGAACTCATTTTACTCACAGTATTACTGCTAGTGAGGACTGTCTCTGTGTGCTGGATGTCCTGGACACAGTCCTCCATAGTAATGCCCACACTGACTTTTTTCTGTCATTTTTTTCTTCATACAAATGAAAAGGTGAAAAATGCCATTGTATTGGTATTTGCTAATAATTACTGGAAATATCTGTGGCATTTAGAATTTTACCTAATTTTGATAGTTGTCCTTTAACCTCTTAAGGACCACGGTCTTAACCCCTCCCCCCCCCCCCAGTGACCAGGCTATTTTTTACAATTAAGGCCACTGCAGCTTTAAGCCCTCGTTGCAGGGCTGCAGAACTCAGCACACAAGTGATTCCACCCCCCCCCCCTTTCTGCCCACCAACAGAGCTTTCTGTTGGTGGGCTGTAATCAATCCCAGGATGTTTATTTTTTTTTTAAAATAAAGATTTATTTATTTTGCGTCATTCAAACAGAGATGCGCGCGCATCGGCACGTGCGATCTCCTGCAAAACCCCGCCCCAGGACTTCCCGCCAATTGGCGTGGAGTGGTTCTGGGGCTGCTGCCGCGTTCATGCCAATTGGCGTGTAGCGGTCGGCAAAAGGTTAATTATATTCCAAGATATTTAAATGTGGTAGTTTTCCCATTAATTTAGCAGTGTTTTCTTTACATCCGATGCCCAGTATTAATGATTTATTTTCATTCATTTTAAAGTTTGAGATTGAAGTGAATAGTGTTAGTGTCTCTAGGATACCTATGATTGATTTAGAGGGGTTTGTTATTGTTATTAAGAGGTCAACTGCCTATGCTCGGACCTTCAGTTTGTGATCTTCTATTATTAGGCCATAAATATCATGGCTATTCTTCTGTGTTAACTGAATCAAGACTTTTATTGGTAAAGAGAAACTTCAGTGAAAATAATGTAATAAAAAAGTGCTTTATTTTTACAATAATTATGTATAGATGATTTAGTCAGTGTTTGCCCATTTTAAAATCTTTCCTCTCCCTGATTTACATTCTGACATTTATCACATGGTGACATTTTTACTGCTGGCAGGTGATGTCACTGGAAGGAGATGCTACTTGCTTTTTTGGCAGTTGGAAACAGCTGTTATTTCCCACAATGCAACAAGACTCCCACAGTGTGATGTCAGAACCATGGTCCTGACATCACACTGTGGGAGGGGTTTCACCACAATATCAGCCATACAGCGCCCCCTGATGATCCGTTTGAGAAAAGGAATAGATTTCTCATGTAAAAGGGGGTATCAGCTACTGATTGGGATGAAGTTCAGTTCTTGGTTACGGTTTCTCTTTAACCACTTGAGGACCCACCCTTTACCCCCCCTTAAGGACCAGCGTTATTTTTTGTGATCTGTGCTGGGTGGGCTCTGCAGCCCCCAGCACAGATCAGCAGGCACACAGAGCGATCAGATCGCCCCCCTTTTTTCCCCCCTATGGGGATGATGTGCAGGGGGGGTCTGATCGCTCCTCCTGTCTGGCATGTTGCGGGGGGGGGGCACCTCAAAGCCCCCCTCCGCAGCTAAATTCCCCCCTCCCTCTCCTATCTGCTCATCCCCGGTCATCGGGGCTGCACAGGACGCTATCCGTCCTGTGCAGCCAGTGACAGGCTGTCCCCTGTCACATGGCGGCGATCCCCGGCCGCTGATTGGCCGGGGATCGCCGATCTGCCTTACGGCGCTGCTGCAATGTAAACAAAGCGGGTTATTTCCGCTTGTGTTTACATTTAGCCTGCGAGCCGCCATCGGCGGCCCGCAGGCTATTCACGGAGCCCCCCGCCGTGAATTGACAGGAAGCAGCCGCTCGCGCGAGCGGCTGCTTCCTGATTAATCAGCCGGCAGCTGGCGACGCAATACTGCGTCGCTGGTCCTGCAGCTGCCACTTTGCCGACGCGCGGTATGAGTGCGCGGTCGGCAAGTGGTTAAGTTAAACAGTAGAGGTGATAATGGACAGGCCTGTTGTACCCCATTTTTGATGTTAAAGTTTCTTGATGCCAAACCATTAACATGAATACATGATTGTTGACTGCAATATAATTTTATAGATTTTCGTAATAAAATTGTTTCGCAAATCGTATTTACATTGTATATGAAACATGAAGTCCCAATCTAGACTGCCGAAGGCTGTTTCAGCGTCTATAGTGATAATCATGTCTTCTCTATTTTTAAATTTACAATGGTTGATAAACTTTATAGCAGCATAAATGTTGTCTTGTGTCTGTCTTGCTTTTTTGTTAGGATTTTTTAATATATTTTTTTAATACAGTATCTGAATTTATTAATGAAATTGGGGGGTAACTAGAGCACAGTAATGGATTTTTTAAATTTTATTTGCGTAAGTGTTTATCTGTGTTAGTTAAGGATGAAAAACTCTTGTAATCTTTGGTACAGTTTATCATAGTGCATTATTTAGGGACCAACTCTGAACGGAAATTAAAAAAAAAAAACTTGATTGTAAATCCGTCTTGCCATTTGCAAATGAATGTACAGTTTTGTATCTATGCTCCCCACTATTTGTTTTGTACTAGGTACAAGGGCTATGGAAGATGTTGCAGCTATATAAATAATAATAACAATAATAATAATAATAATAGAGTGTTTGTTACAACGTGCAGAGTGTGAGTTGCGGGATGCCCATTGTAGTTTGGGAGTTACGCAATGCGTATAGTGAACTTACCCTTAATGTGGTGGGTGATAGTGGGTGATGTACTGTATGCAGGGCAGGTCGCTTCTGTGATCTCACTTACTGTATCCTTCTGGTCAGGGCCGGATTTACCATAAGGCACTGTAGACAAAGACAAACACTTATATAGCGCTTTTCTCCTGGCGGACTCAAAGCGCCACAGCTGCAGCCACTAGGGCGCTCTCTATAGGCAGTAGCAGTGTCAGGGAGACTTGCCTAAGGTCTCCTGCTGAATAGGTGCTGGCTTACTGAGCAGGCAGAGCCGAGATTCGAACCCTGGTCTACCATGTCAGAGGCAGAGCCCTTAACCATTACACTATCCAACCACTGTAGGCGATGTCTACAGGTGCCATATGTGGCAGAGGTGGCTCCCCTCCCTTCTTAAATGTCCCCTCTCTCGGCAGAGCCACGGGACACTGTCACTCACCACCCGACTCCAGTCCGGCAGCTGCAGGCATGTAGTTAGGGGTGGAGATCTGAGGCTTAATCAGTGCCTCCTGTAAAAGTGAGAGTAGCCTTGTGGGAAGTGTGTGTATTGCATCCTCCTCCCTCTGTCCCTTCCCCACACCAGCTGCAGCGTAGATCAGCTGTGCACTCTGAACACACACACTGCCATTTGCCTCCTGCTCTTCTCATCTTGGTGGGGGATGGGCTTGAGGCACTGTAAGGTGGTGACTTAGTGGTGTGTAGCCCCCAATAATGTTTTGCATGGTAACTATGTCCATATACAGGATCTTCTCAAAAAATTAGCATTATTTGATAAAGTTCATTATTTTCTGTAATGTACTGATAAACATTAGACTTTCATATATTTTAGATTCATTACACACAACTGAAGTAGTTCAAGCCTTTTATTGTTTTAATATTGATGATTTTGGCATACAGCTCATGAAAACCCAAATTTCCTATCTCAAAAAATTAGCATATTTCATCCGACCAATAAAAGAAAAGTGTTTTTAAAACAAAAAAAGCCAACCTTCAAACAATTACGTTCAGTTATGCACTCAATACTTGGTCGGGAATCCTTTTGCAGAAATGACTGCTTCAATGCGGCGTGGCATGGAGGCAATCAGCCTGTGGCACTGCTCAGGAGTTATGGAGGCCCAGGATGCTTCGATAGCGGCCTTAAGCTCATCCAGAGTGTTGGGTCTTGCGTCTCTCAACTTTCTCTTCACAATACCCCACAGATTCTCTATGGGGTTCAGTGGCGGCTCCAGGAAATTTTTTTAGGGGGTGCTATGCAGGTGCTGGACCAATTTCCAGGGGAGCTGACGACCTGCGTCGCGCGAAGCGCGCTGCGCCAAAAATGGGCGTGGCTACAACCTGCGGCGCGCGAAGCGCGCCGCGGCGAAAAAATGGGCGTGGTCATGACTGGATGAGGGCGGGGCTAACTGTAATTTAAAGTGAACCCAGGGTGAGAGTGATATGGTGGCTGCCATATTTATTTCCTTTTAAACAATACTAGTTGCCTGGCAGCCCTGCTGATCTATTTGGCTGTAGTAGTGAACTGAATTACACCAGAAACAAGCCATGCAGCTAATCTTGTCAGTTCTGACAATATTGTCAGAAACCCCTGACCTGCTGCATGCTTGTTCAGGGTCTATGGTTGAAAGAATAAGAGGCAGAGGACCAGCACGGCAGCCAGGCAACTGGTATTGCTTAAAGGGAGATAAATATGGCAGCCTCAATATTATTCTCACCTCGGGTTCCCTTTAAAAGTGCAACGCAAAGACAGAGGGCCCAAGTTTTGGTGACCCTTTTCCCAGAAAATTCACATAATTGTGCAGGTTTTCTCAAGAAAATACACGTAATGTGAGCAGATTTTAACAAAAAACACGTCCAATGACCCCAATATGCACAATCGTTATCAGATATGACCCCAATATGCACAATCGTTATCAGATATGGCCCCAATATGCACAATCGTTATCAGATATGGCCCCAATATGCACAATCGTTATCAGATATGGCCCCAATATGCACAATCGTTATCAGATATGGCCCCAATATGCACAATCGTTATCAGATATGGCCCCAATATGCACAATCGTTATCAGATATGGCCCCAATATGCACAATCGTTATCAGATATGGCCCCAATATGCACAATCGTTATCAGATATGGCCCCAATATGCACAATCGTTATCAGATATGGCCCCAATATGCACAATCGTTATCAGATATGGCCCCAATATGCACAATCGTTATCAGATATGGCCCCAATATGCACAATCGTTATCAGATATGGCCCCAATATGCACAATCGTTATCAGATATGGCCCCAATATGCACAATCGTTATCAGATATGGCCCCAATATGCACAATCGTTATCAGATATGGCCCCAATATGCACAATCGTTATCAGATATGGTCCCAATATGCACAATCGGTAGCAGATATGGTCCCAATATGCACAATCGGTAGCAGATATGGTCCCAATATGCACAATCGGTAGCAGATATGGTCCCAATATGCACAATCGGTAGCAGATATGGTCCCAATATGCACAATCGGTAGCAGATATGGTCCCAATATGCACAATCGGTAGCAGATATGGTCCCAATATGCACAATCGGTGGCAGATATGGTCCCAATATGCACAATCGGTAGCAGATATGGTCCCAATATGCACAATCGGTGGCAGATATGGTCCCAATATGCACAATCGGTGGCAGATATGGTCCCAATATGCACAATCGGTAGCAGATATGGCCCCAATATGCACAATCGGTAGCAGATATGACCCCAATATGCACAATCCGTAGCAGAAATGACCCCAATATGCACAATCGGTAGCAGATATGACCCCAATATGCACAATCGGTAGCAGATATGACCCCAATATGCACAATCGGTAGCAGATATGACCCCAATATGCACAATCGGTAGCAGATATGACCCCAATATGCACAATCGGTAGCAGATATGACCCCAATATGCACAATCGGTAGCAGAAATGACCCCAATATGCACAATCGGTAGCAGAAATGACCCCAATATGCACAATCGGTAGCAGAAATGACCCCAATATGCACAATCGGTAGCAGATATCGCCCCAATATGCACAATCCGTAGCAGATATGACCCCAATATGCACAATCCGTAGCAGATATGACCCCAATATGCACAATCCGTAGCAGATATGACCCCAATATGCACAATCCGCATCACCTGAAAAAGAAAAGAAAAACCCATTTACTCACCTACAGCCAGAAGACCTTCTTTCCCAACCTCCTGTCCCGAGTCCCGACCTCATTGTGGCGCGCAGCGCCCGCGCGCCCACGATCCTCTTCCTTCCCGACGTCACCACGAGACTTCCTGCCTGCATGCAGAGAGCAGGGCTACGGGAAAATGGCCGCCCGAAGTCTGCAGAACAGGGCTCCGGGCGGCCATCTTACCGTAGCCCTGCCTGCTGCTCCGTGCTGCCGGTGTGTGAACTGACTTGGCGTCTTTTAGACGCCTGAAGTCAGTTCACTCCAGGGGGTGCTTTGGGGGTGCTTGGACAATTCTAGGGGGTGCTCGAGCACCCCCAAGCACCCCCCTGGCGCCGCCCCTGATGGGGTTCAGGTCAGGAGAGTTGGCAGGCCAATTGAGCACAGTAATACCATGGTCAGTAAACACCTTTACCAGTGGTTTTGGCACTGTGAGCAGGTGCCAGGTCGTGCTGAAAAATGAAATCTTAATTTCCATAAAGCTTTTCAGCAGATGGAAGCATGAACCCACTTTTGAACCAGAAACAGCGGCAGAAGCGCCTGACCTGGGCTACAGAGAAGCAGCACTGGACTGTTGCTCAGTGGTCCAAAGTACTTTTTCGGATGAAAGCAACTTTTACATGTCATTCGGAAATCAAGGTGCCAGAGTCTGGAGGAAGACTGGGGAGAGGGAAATGCCAAAATGCCTGAAGTCCAGTGTCAAGTACCCACAGTTAGTGATGGTCTGGGGTGCCATGTCAGCTGCTGGTGTTGGTCCACTGTGTTTTATCAAGGGCAGGGTCAATGCATCTAGCTATCAGGAGATTTTGGAGCACTTCATGCTTCCATCTGCTGAAAAGCTTTATGGAGATGAAGATTTCATTTTTCAGCACGACCTGGCACCTGCTCACAGTGCAAAACCACTGGTAAATGGTTTACTGACCATGGTATTACTGTGCTCAATTGGCCTGCCAACTCTCCTGACCTGAACCCCATAGAGAATCTGTGGGATATTGTGAAGAGACAGTTGAGAGACGCAAGACCCAACACTCTGGATGAGCTTAAGGCTGCAATCGAAGCATCCTGGGCCTCCATAACACCTGAGCAGTGCCACAGGCTGATTGCCTCCATGCCACGCCGCATTGAAGCAGTCATTTCTGCAAAAGGATTCCTGACCAAGTATTGAGTGCATAACTGAACATAACTATTTGAAGGTTGACTTTTTTTGTTTTAAAAACACTTTTCTTTTATTGGTCGGATGAAATATGCTAATTTTTTGAGATAGGAAATTGGGGTTTTCATGAGCTGTATGCCAAAATCATCAATATTAAAACAATAAAAGGCTTGAACTACTTCAGTTGTGTGTAATGAATCTAAAATATATGAAAGTCTAATGTTTATCAGTACATTACAGAAAATAATGAACTTTATCACAATATGCTAATTTTTTGATAAGATCCTGTATATAATTATTGCAATTGTAAAGAGGGCCTTATCCAAGATTTGGCTTGGCAGGTCCACTCATGGATTTACACCACTGCTAGGTTCATGCACATTTAGCTCTTTATGTAATATAAGAAAATAAGTGCCTGGGTTGGGGGTGTGGCCTCTGTTGAGGGGTGGAGTTTAAGGCACTAGAATCTCTGTGCATACAAGCTCCTGAAGTGTAAATATGGCCCTGCCTCTGGTGAAGGTGGGGCCCCTAACATTCAAAGGGCTCGATTCACAAAGCGGTGCTAACCCAGTTAGAGACTTTAGGCATGATAACCATTGCACCACGCTGGTGAAAAGCCAGTTTAGTTTAGGCGTGATAAGTTTAGGTGTGATAACTTTAGGCATGCTAAGTTTAGATGAGTTTAGTTCGCTTGCAAAGTCCCGCAGCGCCATTAAACTTTATGCGAAGTGCACCAGACTTTGCTAGCGCAAAACTTTTGATCAGCTGTGCACTGCGGTGCTAACCCAGTTGGTGCTTAAACTTATCACACCTAAACTTATCACACCTAAACTTATCCCGCCTAAACTTATCACGCCTAAACTTATCACGCCTAAACTTATCACACCTAAACTTATCATGCCTAAAATTATCACACCTAAACTTATCACACCTAAACTTATCACGCCTAAACTTATCACGCCTAAACTTATCACACCTAAACTTATCACACCTAAACTTATCACACCTAAACTTATCATGCCTAAACTCAGCATCAACATGGGTTTACTAAAGACAGGTCCTGTTTGACTAACATGCTCAGCTTTTATGAGGTAGTGAATGCTAATATGGATATTGGGAATGCTGTAGATGTGATATACTTGGATTTTGCAAAGGCCTTCGACACTGTTCCCCACAAAAGTCTGGTGCAAAAGTTGAGGATGCAAGGACTGGGGAAGAGTCTGTGTTCATGGATAGGGAACTGGCTAATGGACAGAAAACAAAGAGTTGTGGTCAATGGATCGTACTCAAAATGGGAGACTGTTAGCAGTGGGGTCCCACAGGGGTCTGTTCTGGGTCCAGTGCTCTTCAATTTATTTATTAATGACCTAGTAGATGCAGTAGTGAGCAATGTTGCTATTTTTGCAGATGATACAAAATTGTGCAGAATCATCAACTCTCAGGAAGATAGTGTCATATTGCAACAGGATCTGGATAGGATGGCTATATGGGCACATACATGGCAGATGAAATTCAATGTTGACAAATGTAAGGTCATGCATTTTGGACGTACTAATGGTCTAGCACCATACAAAATAAATGGGATACAGTTGGGGACATCAAACTTGGAGAAGGACTTAGGAGTACTCATTGACAACAAGTTAAATAATCGTACTCAATGCCAAGCAGCTGCAGCTAAAGCTAACAAAATTTTGGGATGCATTAAAAGGGAAATAAAAACTCGAGATGCTAGCATAATATTGCCCCTGTTTAACTCTCTAGTAAGGCCACATCTGGAATATGGAATTCAGTTCTGGGCACCACATTACAAAAAAGATATTGCAGTTTTAGAGCAGGTGCAGAGACGAGCAACAAAATTGATATGTGGGATGGAAGGTCTCACTTATCAAGAAAGGTTAGATAAACTGGGTTTATTTAGTCTAGAGAAAAGACGCCTTAGAGGGGATCTAATTAACATGTATAAATACATCAGAGGGCAATATAATAGCTTGGCGGATGAGCTTTTTGTCCCTAGGCCTTCTCAAAGGACTAGAGGACATGATCTGCGCATGGAGGAAAAACGTTTTAGCCATTTATTTAGGAAAGGGTTCTTTACAGTTAGAGTGATTAAGATGTGGAATGCATTGCCACAGGAAGTCGTTATGGCAAACTCTATACCTGCATTTAAAGGGGGCTTAGATGCTTTCCTTGCGTTGAAAGACATCCATGGCTACAATTACTAGGTAATGCCTAATGATGTTTATCCAGGTATTCTATCTGATTGCCATCTGGAGTCGGGAAGGAATTTTTCCCTTTAGGGGCTAATTGGACCATGCCTTGTAAGGGTTTTTTCGCCTTCCTCTGGATCAACAGGGATATGGGAGGGAGCAGGCTGGTGTTGTACTTTATACTGGTTGAACTCGATGGACGTATGTCTTTTTTCAACCAAAATAACTATGTAACTATGTAACTATGTAACTGAGTTTAGGCATGATAAAGGGCTTTTCACCAGCGTGCTAACTGTTAGCCCCGCTTTGTGAATCAGGCCCAAATTCTGGTGAAGCTGTTGTGATAAAAGCAGGAAATTTGAGAACCTGCGACTAATCGACAATTTGGGCTTCACCCGACACCCATTTTTCCTTGTGCCTCTATTTCATGCACACATTGTGACCTCCACAGCTGTGACTGAGGAGCCATTAATAGGCTCTGAGCCCTAGGCAGTCGCCCGGTTTTACTTTGTGCAAATGCCGGCCACCTACCCATCCTTCCTTGCCTGACCTCTTCTTCTCTCGCTCACAGGTCGATCGGTCGGAGGTGATAAAGAGCAATCTGAACCCCGTCTTCTCCAAGGTCTTCACTGTGGATTATTACTTTGAGGAGGTGCAGAAGCTGCGCTTCGAGGTGTACGACATCCATGGACATTGCAGCATTGGCTCCAGGGATGATGACTTCCTGGGCGGGGTGGAGATGACTCTGGGTCAGGTGAGTACAGACATGTCTGTGGGGATCAAGTAATGGGGATTTGTAGTGAGGAATCTACCTGTGTTCCAAGACTGGCTATGAATTCCAGGTTCATGTAATACAAGTTTATGCAGATTGGAAATAGACCAATCATGGGCTTAGTAATCACCCTAGTGACTCCCGCCATCGCAGGTGGGCCCAGAGGCTTTGAGGGCCCCTCCTCCTCCCTCTCCCTAACCGCAAGTGCAGCCAATTAGCAAAAAAAACACACCTCACAAAAACCGCGTTCAGGAGGGTGTTTAATTTGTTTCCTGCTGCCAAATGCTGCTTCACAGCAGAACGCTCTCTGCTGCTATTCGCCGGCTCCCGATCACGTGACCCGCATGGTGTTTGGGGACCAAGGGGGCCCCATGCTAGCATTTTTGCAGGGGGGGGCACTAATAAATCCACTTACGCCCCTTAGACCAATGAAACACAGCAGCTGCATTTCATGGAATCCTTTCCAAGCTGAATAAATGATTATTAACTCATGCGTGGGCGTGTTACTCCGGAAGATATAATGACGCCGGCATCTCATTGATGCCGGCAATCATTGACACGGGTACTTAAATTAATGAATGGGAACTGCGTCCCCATTCGTTCATCTCCCGTGTAACGCTCGTCGGAAAGAGAGACCGCGGGAGCGCGCGGGAGTGCGCGGCCACGGCAAGGGACGCGTATCTACGTCCCTGTGTGTTAAAGTGGTGTTTTGCAGGGACATAGATACTCGTCCCGTGGGATGGGAAGTGGTTAAAACATTTTTTTTTTTTGATCAAGAAAAAAATGATCAATTTTTCTGTATGTATCAAAAAAATCAGAAAAATATGAAAACGAATTGTTTTATTTGATCTTTTTTTGAAATGATTAGATAAGTTGATCATCATCTATATATATAATAGAGTAAGTGCCTCAACCTTCGAGCAAGAAGAAGAAGTACTTTGCATGAGAAAATGTATGCGTGCTCAATCACCAAGTTTTAGGCTTCTTTTCCACGGACTGTTGAGCTGTGTGCTCAGCAAGCAGTTACCAGGCAGCAGCAAGCAGTTACCAGGCAGCAGCAAGCAGTTACCAGGCAGCAGCAAGCAGTTACCAGGCAGCAGTGAGCAGATACCAGGCAGCAACAAGCAGTTTCCAGGCAGCAGCAAGCTGTTACCAGGCAGTAGTGAGCAGTTGTAAGCGTTTGAGAGGCATGTTACTGCCTATCAACTGTCCGTGGATAAGAGGCCTACCCTAGCAAGTCTGGCTTTGCAAATCTGGCCTAATTGGCTATTCATGAGGCAATGCTCATGCAAATATGCATTTGCTTTTGCATGCCAAACTATGCAGGGTCAAAAAACCAATACTGCAAAGCGGTCGCCCTGCTACATGCCAGTGATGATCGAAAATGCAAAAATTTGTTTCGATAAATGTTTACCGAATTTTCGCCTAATTTCGTTTTGACAGGCAAATTTTCCATCTAATTTTTTCACGTTAATTTTCGCCTAAGGCCAGTCATTTTCGCATTACTTGCGTATGATTGCGGACATTTTCCACATAAGGGCATTAGCGCCCGCATTCAGAGAAGTTTCTTGCGCATTATTGCGGGCATTTTTCCGTATAAACGTCCGCATCGATTGAATTTCCATGCGGATTATTGTGGACATTTTTCCGCATAAGGGCATAAGCATCCGCATACAATGAATTTTCGATGCTGGTCGAAAACGCAAATATTTTTGAAGATTTTCGTGAAAATTCGCCAAAAAACGAAAACGGGATTTTCGAGGCGAAAATTTGCAAGCAACACTGCTACATGCTACATTAGCACTATCCAGGAGCGCCACGGGGTGGATTCCCAATGCCCCCCTTTTATACAACCAGGGGGACCACAGGGTCCCAGGCTCTCTCACTGCCTGGGAACCACAGCGACACCCCGGAGGGGGAGGCGCAGGCGACCCCCCAAGCGTGGCCAGCGTCGGGGAGAGCCGTCCACACCCACCTCCCAATATTAAAAACAGGCACTTACCTTAACGTCCATTGCGTTCTGCTACATGCGCATTAACTTGGGGGCACCATATGAGAAAGGAGTGAAGCATGGGTCACCCCGAGCTTTAGAGCTCAGGGCTGGCTCACATACAGCACTCCAGAGGGGGGGGGGGGGGGGGAGGACAGGTGCAGACAACTCACTCCAGGGCTCACACCACCGGAGCAAGCCATCCACCACCTGCCTCCAAAGGATACAAACTGCAAAAAATGATTTCCATGAGAAAATTAATGCGCATGTAGCAGAACGCAATGGACGTTAAGGTAAGTGCCTGTTTTTAATATTGGGAGGTGGGTGCAGACGGCTCTCCCTGGCGCTGGCCACGCTTGGGGGGGGGTCGCCTGCGGCACCTAGCCTCCCCCTCCGGGGTGCCGCTGTGGTTCCCGCGGTCCCTCCGGTTGTATAAAAAGGGGGCATTGGGAATCCTCCCTGTGGCGCTCCTGGATAGTGCTAATGTAGCATGTAGCAGTGTTGCTTGCGAATTTTCGCCTAAGTCATTTTCGCATCGAAAATCCTGTTTTCGTTTTTTGGCGAATTTTCACGAAAATCTTCAGAAATATTTGTGTTTTCGACCAGCATCGAAAATTCATTGTATGCGGATGCTTATGCCCTTATGCGGAAAAATGTCCACAATAATCCGTATGGAAATATAGACTATGAATGTATTTTGTAGGTACTGATCTTTTGCAGGAACGGATCTTTTGCAGATAATGATCTTTTGAATGTGTACAGCAACTTTTGTGTGCAGCATCTTGCAAATATTTCTATCTAATGGGGAGTGCAGCTCAATAGAATAGACTGTGTAGGTGTGGCTCTGATACTACATGGAAGGGGGTAAAATTGGTCTGTGATCTTTCATTTTTCCAAAGACTTTTATCTGATGTGTGTACCCACCTTTATTCTTCTTGCTTCAAGGTTGAGGCACGTACTCTATTAGATAGATAGAAGATGCGGCGTATGCTACGACGCGGGACGGCTAGTAAGTATATAGTGCATTTAATCAGTTTTCAAATTAATCAATAAAGCAGAAAAATCTATCAATTTCTATGATCGAAAAAAAAACAACAACAACATGTCTATGGATCAAGTCACACTGTGTATAGCCACCATTAGAAATGTAAGTGCCGTCCGGCGCTAGTCTACTTTAGAAGACCCAGCAGGAAACCTCATAGAGAACAGTTCTCCAATCACAGCGCCCTCTACAGCATAAAGAGGTGTTATTGGCCGAACAGTGTGGGCGTAGTTTACTACATCCTATCTGAAACCTAGCAGTTGGAGAGGGTGCCGTCCACCCAATCACATTAGCGGAATTTCCCTATGAGGTTTCCTGCTTGGTCCCGTAAACTAGACTAGCTCCCCATTCCCTCCCCTTGGCCTTTTTTTCACAAATGTACTTTTTTCGGACTATAACACGCTCCTGACCATAAGACGCACCTAGATTTAGAAGACAAAACCAGGGGGAAAAAAAAAATATATATATATACACTAAACCTGGTGCATCCATGATGAAGGGGCATCTTGTACCTCATGCTCCCCTGTGTCTCCCTGCGTCCTCCTCTGTCCCCCTTCTGTCCTCCTGTGTCCCCCATGTATCCGCCTCTGTCCTCCTTGTGATCTCTTCTATGCCCCTTAGTGTCCCTCTGTGAGTCTGTGTCCTCCGTTTGTCCCCTCTGTGTCCTCCTCTGCACGGGTACAGTACACGGAGTCCCCGACATTGCGGCAGGTTGGAGGTTCGTATTGGCAGGCGTTCACAAGTCGGGGACTCCCTGCATTTGGACTATAAGATGCAGTGACTCCACCCCCCCCCTCCCTCCACATACACACTTCTGGGGGAGAAAGGGTGAGTCTTATAGTCCAAAAAGATACAGTAATTTCCAGCTGCTAAGGATGTCATGGAGTTCCGTGAGGACGTTTTCTGTGAATAGATTTTATTCTGGCAATGATGGGATTTTGAAAGCCGCATTGCACTTTTATTTTCGAGTATGTCACCTGTTTAGTATAATACAAATGAATAATGACAGGTAGAGCTCATGAATGAAATGCAAATAATTCTGGCATTCATACACATTTCATGCAAAATGTATGTAGCTTGGAACTAGTGCAATCAGATGAACTTTCTGATGATACTGATTGGCCTAATTCTATGCTGCATAGAATTTACATGCAAGACAGAATGATTAGCAACATACTGACCATCACTTAAAGGGAGTCTGAAGCCTAAAAAAATACCTCTTTTTACTGGGCAGTCCTCTTCAACAATAAGACCATAGCTGAGCTGAAACACCGCATTCTCGCGCGAGAGTGATTAATTAATACCCCCGAAATCCGGGGCAAAATTCGGGGAGCCTTCCGGGTAGAGCCAGAGTTTTGTGCAGTAGCTCTGCCTCTGCTCGCATCATCTCTGCCAATCTCCGCCCGCCCCTCTCAGTCTTCTTTCACTAAGAGGGGCGGGAGGAGGCGGAGATCGGTGGAGATTGACGTGAGCAGAGACAGAGCTACAGCGCAAAGCTCTTCCTTCCCCAGGCAGCGAAATTCACGCCCTGGAAAGTTGTAAAATTTTGCCCTGGGATTTTGTGGGGATAAAACCTTGTTCTGCCGCGGGAATGCAGCGTTTCAGCTATGGACTTATTGCTGAAGAGGACTGCCCTGTAAAAAGAGGTCTTTTTTTAGGCTTCAGACTCTCTTTAAAGGACATCTGAGGTGAAAATAAACTAATCAGATAAACAATAGTATCTATCCTCATTCTTCTAAAAATGACTTTTTTAGATATCATATCTTACAGTTTTCTTTGATGTTTTTAAGTTTTTACGATTTCATTGTCTCTGCTCAATGACACCTTCATTGATCTATGCCAGAGCTCAAATCTATGAGGTATTGTCCCCTTTTATCTCCTCCCTGATCTCCGAAGCCATTTGTTGACAGGAAAGTGTTTATGGCTGTAATTACTTATCAGTGAGGGTTATGCTATAGTCTGACCCGGTCCCGACCTGGATAGAAACTGTCACTTACATACCCGATTTTTAACTTTTTCAGGCATAGAAATAAATAAAGGAACACAGCCTAGTTATTTGTGTGCTAGGCACTGTACATACACATATCCATCTCATCATGTCACATGTCACCTCGGCTGTCCTTTAAGTAAACCTGTGACTTAAAGGGGCACAATAGCGAAAAATTGTAAAATGTAAAATATGTGCAAACATATACAAAGAAGTACTTTTTTTCCAGATTAAAATAAGCCATAATTACTTTTCTCCTACATTGCTGTCACTTACAGTAGGTAGTAGAAATCTGACAGAACCGACAGGTTTTGGAAAAGCCCATCTCCTCATGGGGGGTTCTCAGGGTTTTGTTTATTTTTAAAAGCACTTAGTGAATGGCAGTTGTTCTGTCCAACAGCCAAAAAAGTATGTAGTGAGCAGGGAAGCTGGCTATTATCATTGTTTAAATCCTTTTAAGGGAATATCTAGGGAATATCTTTATTATATTCTTTACAATAATAATAATAAAGAATAAAAGCCTTGCTGAGAATCCCCCATGAAGAGATGGACTAGTCCAAAATCTGTCGGCTCTGTTTTTTTACTGCAATTTTTTCCCCTACACTTTAAGGATAGAAAGGAGCCCATATGGTCACCTTCAGTTCACAAAAAAATGGGCCAGCTAATTTTAAAATGCCCCCCCCTCCCCCCCAAGAAGCCTCCCAATAAAACAGTGGAGGCTTCCAGGCAGTTTGGTTGGATAGACAATAACGTGGTCGGTTTGACGAAAGGCTCTCTGAGATTTCAGTTGGAGTCATCGAGTGTCTCGTGCGTCTGTTTGCCGGGTTCCTCTAGCAGAGATGTGGCCCGTAATGGGAAGCGCTCGGGCGGTCATAGGTCAGATTAAGGGACGGAGGAGGTAATTGCGGCCCTCGCATTTCAGGAGAGCAATCTATAGCTCTGCGTGATGCGGGCGGCGGGTCGGATTCCTCGCTTCTATACCCCCCTCCTCTCTGCTTCCATTATACAGACCATAAATGTCATTTATGAGCTCATTGCATTGCCGAAGTGCCACTATAGCACATTATGTTCTTGGCGGTGGTGTGCAGTTATTGTTCTATAGATCCTGCTGGAATCGGCGTTCGTGAAAATGAGAGGTGAATATTGTGTTACGCTGTTTATTATTAGCGTGGATGGACTCCCGGCTGCCCTCGAATGCGGAACATCTTCTTCTGAGAGCGCATCTCATTTTATAAATATCAATGTTTTCTGAGCCAGGAACAATTGTTATCTCGCTCACTCATCTCCCCTCTCCCCTGTTTACGTCAGTCTCAGCCGCTTACCATCCCCGCCATCCATACAAAGAGGCTTTGCTCTAACAATGACTGCGCCACGTTTACCTGCCTCATACTCTACCAAGCAAGTTCCTTCGCTGCTGCATGACAACTTCAGGGTCCACATGTGGCATGGACAAGGCTGGTGCCACTATAGGGGCAACCTGGGCAATTGCCACAGGTCTCCCCACAACGTACAGTAACTGTTGCTCCCCCGGCCCTGAGCAGAGTCTTGGACAGAGTAGGGTCTCACCTGTCCCGATGGGCGCGCTCTTCTGTTCGGGGCCAGATTTGAACTTTCCAGCGCCCAAGGCCCGCTGCCACCAAGCGCCCTTCCCCCCCAATAGCATTCTGTCCAACTCCCTGACTAGGGGATCACCAGTTTGCAGGAGGAAAGGCCTTTTTTAGTGACTCATGTATATGTATGTTTTGTCAGCTGAAAAATTATTGTATTTCCTGTAGGAGAGGTCCCTAATGCCAGGTACACACCATGCAATTTTCCGTCAAACCGATTTTCCGATCACTTTTATACAAAGTCGATCAGGAAAATCACTGGAAATCAGATCGGAACTGTAGAAAAGAATCGATTCGACCCGTCAATCTGTTGGGAAATTGCATGGTGTGTAACAGGCATAAGTAGTGGAAGTAGCAGAGAGGCGTTCATCTCCCTCTCTGCTCTCCTGTTATCCGAGACCTGTTGCTCAGCTATCAAAAGGCAACAATTAGCGGAGAAGAAGAAGATAAGTGTAACCCATTAAGCTCCATATGGAGCTGAAATACTGTACAGGTTCTTCTCTAATGAAAAGCATTTAGACTTAATGCTTTTACTGATTCTTTAACTTTTTTTTTTTTTTTTGCTACCTAGTTTATAAGTGGCTGCCATAAATTTCTCTAGGGAAAAATAAATGATTTGCATATTCAGCAGTGATGCATTGTGGGAGACCTCATATGCTCACTCCAACCTGAATAATCGCCAATACCTTCTGTTTTAAGAAGGCAAACTTTTGTTTTGCCTAACATTTTAGTAAGAGGGCTTTTTGGTCATTTATTGCCCCTTACACACTCCTAGGAGTTCTGGTCACCATGAGCTTGCTGGGTAATCTGTAACTCTGGGTGTTTTAAGCCCTACTCCATAGAGCCACATTAATCCATGCCATGCACTAATGAGGATCAACCAATCTGAAACAGTCTGTATGTATGTTGGATTATTCTGGCTCTGTACTATTTACAAGATGACACATCATTGCATTCCATTGGTTCCGGAGGTGTGTTTAGCTTACAGAGACAACAAAGGATGATTTGCATATTCCGCAGTGATACATCGTGGAAGACGTCATATGCTTACTCCAATGTGAATTATTGCAAATACCTTCTGTTTCACAAAGGCAAACTTTTGTTTTGCTTAACATTTTGGTGAGAGGGCTTTTTGGTCCTTTGTAGCCCCCTTACACACTCCCAGGAGTTCTGCTTCACCACGCGCTTGCTGGGTAGTCTGTAAATATAAACTGCAGGATTCTGAAAAGTAATTTTTAGGAGTAGGAGAATAGATAACCATCAGCTTGTTTTCACCTTGGGATTCCTTTAAGTTATTAGAACATCAGCGCATGGGATCGAGTTTTGTAATATCTGTTTATACGCTGCACACACATTGGCTCACGGATATCGGTAGATACACTGAAAGGCATAGATGAGGACATTGATTTGCTTTGGGGCTTGATGCAGACAAGCCTGAGATAGTTAGGTGGATGTAATTGGGTTGTAGACAGATGTAAAAGGAGAGACAGTCAGTGGTATTGATGAGTGAACCGTTTGTCATTGACGGATAAACTGTTCTGTCATTGATGACAAACAGGTAGGCTGTCACGGAGGGACATTCTGCATGTATGTAGAGAGTTATTATCGTAAGAGAACAGAGGCGCCAGCAGGATAAAAGGTAATAAAGATTTTAAAATTTGCTGAGAGGCAGTGGTGGACTTACCTCCAGAAAGCAGACTCAAAATACTGTCTGAATTAAACAAATACATTTATTATTGGTACCCCAAAAGATGCAATGCGTTTCGCAGGCACAGCCCGCTTCATCAGGCAATAAGATAGGGGACAAACAGTAGCTCGTCAGTAGCACGAATAGCGCCTCTGTGTGTAGAGAGGGGTAAATAACAAACACACATGGAGTCATTCATTTATTACTAACAGTGGGATGATAGCTAGATAATGATGATTCCATGGATGGGCAGGCATGGCTGTAGACAGGGGCGTCACTAGCCCCAATGATCAGTGGCACGTGCCCGGATCTATTCTGGGGTGCCCCGGATGTCCCCCAGGCAGCGGGCAGCAGTACTCATCTCCAGCTGCTTGGTCTCCAGATTCTGCACATCTTTTTTGGGCTTCTCCCCTTAGTGTCTGAGAAGGGATCGGAAGCTAAAGCTCCTACCGTTTGATGCTCGGATGCTAGGGGGAGAATCACCAGCTACAGAGGATGTCTCCAGACTTGGAAAGCGGATGGAGGAGATGAGTAGTCCCTTCCCGCTGTGCTACTCTGCGGGGAAGGGGGGATTTCGGGGGAGGAACAGTGAGGACACACACAACGATGCATGCTCCCTATGAAGGCTCCACAGCTTTCAGCTGGTCACCATAACACCCAGCATACTCCATAGAGGCACCACAGTACCTAGTATGCCCCATAGAGGCAACACAGTACCCAGCATGGCACCACAGCACCTAGCATGGCATTACAGCACCCAGCATAGCACCACATAACACCCAGCATACCCCATAGAGGCACTACAGCACCCACTATGGCATTACAGCACCTAGCATGGCATTACAGCACCCAGCATAGCACCACATAACACCCAGCATACCCCATAGAGGCACTACAGCACCCACTATGGCATTACAGCACCCAGCATGGCACCACACAACACCCAGCATACATTTTTTTGTATTAATGGAGAGGGGAGCTTCATTCAACATTTTGCTGGGCAGGCCTACTTAGAACGCTGTTAAGTTCATGTAAACTTGACTCCACCCATGGCCACACCCACATTCTGTTGTGTAGTCACACCCATTTTTGGAGTAGCGTGCCACGGATCTCTCAAAATCCTAGCAATGCCCTCCCCCTTCCCACCTGGATAAAAAATGTTACAAAAAAATATAAAAAGCGTTAAAGAGAACATTTTTTTAACAACTAAACAAGTGTTACAGAGAACCCAACAAGCTGATGGTGAACCACAACTCCTAGGAGTGTGTAAGGGGCTACCATGGACCAAAAAGCCCTCTTAGTAAAATGCGATGTATTTCTGTTTTAAGAAAGTAAACTTTCGTTATCCTAAACAAGTGTTGGAGAACTGGGTTGGCAGATTGTATATTCTGCCCCAGAGGACCCTGCCATAAAACGATATGAACAGGGCCGGATTTGTACTTCTTACCGCCCAAGGCCGACTATTACCAGCCGCCCCAACCGAAACCGTATCCTACCACCTCTCTCCTCACACACCCATCCAAACATTTTTAAACCGATGGTGTCCACTATTGGACGTGAAGTTAATCAATCACGTCACACGGGGGAACTGGTCAATCAAGCGATCTACAGGTGATGGGCGTGGTGGGAGCCGTCCACCACACACACATAGTCAAAAGTGGCTCACAATTGGACATTGGGTAGGGTCAGCAACACGTAAAAGTGAGTCCTGTACCCACTGCTGTCTCCAGGGTAACAGCGCTAGCCAATCAATAATTAAGGAATGGCTACTGTGAGAGGCTGCTTTCTGTATTCTGTACTATTTGCTGGTGCTGCCCCTGGTCCTTTCATCCCCCACACCAAGTGTGTGAGACTAGGCCTTCTGTAACTGCCTGCAGCTGCTGCTATGTCATTGGACAAGGTCTGGCTTTTTGCTAGTCACAGACTGTTCACAAACGTTTGGTTAACGGACTGCAGCTGCCTGTAGCACAGCACAGGCAGATGCCAGCTGGTACTAATAGTGCATTTATCCTGACCACTTTCATTTGTTTGGACACTTGCAAATAATGCCCACTATCTGCAGGCCGCCCCTTGTTTATCTGGTGCCCTAGGCCATGGCCTATGTGGCCTTGCCAGAAATCCGGCCATGGATATGAACCGATATCTGCTGCAGTGATAATATGCTACAAAAACAGCATTTCAAGCACTTTTTCATGATAGTGTTTTATGTTTATAATGAATTAGGCAATTTTTGATGTAACCTGATTGAGTGATTTTTAATCTCCTATGATTCTCCTGACAGATTGTTGCCCAGAAACGGATTACCAAAGGCCTGTTCCTGAAATATGGGAAATATGCTGGGAAATCTACCATAACGGTGGGTGTGAGAGAGAGTGTCAGGAATGTACATTAGTGTCGTGTTGTCTGAGAGTTGGGCTGTCGTGTTTAGAGCTACATCTCCTCTCCATGGAGGATGCTTAGAGGACTCTCCAGCCTTCACGTCAGTAATATGTATTCTGTGTCTCCTGCAGGTCATTTCCGAAGAGATCTCGGGAAATAATGGATATGTGGAGCTGTCGTTCTGTGCACGGAAGCTGGATGACAAGGTGACCGGAGAGGAGCATGCTTTCCAGAAATACACAGACTTCACTTATCATTTCCAATGAACAGCTCATTTTTCCTAAGGCTGGATATAGGCTGGGCTTGTATCAGGAGGACACTGTCTAGGCATAGTGACCAAGGCTGGATATAGGCCAGGCGTGTATCAGGAGGACACTGTCTAGGCATAGTGACCAAGGCTGGATATAGGCCAGGCGTGTATCAGGAGGACACTGTCTAGGCATAGTGACCCAGGCTGGATATAGGCTGGGCTTGTATCAGGAGGACACTGTCTAGGCATAGTGACCCAGGCTGGATATAGGCTGGGCTTGTATCAGGAGGACACTGTCTAGGCATAGTGACCCAGGCTGGATATAGGCTGGGCTTGTATCAGGAGGACACTGTCTAGGCATAGTGACCCAGGCTGGATATAGGCCTGGCGTGTATCAGGAGGACACTGTCTAGGCATAGTGACCCAGGCTGGATATACTCTGTGCTTGTATCAGGAGGACACTGTCTAGGCATAGTGACCCAGGCTGGATATAGGCTGTGCTTGTATCAGGAGGACACTGTCTAGGCACAGTGACCCAGGCTGGATATAGGCTGGGCGTGTATCAGGAGGACACTGTTTAGGCATAGTAACCCAGGCTGGATATAGGCCGGGTGTGTATCAGGAGGACACTGTCTAGGCATAGTGACTAAGGCTGGATATAGGCTGGGTGTGTATCAGGAGGACACTGTCTAGGCATAGTAACCCAGGCTGGATATAGGCTGGGTGTGTATCAGGAGGACACTGTCTAGGCATAGTAACCCAGGCTGGATATAGGCTGGGTGTGTATCAGGAGGACACTGTCTAGGCATAGTAACCCAGGCTGGATATAGGCTGGGCGTGTATCAGGAGGACACTGTCTAGGCATAGTGACCCAGGCTGGATATAGGCTGGGCCTGTATCAGGAGGACACTGTCTAGGCATAGTAACCCAGGCTGGATATAGGCTGGGTGTGTATCAGGAGGACACTGTCTAGGCATAGTAACCCAGGCTGGATATAGGCTGGGCCTGTATCAGGAGGACACTGTCTAGGCATAGTAACCCAGGCTGGATATAGGCTGGGTGTGTATCAGGAGGACACTGTCTAGGCATAGTAACCCAGGCTGGATATAGGCTGGGCCTGTATCAGGAGGACACTGTCTAGGCATAGTGACTAAGGCTGGATATAGGCTGGGCGTGTATCAGGAGGGCACTGTCTAGGAATAGTGACCCAGGCTGGATATAGGCTGGGCCTGTATCAGGAGGACACTGTCTAGGCATAGTAACCCAGGCTGGATATAGGCTGGGTGTGTATCAGGAGGACACTGTCTAGGCATAGTGACCCAGGCTGGATATAGGCTGGGCCTGTATCAGGAGGACACTGTCTAGGCATAGTAACCCAGGCTGGATATAGGCTGGGTGTGTATTAGGAGGACACTGTCTAGGCATAGTAACCCAGGCTGGATATAGGCTGGGTGTGTATCAGGAGGACACTGTCTAGGCATAGTAACCCAGGCTGGATATAGGCTGGACCTGTATCAGGAGGACACTGTCTAGGCATAGTGACTAAGGCTGGATATAGGCTGGGTTTGTATCAGGAGGTACTGCCACTACCAAAATATACCAGTTATTTCTTGGCATTACTACTTGTACATGTTTACTTTATGGAGGGTGAAGAAACAGTTCCCCTCACGCCCCCCCCCCCCCTTCTCCCTCCAGTGCTGCCCTTTCTCTGGGGAAGTCGTAATGCTAAGCAAAGCATGTCTTCCGGTGTCCAATTGACTTCTAAGGAGCCTGACAGTTATTAGATAAAATATAAAGCCTTAATTCTAGGAGAGAAAATACCTGCGTTTCACATTGCGTGTTAAGGCGGTCAGATAAGTGCTCCACACTGAGACAGTTCTGATGTTCTGAGTTGTTCCTACGGTGATATGGATTTATCTGTTATATGAGAGGAGACGAATCCAATTCTAATCAGACGTCCTTCATTCTGCAAGAGCAACAGGGAAACAAGACAAATGTGACTGCAGCACAGATTATAGGAGGCCAGTCGTATCTCAGTTTGGTACATGTAGTCCAGTAAAATAATGTATTTTGGCTGAAATCTGTGAGGTTGCATCTACTATGAAGACATTGGCCTCAATTCACTAAGATCATGCTGGAGATAATAAGGCAAGAGAAAACTTACCTCCACACAGTGAGAGAGTTATCTTATCTCTTCATTCCTTAAGTTACCTCCTCTGTAGTTAATTTACCTCCTCTGTAGTTATTTTCACACGCAGTTAATAAATAGAATTACTGTCTTTAACTCTGGAGTTATTTTAAGGATTGAAGAGTTAACTTAAAGACAGAAGAGTTAACTTTAGGTTTGCCTGAGGTAAAATGTTCCTGAATACGACATGCCTCATCACCATGGTGATAACTCTAGAAACGTTATTAAAGACAGGAGATAAGCTTAGTGAATTGAGGCCATTGGGATAATTGTACATCTATAAAGAGGACACCTAGCACAGCAGTGTACTCAGCACTTTATGGGGGTCTCCAGGCTTAGCGCAGAAGTATAGCGAAATGGAAATAGGAATTTTGGGCGCCTGCAGTAAACGGACAATTTAGGCGCTGCCATTGGCACTAGGGCTGTGGAGTCGGAATCGGATGATTTTTGTACAGGACACCACAGCTCTGATTGGAACTTATATTAATTGGCGGCAACCGGGCACCAGAGCAGCAAAAGTTTCGCAGGGGGGCCCCAGTGATTTCTAGTTATGCCCCTGATTAGAATTATGTGGTGGGTGTGGTTAAGGTTAGGTGTAAGGAAGTGGATTTGCACTAGGAGGAGACTGTTATGGGTAGGCATCGGGAAGGTTTTTTTTAACCTATTTTAGTTCCTGGACGTAGAAACTACGGATCATTGTGATAAGTAGTGATAAAGTTATAGGCTAATGAATGGGAGGTGAACATTTCTCAAGTGAAAACGACGGAACGTGAATGGGTTAAGGATGGGCATCGAGGGGTGGTTAGGGTTAGGCATTGGAGAAGGGAGGGGTTATGTGTGAGAGTAGGGTTAGGTTAAGCTGTAGTAAAATATTGGAAATATTTACTGATATTCTGCTAATGAAACTGAAAGCAACACTTAAATACCCAAGTGTTCTATAATGACAATGTACAAATAATGTCTAAGTAGCTGTGTAAACATTTTTCTACTTTTCATGTTGAATATCAAAGGCAAACGCTTTAATTCATTGTGTGTAGATTTTAGCTACATTTGGAATGCCTCATCTGCAGTCTGACAAGCTTAGAACAGTGTAATATTGAAGCACAGTTATATCAGGTCTCACACACACAATTAAAATGTTGATGTTGCACATAAGATACATCTCTGCACTGTCAGAGTTAACAGATGCACTGTGAGGGAATTCCCCCTCCCCTCCGCTCACGCTGGCGTCAGATTAGAGAAGACGGCCATCAGAAAAGTGTGAAAGGAATTAGATAACAGTAAACAAAGAGATAGGGCCCGTTTCCACTGTTGCGACGCGATTTCGCCGGCATCCCGACGCTTGTAAAAACGCATGCGGATGCGTTTCCGCATGCGTTTTTACCCGCGATTTCGCATGGCAGGGTGCCATGCGAAATTAACCATGACTCTGCCAGGGCAAAATAACATTGAAAAAGGTGTGAAATCGCACGCGAATCGCGGGTAAAAACGCATGTAAAAAACGCATGCGTTTTTCCTATTAAATACATTAGCGGCGATTCGCATGGATTCCTGACACAGGCGAATTCTGTGGGTCCCGTCGTGCAGATTTGGCCCGCCGCCAAATCGCTCCCGCACGCCGCACATATGGAAACAGCCCCGGCCACTTCAATGTACCAAGCGAATCCGCATGTCGGCGCCGCATGCGGATTCGCTATGGTGGAAATGAGCCCATAAGGATTCAAATGTATATGCCAGTACTTAGCAGCACTTATTTCCTATTTCAAGTGAAAAAAACATCTTTATCGATAATGTTCCTTTAATACTCTAAAATAGTCAAATATCTGTATATGATACCAATATTCTACTATCAGATATATCACAGTTCCAATTTTTCCTGTAGCTTTTAATCAATGTTGATAATAATGAACTTGGTCCCATTATTAACAGATTTAAAAATATAAGACTGATGGGTGAAGCATGAAGGATACAAATTAACTTCTTTATCCTCTGAATTAGGATTTATTTAGCAAATCGGATCCTTTTCTGGAGATCTACAGAGTTAATGATGACCAGAGTGAGCAACTGGTGTACAGGACGGAGGTGAGCTGCTTATGTGGACTTGGGAGCTGCAGGAACTAATGGGAGATGTGTGACCAGGTGTGGGACGGAGCTAAGGGAGTGCAAGAGGTGCAGGAATAGGTGAGAGATGCAAAAACTGGTGGAGGTAGTGTGACGACTGGTGAAGGAGCTACAGAAATAGGAGAAAGGTGTGTGACTGGGTGTGGGTTGGCGACATCGGGGCATGAGGGTGGGGGTTTCAGGAAGGAGTGGAAGGTGGGACCAGGTGTGGGTTGGAGACATGGAGGTATGAGAGGTGCAGGAATGGGTGGGACCAGGTGTGGGTTGGAGAAATGGAAGTATGAAAGGTGCAGGAATGGGGGGGGGGAGCTGCAGGAGGGAGTGGAAGGTGGGACAAGGCGTGGTTTGGAGACATGGAGGCATGAGAGGTGCAGGAATGGGGGGAGCTGCAGGAAGGAGTGGAAGGTGAGACCAGGATTGGGTTGGAGACATGGAAGCATGAGAGGTGCATGAATGGGTGGGAGTTGCAGGAAGGAGTGGAAGGTGGGATCAGGTGTGGGTTGGCGACATGGGGGCATAAGGGTGGGGGTTGCAGGAAGGAGTGGAAGGTGGGATCAGGTGTGGGTTGGTGACATGGGGGCATGAGGGTGGGGTTGCAGGAAGGGGTGGAAGGTGGGACCAGGATTGGGTTGGAGACATGGGAGCATGAGAGGTGCAGGAATGGGGGGAGCTGCGGGAAGGAGTGGAAGGTGGGACCAGGATTGGGTTGGAGACATGGGAGCATGAGAGGTGCAGGAATGGGGGGAGCTGCAGGAAGGAGTGGAAGGTGGGACCAGGATTGGGTTGGAGACATGGGAGCATGAGAGGTGCAGGAATGGGGGGGGGGGGGGCTGCAGGAAGGGGCGGAAGGTGGGACCAGGATTGGGTTGGAGACATGGAAGCATGAGAGGTGCAGGGATGGGTGGGAGCTGCAGGAAGGAGTGGCAAGTTGGATCAGGTGTGGGTTGTATGGAATCATAGCCCCTACATGATATCCAGTCTAGCTCCCCCCCCCCCCCCCACACACACACACATATACATTGCACCAAATATTCACATCCGGCCTCTATATGGCATTTAGTACTCAAATCAAACGGCCACATGACACCCAGTACCAACACCCCTTCCCCTATAGCTGGTACCCAGTACTCGCACCCACATGGCACATTAGCTGCACCCAGCCCCGACATGGCACCCAGTACTCACACCTGTACACAGTCTCTACATGGCACCCACTATCTGCACCCATATAACCAGTACCCCCACCCGAAGTACCTGCACTCAGAACCCACATGACACCCAATGCCCATCCATAGCTAGCAACCAGTACATGCATGGCACAAAGTATTTGCATCCAGTAACTGCACCAAGCACCCACATGTTTCATCTGCAGTAGTTTCAGCTGCACGAAGCCTCCACTTGGCACCCAGCACCCACTATAAGCACTCACATGGCATCCACTACATGCACCCAGAACTCACAAGCTACTGAGTACCTGCAATCAACAACCATATGATACTTGATACCTACCCATAGCCAGAACCCACAGTACAGCCTGTGACCACACCCAGAACCCACATGGCACCCAGCATCTGCATCCAGCACCCACATGACAACCAAGACCCCACTAGCCAGCACCCATCACCCACATAGCACCCTGGACTCACTCCCAGTACTCACTTGGCACCCAGTATTTTCAATTAGGACCCACATGACACCCTCTACCCCCCCATAATCAACACCCACACGGCACAGTACTCACATGGTACCCAAGTTCCCAAGCCATTATATGCACCTAGTACCCTTCCATGGCCGGCAACCATATAGCACTTAGTATCCAGCCATGGTCCAGACCCATATGAGACGAAGTGCTTTCCCATGGCACACATCCAGACCCCACATGGCACTTGTGTGTCTATTGCCTTCTTCAGGCTCCACTGTATCCTTTCGCTACTGATTTGAGGGTGGTGGAGCCAAAATACTTGCTTGGAAGGAGACACAAAGTCTGTCTGATACTGCTATAAAGAAAGGGGGCGCTAAGACTGCCTAATACTGCTTACTGGAGAGGGGGTATTACATACACAATTTAGCATGATTGATTGGGGCCCCTTTTCTAAATTTGAGCACCACCCCTTTGAGGATCCTCTACACGGCCCTGGTCCCACAACACTGTATGAGGTAATTCCAGGATCCTGGTAATAAAGTCTAACGTATAACAAGATCTCTTCATTATCTAGATGATCAAAAACAACCTGAATCCGGTGTGGGAGCCATTCAAGGTGTCTCTGAGCTCGCTGTGCTGCTGTGAGGAGAAGAGGAAACTCCGGGTGAGAGAAACACCAGCAGACCCTCCTCCCTTCCCTTATTATTACTGTAGCTCAGCGCTGGGCAAACTATGGCCCGCCAACAGGTGGCCCGATTCCTGTCCTTACCCCCTCCCTGCCTGCAGAGTCACGAGTGGGCGGTAATGGGGGGAACTTAAAACTCACCTGATTGCTGATTCCCGCCTCCATGGCAACAGGGCGTAATACGACATGACGTTGGGGCGTGCCAGCGTATTACACACTGGCTGCCAACATATAATACACTGGGACGTCCCGACATCGTGTCATGTGACACCTTGTTGGCATCGAGACGTGACGCAGGAATGGGCAATCAGGTGAGTTTTAACTTCCCACGTTACCGCCTGCTCACAACTCTGCAAAGTTTTCAGTTTTCATAGGAAAAATCTGTTGTTTTATAATTCAAATCACACTGTTCACACTACTGTTCCACAGTCCACACTATCTTGGTTCATCATTTTCTTTTATATTAACATTTGAAAATAAGAAATATATCAATTTAAAGGATTTAAAGGATGGGAATAAAGTTTAGAGTCAATTAAACACATTTTTCAGTATATAAAATACATATACAGTATTTACAGGGATCTGAACATCAGTCCTGTAAGAGGGACAGAGGGACTGGGTTCCCATAGAGGGAATGTCCCTCCAAAAGAGGGACAGTTGTGAGTAGAGTTGGGCCGAACCTCCGATTTTAGGTTCGCGAACCGGGTTCGCGAACTTTCGCGGAACGTTCGGTTCGCGTTAAAGTTCGCGAACCGCAATAGACTTCAATGGGGATGCGAACTTTGAAAAAAAAATAATTATGCTGGCCACAAAACTGATGGAAAAGATGTTTCAAGGGGTCTAACACCTGGAGGGGGGCATGGCGGAGTGGGATACATGCCAAAAGTCCCCGGGAAAAATCTGGATAGGACGCAACGCAGCGTTTTAAGGGCAGAAATCACATTGAATGCTAAATGACAGGCCTAAAGTGCTTTAAAACATCTTGCATGTGTATACATCAATCAGGTAGTGTAATTAAGGTACTGCTTCACACTGACACACCAAACTCACCGTGTAACGCACCGCAAACAGCTGTTTGTGTAGTGACGGCCGTGCTGGACTGGTGCGCACCATGGCGAGAGTGCAGGTTTTGGTGGCTTTACAGCCCATATGGTCGGCCTGGCTGATGTAGCTGAATGACAGAACAGTGACTGTCCAGCTGATCAAATTTGGTCTGACCACAATGAAGCAACGACCTTATTATCTTTTGTGTGCCCCCCGAGACACTCATCTAGGCGCCGGTCATTGCTTCATTGTGATACGCAAGCCCCTTCACCACGGCAAGGTAATGATCACGAAGGGGAATGGGCGCATGTACATGCCTTTTCTTTTGTTGTTGCAGCTGCCCGCAGTGCAGCCAGAAAAATTAGGCAGTCATGTACACGCACCCGAAAAATTATTACAGCGGCCGCTGCTAGCAGCGGCCTAAAAAATTCAGCAATCCGCCTGGAGTCCCGGACCCTGTTGGTGGTGGCGGAGAAGGTAGTGAAGCGGCCTGCAGGCAGACATGCTGTGTGGAGGGACTGGGAGCGACTTAGTCTTCTTGGGGCAGGCCAGGCAGCCAGTCACACGGCGTGCAGGCAGAGATGCTGTGTGTGCGGGGACTGACTTAGTCTTGGGGCGGGCAGCAGCCCTCCGGGATCCATGCCTCATTCATTTTGATAAAGGTGAGGTACTTAACACTTTTGTGACTTAGGCGACTTCTCTTCTCTGTGACAATGCCTCTAGCTGCGCTGAAGGTCCTTTCTGAGAGGACGCTTGCGGCAGGGCAGGAGAGAAGTTGGATGGCAAATTGGGACAGCTCTGGCCACAGGTCAAGCCTGCGCACCCAGTAGTTCAAGGGTTCCTCATCGCTGTTCACAGCAGTGTCTACATCCACACTTAAGGCCAGGTAGTCGGCTACCTGCTGGTCGAGGCGTTGGTGGAGGGTGGATCCGGAAGGGCTACGGCGAGGCGTTGGACTAAAGAACGTCCGCATGTCCGACATCACCATGAGATCGCTGGAGCGTCCTGTCTTTGACTGCGTGGACACGGGAGGAGGATTAGTGGCAGTGGTACCTTGCTGGCGTTGTGCTGTCACATCACCCTTAAAGGCATTGTAAAGCATAGTTGACAGCTGGTTCTGCATGTGCTGCATCCTTTCCACCTTCCGGTGAGTTGGTAACAAGTCCGCCACTTTGTGCCTGTACCGAGGGTCTAGTAGTGTGGCCACCCAGTACAGCTCATTCCCCTTGAGGTTTTTTATACGGGGTCCCTCAACAGGCAGGACAGCATAAAAGACGACATCTGCACAAAGTCGGATCCAGTACCCTCCATCTCCTCTTGCTCTTCCTCAGTGACGTCACGTAAGTCAACCTCCTCCCCCCAGCCGCGAACAATACCACGGGAAGGTTGAGCAGCACAAGCCCCCTGCGACGCCTGCTGCGGTTGTTCTCCTGCTGCCGTCCCCTCCTCCTCCTCCTCCCCCAAAGAAACACCTTGCTCATCATCCTCTGAGTCTGACTCGTCTTCTGCACACGACCTCTCTTCTTCCTCCTCCTCCCCCCTCTGTGCTGCCGCAGGTGTTGAGGAAACAGCTGGGTCTGATGAAAATTGGTCCCATGCCTGTTCCTGCCGTAACGGTTCCTGGTCACGCTCATTCGCAGCTTCATCCGCCACTCTACGCACAGCACGCTTCAAGAAGTAAGCGTAGGGAATTAAGTCGCTGATGGTGCCCTCACTGCGGCTCACCAGGTTGGTCACCTCCTCAAACGGCCGCATGAGCCTGCATGCATTTTTCATCAGTGTCCAGTTGTCGGGCCAGAACATCCCCATCTTCCCAGACTGTTTCGTTCTACTCCAGTTGTAGAGGTACTGGGTGACGGCTTTCTTCTGTTCTAGCAGGCGGGAGAACATGAGCAGGGTCGAATTCCAGCGAGTGGGGCTATCGCAAATGAGGCGTCTCACCGGCATGTTGTTTTTCCGCTGAATTTCTGCAAATCGTGCCATGGCTGTGTAAGACCGCCTCAAATGCCCACAGAACTTCCTGGCCTGCTTCAGGACATCCGCTAAGCCAGGGTACTTTGCCACAAATCTTTGAACCACTAGATTCATGACATGTGCCATGCAGGGTATGTGTGTCAGCTTCCCCATATGCAAAGCGGCAAGCAGATTACTGCCGTTGTCGCACACCACGTTGCCTATCTCCAGGTGGTGCGGGGTCAGCCACTCATCCACCTGTTTCTTAAGAGCAGCCAGGAGAGCTGCTCCAGTGTGACTCTCCGCTTTGAGGCAAGACATGTCTAAGATGGCATGACACCGTCGTACCTGGCATGCAGCATAGGCCCTGCGGAGCTGGGGCTGTGTAGCTGGAGAGGAGAACTGCCACTCAGCCAAGGAGGAGGAGGACAGCGAAGAGCATGTAGCAGGAGGAGAGGAGGTGGCAGGAGGCCTGCCTGCAAGCCGTGGAGGTGTCACAATTTGGTCCGCTGCGCCCTGCTTGCCATCGTTCACCACCAGGTTCACCCAATGGGCTGTGTAGGTAATGTAGCGGCCCTGCCCGTGCTTGGCAGACCAGGCATCCGTGGTCAGGTGTACCCTTGACCCAACGCTCTTCGCAAGAGATGACACCACTTGCCTCTCAACTTCACGGTGCAGTTGGGGTATGGCCTTTCTCGAAAAATTAGTGCGGCCTGGCATCTTCCACTGCGGTGTTCCGATGGCCACAAATTTACGGAAGGCCTCAGAGTCCACCAGCCGGTATGGTAACAGCTGGCGAGCTAACAGTTCCGCCACGCCAGCTGTCAGACGCCGGGCAAGGGGGTGAATGGCCAAAAGTGGCTTCTTCCGCTCAAACATTTCCTTCACGGACACCTGACTGCTGCTGTGGGCAGAGGAGCAGGAACCGCTCAAGAGCAGAGGCGGAGTGGAGGAGGGTGCCTGTGAAGGTGCAAGGGAGAAAGCGGCATAAGCAGATGATGCACCTGAAGGAGGAAGAGGAGAAGGAGGGTGACTTTTCTTTTGTGTGCTGCTGCTGCTTTTGCTCAGGTGGCCATCCCATTGCTGTTTGTGCCTTTTCTGCAGGTGCCTTCGTAAGGCACTTGTCCCTACGTGAGTGTTGGCCTTTCCACGGCTCAATTTTTGTTGGCAGAGCGAACAGATGGCTTTGGTCCGATCCAATTTCCACACCGCTGAGCCACCCTGGGATGTGGGCACTATGGGGACCTCAGCAGCTGATGCTGAAGGGCAAGTTGGCTGGCTGTACATAGGTGGCGATACATGGTGCCAGACACTGCCACCAGCTGTTTCTGATGAAGAGCTGCCCCAGCTTCTTTCACCAACTTCTCTCCTCCTACTACTCTCTGACTCCCCCTCTGAACTGTCCCCCTCTTCATCTCCTCTATTGGGAACATACAGAGGATCCCTATCATCGTCATCATCGTAATCATCCTGCCCAGCTTCGCTTGCCTCAGAAAAATCCAAACGTGTAGGTCCTTCATCCTCCTTACACGTTACATCCATAGTGTTGCCGCGTAACGCAGACATATGAGCTGGCGAAAATTCATCTGGCTGTAACAACAATGGCTGTGCATCAGTGATTTCACCACCACTAAATAATTCTTGCGAAGTGTCAAATGCAGCGGAAGTGGTGCTAGTAGTAGCGCTGGTGGCTGAGCAAGATGAGGTGTTCTGTGTCGCTAAATACTCAACCACGTCCTGACAATCTTGGGAGGTGATGGGACGTGCCTTCTTCCGAGCACTGTACTGTGGGCCAGGTCCACACGAAATTACATTTACACGACCTCGCGCAGACCTGCCGGGTGGCCTTCCTCTGCCTCTGGCACTACCTCTTCCTCTACCTGTTTTGTCCATATCGGGTATGCACGGAGTGGTATATCACACTGCGTGCACTCACGTAGGTAGGTGGGTTCACTTAACTGCACAGGTATGCGCACTGATGCGGTGGGTTCACTGAACAGTACAGGTATACAGTGGCGGGTTCACTGAACAGAACAGGTATACAGTGGCGGGTTAACAGAACAGGTATGCAGTGGCGGGTTCACTGAACAGGTATACAGTGGCGGGTCCACTGAACAGAACAGGTATACAGTGGCGGGTTCACAGAACAGGTATGCAGTGGCAGGTTCACTGAACACAACAGGTATGCAGTGGCGTTTTCACTAAACAGGTATACAGTGGCGGGTCCACTGAACAGAACAGGTATACAGTGGCGGGTTCACAGAACAGGTATGCAGTGGCGGGTTCACTGAACAGGTATACAGTGGCGGGTCCACTGAACAGAACAGGTATACAGTGGCGGGTTCACAGAACAGGTATGCAGTGGCGGGTTCACTGAACAGGTATACAGTGGCGGGTTCACTGAACAGAACAGGTATACAGTGGCGGGTTCACAGAACAGGTATACAGTGGCTGGTCCACTGAACAGAACAGGTATACAGTGGCGGGTTCACAGAACAGGTATGCAGTGGCGGGTTCACTGAACAGGTATACAGTGGCGGGTCCACTGAACAGAACAGGTATACAGTGGCGGGTTCACAGAACAGGTATACAGTGGCGGGTCCACTGAACAGAACAGGTATACAGTGGCGGGTTCACAGAACAGGTATGCAGTGGCGGGTTCACTGAACAGGTATACAGTGGCGGGTCCACTGAACAGAACAGGTATACAGTGGCGGGTTCACAGAACAGGTATACAGTGGCGGGTCCACTGAACAGAACAGGTATACAGTGGCGGGTTCACAGAACAGGTATGCAGTGGCGGGTTCACTGAACAGGTATACAGTGGCGGGTCCACTGAACAGAACAGGTATACAGTGGCGGGTTCACAGAACAGGTATGCAGTGGCGTGTTCACTAAACAGGTATACAGTGGCGGGTCCACTGAACAGAACAGGTATACAGTGGCGGGTTCACAGAACAGGTATACAGTGGCGGGTCCACTGAACAGAACAGGTATACAGTGGCGGGTTGACAGAACAGGTATGCAGTGGCAGGTTCACTGAACACAACAGGTATGCAGTGGCATGTTCACTAAACAGGTATAGAGTGGCGGGTCCACTGAACAGAACAGGTATACAGTGGCGGGTTCACAGAACAGGTATACAGTGGCAGGATCACTGAACAGGTATACAGTGGCGGGTCCACTGAACAGAACAGGTATACAGTGGCGGGTTCACAGAACAGGTATACAGTGGCGGGTCCACTGAACAGAACAGGTATACAGTGGCGGGTTCACAGAACAGGTATACAGTGGCGGGTCCACTGAACAGAACAGGTATACAGTGGCGGGTTCACTGAACAGGTATGCAGTGGCAGGTTCACTGAACACAACAGGTATGCAGTGGCGTGTTCACTAAACAGGTATACAGTGGCGGGTCCACTGAACAGAACAGGTATACAGTGGCGGGTTCACTGAACAGGTATGCAGTGGCAGGTTCACTGAACACAACAGGTATGCAGTGGCGTGTTCACTAAACAGGTATACAGTGGCGGGTCCACTGAACAGAACAGGTATACAGTGGCGGGTTCACAGAACAGGTATACAGTGGCAGGATCACTGAACAGGTATGCAGTGGCAGGATCACTGAACAGGTATGCAGTGGCAGGATCACTGAACAGGTATGCAGTGGCAGGATCACTGAACAGGTATGCACTGGCAGGATCACTGAACAGGTATGCAGTGGCAGGATCACTGAACAGGTATGCACTGGCAGGATCACTGAACAGGTATGCAGTGGCAGGATCACTGAACAGGTATGCAGTGGCAGGATCACTGAACAGGTATGCACTGGCAGGATCACTGAACAGGTATGCAGTGGCAGGATCACAGTACAGGTATGCAGTGGGCTGAGGGCTCACTGAACAGAACAGGTATGCAGCCAGGAAAAGCTAAGCCTAACTAATCTTTCCCTAGAGACAGACAGCAGCTCGCCCTACTCTCTCTAATGCAGGCACACGAGTGGCCGTAATGGCCGCCGCTGCCTGCCTTATATAAGGGGGGGTGGGGCTCCAGGGGCTAGTGTAGCCTAATTGGCTACACTGGGCCTGCTGACTGTGATGTAGAGGGTCAAAGTTGACCCTCAGGTGCATTATGGGGCGAACCGAACTTCTGCAAAACGTTCGCGTGCGGCACCCGCACGCGAACCACCTAAGTTCGCGCGAACCACGTTCGCCGGCGAACCGTTCGGCCCAACTCTAGTTGTGAGCTATGCAAAGGTGCTAAAATGACACTTTGAACATTTCCTATCTGTAAAGGTGCAGCACAGAGCGGTGGGTCTCAGCGTTCCGTTGTGGAGCGCTTACCGGTGCGACAGATGAGACACTTCACAACCCAGCTAGCCAGCCACACACTAGCAGTTATCTCAATTGAAAAACCAATTCTGGCCGGAGAAACCCTTTAAACAAGTCGGCTTCATACCATTCCGCTGTTCTGCTCTTCTTTCTCTTGCCCTGTCCTGTCTGCACATCTGTAACCGCGTCCCTCACCTCCCTCCTCTCTCTCCGCAGTGCCTCGTGTGGGATTACGACTCCCGTGGAAAACATGATTTCATTGGAGAGTTTTACGCCACCTTTGAAGAGATGCAGAAAGCAATTGGAGATAACAAGGTGAGGAGAGGCGATGGGATTCTGGCGGAGGGCGGAAAATGGAGATGCCGGTTGTGAAGTGGTAATTAGTGCTGGTGTCTGTCCTGGTGTGAACTGTAGGAAGAGACTGTGCATAAATCCCCATAGTACTGTGGTGTAACCCATCAGTAAGGATATAACAGCCAGTACTTGGGGAGCACATCTATGACTCCAGTAATACATATAGGAAGCAAGTGTTTCAGCCTAAAAGATGAATAGTACACGTAAAAAAATCACATTTAGTGATCCAGAATTAAAGGACAACTGAAGTGAGAGGTATATGGAGGCTGCCATATTTATTTCCTTTCAAACAATACCAGTTGCCTGACAGCCCTGATGGTCTATTTGGCTGCAGTAGTGTCCTGAATAACTCCAGAAACAAGCATGCAGCTAATCTTGTCAGATCTGACAATTATGTGAGAAACACCTGATATGCTGCATGCTTCTTCAGGGTCTGTGGCTAAAAGTATTAGAGGCAGAGGAGCAGCAGGATTAAAAGGAAATAAATATGGCAGCCTCCATATACCTCTCACTACAGTAGTCGTTTAAGGCTCTAGGCAGGGGGTTGATTCACAAAGCTTACTTACAGTATTTTTTGGACTATAAGGCTCACTTTTCCTCCTTCAAAAGTGGGGGGAAAAAGTCACTGCATCTTATAGTCCAAATGCAGGAAGTCCCCAACTTGTGAACGTCTGCCAATACGAACATCCAACCCGCCGCAATGTCGGGGACTCCCTGTACTGTGCCCATGCAGAGGAGTACACAGGGGGGACAAACTGAGGACACAGGGACATAAATGGGCATTGAGGAGGACACGTGGGGGACAGAGGAGGACCCAGGGAGACACAAGAGGTACAAGGAGGCATAATCCACAAGATGCCCCGTCACCATGGATGCACTAGGTTTAGTATATATGTTACGGCCAGAACCCGAAGTTTGGCCACTTCTAGTTCTGGCCGGCCACTTCGGCTTCTGGCCGGCCAATGTGCGAAGTGGCCGCTGCGCTGCGGCCAATGTGAGAAATGGAATGATTCCTGTGACATTAAGGTATCTTCTGGCCCCAGCGCAGCGGCCAAATCTATCGCAACTTAGTTAATTTATTGAAATTAAGCCGGCGGCAATGTAACAGACGAAGCCGCCAGCTTTTTCTCTCCCTCTCTGTCTTCCCCCCGCCTCTCTCTCCTTCTCTTATTATGGGCAGCACGCGTGTCCCCCCGGAGTCGTTCGTCGCGGCAGGAAAGCAGAGCAGGGAGGCTGCAGACATTGCTTCTGCCAGCACCCGCTCTGCAAGAACGGCAGGATTCCCTGCCACGACGAACGACTCCGGGGGGACACGCGTGCTGCCCATAATAAGAGAAGGAGAGAGAGGCGGGGGGAAGAGAGAGAGAGGCAGAGAAAAAGCCGGCGGCTTCATCTGTTACATTGCCGCCGGCTTAATTTCATTACATTAACTAAGTTGCGATACATTTGGCCGCTGCGCTGGGGCCAGAAGATACATTAATGTTACATGAATCATTCCATTTCTCACATTGGCCACAGCGGCCACTTCGCACATTGGCCGGCCAGAACCCGAAGTGGCCGGCCAGAACTAGAAGTGGCCACACTTCGGGTTCTGGCCGTAACATATATCTTTTTCCCCCTGGTTTTTGTCCTCTAAACCCAGGGGTGTCTTATGGTCAGGAACGTCTTATAGTCTGAAAAATACAATATTTTTCACCTTAACTGTATGGGCGGATTTCCACAACACCTGAATCCGGGGCGAATCTGCAGCGTATCCCAGCAAGTATGAGGGGTGGGGAAATGCTGCCTATCCCTCTCATAGCTTGTCATTCAGAATGCAGAATATAGAGCAAATGTCTGGAGCGCACAGCCAAAACACTATAGCTTCGCTTGGCACGCCTGCTGAGCGATTTGGACTGCGGTTTCGTAGCTGAACGGGAGCTGTGGCCAAATCGGAAGCGGCTGGCGCTCCTAATGCAAACTAGCCTGAAAAGTGATCATACAACTAGTGACTTGGTGGCCATCCAATTCGATCAATTCGATATTATCGTATTGGATAAAATTGATTCAGCCACAAGCATGCTCGATCGACTATACAACTGATTTTAGGCCGAAATTGGTTGAATGTATCAATCAGACACGCTGGGAAATCACATTTGTTCCTAAAGTCGCTTTTAAGGATTTGAAGTATTGCAAAGCCAAATATTTTAGGTTATTTTTTGTTTCTTCTTTTTTATCTGAAATACAATAATAAATATATTAAAATGACGGTAATAAAAAAAGTGAAATAAGCATAGTAAAACATTAGCAAATATTACCGATATTTTACTACTACTAAACCTAACCCTAGACTCACACAAAACACTCTCCCCTCCGATGCCTAACCGTAAGACCCCCCCAGAACCACTGTGAAGGAATGGGGGACTAAAAGAGACCAAAAAGCCCTCTTACTAAAAAGTGATGCTAAATGTAATCTTGCCTTCTTAAAACAGAAGGTATTTGCGATAATTCAGGTTTAAAGAGACACTGAAGTCTCTTTTTTTAACCTTATTTTCTTATAAAGTCCTTTTCAGCATTAAAGGGGAACTGAAGTAAGAGGTATACGGAGGCTGCCATATTTATTTCCTTTTAATCAATTCCAGTTGCCTGGCAGCCCTGCTGGTCTATTTCTCTGCAGTAGTATCTGAATAACACCAGAAACAAGCATGCAGCTAGTCTTGTCAGATCTGACTTTAAAGTCTGAAACACCTGATCTGCTGCATGCTTGTTCAGGGGCTATGGCTAATAGTATTATAGGCAGAGGATCAGCAGGGCTGCCAAGCAACTAGTATTGTTAAAATGAAATAAACATGGCAGCCTCCATATACCTCTCTCTTCAGTTCCCCTTTAAATTGTAAGCGAGTTCGCCACATTCCTGCGGCAGAACGAGTGATTTATTGCCCAGAAATGGCCCTGCAAAGCTTTGCAGGTCGTGGCTTTTGCTGCTGCTCGGGGGAGGGAGAGCTTTGCGCAGTAGCTCTGCCTCCTATCCAGTCAATCTCCATCTCTTCCCGCCCCTCTCAGTGAAAGAAGACTGAGAGGGGCAGGGAGAGGCAGAGATTGACTGGATAGGAGGCAGAGCTACTGCATACACCTCTGCCTCTAACAGGAAGGAAGATCTGCGAGCCCTGGAGCTCTGCAGGGCTATTTCTGGGAAATAAATCACTCATTCTGCCGCGGGAATGAAGCAAATCCGCTTAGAATTGAACGCTGTAGAGGACTTTATAAGAAAATAATGTAAAAAAAAGGGACTTCAGTGTCTCTTTAAGTGAGCAACTGTGGTTTCCCATGATGCATCACTCCTGATTATGCAAACCATCCCTTTATGCCCCTGAAGCCAGGCTTACATCCAGAATCACTGGTGTATAGCGAGCCTATAGCCTATACATTTTACAGAGCTACATCAACCTAACATGCAGAGAGCGTGATTCAGACTTGTTGGTCCTCATCAGTGTATGGCATGGATTGATATGGCTGTATGGGATAGGGCTTGGACCAGTACTAAGAAATACCCAGACAGATCATGGTTACGCAGAACTACTTGGAGAGAATAACTTATAAGGGCTAATTAACAGAGGAAGATGGGTATGGGGAGGGGGCATCCCTGTTCCTGACTCCTGAGGGATAATTCAGTCATCTCTTTATGCGGAGTTCCTCTCTTGGCTTCATGAGAAGCCTGTCTGGGCCTCCAGATTTCTGCAGACACTTCTGGCTCACTTTGCCTTGCTCTTCTCTCTTTTCAGGTGCAATGGGAGTGTATGAACCCCAAGTACAAGATAAAGAAGCGCAATTACAAGAACTCGGGGACGGTCATATTGTCCGATATGAAGGTGAGTGATATCCTGCCTGTTCCTGATCACCTGTACAGTGGAGGTGCATAGCCTGGTCTGGCCACACATGTAGGATCACCAGCTTCCTGTCACATGTCTACAGGCAGGGCCGGATCTGTACTCTTAACCGCCCAAGGCCACTATCAGCAGCCAATCTCCTTCAGTATAGATAGCCAGATGACCCTCCCCCAGTTTAGCCTGATGAACCCCTCTCCTTCCCTCCAGTATAGGTATCCTAGAGACCCCTCCCCCATTCTTTTAGTATAAGAAGCCAGATGACCCTTCCATATAGATAGCCTGATGACCCCCCTCCCTCCAGTATAGGTAGCCAGGTGACCCTTCCCTTCCCTCTAGAATTGCCAGCTGCCCGCTCACCCTTGATCCTGTGGCGCCCTAGGCCATGGCCTATGTGGCCTTGGCTTTAATCCAGCCCTGTCTGCAGGGCCTCAGGTTGTGGGCATGGAGGGAACACCTGTGTGAGAAGCTTCCTGTAGAAGGTCAGCCAATTCCACAGATATATAACCAAAGAGAATACAGCATCCATTTTGCTTTGTAATGGGCCACTCCTAAGCTTAAAGAGAACCTGAGGCGAACAGAACCTAAGAAGTTATACTTACCTGAGTTATATTTACCTCCTACCCCCTGTAGGCCCTCTGCTCGATTGTCGTCCTCCCAATCCTCTCCTTTCTACTGTAGTGGAGTCTGAGATCCAGCGGGTTTACAGACCACTATACATGCACAGTCCTGGCCCCGTGCGCCCCCCTGATCGCGGAGCATTCTGTGCAAGCGTAGTTACAGCCTTAGCGAACAGCGCATTTGCAGTGGCCCGCAACTGAGCCAGTTGGGGAATTTACCGGGGCCAGCCAGGTCCTAAAAATGAGGAAATCCACCTGCTGGCCAAGCAGCAGTAACCCTGTGTTATCACGCCCAGTAGAAACCTGCAGCAAGTCTTCACCGTGAGCAGCAACACCTGATTACTGCTGCTTGGCCAGCAGGTGGATTTCCTCAGCTTTACCACCTCCCAGTCAGACACTGGCCAGGTCCTCTTTAAAGGGAACCCGAGGTGAGAGACATATGGAGGCTGACATCTTTGTTTCCTTTTAAACTATGCATATTGCCTGGCTATCCTGCTGATCCTCTGCTTCTAATGCTTTCAATCATAGACCCTGAACAAGCATGCAGCAGATCAGATGTTTCTGAGAAAAAAATCAGACAGATGTTTCTGAGAAAAATCTGTCTGATTAAGGGCGTGTTCACACTATCAGCGTTTGCTAATTTTTTTTAAGCGCTGGCGATTTTGCAAATCACCCTAAATGTATGTATCGATTGCCTATGACAGTGTTCACATGTAAGCATTTCGATTTCATTGAAATCGCAACCGTGCTGCCTGTACCATTTTCTGAGTGCTTTGGCTCAGTGCAAAGTATAGGGGAATCGCAAAACGCTTGAAAAAGAGCTTTGTATAGCGATTTCCCCAGCACTTTTATGAATAAATACATTGTTTTCATTCATTTCCGGGTTAAAGAGAACCCGAGGTGGGTTTGAAGAATATTATCTGCATACAGAGGCTGGATCTGCCTATACAGCCCAGCCTCTGTTGTTATCCCAAACCCCACTAAGGTCCCCCTGCACTCTGCAATCCCTCATAAATCACAGCCACGCTGCTGACAAACAGCTTGTCAGAGCTGGCTGTGTTTATCTCTATAGTGTCAGTCTGCTGCTCTCCCCGCCTCCTGCAGAACTCCAGTCCCCGCCTGCATCCCTTCCCTCCCTGCTGATTGGAGGGAAGGGACGGGGGCAGGGACCGGAGCTATGCAGGAGGCGGGAGAGCAGCTGAGACTGACACTACAGATGTAAACACAGCCTCACAGCATGGCTGTGATTTATGAGGGATTGCAGAGTGCAGGGGGGCCTTAGTGGGGTTTGGGATAGCAACAGAGGCTGGGCTGTATAGGCAGATCCAGCCTCTGTATGCAGATAACATTCTTTAAACACACCTCGGGTTCTCTTTAAAGAGTTCACTTTCTGACTGACGTCAGGAAGTGAAAAAAAATCATCGCTGAGCAAAATCGCTTATAAAGGCGCTTTTCTAAGCAAAAAGCGCAGGGAAAAGCTCTTTAAAAAAAGCTCAATAAAACGCTCAGCGCTTGCGATAGCACTGGCGATTTATAATGTGAACAAGCCTAACAGCATGCTTGTTTCAGGTGTGTGATCCACACATTACTGCAGCCAAAGAGGTCAGCAGGACTGGCAGGCAACTGGTATTGTTTAAAACAAAATAAATATGGCAGCCTTCAGACGTCCCTCACCTCGGGCTCCTCTTAACCATTGTCACTAATTTCGGGGGGCTATAGCGCGGAGGTAGGGGGCAGAGAATGGCGGTGTCAGGACATAGAGGCATGTCATGAGGCAGAGAACATGCCTGTCTCCCATCTGTCCCCCCAAGGAACTGCCACAGGTTCTCTTTAAAGCCAACAGAGGACTTTCTTGGTCCTGTTGAGGGCTGTGAGGGGCCCAAGGAGGCCTGGGCGGTTTTGTGGGGTATTGAGTATGGTTGCTGTAATATCTAATTTTCCTGCACATATTCAGTTGTCCACATCATGTGACTCCCACAAGAAGAATGACTGGAATATAGGTCAGTCATCTCTGAAATATGCAGACAAGCAATCTACATGGGACATGCAACCTGCATTGCCATGACAACGCCGGCCATCCAGGAGCAGCAAGGCCACATCTAAAGGCAGCCAGCAAATAAAACTCATAACGTATGCGCATACTCCGGGGGCCTCATTTACTAAAAACTACTGCAGTGGGGATACCAAGTGATCCAGCAAAGCAGGCCTGGATTCACGGACAGTTGTCTGATATTAAGGAGTTAGGGCCATATCAGATCACTGTGATAATTGCTGTTAGGTGTGGAAATTTGCAGCTTTTTGAGTGAAGCTGCAGCATCTGCACCTAGGAGAGTAGCCTGGGCCACAGGGCCGGGCCGAGGAAGAGGCGAGAGAGGCTCCAGCCTCAAGGCGTAGTGTAGGAGAGGTCGCAGGGCCGAGGCAGAGGCGAGAGAGGCTCCAGCCTCAGGGCGCAGTGTAGGAGGGGCGCAGGGCGGGGCCGAGGCAGAGGCGAGAGAGGCTCCAGCCTCAGGGCGCAGTGTAGGAGGGGCGCAGGGCAGGGCCGAGGCAGAGGCGAGAGAGGCTCCAGCCTCAGGGCGCAGTGTAGGAGGGGCGCAGGGCGGGGGCGAGGCAGAGGCGAGAGAGGCTCCAGCCTCAGGGCGCAGTGTAGGAGTAGGGCACACAACTTACTCAGCTATCATTCCCCTGTTGTGTTTGTAGCAGAGAGAAATAAGAAAAGGGGATACATGGCAGTGACTGCAAGGCAGGTAACTAGAGATTAAGGTGTTGGGGGCCCTGAGGCGCCTCCTAGTCTAATAGCAATCAGTGTGTGACTGGTGGGGTGGGAGGGATGGAGGGGCACACTTTGGTTTCTCAACCATGGGCGCTGGAGGACCTTGTCCCGGCTCTGCTGGGCCATATCAGATCATATTGCTGAGAGGTGTGTTAATGGCTGTGTGCTTGCAGTTTCAGGCTCTGTAGCTAGAAGACAGCCTGGCCGGAACACACATAGCTATGTGAATAAGTGCCTGTGAGATTGCAACTTTTTTTTTTAATTAACTTAGCTTTTATTTTTAATATATTTTACTCAGCATTATAACTGGCCAGAATACAAACGTTACCATGGCACAGTGACACTGAGAAGATATTAGGCAATAAGGATAGAAAGGAAAGGCTCGGTACATGTGCTACCAGCAGTCATCAAGTGAATTGTCTAAATCACAACAGATCTTTTTCTAGTCATGGTAAAAGTAAGCAAAATAAAACCAGGGAAGTGGATAACTCCTTTAAAACTAAAGGTGTGAAAACATGCCCCATAACGACTGCCGGTCATTATGGGAAGTCCATTCCCAGGGCGACATTCCCCAGCAGGAACTCATACGGATGCAGGTCTGGCTGCAGCCAAGTGACACATGCTACTATGGGGAGGGGAGGAGAGACAATGGCGTATGATGGGCCAGGCCGGGACAAGGTCCTCCAGCACTAGAGGCGGAGATTCCAAAGTGCGCCTCCCCCAAATTGTGCCCGTACCAGTATATACAGGGAGGGAGGAGGCGCCCCAGTGTGAATGTCAAACTACTAATTTTGGAGGTAATAAGGAACAGTCTTACCTCAGTATGGAGGTTTAAGAGTAATTTATTGGAAACCAAAAACAGACAATGCGTTTCTTGGGTTTTCACCCACTTCTTCAGGTAACAGTCATTAGCTGACAACAGACGACTCCTGGCCTCCAGTGCTGCCCTCACAGCTTCTAACATTAAACCCAAGCAGGGCTGATCAGTAAGCATGGCTCTGAACCTTTTCCTGTCCTCTAAATGTTTTCTTCTGCTTTCCCAGATTCACAGAGTTTACTCCTTCCTGGATTACATCATGGGTGGCTGCCAGATCCACTTCACGGTAAGTAATCAATAGCCACTCCTCCAGTTAAGTTGGGGGTGTGTGGAAGGGGGGGGGAGCTACCTGTAGGTAACACCCAATGACTTTTGTCTGATGTGTCATATGAACGTAACCTGCCAGTGTGAACCCTGACTTAAAGGAGGCAGATGCGTAACAACAGGCACTGCAAGGGATGCAGCCACAGGGTGGGCCCAGAAGACGCTGGGGGCCCTGTGAGGAGAGGAGTTAATTTTCCCTGTCCTGAGAGATTGACAACTAAGCATGCGGAGAGAAAAAGCTTTCTGCTCTCTGCACAATTGTTCTAATGACTGCATCTGCTCAGCCACTGATAACAAATCATACAAAGTTTTGTAGACAAAGATTTGTAGACAGTCCCTATTCAATGTGCAGCAGGGTCTTGTGTACAACACCCAGCTCCCAACCTCTCTACACCTCTCCAAGTGCTGTGTACTGTACTTATGCTGGAGGAGTCTGAAGGGCCAGTTCTACCCCCAGCCTCTGCACCCCCTCCCCAAGTGCTGTGTACAGTAGTGATGCTGGAGAAGTCTCCAGAGCTAGTTCTGCACCACCAGAGATGGACAGAGTGAGTGTAATAAGCTGAGGCTGAGAGCATGCTCATCTATTGGTTTTCTGTATGCGTTTCTGCACACTACGTGTCTGTATGTGTGAAAACAGGCACGTTTTATCAGAGGAGCCAATGTAATTGATAGAGAAAATGCCTGCAGTGCTTCCCTGCTGTTTGTTTTTATCTGCATGGAGAAAACACATTTAATTGTGCACTAGCCAATTGAATAACATTGGTTCTCAGTTTACTTGTGCAGAAAGCGAGGGGGGAGGGGGCCCCATCCAAAGCTTTGCAGGGGGGGCCCAGAGATTTCTAGTTACACCCCTGAGATAGAGAGCAATTCTAAGGGTTGGGAGGGGGGGGGGGGGGGGGGGAACCATTTTGAGGTGAACTTTCCGAACACAAAACCACTGGCGATTTTTTTGGGGGAGACTAAAATTCTGGCACACAGGAAGAAAACGTTCCATTTATCAGAACTGAACAGAACAGATCCAGATGGATGCAAAGATCCGTTTGTTCTGCACAATTTTTTTCAGATCGCCCGGAAAAAGCAGATGCCGACAGCATCAGCGGTAGCCTATGAGAATGGATGTGTCCGTCCTTACTAGGCTGGTCGTCGGGAATTTTTTGCGAATTTTCACTCGCCATCACATTTGGGTTCTTCATTGCTGCTGCCACCGCCGCTCCGTCCGTGCACAGAAGCACCGCTGGTATACAAATCCAGAGCCCCAGCAGAAGCATCAGGATACAATTAGCTTGCAATGGACCAATGGGAATCCTCCCTCCCCAGGGAAGATTCTCATTGGTTCACTGAGTGTTGGGCCAATTAAAACTCTCCCTGGTGCTCACGCTCCCATTGGTCTGATGCGAGCCTGAGTCTCCTGGTGGGCTCTGGGATCTGTATACTGGCGTTACTCTATGCAAAGGACCTGAATGGAATGGTGGCACCAGCGGTGAAACACGAATGTGACAGATACCAAATCGTTGGCAACGCAAAAATGATACCAAAAAACAAGTGAAAAACTGATGCCCAATGTAGCAAACTGATCCGTTTAAACAGAACATGGATCCAGTGTGAACCCAGCCTAACCCATGTTAATCCTATGTGGGGCCCTAGGCGGGACAGCAGATTTTCCTCCCCCTGCTGGCCTCCTTGGTGAGAAAGAATAGGGAATGGTGGTCATAAAATGTGTCAGCCTGGCTCCTGGGCACCTACGGGGCCCTAGGCACCTGCCTAAGTTGCCTTGTGGATGATCCGGCTCTGCCTTCCGATAACTGAGATCTTTGCAGGAGAATCACAGCTATAATTTACAAATGAGTAGAAATGTATCTGCAATATACAGAAGCAGAAGCATCTATACATATCTGCAGCATAGAGCCATATGTGTATATATTGGATGAGGAACACTGAAGAGGTGGGAGAAGAGAGGACACACGTTTAGCACACGTTGCAGAAGGTGTAAACCAGTAATCTGGATGGAAGTCGTGTAGTGGGAGCAGCTGGAGTAATCTAACGCCGCTGCTCATCACATGAGTGATGCCGAGATGGGAAGAGACGTGTCGCCGGATACTTTTGAATTAAAGAACCTCTCCTGCTTCTGGGTGGATGGAGTACAGTGAAGATTGGCTGCAGGAGGAGGGGATGAAGAATGAGAAGTCTCAGCTTCCAAGTGGAAGAGGCTTCTGTTACCTGTATTGTTACGGCCATCGTTGGCATAAATTACCATCCACCTTGTTCGTCGACGGCCCACAGACATCAGATGGCAGTTGGATCAACAGACGGGATCTGACCGTCCTCTGGGATTCCCATCCACTGGTGTGTAGATGACCGGGAATCTCAAACCTATCATACCTCCCCAAACAAATAAATGGACTTTTGCACAATATTCTAATTTTTGGACTTTCACCTGTATAGCAGGTATGCTGAGATAGGAGAGGGCAGTTTGACTTAATTAGGCAGCCATTTCATCATCAGGCAGGTTTTTGGCCGCCTAGTTAAGACAAACTATAGTATATCTATAGAATATAGTGCAAAAGTTCATTTCTTTCACTAATTCAACTTAAAAGCTGAAACTAATATATGAAATGGACTCATAGTCATTACATGCACAGTGAGATATTTAAGCCTTTATTGGTTATAATTTTGATGATTATGGCTTACAGCTTATGAGAACCCCAAAATCAAAATCTCAGCCTATTAGAATATTGGGAAAATTTTCAATATTCTAGGCCAGTGATGGCTAACCTTGTCACTCCAGCTGTGGTGGAACTACAAGTCCCATGAGGCTTTGCAATACTCTGACAGCTCTAAGCATAACTCGGGGAGGCAGAGGCATGATGGGATTTGTAGTTTTGTCACAGCTGGAGTGCCAAGGTTAGCCATCACTGTCCTAGGCTCAAAGTGTCAGACTCTAATCAGCTCATTCATCCAAAACACCTGCAAAGGGTTCCTGTGATGATTTGCTCAGCTGCCTGTGCAGGCAGGCAGCCTTTTGACCATTGTGTAGGTTTGCATGCTGCAGGACTCTGGAAAGAAGAGCTTCTGTCAGTTTTGCAGCTTGTGCTTGCAGAGGAATTTGCATACGTTGTCATGCAAATTGCCTGGCCACATTCATTGGAGGCGTGTACTATAAGTACTATGTCTTTCCCACAATGCTTTGCTGGTCATAAGGAGTCTTCCTGTGAAACACTCTGGAGAGTGTCAGCTATGCTCTTTGTTTAAAGATCAGCTTAGAGTAATTCCTGGAAACTGTGCTAGGCAGGTTTTCCCTAGTGCAGTTAGGATTGTTTATCTGTTTTGTTTGTCTGTTGTGATTGTCCTGTCCCAGCGGTGGTCGACAAGGAAATCGTTCTGATCTCTGTTCTTGGAGTATAGCTGGTGCAGCGGTTGCTACCAGCTATCTCTTCTGATCTGTCTCTTTGGATCGCGCTAGCCACTTTTCGCTAGCGCCGTGGATCCTTCTGTTCTGTCTCCTGGGATCGCGCTAGCCATTTTTCGCTAGCGCTGTGGATCCTTCTGTTCTGCTACTCTGTACCTGGATCGCGCTAGCCACTTTTCGCTAGTGCTGTGGATCCTATCTCTCGCTTGTCCCTGTTTTCGTGTGTCTGTCTTGTCTGCTACGACCGCTTGCTGGAGGCTCGGTGAGGTAACCGTTAAGCAAGCGTTCGCGTCCTCTGTTTCATGTTTGTCTGTCGATGGTTAGTTAGGCGTGCTTGTCTCTATTGTGCTTATCCCGTGGAGACCGCGCATAACCGCGTGCACTGTTGCGAATGAGTGCGGTGTTTGCGGTTAGCTAGCGTTTGTTATTTTCCTTATCTTCTCATTGTATTATTTGCTGTGCCTTTGCTACCCTCGTATTCTGTTCTGATCTGCCTTGTGTCACGTCTGGCGATCGCACCTCTCGCGATCTCGCTCCTAATTCATATCTGCTGTTGTGTGTGCGCGGTCGCAGGGTGGCGACTGGATTGGCGCACACACATACAACCTGTCCCTTTGCTCGTTCTCATTCGCAATCGCCTCTCTTGCGATTGCGTTCTGCGCTTCGTACAATTCCTGTCTGGCATTTGTGGAAGTACAGAGGATTGGTTCCTCTGCACTCCCCAGCGCCATCTGCCGACAGGAATTTCCCTCTACAGGTGCGTAGCACCTTTTGCTGGGTGCCTGCAATTACACGCTTGTGGAGGATTTCCGCCGTGTCAGCGCACGCGTTGTGCGCTGATCACGGAGAAAGTTCCACAATCGTTACAGTATGACCAGCCAAACCCAAAACCCCAGTGTAGACGGAATTTCCGATTTGTACGATTTTGTCGAATATGGCTCTTGTACCTTTAAGAGATTTAAAAAACTTGAACCTGAATCAGCAGACGAATTTTTGTCTGAGTGTACGAAACTGTTAGCGAACCCTGAATTCCAATGCACCCCAGTGTCTACCTGGGCCCCCCAAATGGTCTACATTCTGTTGGGGGGCGAAATGTCAATGTGGGCTTATGATGTGTTAGATCATACCACCCTGAGTCAAAGACCCCTGGAATTCTTGGCCTTTTTAATTCACAATTGGCTGAGATTACCTCAGTTACCATACCCCCTTAAAGGGATACTGTAGGGGGGTCGGGGGAAAATGAGCTGAACTTACCCAGGGCTTCTAATGGTCCCCCGCAGACATCCTGTGTTGGCGCAGCCACTCCCCGATGCTCCGGCCCCGCCTCCGGTTCACTTCTGGAATTTCTGACTTTAAAGTCAGAAAACCACTCCGCCTGCGTTGCCGTGTCCTCGCTCCCGCTGATGTCATCAAGAGTGCACAGCGCAGGCCCAGTATGGTCTGGGCCTGCGCAGTACGCTCCTAGTGACATCAGCGGGAGCGAGGACACGGCAACGCAGGCACAGTGGTTTTCTGACTTTAAAGTCAGAAATTCCAGAAGTGAACTGGAGGCGGGGCCGGAGCATCGGTGAGTGGCTGCGCCAACACAGGATGTCTGCGGGGGACCATTAGAAGCCCCGGGTAAGTTCAGCTCATTTTCCCCCGACCCCCCTACAGTATCCCTTTAATGAGTTGTTGTCAGCAGCTCAATCAGCTGTTCCATCTACTCTTTCATCCATAAAGCAGCCATCCAAAGCCTCTAAGTCTAAACGTAAAAGATCTAGGAAGGCTTCCCAGCGGAAAGATCCGTTGCCCATAGCAACCACAAATAAAGAGGTTATTTCTGTCAAGTCTGAAATGGGCAAAACCATGCAGTATGATAATGATGTTTATAATGCATCTGCTGCTCAGTTTCCAGGTTTTTTGCCCCAATCCAAAGCTTATGTGGATCCTGCTATAGGTAGGATCGCACACTACATTAAAGCAGTTAAACAATCTGTTCTTGTTCCTGAACTCCACCCCTATGGAGATTATCTGGATACTGGCCTGTTTGAACCCCCATTTGCTTCCTGGGATGTTGGGGCCTTGCTGGAGGAATTCGATTTTGATTGGAAAGCCTTTTGCGATTTTTACATCGCAAAAAGCGAAGATGTCTTGAATGCTTGTCTTGATTCTATGTACCTTCTGATTGATTCCGATGAATGTGACAAGGATGATGTGGATCTGGTGATCTATGTATGGCAAACGATTTTGGATGAGTTGCACACACTAACCAATTGATTCCAATAAAGAGACATCGTTGTCGGATGATTGTTCCTGCCTTTCTGGGGTAAAGCATGAGAGTCTTGACTTTGTGCAATCTGAAATGAATGAGTATGCGGCTGTGGTTGATTCCTGTGCGAATCCTGAAGGATTCTCTCCTGACAGTGTGCAGTTTGAATCTGTGCGATCTGATGCCTGTTTCTCGGATGTTCCTGCAGATTGTGATCAGCATGAGTCTGCCGGTTTCCTCAAGGATGTGTGGGATCCTTTGTCATTTAGAAACAGATATTTGAGATCTTCCATCTGTGACCCTGCTATGGGGAAAATTTCTCGACTGTGCAGCGTCAAAAGTAAAATTAATATGCCTAATAAAGTTTATCCTGTTGATTCATTGATTCATTGATTGATAAATAAAACCTTTAAGCACACATTTTGCATTATCGTAATTTTGCATGATAATTCGCAATTATGATGGGAAATCGTAATACGAAATTATCAGGATCCGTAATTTTGCAATTATGCATAATTTCGTGTAATTTTGCGCCGACTTTAGTGGTTAAAGCAAAGCCCCTATACATGCTATCCTCCCCAAAATAAATTGCTAAGTGTGTTAAGGGGAATAGTGGAAATAGGTAAGATTTTTTTTTTCCCAAAAAGACCTCTTTGAGAAAATAGATTTTAAAATTCAAAGGAAAAATGTTTGTTTGAACTCTGTAAAATGACATTTTGCTTTGGTACACTTTAACCCGTCTGCCTAACGCAGGATGGTGGCGGAACATCGGCTCTCTCATGCCTTCTGGACACCTATTGGCGTCGTCTCGCGAGGAATGAGATTTGACGGGAGCTCGCCCTCGCACTTGCGCGCTCTCCCATCACTGTGCACAGGGGAATCCAACGATCAGCCTGCCAGCCAGCGATCGGCGCTGGCAGGCTGTTTGCTTTATTTAAAAGTAATTTTAGCATTTATATAGTGCTGACATCTTACGCAGTGCTTTAGAGCATATAGTCTTGTCCTCGGAGGAGCTCAAAATCTAATCCCTACCATAGTCATATGTCTATGTAAGTGTAGTGTATGTATCCTAGTCTAGGGCCAATTAAGGGGGAAGCCAATTAACTTATCTGTATGTTTTGGTTTTTTTACATTTTTTTTATCGCAGCAGCAATCAAATAGCACCAATAGTAAGCTCTATTAGTGAGAAGAAAGGGAGGTAAATTCATTTGGGTGCTAGTAAATTGTATGACCGAGCAATAAATTGTTATAGTTGTGAAGTGCCAAATTGTAAAAAATGGCCTGGTCACTACTAGGGGGGAATAAACCTCTGGGGTTCAAGTGGTTAAACGGAACCTAAAGTGACACTAAGGGCTCGTTTCCACTATTGCGGTGCAGAATCGCCTGGATTCCACCGCTGATGAAATCGCATGCGGATGCGATTCCCCATGCGTTTTTTTGCCGCGAATTTGCATGTGAATTCGCATAGGTGAAGGTATAAGCGATTTTAACCATGTGACTGCCTGTGTGAATTTACATTCGTACCTATGCGAATTCGCATGCGAATTCACGGCAAAAAACGCATGGGAAACCGCATGCGATTTCCCTATTAAATACATTGCATGCGATTCGCATGCATTCCACTCGCAGGCGAATTCTGCGGCTCTTTTGTGCCTTTTTTCCCCGCTGAAAAAAACGCACCTCAACAACGCTACAGTGGAAACAGGCCCATCCACTTGCATTACATGTGCGAATCCGCATGCATTGGACGCATGCGGATTCGCGATAGTGGAAACGAGCCCCAAGGTCCCCAGTGTAATGGATCTGGGGCTTCTTCCAGACCCCTGCAGTCCTTCTGATTCCTCGCTGTCTTTCCGCTGTTTTTCCCTTCAGTCGCTGTGCCTCAAATAGATTACGCAAAATCAATGGAATTTCGAAATTTTATGTGAAATTTTGCATAATTGGAAATGAGCAGATTATGATCGTCACTAGTCTGCAGACTCCACCCCCATGCTTGTGCCCACCCTTGAGCTACTTATATGACCTGGCAGCGCAGAGGTGTGCCTAGATTTTCAGCACGCAGAGGTCATTGGATGTTTGTGGGGCCTGTGGGTTACATTTGCTTCAGAAAGCAGGTCACGCTTCCTGATACCCCAGGCTGAAATGTCATACATTCTGTGCAGTATATTTTTAATGCGACTCTGCAGTAAATTTGGGCAGTGTAAATTGAGCATGCGAAAACAAATGTCACAATTTGAATTTAGCTACAGAGGACATGGCGGATGTAAATGTTCAGCAGTTTCAAAGACTGAAGATTATGGAAGTAAGAGTAATAACGATAGTTGAGCTTGTGACTTTCTCTGCTGGTCACTGAAACCATCCACCATCATGTTAAAAAACATGGGGATTTTCCATGCGATATACCCTAATCAAAACCAATTCTAAGCTCCACCCCCGAGGAACCAGAAAATTCAGAAGAGCTCACATGTGTTTGTAATGTTTGTGACTTCCTGTTTTCTCTCTTCCAGGTGGCCATAGACTTCACAGCCTCCAATGGAGATCCCCGAAACAGCTGTTCCCTCCATTATATTAACCCCTACCAACCCAACGAATACCTGAAAGCATTAGTGGCTGTAGGAGAGATTTGCCAAGACTACGACAGGTGCTTAACTTCCTCCCACCATGTCTGTTCTCTTTGTGGTGTGGGGCATTGTGGGTCATAGAAAAGGGTGGAAATTGGTATATACAGTTTCTGTGAACCATAGAAACAGGCGTAACTAGAGGGGGGCAGGCCCAGAGCAGCCCATTCTGCACTCTTGTCCCAGGTGGGCTAGTTAGAATTGTTTTCATCCAGTAATGAGCATTGCATCCAGCAAACTAGTATTGTTATAAGTAGTTCGCTTCTGACATATACTTCAGTGCCCCCATTTGAATTTTAGGGCCCCTCTTGGTAGCTCCTGCAAGAAGGAAAATGGTCTCTCCCCGACCACTGGGAAGGGATATATTTCTAGTTACAATTATTATTATTATTTTTTGGTATTCATATAGCGCCAACATCTTCCGCAGTGCTGCGCAGCGTGCATAGTCTTGTCACATAACTGTCCCTCAGAGGGGCTCTATGTATTGTGTATTGTATATAATGTATTGTCATTTAGGGCCAATTTAGGGGGAAGCCAATTCACTTATCTGTATGTTTTTGGGCACTGCAAGGCGAGAGAGCTAACCACTCCACAACCGTACTTCAATGGAGCGCCTGGGCACAATTAACCTGAGGGGCCCTCCTGAACCCCCATAAGTGGCATTACGGGCCCTTTATTTCTGACAAATAACACCTGTCAGCACCCCCCCCCCCCAGGTCTCCCCTCCCAACTCTGTTGTGGTCCCCGGGGCCCCTGCAGAGTTTTCAGCAGCGTAGCAACTCACCTGTCCCTGGCAGCGCGCTCCTCCATTACTGTGTGCATTTCCTTCATTAACCTCATAGAGGCGCCTCTCCCCCTGACCTGCTGCATGTGCAACCAGCGAGTATGAAGACAGGAACACAGGGACTAATTAAAAATGTGCCTGCTGGGACAGGAAAACTCTACAGGGGCCCCAGGGTTCACAGCAGAGATGGGGTGAGACCTGTGGGTGGCCCTGGTGCAATTTCCCCTGTAGAAGCCCTGCTGTTGGGCTCATAACCCACTCCCCCCCATTGTTCCCAACAAACTCGTGATCTCATGCATCACAGACAGAGGTAGTACCTCTGGTAATTTCAGCTAGCTGGGCCTCATAACCCCTATTGGTGACTCTGATATACGCAGGGCCGGGCCGAGGCATAGGCTGGAGAGGCTCCAGCCTCAGGGCGCAGTGTAGGAGGGGGCGCACAATTCATTCAGCTGTCATTCCTAATTGTGTTTGAAGCAGAAAGAAATAAGAAAAGGAGATACATGGAAGTGACTACAAGCCAGATAACTAGAGATTAAGGTGTTGGGGACCCTGGGGTGCCTCTTAGTCTAATAGCAATCAGTGTGTGACGGCTGGGGTGGAGGGATGGAGGGGCGCACTTTGGTGTCTCAGCCTTGGGTGCTGGAGGACCTTGTCCCGGCTCTGGATATACGAAACTCAGTTCAGCCTACAAAACTGCTTCCATTCAATCAACTTCTATTTGGGTTTAGACCACACCCATTTTTGCTAAGCCATACCTTTTTAGGAGGGGTCACAAAATAGAAGGGGGAAAAGGAGAAGTGGTATTGCCTGCCTCTATAAATAGCTTTGTGGGATATCAGCACATAGAGCAGAGGATTCTTTGAGGTGTAGTGAGGGGTTGTCGCGAGCCAATAATAGCTTAGCAGACTCAGTGATGTTGCTCTGGCCCTGCTTGCTGCTCCCTCCATTCTATGCCTTTTTCAGTCATCTGTATCTGCATGGAACGCATGCGCTCCAATACTGACTGCAACCCTCCCTTCTGTCTAGTGATAAGAGATTCTCGGCTTTAGGATTTGGCGCACGCATCCCTCCGAAGTATGAGGTAAGAGTGGTTCTCTTTATAAGAAACTGATGTCCTCTAATACTGAATAGTGATGAGCCAAAATTTTGCATAGTAATTTGCAATTACGATACAGAATTGTAATTCATAATTTTCAAAAAGTTTGTAATCTTCATGTGTAATTTTGCGTTACTCGTAATTTCAGAGTTTTGCATAATTTTGCAATCATGCAAAAATAATCATAATAATGTCATTTACTGGGATAACGAAAATTATGCATGTAGTCGTAATTCGGCAAAATGTCACTTCATTTTTTCATGATTATGATTTTCTATTACAATTGTAATTAGGAAAATTACATCAAATTTTAAGAAATCGTAATAAGTGCATTATGATCATTAATAATACTGAGATCTTTCAAGGATGGAGATCATTGGAAGACCTAAATGATCCCGGGAACCTGGCTTGGCTTTATTAATCTGTTAACCATTTAATGACAAGCTGACTTATAAAAACGTCCTGCTAGAGCCTCTTAATGGCTCCAGGACGTTTTTATAAGTCAGTGCTGCTGCCGCTGTGCGCATGCGCGCTCCCGCGCGTGCACGTGTATCCCCGTGCATGTGGAAATAGTGAAAAAAACAAAGAAAAAATAGACCTTTATTTCCAAATGATGTATTGTCACCATACTTTGTACTAGGGGCATAATTAAAATCGTGTGATAACCAGGACAAATATCTGCCATACAATGTGTGGGTTGTATGTACAGTAGCAGTGTTTATATTAAAACTATAGGGGATGAAATTGGAGAAATAGTGTATTTTTTCATTTTTTCCTTGTATTTCCCTTTAAAATGCATAGAAAATAAAGTAATTACTGAAAACAAATATCAATCCCAAACAGCCCAATTGGTGGTGAAGAAAACAAGATATAGATCATTTCATTGTGATTAGTAGTGATTAAGCTATTGGCAAATGAAAGGGATGAGCACTGAAAGGTAAAAATCGCTCCTCTCCGTTAGGGTAAAAACGCCTTTGGGGTGAAGTGGCTAATCAATGATCATGTTCTTTGTGTGTGTGCTGCACATAAGTGACACAACGCTGAGTTTTCAGAGACCTGGGCCGTGGTCTGATATGACCCAGATGAGAGCTGTAGACTCTTCCCATCTAATAGTGGACAATGGGTCACCAATACAAGGAAACTTCAGCAGAACTGGTGCGACAATGGAGCAAATATCCATATCTCAGGTGCTGATTGGTCGCCCTGAGCGCCTGCTCCACTTCTGCTCTGGATTTGCACCACATTTGCTCGGATTCTTCTTGCACTGGTTGAGAAAATGCCCAGGCCAGGTCTCCTGGATTACTTATGTTCTTCACCGATCTCTGAGTGGATTATGGATGATGGAGAACCTAGTGACTCAGGTCCAGTGACATGAGTAGCGTAAGTGACTTAGATGGCAATTATTCTGACTTGCATGCAAATTTCATGCATATTATATGCACCGTGGCATTTGGCCTCTCAAAATTATCAGGAAGTGGGTTTTACCAGTTCTAAGCGGTATAAAACATGTATTAAATGGAACCCGAGGTGAGAGTGATATGGAGGCTGCCATATTTATTTCCTTTTAAGCAATACCAGTTGCCTGGCTGTCCTGCGGATCCTCTGCCTCTAATAGTTTTAGCCATAGCACCTGAACAAGCATGCAGCAGATCAGGTACTCTGACTCAACTGACTCAGGTTTCACTGGATTAGACATATGCTTGTTCCAGGGTTTTGATTCAGGGCAGCCGGGCAACTGGCATTGTTTACAAGGAAATACATATGGCAGCCACCATATTCTGCTCATCTCGGGTTCCCTGTGAATTTGTTAGGCCCAAAAATGTCAGCAGAGAAACTGAGCCTTCTCGGCACTGTGCTAGTGTGCAGGGGCGAGCCATCTGCCCCTGCGCAGTGCAGCCAAACTCCATCGACCAGCTCTTGCTGACGGGCTTCAGAAGGTCCCATCACTGGAACTGCAAGGAGGTGGGCGATGCAGGAATCCACTGGAGGATCCAAACGCATCCCATTCAGTGCTGCGCAAATCCGGAACCGGGAGACATCCGGATAGTTCTATCCGGATATCTCCCAGTAAACCTGGGCGGGGGGGGGGGTCAAATCTTACATGTCTGACTTCTTCTTCGTCCGTCCCTCGGCACCTCCCACGATGTGCTCCAAGCGGCGGTCACGTGATTACAAACACTTCCTCCTTCCGGGTTGAAGGAGTAAGTGTTTGTAGTCACGTGACGCGCGTGAAGCGCATCGTGGGAGGTACCAATGGACGACTGAAGAAGACGTCGGACATGTAAGATTTGACCCCCCCCCCCCCGCCCCCCCGCCCAGGTTTACTGGGAGATATCCAGATAGTAACTATCCAAGTATCTCCCGGTTCCGGATTTGAGCAGCACTGTTCCCTTTATGGAGGTATGTACGCAAATAGGGCACTTTTTTCCCATCAAGTACACTTTAAATTTGCGCGGAAGATGAAATTAATACCTTCCAGTTGACCGTCTCTTGTTACAAGTGACAGTAATGGCTGTGTAACACAATCTTTCCATTTATTGCTGTAATTATTTCATGCATTATGTATTAGAGACAAGTTAAGTTTAAGTGATTTCTTCAGCAATAACTAAATACACCGAATAGCTAGCGTTCCTCGGATACAATCCGTGATCGCAGTATAGCCGTGATACACACGCATTTTTTCACTATCCGACATTGTGATCCGAATCCGTGATCGAGAATCGATCACGGCTGTCAATCACAAATTTAGCTGTTATTCCAAGTATTCGGCCCGTGATCAAAGCCGCGATCACAGGAAAAATATCCGTGATCATCACCTGAAAACCCGCCGACTTTAGCGGTTATTAGCAATCCCCCCTTACATGGTAGAAACATCAAATATGCCATATATGTTAAGAAGAATTGTGGGAACAAGAGGAACATTTTTGAGAAAATCGATTTTAACCACTTCGCCGACCGGTTACAGTATATCTACGCTCCTTTGGACTTCAGTTCCCCGCCCGGAGCGTAGATATACGCACCCTCCGCCGCTACAGCATGAACATGAAAAACCATTCCCGTTGGCTGATCTCTGCCCCCCAGCAATGATCGGCTGCTTCTATGAGAAGCAGCGCGATCTTTGTGAAAAAAAAAAAGTTTTCCAGCCTCCCTGAACATCCTGTAAGCGTACTTCCGACGCTTACAGGACGCATTCACAAAAATGTACTGTGGCCATCTTGTGACCAAATAGTAAAACTACACCCAAAAACATTTTTCATACACAAATACATTAGTTTACATTATAAATTAACTCATTAACTCCTACACTCCCCAATTGTTACCATTTTTTTTGGGAGGGGTAATAAAAAAAAATTACAATAAAAAAAAAAAACATAAATAGTTACCTTAGGGACTGAACTCTTTGAATATTTATATCAAGAGGGTATAACACTGTTACTTTATAAATTATGGGCTTGTAATTAGGGATGGATGCAAAACTGAAAAAAATGCACCTTTATTTCCAAATAAATTATTGGCGCCAAACATTGTGATAGGGACATAATTTAAATGGTGTAATAACCGGGACAAATACATTTCATGGGTTTCAATTACAGTAGCATGCATTATTTAAAAACTATAATGGCCGAAAACTGAAACATAATGATTTTTTTCCCAAATGTTTTCCTATATTCCCATTAAAACACATTTAGAATAAAATAATTCTTGGCATAATGTCTCACCTAAAGAAAGCCTAATTGGTGGCGAAAAAAACAAGATATAGTTCATTTCATTGCGATAAGTAATGATAAAGTTATAGGCGAATGAATGGAAGGAGCGCTGAAAGGTGAAAATTGCTCAGATGCTGAAGGGGTAAAACCCCTCAGTTGTGATGCGGTTGAAGTTTCAAAGGAAAAAAGTATACATTTAAATGCGGTAAATGACAGTTAATGTATTTACCGCATTTAAATGTATACTCTTTTCTTTAAAATTGATTTTCTCAAAAACTATAAAGTCTTTTTGAAAAAAAAACAAAAATGTTCCTCTTGTTCCAAGTATTCTTCTTAACATATTTGACAAATGTGGTGTTTCTACCATGTAAGGGGGCTTTGCTCTTAACCGCTAAAATCGGCGGGTTTTGGCCGTTTTTAACCACAAATACTTTTTTCCTTTTAAACTTTAAAATCGATTTTTCTGAAAAAACTATAATTTTTGACAATTTTTTTTTTAAGTTGTAGACACCGATCACCTTTATGATCCATGCAATTTTGGGGATTGTAGCATGTATGGGAGCTTTGCTATTAACGTTAAAGGTAAATCCGGATCACGACCCCTGATCACGGATTCTAATGGTTTTATTCTAATCGTGATGGCTAAAATGTGAGTCGAATTCGTAAGTCAGTTTGAAATCCGAGTCACAATCACGGCTAATCCGGATTTTGGGACTGCCATGGCCGGATTTATTCAAATCCGTGATCGGGGGTATCCGAGCAACACTACGAATAGCAAGCGGGCATTTAAGTGAGCCTGAAGTAAAAAAATAAAAAACAGATACTTACCTAAGGAGAGGGAAGGCTCTCGGTCCTATAGAGCCTTCCCGTTCCTCCTCAGGTCCCTGCGTTCCATCGCAGGCTTCACCATCAGCAGTCTCCAACTGATGGGTCAGAGAATGCTCTCTGCCGCTGCAGGCAGCGCCGGTTCTCTAATGATGCAAGGTGAAACACTTGCATCAGGCGGCAGAGATTACAGGGACAGCAAGTTTGTACTGTGTTTACACTAACAGCATGCAGTCAGAGTAGAAGGAGAAGTGATAGGAGAGCGAGGTGAAGAGGTCATCATTGGGGAAAAGCAGCTTGTTGTGCTGTGTGAGGAGTCTGAGAGTGAGTGGGGAGGGGGGAGACAGGAGAGCAGCATTGGGGAAAAGCAGCTTGTTGTGCTGTGTGAGGAGCCTGACAGTGAGTGAGGAGGGGGAGGCAGGAGAGCAGCATTGGGGAAAAGCAGCTTGTTGTGCTGTGTGAGGAGTCTGACAGTGAGTGAGGAGGGGGAGGCAGGAGAGCAGCAGTGTTTCACTTGACTTGCACAGCAGAAGGGAGGAGGCGACACTGCTGTCCTGACTGAGGAGGAATGGAGTGGCTGAGCAGTTTGTTTGTCACAGCCTCACAGCCAGCCAGTGTGCTATTGTGTTGAGCTGCAGCATGTCATGTGAGAACAATAAATGAACTAGAGAGTAAACTATCGGGTCCTGTTGCGATCATCCTAAATTCGGGAGGGGGGAAGGGGGCGCATCCTCACAAGTTTGCCTCAGGCAGCAAAAAGTCTAGAACCGGAGCTCTGGAAGTCTTGGGGAGATAGAGTGCTCCTGAACGTGGGGCGCTCCACACTTCGCATGCGCCAGCAATCGTTTTTTCCCAATCGCGGTCCTAATGCATTTTTTTTGTGTGATAGAACCCCTGTACTTTGTATAAGAGCACAGAAAAACTGCAAAGCGTTTATATTATTGTTGCAATCACACTACCATGCGATTGTTTTGCGATTCAGCAATTCTAAATATTTTCTAGATTGTTTTTTCTCTCCCACTGCGATCGCGCCGTACACCCGACACATCATGGCAGAGGAAAATACAAGGAAACGCGCTCACGGGCGTATACTGTATGTCTTCATGTATGTATACTCGTATGGGGGAAGGGGAGCAATGATTCCCACTAATACACGTCTCCTGTAAGAATAATGGCAGCAAGTTAAGCTTCCGTGTAATATTGCAGTAACTTAATTTGTCTTCTGTTCATAGAGGATTATAAAACCAATATAGGCTCAGCTGCTGCGCCGGGCAATAAGCGCGCCTCTATGCTGTTGATGAAGTAATGTAATATCTTGTTAAATATTGGTCAATATGGTAAGCACAGTAGCCAGCCCCGACCGCTCTCCTGTCCGCTGATGGATGCCGCTAATGCAGTGGTGGGTGGAGGTTACAGCACCCGCGGGTGCACAGCCTAAATGCCTTGTTTGTTCAATATATTACTTAGTGTGATTAATGTTTTAATCTTGTATTATTCCACATGGATTCCCACTTGTCTTAGCGGAACATTAGTCCCTGTTGGCTGCCCCTGATTACTCCGCATTAGTCTCCTGTCCTCCCTATTTATAACTCCGTCTTAAATTAGGACAATTTATATCATCATCCGTTCGGATACTGAAATCTGCAAGCCTCCAGCAAGTCAGGCCCCTCGTACATGTTTGATAAGTGTGTATTATTGAGGCTGAAATCAGGCTGTTCCTTAAAGGACACCCGAAGCAAAAATAAACTAAATAAACGATTGTATCTATCTTCCTTCTCCTAAAAATGACTTTTTAAAGATATTCCACAGTTTTATTTTATGTTTAAATCTACTTTTTAAGTTTTAATTGTTTTATTGGTTTTGCTCAATGACACATTCATTGATGTATGCCAGAGCTAAAATCTATGACCTATTGACCCTTTTTATCTTTTTCCTACTCTCAGAAGCCATTTTTTCTAGGAAAGTGTTTTATAATTGGAATTTCTTATCAGTGAGGGTCACACTGTAGTCACTTCCTGTCTGAGTCAGGACTGAGTCAGCCACTTACATACCTGATATTTAACTCTTTCAGGCTGAGATAGACAAAAAGGAATACAGTCTAGTTATTAGTGTGCTAGGCACTGTACATCAGTGCAGTTTCTAGGCTAAAATGCACCCAGGGCGAGGGTGTAAAAATTGCGCCCCCCCCGCGAGCAAGGTATGGGTGCCCGCAGTATAGGTTAGCCAGGTCTAGTTGCACTTTGTATAGGTCCCCCCCAGTATAGGTAGCCAAGAATAGGTACCCCAGTATAGGTAGCCAGGCATAGGTGAGCCAGTATAGTTGCCCCCGCTATAGGTTAGCCAGGTAGGTGCCTCCAGTATAGGCAGCCAGTATAATTGCCCCCAGTATAGGTTAGATAGGCAGGCGCCCCCGGTATAAGTTAGATAGGTAGGTGCACCAGTACAGGTTATTTAGGTAGGTGCCTGCAATATAGGTAGCCAGTATAGTGGCCACCTGTATAGGCTAGCTAGGTAGGTGCCCCCAATACAGGTTAAATAAGTGCCCCCAGTATAGGTTAGATAGGTAGCTGCCCCCCAGTGTAGGTTAGATTAGGTAGCTGCCTCCCAGTGTAGGTTAGATAGGTAGCTGCCCCCCAGCGTAGGTTAGATTAGGTAGGTGCCCCCCCAGCGTAGGTTAGATTAGGTAGCTGCCCCCCCAGTATAGATTAGATAGGTAGTTGCCCCCCAGTGTAGGTTAGATAGGTAGCTGCCCCCCAGTGTAGGTTAGATAGGTAGCTGCCCCCCAGTGTAGGTTAGATAGGTAGCTGCCCCCCAGTGAAGGTTAGATAGGTAGCTGCCCCCCAGTGTAGGTTAGATTAGGTAGGTGCCCCCCAGTGTAGGTTAGATTAGGTAGGTGCCCCCCAGTGTAGGTTAGATTAGGTAGGTGCCCCCCAGCGTATGTTAGATTAGGTAGGTGCCCCCCAGCGTAGGTTAGATTAGGTAGGTGCCCCCAGCGTAGGTTAGATTAGGTAGGTGCCCCCAGCGTAGGTTAGATTAGGTAGGTGCCCCCAGCGTAGGTTAGATTAGGTAGGTGCCCCCAGCGTAGGTTAGATTAGGTAGGTGCCCCCAGGATAGGTTAGATAGCTAGCTGTCCCCTATAATGGAGGGGGGAGCCGGAGCCGCGGGGAGGGCAGCCCGACCTCTCCCGGGCGCCCTCCGTGCTCCCCCCTCAGATGCAGAGCGAGCAGCCGGGAAGTGCTGTTTGCAACTCACCTGCCTGGCTCCAAGCGCTGCTCTCTCGCCGCTGGTCTGTCTCTTCTCTCTGCATACTGCGGATACACGCGGCTTCCGGCTAAACAGGAAGCCGCGTGTATCAGCATGTATGCAGAGAGAGGAGACAGACCAGCGGCGAGAGAGCAGCGCTTGGAGCCAGGCAGGTGAGTTGCAAACAGCGCTTCCCGGCTGCTCGCTCTGCATCTGAGGGGGGAGCACGGAGGGCGCCCGGGAGAGGGAGGGAGAGGTCGGGCTGCTCTCCCCGCGGCTCCGGCTCCCCCCTCCATTATAGCGCCCCCCTCCTAACAGCGCCCCGGGCGGCGGCACGCCCCGCACGGGGGTAGAAACGGCCCTGCTGTACATACCCATGTCTATCTCACCATGTCACACGTCACTTCGGGTATCCTTTAAAGAAGGACTGTGTGAGATCTCCTCAATGTCCATGGATGGGAGGGATGTTATTTTAGTATGGTTCAACCACAGGGAGTCTAATTACACAATGTCTTCCATACCAAAGCAGGTGGTTCCTGTGCATGTGTTGCAGATAGGGAAAGCGTTAGTTAGGCCTGTGTGCCCAGTGGAGTTTCTTGCTGCTACAATAACAATTCACCATCTACATAAGCCCCAGAGCCCTTCTAAAGGCCGTGTTTTGATCTTGTGATATTGTTGTTCAGTGTGTCCACACAGTGCACTTTAGCTGTTGCAGACAGGTGCAGTCAGTGCTTACTGCTACAGTAGTTCACCCTTCTAAGGGCTGTTTTTTTTTTTTTCTTGCTATTGTTATATTGCAATTCTATGTGTCCAGTGCACCCATTACCTGTTGGAGACAGGTCTGCTGGTCCTTGTAGTGCACCGACCATAACCCAATAATCCTTCACCACCACTAATGGCATCTATTATCCACTACTGTGTAAGGCAGAGCTGCCAACACTTTTTCGGCTTGTGAGCTACTTTAATAAATTAGCAAGTTAAAATGATCTACCATCGTACAATTTTAGGAGCGCACTTGTATATACAGAATGGAAAATGGAGTGGGGTCAGGATCTACCATGAAGTCCCTCGCGATCTACAAGTAGATTGCGATCTACCTAATGAGCACCCCTGGTATAAGGCTTCAGCGCAGAATCAGTGTTTTTTTGGTCACTTAACTGTCATTGAACTACCTCTGCCCGACCATAGGGGCTGTAAAACTGTGATTGCCTGCACTCCCGCAAGCACGACGGCCACTACACACCACTATTATTATTATTTAGTACTTATATATCGCTGACATCTTCCGCAGCGCTTTACAGAGTATATATTGTCTTGTCCCTTAGCTGTCCCTCGGAGGGGCTCACAATCTAATCCCTACCATAGTCATATGTCTATGTATGTATCGTGTAGTGTATGTATCATAGTCTAGGGCCAATTTAGGAGGAAGCCAATTAACTGATTTGTATGGAGGAAACCGGAGTGCCCGGAGGAAACCCACACAGACACAGGAAGAACATACAAACTCCTTGCAGATGTTGACCTGGCTGGGATTCGAACTCGGGGTACCCAGCGTTGCAAGACGATAGCGCTAACCACTATGCCACCGTGCTGCTCGACGTGCTGTACCACTACACAAAGATTGCCGCCGAGAGAACTAACATTTATGTCCTGGAGGTGTCAACTAGCAAAAATAATGATTTGCTCACCTGATGTGATCACTAAAGCTCTTTGCGGTTGTTTACAGTGCGTTAAACACAGCGTTTCATCTGTCAGTGTGAACCAGGCCTAACGCTTAAACTACCTTATCGCCGTATATGTACGCTGGACATTTTAAAGCACTTAATTCTACACATTTTGGAATGTAATGTGATTTCTGTCCTTTAGAGATTAAAACACGATGATTTTTGATGGGACTTTTGCCATGGATCCCCCTCCGGCATGCTACGGTTTCGTCAAATGACTCATCAGAGCCTCTGATGAGTCATTTGACGAAACCGGTAAGGCGGAGCCTCTGGCGTGTTGGAGCTGGGAGATACAAGTGTGGAAGCTCTGTGGGACGCTGAGGATTTTATATACAATGCGCATTGTTTCTATTTAAATGTGAGTGTACTGATATGCTTTTAAACTTTTTTAAATAAAGCAGTATTACGCTATGCAGCGATGGTCACTGAGCTTACCAAGCCAATTTGAGTTCCAATTATTAGTTCTAAAGGTGGTGGAATCAGTAAAATGACACTTCATTTCACACTTCAAATCATGACGATTAGCAACGTTGCCCAAACTTTCGCATTCCACTGTAATGTTTGGTAACATCAGCTGTTTTCTGCTTTACGGAATCTGGTAAGACTTTGTGAATTGAAGCCATATGTGTTCAGTGTCAGGCCGATGCGATGGGCATGTAGGGTCAGATTTTGGGGAAAAAAAACGATCTTTGTTGTGTGGTACGGTACCTCAGCCCAATTTTTAGATTTATTCGATCAAGTGGAAATAACATCAGATTTTTTTGACTGACTAAAATAATTGAATCGTGTGTGGACACCTTAAGACCAGTTTAATTCTCCTAAACAATTGGCTATTTTATCTGTTTCTTTTTCCACCGCTGTCCCCCGTTGAAGTTATTCAACCTGCAGGCCAAATACTTCTCCTGGACACCTCGTGCAGTATTTGGAAGTACTTGCGTCCCCTAGTATAGCAGATGATGGGCGGATCCATACTGCGCACGCGCAAGTCCAGGCTCGTGCATATGCAGTATGGATGCAGGAAGGGACGGTTCAAGTAACAATTGGGCCCTAGGGCAAAATTACCCTGGGGGCCCCCCAACAGACACCCACCAATCAAAAAGCGTCATTAGAGGCCCTTTGTTGCAGCCAAATTTTCCTCCTGGGCCTAAGAGCTGGCTGCTGACCCTCCCCCAATCACCTCCCAACTTAACAGACTCTGCAGAGTCCCTGGGAAGCAACAGTTAAGATGGGGGAGGGACACCTTGGGGGCCCCTACAGGCTCTGGGGCCCTGGGGCAATTGCCCATTTTTTCCTATGGTAGCTCCGGCCCTGGATGCAGGGGCAGTTCTTCCATGAAGCAACATGAATCACATGCTTCAGGGCAGCAACAATTAGAGAGCAGCAAGAGGAGTCTCCCCTCCCCAAATTTCCCTCTCCCCCTCGTCCCCTCCCTAGATGTGCAGCACCGCTTCACTCACATGCTCTCAGCATTCCAGAACTCCATCCCCCGTCCTTTATCCATGGTACAGCGGTGCCTCATGTGACCAGTTACATGCTGCCGGGTCACATGAGGCACTGCTGTAGTCAGAGAGGAAGCACGACTTGATAATTAGAAGCACACAGGGACGGGAATGCTTCTGATGCCTGCCTTTGCTAGGGATGGTCGGAATGCCAATTTCGGATTCCGCGGTAAATCCACATTCCGTCATGTACCAATTACCGATTCCGCTTTCCGCTACCAATTTCCGCATTCCAATGCAGAATTTCCGCCGGAAATCGCGGAAATTCCGCCCGACTTTAACATCGATTTTCTCAAAAACTATAAGGTCTTTTTGAAAACTTTTTTTTGCATCTTGTTCAGAAGATTCTATTTAATAAACCCTGAACATTTTGGTGTTTCTAGGACTTACGGGGGCTTTGCTATTAACCGTTAAAGTCAGCGGATTTTTACTGTAATGTAAATTAAGAAAATAGGCAGATGCAGATTTTCTGCATTTTACATTACAGTAAAAATCCACCGACTTTAGCGGTTAATAGCAAAGCCCCCTTAAGTCCTAGAAACACCAAATTTTCAGGGTTTATTAATCTGAATCTTGTGAACAAAATGCAAAAAAAAAGTTTTCAAAAAGACCTTATAGTTTATCAGAAAATCAATGTTAAATTCGGGTGGAATTTCCGCGATTTCCAGCGGAAATTTCCGCGATTTCCGACGGAAATCCGCCTACGGCACTTGCATTACCGATTTCCGCATTCCGATGCGGAAATGCAATTTCCGATCGGAATTTCGGAAATTGCATTTCCGCGGAATCCGAATGAGCATCCCTAGCCTCTGCGTCCCGAAGGCATGTAGGTTCAACGGGGTACAGTGCCGAAACGAGGTAATGGCGAGAGGACCAGGAAGGCTCTACTGTATCTAGAGCCTTCTCTCTGTACATAGGTGAACATCAAAGCTGAAGCGAGTTTCCTTTGCCTTTACTTGTTGTATTTGATAAAAGCTCCAGTATGCCGACCCATCCCTTATCCTTCATGCTGCTCGTTCCCCCTGTGCGCCCCGCAACTGACTTCAGTAATTATCAGCACAAGGAAGGTCGCAGCTCACACCCCCCTCCCAGCTCTCCAGAGCGGCTCGCCAAATTATCAGACACTAAATAATGCACAAGGCTCTCTCCTTTAATCAGAGGGTGATGGCAATGAGGCCTCTTCTCTCAATTAAGTGCTGATACTGCAAATCAAACAGGAAGTGTTTCTTTTGAAAAAAAATACGTCTTTTGAAGGCTCTTTTGATTCCTCCTGCTGTGTACATAATTGGATGAGAACATTGACCTGATATCTCCAGATTCACAATTAGATGCCGGAGGAGAGACAATAAAGACTTCGTATTTTACATCTGTTTGATTAGGCGTTCTTTATCCTCTTCTGGGGTTTGTGTGAAGATGAATAATACCTCTACTGTTAATAAATCAACGATTTCAGGAGACGTGTTTCAGGAATGGGTGGATACGGAGGAGTGATGAGCTGAATATTCCTCAGTCCAGATGTTGAGCCCTGCCAGCAAGACTTTGATGAGGCCCACCATAGTCTCGCTCCTTCACGCCTCCCACCGGGAGGTGCCCCCATCTGCCTGGGGTTGTATAAATGGTATGGCCACTATGACCATATTGAGGTCTACTCAGGGGTGTAACTATAAGGGGAACAGAGGTGTCCAGAACTGTGGAGGAAGGCGGCACAACTACTAAACTTCCCTCCCATACAGGACTCCATCCTCCAGATCAGGTGTTTTTCAGGCTACATTTGCGATGGCTGTGAAGAACATGATGGCCAGGTTTTGAGGGCCAGCAAGGGGTGGCAAAGGGAAGGGGTGTGAATATTGAGGGCTCCATCAAAGTTTGGGTGGCGTCCCTGTAGTGTTTCCCCCTTGTTGGTGCCCCCCACCTCAGTGTATCATGCTCTTCTGCCCTGTCTTCACCGCCTAACTCTCCTGCTTTGTCTTCAGTACCGCCTGTTTCTTCTATCCTATCTTCACTGCCTGGCTTTTCTGTCCTATCTTCACTGCCTGGATCTTTTGTCCTATCTTCACCGCCTGGCTCTTCTATCCTATCTTCACCGCCTGGCTCTTCTATCCTATCTTCACTGTCTGGCTCTTCTATCCTATCTTCACTGTCTGGCTCTTCTGTCCTATATCCACTGCCTGGCTCTTCTATCCTATCTTCACCGCCTGGCTCTTCTATCCTATCTTCACTGTCTGGCTCTTCTATCCTATCTTCACTGTCTGGCTCTTCTGTCCTATATCCACTGCCTGGCTCTTCTATCCTATCTCCACCGCCTGGCTCTTCTATCCTATCTTCACCTCCTGGCTCTTCTATCCTATCTTCACTGCCTGGCTCTTCTATCCTATCTTCACTGCCTGGCTCTTCTATCCTATCTTCACTGCCTGGCTCTTCTGTCCTATCTTCACTTCCTGGCTCTTCTATCCTATCTTCACTGCCTGGCTCCTCTGTCCTGTCTTCACTGCCTGGCTCCTCTGTCCTGTCTTCACTGCCTGGTTCCTCTATACTATCTTCACTGTCTGGCTCTTCTGTCCTATCTTTACTGCCTGGCTCTTCTGTCCTATCTTTACTGCCTGGATCTTCTATCCTATCTTCACTGCCTGGCTCTTCTATCCTATCTTCACTGCCTGGCTCTTCTATCCTATCTTTACTGCCTGGCTCTTCTATCCTATCTTCACTGCCTGGCTCTTCTATCCTATCTTCACTGCCTGGCTCTTCTATCCTATCTTCACTGCCTGGCTCTTCTATCCTATCTTCACTGTCTGGCTCTTCTATCCTATCTTCACTGCCTGGCTCTTCTATCCTATCTTCACTGCCTGGCTCTTCTATCCTATCTTCACTGCCTGGTTCTTCTATCCTATCTTCACTGCCTGGCTCTTCTATCCTATCTCCACTGCCTGGCTCTTCTATCCTATCTTTACTGCCTGGCTCTTCTATCCTATCTTTACTGCCTGGCTCTTCTATCCTATCTTCACTGTCTGGCTCTTCTATCCTATCTTCACTGCCTGGCTCTTCTATCCTATCTCCACTGCCTGGGTCTTCTATCCTATCTCCACTGCCTGGCTCTTCTATCCTATCTTTACTGCCTGGCTCTTCTATCCTATCTTCACTGTCTGGCTCTTCTATCCTATCTTTACTGCCTGGCTCTTCTATCCTATCTTCACTGCCTGGCTCTTCTATCCTATCTTCACTGCCTGGCTCTTCTATCCTATCTTCACTGTCTGGCTCTTCTATCCTATCTTCACTGCCTGGCTCTTCTATCCTATCTTCATTGCCTAACACTCCTCTCTTTGCCTCACTTCCTGGCTTTTCTATCTTCTTTTCACTGCCTGACTCTCTTATCCTACCCATACTGACTGACTCTCCTATCCTGTCATCACTGCTTGGTTCCTCTATCCTGTCTTGACTGCCTGGTTCCTCGATCCTGTCTTCGCTGCCTGGTTCCTCGATCCTGTCTTGACTGCCTGGTTCCTCGATCCTGTCTTGACTGCCTGGTTCCTTCTATTCTGTCTTCGCTGCCTCGTTCCTCTATCCTGTCTTGACTGCCTCGTTCCTCTATCCTGTCTTGACTGCCTCGTTCCTCTATCCTGTCTTGACTGCCTGGTTCCTCTATCCTGTCTTCGCTGCCTGGTTCCTCTATCCTGTCTTCGCTGCCTGGTGCCTCTATCCTGTCTTGACTGCCTGGTGCCTCTATCCTGTCTTGACTGCCTCGTTCCTCTATCCTGTCTTGACTGCCTCGTTCCTCTATCCTGTCTTGACTGCCTCGTTCCTCTATCCTGTCTTGACTGCCTCGTTCCTCTATCCTGTCTTCGCTGCCTGGCTTGTCTATCTTGCCTCTCCTCTTCCACTCCCCGGTGACTCTCTGCCCTAAACAAGCATGCAGGAGGGAGTTCAGAGCTTAAGGACTTGTAAAGTGTTGGGACTCGTGGGTGTACCTGGGTGACGTGACACGAGCAGCTCGGCTGAAATGATAAAATTATGATGGTAAGCAATAGAATGAATCACAGCCAAACCTTCATACTCCTTTCCACCCAAGTCTTCCAGAGTTTGGGCTAATTAATTGCACCAATTAGGTATGGATAATTACACTGGCTGCAATTATCACTCCAGTAATTACACAAAAAGTGGATGACAATTAATTGGTAAAAGGTTTAGATGCTTAAAGGACATCTGAAACACGAAATAGCTGTTGATAATCGTCCATAGAGAGAAAATATAGGAGAAGCACTACTGGTGGTAGTGTAATTATAATCACACTGTTTTGTATGGTCCAGCTGCCCACTTCTGACCCACCCTATATTATCTGTATGGTGGTTCCCGCCTTATCTCCAGGGGGCGGGACAACCTCTGCTCTCCTATGTTGTGTGTCTATGTATATATATATGTATGCACAACGTTTGTGATCTCATTCCTGGAGGCAGATGTAACGTGTACATCACATAGAATGTAGTTTAGCGACAGCTCCGCTATCCCATCTTCCAGAGATTTAATTAATGATAAGGGATTTATGTCCGCAATGGGCTCATCATCTGCAGAGGTTTGCGGATTCATCTTGCTGCCTCAGCACCATTCTACTATTACATCCATCCTCCACCAAGAGTTCTCTTATATGCCAAGCTCATGAATGATTCATTCGATATGATGCATATACTGTTTTTAGAGCATTTGGTGCTACTATAGCATAAATCCTACCATCGGTGTTCTCCTATGGCGTGATTCCTACCATCAGTGTTCTCCTATGGCGTGATTCCTACCATCAGTGTTCTCCTATGGCGTGATTCCTACCATCAGTGTTCTCCTATGGCGTGATTCCTACCATCAGTGTTCTCCTATGGCGTGATTCCTACCATCAGTGTTCACGGTATAGCAGCGCCATGAAGTGGTCTTCAGGAAGTCTGAATTCTGACCACTATCGCAAAAAAGTAGGCAGTTAAAATCTGACAGAACCGACAGGTTTTGGGCCACTCTATCTCCTCATGGGGGATTCGCAGGGTTTTCTTTGTTTTCAACAGCATTTCCTGAGCAGCAGTTGCAAAGACTAAGGGCTGGTTCAGACGGACGTTTGGAGGCGTCGCGTTCGTTGGCGTTGCGTTCGTGATGCGTTCAGGCTTTCAGCAGTGTTCGCATTGCGTTCGGAGATTGCGTTCGGAGATTTTTTCTTCCCCTAGGGGGACATTACTCGTCGCGTTTAACCGCCCCTGGAAGCAACATGTAGCTTCCAGGGCTCCTTGAACGCCAGTGAAAATCGGGACCCGAACTCCGCGTTTGTGCAAACGCGCGTAAAAGCTTGGTACAAACGCTCCCATTCACTTGAATGGGAGCGTTTAACGCCAAGCCCCGAATGCTGGCAGTAAACGCTCTGCAAACGTCCGTCTGAACCAGCCCTAACTGACAAAATAGTGTGCAAGTGAGTAGGGAGGCTGGCATCTTAATATTTTGGCAGTTAAACTGCTGTTCAGGAAATGCTGTTGAACACAAAGAAATCCCTGAGAATCCCCCATGAGGAAATGGACTGGCCCAAATCCTGTCGGTTCTGACAGACTTTAACTGCCTACCTTTTTCGCGATAGTGGTCCTTTATTTAACAATTAAAGTCAATGTGAACCACAAAAAAAAGAAGATACTCACCTAAGGAGAGGGAGGGCTCTGGGTCCTATAGATCCTTCCCACTCCTCTCTCGGTGCTCTCGCTCCTGCGCTGGCTCCACGGGTAGCAGTATTTGACTAAATTAGTCAAACACCGCTTTCCCCGGCCGGAAGGAGTCGGAAGTCTTTGGGGAGCTCAAGAGCTCCTGAAGGCGGGCGGCTCCATACTGCGCACGCGTGAGCGCCCTCTCTCGCGTGATCACACGGGCGCAGTATAGAGCCGCCAGTGTTCAGGAGGACTCGGCTCCCGAAGACTTCCGAAGTCCCCCGCGGTGGGGGATTCAAACGGGAGCCAGCACTGCACCGGAAGAGGAGAGGGGAGGCTCTTTAGGACCCAAAGCCTTCCCTCTCCTTAGGTATGTATCTGCTTCATTTTTTTAAATGTGGTTCCCAATAACTTTAAGTAACAAAAACTTTTTTTAACACATTTTTTTTTTAAATAGATTTTGTAATTTTTATTTTTTTTAAATAAAAAACTTGTTTGTGTGTTTGTTTGTTCTGGTTTTAGCAGCTAATCTTTATCATGGCAGATTCATGGGGTAAGGAATGAACAAAAAATGATGGCTTGAATCATGCTATAGTAGTACCTAGGACTTATAGATGACTTCGTGGTGAAGATGTGAATTCAAATCTTCCTGGGAAGAACAGAATACAATTAATGGAAGTGCTGGAAGAACTTTTTGTAATTTCAAGAATATCTTGGAACTTCTTTATTTAACGTAATTTTTATTTGAATTTAGAAAGGCAATTCCAGTACAGCATGGAGCAATGCAAATATTTATATGTCCTCCCAGGGGCTTATGAGCATTCCAAACATGCCATAGCAACTGCTATAGGGCCCTGGAGCAGAGGGGGCCCAGGTGGTACTTGATGTGCTCACTTCTTTGTTTCTCCAACCTCAGACTTAAGGTGCATACACACATCAGACTATAGTCTTTGGAAAATGAAAGATCACAGACCAATCTTACCACCCTTCATGTAGTATGAGAGCCATACTCTACACAGTCTTTTCTATGGAGCTGAACTCCCCATCAGACAGAAATCTTACCCCCTTCCATGTAGTATGAGAGCCATACCTACACAGTCTATTCTATGGAGCTGCACTCCCCATCAGACAGAAATCTTACCCCCTTCCATGTAGTATGAGAGCCACACCTACACAGTCTATTCTATGGAGCTGCACTCCCCATCAGACAGAAATCTTACCCCCTTCCATGTAGTATGAGAGCCACACCTACACAGTCTATTCTATGGAGCTGAACTCCCCATCAGACAGAAATCTTACCCCCTTCCATGTAGTATGAGAGCCACACCTACACAGTCTATTCTATGGAGCTGCACTCCCCATCAGACAGAAATCTTACCCCCTTCCATGTAGTATGAGAGCCACACCTACACAGTCTATTCTATGGAGCTGCACTCCCCATCAGACAGAAATCTTACCCCCTTCCATGTAGTATGAGAGCCACACCTACACAGTCTATTCTATGGAGCTGCCCTCCCCATCAGACAGAAATCTTACCACCCTTCCATGTAGTATGAGAGCCACACCTACACAGTCTTTTCTATGGAGCTGAACTCCCCATCAGACAGAAATCTTACCACCTTCCATGTAGTATGAGAGCCACACCTACACAGTCTATTCTATGGAGCTGCACTCCCCATCAGACAGAAATCTTACCCCCTTCCATGTAGTATCAGAGCCACACCTACACCGTCTATTCTATGGAGCTGCACTCCCCATCAGACAGAAATCTTACCCCCTTCCATGTAGTATGAGAGCCACACCTACACAGTCTATTCTATGGAGCTGCACTCCCCATCAGACAGAAATCTTACCCCCTTCCATGTAGTATCAGAGCCACACCTACACCGTCTATTCTATGGAGCTGCACTCCCCATCAGACAGAAATCTTACCCCCTTCCATGTAGTATGAGAGCCACACCCTACACAGTCTATTCTATGGAGCTGCACTCCCCATCAGACAGAAATCTTACCCCCTTCCATGTAGTATGAGAGCCACACCTACACAGTCTATTCTATGGAGCTGCACTCCCCATCAGACAGAAATCTTACCCCCTTCCATGTAGTATGAGAGCCACACCTACACAGTCTATTCTATGGAGCTGAACTCCCCATCAGACAGAAATCTTACCCCCTTCCATGTAGTATGAGAGCCACACCTACACAGTCTATTCTATGGAGCTGCACTCCCCATCAGACAGAAATCTTACCCCCTCCATGTAGTATGAGAGCCATACCTTCACAGTCTATTCTATGGAGCTGCACTCCTCATCAGACAGAAATCTTACCCCCTTCCATGTAGTATGAGAGCCACACCTACACAGTCTATTCTATGGAGCTGCACTCCCCATCAGACAGAAATCTTACCCCCTTCCATGTAGTATCAGAGCCACACCTACACAGTCTATTCTATGGAGCTGCACTCCCCATCAGACAGAAATCTTACCCCCTTCCATGTAGTATGAGAGCCACTCCTACACAGTCTATTCTATGGAGCTGCACTCCCCATCAGACAGAAATCTTACCCCATTCCATGTAGTATGAGAGCCACACCTACACAGTCTATTCTATGGAGCTGCACTCCCCATCAGACAGAAATCTTACCCCCTTCCATGTAGTATGAGAGCCACACCTACACAGTCTATTCTATGGAGCTGCACTCCCCATCAGACAGAAATCCTTGCAAGATGCTGCACACACAGATGCTGTACAGGCACAAAAGATCTGTAGCTGCCAAAAATCCATTCCTGCAAATTGCAATGATAGTCTATGAGATCTGCAGATCCTCATACACACATGATATAACTGACATTCATCTGCAGATCAGATCCACCCGGATGGATTTTCAGATCTGCAGAGGATTGCTTGATCTGCAGATGAATGTCAGTTAAACAAGGTGTGTATGATGATCTGCAGATCTCATAGACTATAGGTGGCCATACACTGGCCCGATTCGCCGCCGTTTCGACAGCAGATTCGATCACTGGGATCGAATCTGCTGCCAATCGTTCGCGCTACACGGCGAATTTTGATCCTTTCCGTCCGATCCCGTCGATCGCTCCGTGCGGAAAATTAGCGTCGATCGCCCGCGAGTAGGGAGCGCATTGCTAGCGGCGTTCGAGTGCCCGACGACCGACGCAATAGAGCCGCATACATTACCTGCTCCGCCGGCACGTCTACGCCCGGTCACCGCTGCTCCGTGTCCGCGCTGGTCTCCGGCATGCTTCAGTTCCTCCGGCCCGGCAGGAAGTTTAAACAGTAGAGGGCGCTCTACTGTTTAAACTTCCTGCCGGGCAGGAAGAAGTAAAGCATGCCGGAGACCAGAGCGGAGATGGAGCAGCGGTGACCTGGGGACTGTAGTCGCGCCGGCGGAGCAGGTAATGTATGCGGGCAAGGGGAGCGGCGGCAGCACCACCACAACAGATTGGGATCGGTTTCAGGCTGAAATCGTTCACAATCTGTTTGCAGAAAAGGTAGCCATACGATCCCTCTCTGATCAGATTCGATCAGATAGGGATCTGTCAGTTGGTCGAATCTGATGGCAAATCGACCAGTGTATGGCCACCTTATGAATGCAATTTGCAGGAATGGATCTTTGGCAGTAACAGATCTTTTGCAGATTCTGATCTGTTGCATGTGTACAGCATCTGTGTGTACAGCATCTTGCAAAGATTTCTTTCTGATGGGGAGTTCAGCTCCATAGAAAAGACTGTGTAGAGTATGGCTCTCATACTACATGAAGGGTGGTAAGATTGGTCTGTGATCTTTCATTTTCCAAAGACTATAGTCTGATGTGTGTATGAGCCTTTAGTCTCAGTGCCCATGGACTGTTCACAGTGTACATTGCAAGGGAAAGTAAATTGCTGAAGCCTCACAATCTCTAGCTATGCCACTGATACTGAAGCTGAAAAAGACATTAACATTCTAAGCTTTCCATATTTAAAACTTCAAACAGGATGAGTTATAATGATCTAGCCCATTTCAGTCTGCCCCAATCCCACCCCCAGGGCAGCTGCTGACCTGATCTAAACAGTATGTGCCTCTGATTACAGAAAACATCATCTAAATTAATCAGAACAAGAAAATAAAAAACTAACTTCAAACACAAACCCACCAATTCCAGCGGTACAGAACTCTAATTCCAGCGGTACAGAACTCCAATTCCAGCGGTACAGAACTCTAATTCCAGCGGTACAGAACTCTAATTCCAGCGGTACAGAACTCTAATTCCAGCGGTACAGAACTCCAATTCCAGCGGTACAGAACTCCAATTCCAGCGGTACAGAACTCTAATTCCAGCGGTACAGAACTCCAATTCCAGCGGTACAGAACTCCAATTCCAGCGGTACAGAACTCCAATTCCAGCGGTACCAGTGTTCTCCCCAGAATTTTTTCCCAGCCGGGTGGCGTGAAATAGTAGCCGGGTGGCATGAAAAAGTAGCCGGGTGGGTTGAGATGAAAATGCTGTGCCAGTGCTTCTGTGAGCAACTCTGCTTACAGCATAGGAGGAGGTGAGCCGATGACAGCCGGGTGGTCACCAAATCTAGCCGGGTGGAGCACCCGGCTAAAAGAGCCTGGGGAGAACACTGGGTACAGAACTCCAATTCCAGCGGTACAGAATTCCGGCACAATCAATTCCATTAAGTAACAAACATCAGGGTTGCTCGTAAACTACGGCAGCGCAAATCTACGCGTCGCAGTCCGCAACTACGCATCGTAGTTAATAGCCGAAGTTTAAAAACTACGCGTACGTATTTCCGCGTAGTCGTAGTCCCGCTATGCGAAGTTCGCCCGCTACGCGTAGTTGACGAATGTATTGCGAAGTCAACTACGCGTGCAGTAACTGCGTCTATACGGATCATTGCGCATGCGCAGAAATATTATTGCCCTTCTATACGTATACAATTCCGCATTGGAAGGGGGAATGTACGCATATATTAGTTCACCCATGCGCATAGCTAGCGGATTATTGCGGACATTTTTCCGCATAAGGGCATAGGCGACCGCATCAGCTATGCTTCGCAACTACGCGAAGCTTCCATATTTTAACGCGTAGTCTACGAAATGCAAAGCGAAGTTTCTGATTTCGTAGCCTTAGTTTGCGACGCATAATTGCGGAAAACTACGTGTAGTTCCAGCGTAGCGAAGTTGGCTGACTTCGACCATCCCTAAGTAACATCGCTCAGGTATATAAACCTTAAAAGTCTATCCAAACTATGTATATGGTGTGATATTTATCATATTTATCCTTGCTTTCCAACACCGCTTCCTCTATGAGTTGTATTTCACTCAGCTTTACAAACCAATCCTTAAAGGGGAACTGAAGAGAGAGGTATATGGAGGCTGCCATGTTTATTTCCTTTTAAGCAATACCAGTTGCCTGGCAGCCCTGCTGATCCTCTGCCTCTAATACTATTAGCTATAGCCCCTGAACAAGCATGCAGCAGATCAGGTGTTTCAGACTTTAAAGTCAGATCTGACAAGACTAGCTGCATGCTTGTTTCTGGTGTTATTCAGATACTACTGCAGAGAAATACACCAGCAGGGCTGCCAGGCAACTGGTATTGATTAAAAGGAAATAAATATGACAGCCTCCGTATACCTTTTACTTCAGTTTCCCTTTAACAGTTAGAACGTAGTTGGACTTCCAGGCGAAGGAGAAGCAGACTTTTGGCGGCGTTTAACATTTGAAGAACTACAGATTTCTTATAGAATTTGGTCTTGGACAAGGGCAACAAGACACTCCACAGGTTATCCTTGGTTTTCTGGCTCAACCATTTCCTAGTAATTCTATGTAGCTAATCCCAGTATCGTTTGAGTTTAGGACAGTCCTATAACAGGTGCAGCAATGTGCCTCGATTCCCACAACCCCACCAACATCTGTCGTCTCCTGTTCCAAATATCACCTGTACCGGGTCCTCTACCATCTGGTCTGCACCTTACAATGACCCTCTTGTATCCATCTTGGAACTTTTATGACAGATGGAACTGAGGAGTTTCTGAGGAGATAGAAGAGGGAGACATGAAATAGTGGATAATGGATGTTGGGGAATTAGGACCAAATGTACACATACATCTAGCAATGAATGAGTAGATCTACGATGAGACAAACCTTAAATCAAATCTGATCAGATAGAGATCTGTTGGCTCAGGCTACCCATACACCGCAGACCAATTTCCGATAGATTTCAGCATGACATTTTTAGGAATCGGCCTCATGACACCAGTCTGCCCACATGGATGGCCTTTCCAAAAATCTGGGCGTGGTTTTGTGACATCATTAGACACTGTCCATGATGTAACCATTAATGTACTGAGATGACTCACATAACTTCTGAAATCACACCAATTAATTGGCAATCTACAGAATTGTCTGTGGTGGCTGTTAGAGATAAAGGCTTTTCTAGGCTACCCTTTTTTGCTGTGCCTATGTATTCCATACATGAACCCCCCTCTAGAATAGATACAAGGACCCCCACCCTCCCCTTCTTGCTGTGCCTATGTATTCCATACATGCACCCCCCTCTAGAATGGATACAAGGCCTCCCTGCCCCCCTCTTGCCTTGCCTATGTATTCCATACATTATCCTGATAGCGAGTGCAGGCAGCTGCCTTCTGGCTGTCTCCCGGTCCCTGGCACAGGCAGCACAGCAGTTGCTGACAATATTCATTATTCTGCCATTTAACTTGAATAAAATGTTGGGCTGCTGCAGGCTATGAGACATGAAGTTCCCCGCTCGCAGTTACAAAATATTATTTCCATGTAATCCCCCTCCAGGGCACACACTGATACCACACGGCCGCTTAACTAGATCAATCCACGCCACATACATGTCAGAGGCATCGGGGCTGAACTTGCCTCCAGGCTGGCCGCCCTACTTAAATAAAGTTATCTTTTTTCCTTTTTTAGAAGGAAGATAAGAGCTCCAAATAGTCTCCCTAGACCCAGCTATGGCAATGCCTGTGTAAAATAGAAGATATATTCAGACCATTGCTTCCATCACAGAGGCAGATAATGAGAGGATGGCATCCCAGGACAGAGGGCGCAGCTGAGGACAGTGGGCGGAGCCCTTACAGGCCTTTCCTTTATGGCATAATGGTCAGCTGACCATGCAGAGCTCAGTAGAGATGGTAAGTTTGGATCTTTTCAATGATTCGGATGATTCGAATCGGATCATTGAAAAGATCCGGATCTTTGATCCAAATCTCTAATCATTTTTACTAGGGAAGCATTCGGGGGTGAAATGACTAGCAGGACAGGACTTTCCCTGCAGTGGACAGAGAAGGGGAGGGCGTGGACAGTCAGAGAAGGGGGGATGGTGGACAGAGAAAGGCAGGAAGTGGACAGAGAAGGGGAGGGCGTGGACAGTCAGAGAAGGGGGGATGGTGGACAGAGAAGGGCAGGAAGTGGACAGAGAAGGGGAGGGCGTGGACAGTCAGAGAAGGGGAGATGGTGGACAGAGAAGGGCAGGAAGTGGACAGAGAAGGGGAGGGCGTGGGCAGTCAGAGAAGGGGGGATGGTGGACAGAGAAGGGCAGGAAGTGGACAGAGAAGGGGAGGGCGTGGACAGTCAGAGAAGGGGGGATGGTGGACAGAGAAGGGCAGGAAGTGGACAGAGAAGGGGAGGGTGTGGACAGTCAGAGAAGGGGAGATGGTGGACAGAGAAGGGCAGGAGGTGGACAGAGAAGGGGAGGGCGTGGACAGTCAGAGAAGGGGGGTTGGTGGACAGAGAAGGGCAGGAAGTGGACAGAGAAGGGATGAGGTGGACGAAGAGGGGTGAGCAGAGAGCAGAAATGTTTTTTACACACATTACCCACAAGTTGCAATCATATTCTTTAAAAATATTTCGCTTATATGTTCATCTGTATACTTTGAATGCAAACGTCTCACAGTGAAAGAAAGCATTCCCCACCCCAATGTGTCCTGTTTTCACCTCAAACACGCATCATAAATTTAGGGAGAAGTTAAGTGCAGCTGTTTAGAGCAGTGCAGGAGGATCATATTGCACGCAATCACAGTGCCTGCCCTGTCATTCTAGCCCAGCACGCTGTCTGCAAAGTTACTGAGCTATGCTGAGCCAAAAGCTTCCCATGTGTTCACTGTGCAGCACTACGGAACAGACAGCCTATAATGAGCAGCACATGATAGCCAGTATGTGTGCTCTACACATATCTGGCAGTGGCACCCATGTCCCCTCTCTCTCATCTACCTGTCCCTGCAAGGCTGGCTTCCCTCCAACAGAGCAAGCCATCTCTGATGTGCTTCCAGGACCCCGCTGCCCGCTGAGAGGGGGGCGTGCCGCTCCTGGCTCCACCCCCTTTTTGATCCGAATCATTCATTTTGGTGATCCGAATAATTCGACTCACAAAAGAGAGTCGGATCAAAGATCTGAATCGTTCATGATCCGGACAACACTAGAGCTGCTGGCATGTAGTACAAATAGACTAAAATATATACTTCATACAGCAGCAGCATTTAAAAGAAACTTTACTGAAAGATAGTAGGGGGTGAAAAAAAAGTCAACATTTCAAGGGGAAAAGTTAAAAATAGACGATAGACCAAGAATTGAATACTATATGTCGTGCAATTAGTTTGTTGTTTGATCCACCTTGAGCCTGCAGGCCATCCTCTTTACTGCTGGCAGACAGGAAAAATCCAGGCAGCACCAACTACCATTCTCTATAACACACCCACTAACAATGTGTGCTAAAAGTTGAGTATATAGTATAATGTACAGAGGGAGATATTGCTAGCTTGGCAGTTGGAAATTATTTATATTTATACAAAAGACATGCACGGCACTCCAGCATAATTACATTTGCAATGCTTGTATTAATATATGAAAAGCAGCTCAAAAAAGTGTATATACAAAACCCCCAGCAGGGGACACCCATATATACAGCATGTAAAGCATACAGGTTTAGCATAACATACAATTTACAAGGTAAAGTGTTATACAACAAGTGGCCCTCATAATCAGAGTAGGAGGAATAATCAATAGTCTATATTACCCTACGGCAGGGGTCAGGAACCTTTTTGGCTGAGAGAGCCATAAACGCCACATATTTTAAAATGTAATTCCGTGAGAGCCATACAATATATTTCAAACTGTTGCCATGCCATGGTGAGGTGTATACAGTTGATCCGCCAGGCAGCGGAAGTGTCAGACACGTCTTCAGCTTCTCTTGGGTTCCAGCAACATCAGCAATTTCCCTAAGAGCCAGACAGGAGAAATACCGACTAACAGCTTGTACAATTAGCTAGCTGAATTGTTGGTTAATACACTTTGTAGGACAAGATCCCCGCACTTTGGCCCAATAGGCTGCCTATCAAGTGACAGGCAGCCTATTGGGCCAATCAAAGTGCAGGGATCTCATCCTACAAAGTCACTGGATCTGACAGGATCCAGGGTGGGAAAATGGGAGCGGCCGTTAGTTTTGGTGAAGCATGAGTAAGTTAGTAGTGCATAGTACAGCAGTAGCATGCCTACTCTGAAAATGTTACTTGCTCTGCCACAGTAAGCTGCGCTGCTTGAGCAGTGTAGCTTAGTAAATCAACCCCTACTGATTTATCTGTGAGCCAGATGTAACCATCAAAAGAGCCACATCTGCCTCCCAAACCATAGGTTCCTTACCCCTGCCCTACAACAATGTTGTTTCTAGGCAACAACCTCTTGATCACGGGCAGAAAAGTCCAAATAGTGCAAGTAGCAGCAGAGCAACTGTAGCAGGAACGCCGCTCTGCATCCCAGCTACAGTCGCTGTGCATCCTAGCTACAGCCGCTCTGCATCCCAGCTACAGCCGCTCTGCATCCCAGCTACAGCCGCTCTGCATCCGAGCTACAGCCGCTCTGCATCCCAGCTACAGCCGCTCTGCATCCCAGCTACAGTCACTCTGCATGCCAGCTACAGCCGCTCTGCATCCCAGCTACAGTCGCTCTGCATCCCCAGCTACAGTCGCTCTGCATCCCAGCTACAGCCGCTCTGCATCCCCAGCTACAGTCGCTCTGCATCCCAGCTACAGTCGCTCTGCATCCCAGCTACAACCGCTCTGCATCCCCAGCTACAGTCGCTCTGAATGCCAGCTACAGTCGCTCTGCATCCCAGCTACAGCCGCTCTGCATCCCCAGCTACAGTCGCTCTGCATCCCAGCTACAGTCGCTCTGCATCCCAGCTACAGCCGCTCTGCATCCCCAGCTACAGTTGCTCTGAATGCCAGCTACAGTCGCTCTGCATCCCAGCTACAGCCGCTCTGCATCCCCAGCTACAGTCGCTCTGAATGCCAGCTACAGTCACTCTGCATCCCAGCTACAGCCGCTCTGCATCCCAGCTACAGCTGCTCTTCATCCCAGCTACAGTCGCTCTGCATCCCAGCTACAGCCGCTCTGCATTCCAGCTACAGCCGCTTTGCATCCCAGCTACAGTCGCTCTGCATCCCAGCTACAGTCGCTCTGCATCCCAGCTACAGTCGCTCTGCATCCCAGCTACAGTCGCTCTGCATCCCATCTACAGCTGCTCTGCATCCCAGCTACAGCTTCAGCCGCTCTGCATCCCAGCTACAGCCGCTCTGCATCCCAGCTACAGCCGCTCTGCATCCCAGCTACAGCCGCTCTGCATCCCAGCTACAGTCGCTCTGCATGCCAGCTACAGTCGCTCTGCATCCCAGCTACAGTCGCTCTGCATCCCAGCTACAGCCGCTCTGCATCCCAGCTACAGCCGCTCTGCATCCCAGCTACAACCGCTCTGCATCCCAGCTACAATCTCTCTGCTGCTACTTGCGCTATTTGGAGTGAGGTTTCTAAACTGCAAATATAGCCGAATGATGCAATGTTATAAATGAAGCTAAATAACTGAAAATAAAAATATGAGACTTATTATCCATACAACACATACAATTCTAATCTCATTAGTTTATTTTCAGTGTCACTTTAAGCTCTGCTACTTAATAACTTGTCTTAAAAAAAACGACATTGTGTAACAATGACGAATTGTGAAATATACAGTATTAACACTGAACAATGTATCTGGATGGGATACAATCCGTGTGATAAATGAGGGTTTTCAGGCTTTGATCTGTAAAACTCTACTTTGATAAGTGACCCAGGGAAGAGTTGAGTTAATTCCTCTGCGGTGAAGTGCAGTAGTTGGAAGCAGAAGACATGAAACGGAGATCTTCCATAGAGAGACTCGCTATATGATGGATGAACGTTGTTCCTTCCACACTTCTACCCCTGAGGCCACCCTACATAATACGTCTTGTTACATCTCCGGCGGCCGCTCTCCGGCTTTCATCCGCTTTCTCTGGATCCTCATCGTGTTTGTGGCGTCTCATCAGAGGCTGAGTTGAGCGGAGGCAACGTTTTATTCTGCAGTCGTTTCATCGCCGCCATCCAGAGATAGCGGCGGAGATTCCAGCCTGAGTCGGAGGGTAAAGCTCCACAGAGAGAAGGTCCATGAGAGTGCAAACATTTTGTCTTGCATACAAATTTAAAACACACCTGAAGTGGGAAGGGAGGAAAAGTTAGATACTTACCTCCATAGCTGGAAGCAGGGCTGTGGAGTCGGAGTCGAGGAGTAGGAGTCGGAGCAATTTTGGGCACCTGGAGTTGGAAGTTTCACAAACTGAGGAGTTGGAGTCAGATGATTTTGTACCAAATCCACAGCCCTGGTAAGTATTAGACCAGTGGTCCTCAAACTACATCCCGCGGGCCAAATGTGGCTCTCTGAGGATTTTTCACTGGCCCCCAAACACAAAATGTATAACTTATAGATGAGGCCCACTGCACATTTAAATATTGGTGGCCCGCATATAGAATAGCATTTCTGGCACCACCCATACACATACTGTAGAAGCCAGTGAGCAGTCATTCCCTGGCTTCCAATCCAATTCTGCATCAGGTGACACTGCTGTCCAACTGGACGGCAGGTTGTCACCTGGGTATGCTTCACTGTCTGGTGCACAAAGATGTTCTTCGGGCGCCGCATGACTGAATGGCTGCTGGGAGGTCTCCTCCAGGCATGATTGGGGGAATCAATACCTAGATTCAATGCAATGTTTTTCAACATCATTTTATGCATGTTCTGGCCCCCTGGGAGTCTGAAGTATGTTGATCCGGCACTTGACTGAAAAAGTTTGGAGTATTCTCTATTAGACTAAGGAGTCGGAGTCGGAGCAATTTTGGGTACCTGGAGTCGGAGTTGGAGTCGGATAATTTTTGTACCGACTCCACAGCCCTGGTTGGAAGCCCCTGAATGGTCATTCCAGTCTTGGACAAGCATATCTGGACAGGGTAATTGCAACTAATGCCGGAGCTTCCATAGGGGCAAACTGGACAATTGCTTTGAACCCCAGTGCCAGCTTATGGGCCCCCCAGGTTTCCCCAATGTGAAGTGTAGTATCCCAGTGGCCGGGAGCCCTGTAGCGCATTCGTAGCGTAGCTAACTCACTTGTCAAGCCAGTGTGCTCCTCCTTCGGTCTGTGCGCTTCTGTCTTCATTCCCGGGGGGGCACCTCTTCTCCCTTCATGACCCGGCAGCATGTTACATAAGTACACACTTGCCGCCGGGTCTCAGAGGGGAAAGAGTTGCCGGCGAGACAGAAGCACACAGCTAAGGAGGAGCGCTCTGGCCAGACAGGTGAGTTTGCTTCACTGCAAACACTCTGCAGGGCCCCTGGGGGATGACTATTCACTTAGGGGGTCCGTCAGCTATCTCTTGGGTGCCATTGGGCCCTGGGGGACCACTATTCAGTTAGGGGGTCTGTCAGCCGTCTTCAGGGTGCCACTGGGCAACCTAAAACTAAGGGGGGGGGGGGGGCACCTGGTAATTATAAACATCTTTATTTACAATTTCAATTGCTCGAACCCCTTTCAAAGTGATTTCGCAGCGCTACTATACACAGCATTGAGCGCAAACACATTTAAAATGCAGCATGTCCTGCGATTGCGATTACCCCTAATTGCAATCCCGCTAGTGGGTTCTCCACCACTCACTTTCATTTGCAAAGCATTTTTGGGAATTGCTTGTAATTGCCAGCGCTCCCAAAATGCTGCTAAAAACGCCCTGGTAGGTTCCAGCCCTAATCCTGCATCGGCTCTGAATGATTTGCACCTCACTGACCTTCCCCAATCTCTACACGACATACACAACCGATAGAGACAAATTTCTGTAAACAATCAACTACTCTACAGTCAAAACTCAATTTCAGAGTAGCAATGGCCAATGCAATGCTTGATCTTCATCCAATTTCACTAAAGACTGGTGGACAGTCTCTACTCAGCAACACTTCAGTTTACTGCCGCTCCTCGTAACACGTTTGATCAATAAATAAAGCCTCGAAAATGTAAGTTCATCGATCGGCGAGGAGAGGGTCATCAGATCACAATTCTGGGCTCCATTTCAAGAGCTGCAGTTGTAAATGCACCTTAAATTTTACAGTCTTTGTTGTAAAATCTCTTTAAACGCATTGATCCACTTCTATTACTGTTAAGGAATATATGTGGAAGATTGCACTGAAATGTACTTTCCTTGCTGTACCTGATAACTGTGCTGTGGTGCAGGTCTGATAATAAGCCCCTCCCTCTGTGGTGGTGGAGACTGTATGTGATGTCATCATGGTGCTGCTGATGTGAAAAGTAACTGTGCTGGCAATGGAAAAATAGTATATAATAGTAGTATGTAAGTCCTGGTGGTGTCTCTGATCAGTGCCAGTTCCTGATCTTCTTGGTGGAGTCTCTGCTGAATTGTGGTTCCCAATCTTCTTGGTGGAGTCTCTGCTGAATTGCGGTTCCTGATCTTCCTGGGGGAGTCTCTGCTGAATTTTGGTTCCTGATCTCCCTGGTAGAGTCTCTGCTGTATTGTGGTTCCCGATCTTCCTGGTAGAGTCTCTGCTGAATTGTGGTTCCCGATCTTCCTGGTAGAGTCTCTGCTGAATTGTGGTTCCCGATCTTACTGGTAGAGTCTCTGCTGAATTGCAGTTCCCGATCTTCCTGGTAGAGTCTCTGCTGAATTGTGGTTCCCGATCTTCCTGGTAGAGTCTCTGCTGAATTGTGGTTCCCGATCTTACTGGTAGAGTCTCTGCTGAATTGCAGTTCCCGATCTTCCTGGTAGAGTCTCTGCTGAATTGTGGTTCCCGATCTTCCTGGTAGAGTCTCTGCTGAATTGTGGTTCCCGATCTTCCTGGTAGAGTCTCTGCTGAATTGTAGTTCCCGATGTTCCTGGTAGAGTCTCTGCTGAATTGTTTTTCCCGATCTTACTGGTAGAGTCTCTGCTGAATTGCAGTTCCCGATCTTCCTGGTAGAGTCTCTGCTGAATTGTGGTTCCCGATCTTCCTGGTAGAGTCTCTGCTGAATTGTGGTTCCCGATCTTCCTGGTAGAGTCTCTGCTGAATTGTGGTTCCCGATCTTACTGGTAGAGTCTCTGCTGAATTGCGGTTCCCGATCTTCCTGGTAGAGTCTCTGCTGAATTGTGGTTCCCGATCTTCCTGGTAGAGTCTTTGCTGAATTGTGGTTCCCGATCTTCCTGGTAGAGTCTCTGCTGAATTGTGGTTCCTGATCTTCCTGGTAGAGTCTCTGCTGAATTGTGGTTCCCGATCTTCCTGGTAGAGTCTCTGCTGAATTGTGGTTCCTGATCTTCCTGGTAGAGTCTCTGCTAAATTTTGTTTCCCAATCTTCTAATTTACTGCACATTTCAGTTTTGGTGTTGCCAGGGTCGGTTCTCCCATGAAGCAAGGTGAAACATTTGCATCAGGCGCAGAGATTACAGGGGCAGCAGGTTTGTACTGTGTTTACACTAACAGCATGCAGTCAGAGTAGGAAGAGAAGCGAGAGGAGAGCGAGGTGAAAAGGTCATCATTGGGGAAAAGCAGCTTGTTATGCTGTGTGAGGAGTCTGACAGTGAGTGAGGAGGGGGGAGGCAGGAGAGCAGCATTGGGGAGAAGCAGCTTGTTGTGCTGTGTGAGGAGTCTGACAGTGAGTGAGGAGGGGGGAGGCAGGAGAGCATCATTGGGGAAAAGCAGCTTGTTGTGCTGTGTGAGGAGTCTGACGGTGAGTGAGGAGGGGGAGGCAGGAGAGCATCATTGGGGAAAAGCAGCTTGCTGTGCTGTGTGAGGAGAATGACAGTGAATGAGGAGGGGGGAGGCAGGAGAGCATCATTGGGGAAAAGCAGCTTGTTGTGCTGTGTGAGGAGTCTGACGGTGAGTGAGGAGGGGGAGGCAGGAGAGCATCATTGGGGAAAAGCAGCTTGCTGTGCTGTGTGAGGAGAATGACAGTGAATGAGGAGGGGGGAGGCAGGAGAGCATCATTGGGGAAAAGCAGCTTGTTGTGCTGTGTGAGGAGTCTGACAGTGAGTGAGAAGGGGGGAGGCAGGAGAGCATCATTGGGGCAGAGCAGCCTGTTGTGCTGTGTGAGGAGTCTGGCAGTGAGTGAGGAGGGGGAGGCAGGAGAGCAGCATTGGGAAAAGCAGCTTGTTGTGCTGTGTGAGGAGTCTGACAGTGAGTGAGGAGGGGGGAGGCAGGGGAGCATCATTGGGGAAAAGCAGCTTGTTGTCCTGTGTGAGGAGTCTGACAGTGAATGAGGAGGGGGGAGGCAGGAGAGCATCATTGGGGAAAAGCAGCTTGTTGTGCTGTGTGAGGAGTCTGACGGTGAGTGAGGAGGGGGAGGCAGGAGAGCATCATTGGGGAAAAGCAGCTTGCTGTGCTGTGTGAGGAGAATGACAGTGAATGAGGAGGGGGGAGGCAGGAGAGCATCATTGGGGAAAAGCAGCTTGTTGTGCTGTGTGAGGAGTCTGACAGTGAGTGAGAAGGGGGGAGGCAGGAGAGCATCATTGGGGCAGAGCAGCCTGTTGTGCTGTGTGAGGAGTCTGGCAGTGAGTGAAGAGGGGGAGGCAGGAGAGCAGCATTGGGAAAAGCAGCTTGTTGTGCTGTGTGAGGAGTCTGACAGTGAGTGAGGAGGGGGGAGGCAGGGGAGCATCATTGGGGAAAAGCAGCTTGTTGTCCTGTGTGAGGAGTCTGACAGTGAGTGAGGAGGGGGAGGCAGGAGAGCATCATTGGGGAAAAGCAGCTTGTTGTGCTGTGTGAGGAGTCTGACAGTGAGTGAGGAGGGGGGAGGGGGAGGCAGGAGAGCAGCATTGGGGAAAAGCAGCTTGTTGTGCTGTGTGAGGAGTCTGACAGTGAGTGAGGAGGGGGGAGGCAGGAGAGCAGCATTGGGGAAAAGCAGCTTGTTGTGCTGTGTGAGGAGTCTGACAGTGAGTGAGGAGGGGGAGGCAGGAGAGCAGCATTGGGGAAAAACAGCTTGTTGTGCTGTGTGAGGAGTCTGACAGTGAGTGAGGAGGGGGGAGGCAGGAGAGCATCATTGGGGAAAAGCAGCTTGTTGTGCTGTGTGAGGAGTCTGACAGTGAGTGAGGAGGGGGAACTATTGTGTTAAGCTGCAGCATGTCATGTGAGAACATTAAATGAAGCAGAGTAAATTGTCAGGTGCTTTGCGATCATTTCAAATCCGGGGGAGGGGGAACCTCATAAGTTTGCCTCAGGCAGCAAGAACCAGCCCTGCGTGTTGCTATACTGTATGCGCACATTTTAATGAATGCTTTACACAATGCAAATAGTGTGCATAAGGCTTTATGCACTCACATGGACAATCATTTTTTATTACTGCTGAAAGATGGTCTAAAACTGAATGTTTTAAAGTGAACAATTTGATTTAACTAAATCTACATTTTCCAGCACTTCCATTTGACTAAATGATCAGTTCGATTGCAAATAATCGCAATTAATCTATTATTCCGGTCAGGTCAACTTCACATCAATGAGATTATTTTATTAATCTGAAAATGCAATCCAATAATTACAAATGCAACATGTTTGGCCAACATTAGTCAATCGGGGCATTTGTGGGAAAATCTCTATCCAAATACTCCTGAACCGCAGGCAGCCACCATATCAGCATCGCACTCAAGTCTGTTCCCCCTCAGATTGGGAAATCGGTGTCAATCAATTGAACATTTTGGGTAATACGGCAATTTGAAGCCAGTTTCATTCATAACAGCCTCATTCATATGAGCTTCTATCATATCTTGTATAATAATAGCTGAATTGTGGAGCGGAGCATTCTCAGAAACTACCTTAAATTGTCTCCATCCATTGCCTGCAAATAAAGAACAATTTGGTTTAGGAATTTGCGAATAACCATGCAAAGTAATATCTCTCAGAAATACAGCACTGTGCAAAAGATTTAGGCCATATTCACAGCGGGACGTTGCGTTGTGATGCGATGTTAGAGTCACAACGCAGCATTACAACGCAAAAAAAAATGGTGGTAACGCACATTAACGCTGCATTACCATGGCATACAGCAAGTACAGTAAAGCATACATGCAGTGAAAAGTATGCTTTCCTGTACCTGGTAACGTGTGCGTTTAGAGGTAACACACTGCAGCAGTGCGTTACCATAACGCTACACGTTACATTGAGATGCTAACGTCACACTATGAACGTCCCATAGGCTTATCATTGCAGTGCGGTAAGAGTTTATAACGCAGCTCCGCAACGTCCCACTGTGAATAAGCTGATGATCTGTGGTTAATTCTTCAAGATGTTTAGAACGGATCCATCTGAAAATGGCGCCTGCGAATAATGGCGCACGGTGTTGCCGCTAATCCGTTTGTCGCTTATCGCCATTTAACGTTAAAGCCTTATCGTTATTTGGCATTAACACACAGAACCCTCTCTGTACCTATCCCTAACTGCTAACACCCCCCCCCCCCCCCCTGGTGGTGCCTAACCCTAACCACCCCCCTGGTGGTGCCTAACCCTAACCACCCCCCTGGTGGTGCCTAACCCTAACCACCCCCCTGGTTGTGCCTAACCCTAACCACCCCCCTGGTGGTGCTTAACCCTAACCACCCCCCTGGTGGTGCCTAACCCTAACCACCCCTGTGGTGGTGCCTTACCCTAACCACCCCCCTGGTGGTGCCTAACCACCCCCCTGGTGGTGCTTAACCCTAACCACCCCCCTGGTGGTGCCTAACCCTAACCACCCCCCTGGAGGTGCCTAACCCTAACCATCCCTCTGGTGGTGCCTAACCCTAACCACCCCCTGGAGGTTCCTAACCCTAACCACCCCCTGGAGGTGCCTAACCCTAAGCACCCCCCTGGTGGTGCCTAACCCTGAGACCCCCCTGGTGGTGCCTAACCCTAACCACAACCACACCCCTGGAGGTGCCAAACCCTAACCACCCCCCTGGAGGTGCCTAACCCTAAGCACCCCCTGGTGGTGCCTAACTCTAAATCTCCCCTGGTGGTGCCTAATCCTAAATCTCCCCTGGTGGTGCCTGACCCTAACCATCCCCCTGGAGGTGCCTAACCCTAAGCACCCCCCTGGTGGTGCCTAACCCTGAGACCCCCCTGGTGGTGCCGAACCCTAACCACAGCCACCCCCCTCCAGGTGCCTAACCCTAACCACCCCCCTGGAGGTGCCTAACCCTAAGCACCCCCTGGTGGTGCCTAACCCTAAATCTCCCCTGGTGGTGCCTAACCCTAACCATCCCCCTGGTGGTGCCTAACCCTAACCATCCCCCCGGAGGTGCCTAACCCTAAGCACCCCCTGGTGGTGCCTAACCCTAAATCTCCCCTGGTGGTGCCTAACCCTAACCATCCCCCTGGTGGTGCCTAAACCTAACCACCCCCCTGGTGGTGCCTAACCCTACGACCCCCCAGTGGTGCCTAACCCTAACCTTGACAGTGTTACACTAAATCCATTCACCGTTTTGCAGTTAAATAACGTCTGCAGTTTGGCTTATGTAGGGCGTTATTGATAAATAACGTTACTGTGCGCAATAACGTCTGCTGTTTGGCATATGAACGGCGCTATTGATAAATAACGTTACTGTGTGCCGTTTTTCTTCTTTTTTCCCTGTGCGCCATTATTATGCAGTACTAACGATAAATAGCGATAAGCGTATCTTCTTAATGCGGCGCCATTTTTATGCATAGGCGCTGTGCGCCATTATTCACTGATCCGGTTTGGAACGACCTACCAGCCAAGTTCCTTCAAAAGCTGTGTACAAGTGTACCTAAAAGAATTGATGCTGTTTTAAAGGCAAAGAGAGGTCCCACCAAATATTGATTTGATTGAGATTTCTCTTTTGTTCATTCACCGCATCTTGTTTATTGATGAAATTAAATGAATAACACTTCCATTTCTGAAAGCATTCTTTGTTTACAGCATTTTTTCACACCTGCCTAAAACTTTGGCACAGTACTGCATATTCCGGGTAGATTCCAGAACGAGGATTTATCCTGTGTCTCGTGTAGCCTGCCACAGGTGTTACACTTGCCTTGGGCCGCTCTTTAGTTCTGGGATTTGCTGTAACATTCAGACAAGGCCGGCGCTACCATAGAGGCAAAGGGGGCAATTGCCCCAGGGCCCCAGAGCCTGTTAGGGCCCGTAAGGTGTTTCCCCCCCATCTTAACTTACTCTCTGGTGCCTATACAGAGTCTTTGGCAGAGTAGCGTTTCACTTGTGCTGGCAGACAGGTGAGACTCTACACTGCCAAAGACTCTGCAGGGGCCCCAGAGAGTACAGTTAAGTTGGGAGGTGATTGGGAGGGAGGGTCCGCAGCCGCTTCAGGGGCCCAGGAGAGAAATTTGGCTGCAACAAATAACCCCTAATGCCACTTTTTGGTTGAGGGGTGTCTGCTGGAGGGCCCCTTTGTTACTAGAACTGGCCCTGCATTCAGAAATTGTCTCCACCAGTCCTCCCCATAGAGACTCCCGCTGTGTAAGGCTGGGATCCATTGATTGGAATATTACATTATGCATTATGACAATGGCTTTCTATTGTGTCCTGACTGACAGCCCCGATAACATGCTGCCGATTTGCTGAACAGGAGAAATCATTTATAGATTACGTCTTCCCATTGTACAGTCAGGTAATAATTTAAATGTGCCACCAGCAAGATTTATTCTTTTCTGGGAGAACGCGATCCGGCCCGGCATATCAGTCACCAGACAAGGCAGGCCGGCATAATGAGATGTAAATGGCAGGTAATTACCACCACTTACAGACGCGAGATGTTCAATGTGACACCACGGAGGATTGAGCTGAAGTCTTTGGAACAATGGATCTGAAGCCGTGTCACTGACAATTCTACATGTGAATGTTCCCAGGAAACTACAGAGCTGCACTGCGCTGCAGAGGCTCACTGAGTCTGGTCGCTCACTGATGGCTTGTCTGCATACAGAGACACACTGTGTCTGGCCGCTCACTGATGGCTTGTCTGCCTGCAGAGACACATTGCTTCTGGCCTCACTCACTGACGGCTTGTCTGTATACAGAGACACACTGTGTCTGGCCTCTCACTGACGGCTTGTCTGCCTGCAGAGACACACTGAGTCTGGCCTCTCACTCACGGCTTGTCTGCATACAGAGACACACTGTGTCTGGCTGCTCACTGATGGCTTGTCTGCATACAGAGACACACTGTGTCTGGCCTCTCACTGACGGCTTGTCTGCATACAGAGACACACTGTGTCTGGCCTCTCACTGACGGCTTGTCTGCCTGCAGAGACACACTATGTCTGGCCTCTCACTGACGGCTTGTCTGCATACAGAGACACACTGTGTCTTGCCTCTCACTGACTGCTGAGTGAGGCTTGGCTGCATACAGAGACACACTGTGCCTGGCCTCTCACTGACTGCTGAGTGAGGCTTGTCTGCATACAGAGACACACTGTGTCTGGCTGCTCACTGATGGCTTGACTGCATACAGAGACACACTGTGTCTGGCCTCTCACTGACGGCTTGTCTGCATACAGAGACACACTGTGTCTGGCCTCTCACTGACGGCTTGTCTGCATACAGAGACACACTGTGTCTTGCCTCTCACTGACTGCTGAATGAGGCTTGTCTGCATACAGAGACACACTGTGTCTGGCTGCTCACTGATGGCTTGACTGCATACAGAGACACACTGTGTCTGGCCTCTCACTGACGGCTTGTCTGCATACAGAGACACACTGTGTCTGGCCGCTCACTGACGGCTTGTCTGCATACAGAGACACACTGTGTCTGGCCGCTCACTGACGGCTTGTCTGCATACAGAGACACACTGTGTCTGGCCTCTCACTGACGGCTTGTCTGCATACAGAGACACACTGTGTCTGGCCGCTCACTGACGGCTTGTCTGCATACAGAGACACACTGTGTCTGGCCGCTCACTGACGGCTTGTCTGCATACAGAGACACGCTGTGTCTGGCCTCTCACTGATGGCTTGTCTGCTTACAGAGACACACTGTGCCTGGCCTCTCACTGACGGCTTGTCTGCCTGCAGAGACACACTGTGTCTGGCCGCTCACTGACGGCTTGTCTGCATACAGAGACACACTGTGTCTGGCCTCTCACTGACGGCTTGTCTGCATACAGAGACACACTGTGCCTGGCCTTTCACTGATGGCTCGTCTGCATACAGAGACACACTGTGTCTGGCCTCTCACTGATGGCTTGTCTGCATACAGAGACGCACTGTGTCTGGCTGCTCACTGACGGCTTGTCTGTCTGCAGAGGAACACTGCTTCTGGCCTCACTCACTGATGGCTTGTCTGCTTACAGAGACACACTGTGCCTGGCCTCTCACTGATGGCTTGTCTGCCTGCAGAGACACACTGCTTCTGGCCTCACTCACTGACGGCTTGTCTGCATACAGAGACACACTGTGTCTGGCCGCTCACTGACGGCTTGTCTGCATACAGAGACACACTGTGTCTGGCCGCTCACTGACGGCTTGTCTGCATACAGAGACACGCTGTGTCTGGCCTCTCACTGATGGCTTGTCTGCATACAGAGACACACTGTGCCTGGCCTTTCACTGATGGCTTGTCTGCATACAGAGACACACTGTGTCTGGCCTCTCACTGATGGCTTGTCTGCATCCAGAGACGCACTGTGTCTGGCTGCTCACTGACGGCTTGTCTGTCTGCAGAGGAACACTGCTTCTGGCCTCACTCACTGATGGCTTGTCTGCTTACAGAGACACACTGTGCCTGGCCTCTCACTGATGGCTTGTCTGCCTGCAGAGACACACTGCTTCTGGCCTCACTCACTCACGGCTTGTCTGCATACAGAGACACACTGTGCCTGGCCTCTCACTGACGGATTGTCTGCATACAGAGACACACTGTGTCTGGCCTCTCACTGACGGCTTGTCTGCATACAGAGACACACTGTGTCTGGCCTCTCACTGACGGCTTGTCTGCATACAGAGACACACTGTGCCTGGCCTCTCACTGATGACTTGTCTGCATACAGAGACACACTGTGCCTGGCCTCTCACTGATGGCTTGTCTGCATACAGAGACACACTGTGCCTGGCCTCTCACTGACGGCTTGTCTGCCTGCAGAGACACACTGAGTCTGGCCTCTCACCAACGGCTTGTCTGCATACAGAGACACACTGTGCCTGGCCTCTCACTGATGGCTTGTCTGCATCCAGAGACGCACTGTGTCTGGCTGCTCACTGACGGCTTGTCTGTCTGCAGAGGAACACTGCTTCTGGCCTCACTCACTGATGGCTTGTCTGCTTACAGAGACACACTGTGCCTGGCCTCTCACTGATGGCTTGTCTGCCTGCAGAGACACACTGCTTCTGGCCTCACTCACTGACGGCTTGTCTGCATACAGAGACACACTGTGCCTGGCCTCTCACTGACGGATTGTCTGCATACAGAGACACACTGTGCCTGGCCTCTCACTGACGGCTTGTCTGCCTGCAGAGACACACTGAGTCTGGCCTCTCACCAACGGCTTGTCTGCATACAGAGACACACTGTGCCTGGCCTCTCACTGATGACTTGTCTGCATACAGAGACACACTGTGCCTGGCCTCTCACTGATGACTTGTCTGCATACAGAGACACACTGTGCCTGGCCTCTCACTGACGGCTTGTCTGTATACAGAGACACACTGTGCCTGGCCTCTCACTGATGGCTTGTCTGCATACAGAGACACACTGTGCCTGGCCTCTCACTGATGACTTGTCTGCATACAGAGACACACTGTGCCTGGCCTCTCACTGATGGCTTGTCTGCATACAGAGACACACTGTGCCTGGCCTTTCACTGATGGCTTGTCTGCATACAGAGACACACTGTGTCTGGCCTCTCACTGATGGCTTGTCTGCATACAGAGACGCATTGTGTCTGGCTGCTCACTGACGGCTTGTCTGTCTGCAGAGGAACACTGCTTCTGGCCTCACTCACTGATGGCTTGTCTGCTTACAGAGACACACTGTGCCTGGCCTCTCACTGATGGCTTGTCTGCCTGCAGAGACACACTGCTTCTGGCCTCACTCACTGACGGCTTGTCTGCATACAGAGACACACTGTGCCTGGCCTCTCACTGACGGATTGTCTGCATACAGAGACACACTGTGCCTGGCCTCTCACTGACGGCTTGTCTGCCTGCAGAGACACACTGAGTCTGGCCTCTCACCAACGGCTTGTCTGCATACAGAGACACACTGTGCCTGGCCTCTCACTGATGACTTGTCTGCATACAGAGACACACTGTGCCTGGCCTCTCACTGATGGCTTGTCTGCATACAGAGACACACTGTGCCTGGCCTCTCACTGATGACTTGTCTGCATACAGAGACACACTGTGCCTGGCCTCTCACTGACGGCTTGTCTGCATACAGAGACACACTGTGCCTGGCCTCTCACTGATGGCTTGTCTGCATACAGAGACACACTGTGCCTGGCCTCTCACTGATGGCTTGTCTGCATACAGCGACACACTGTGCCTGGCCTCTCACTGATGGCTTGTCTGCATACAGCGACACACTGTGCCTGGCCTCTCACTGATGGCTTGTCTGCATACAGAGACACACTGTGTTTGGCCTCTCACTGATGGCTTGTCTGCATACAGAGACGCACTGCATGGTGACACAGAGACACTCTCGCATACAGAGACATCAAACTTGTATGGCGGATCCCATGTGGTCACTCCTCATCCCCTCCCATCTAATGACTCATGCTGTCTGCTCGCCATCTGGACAGCATGAGTCATCAGAAGGGAGGGGTGAAAGGTGAGCACTTAGCTGTGGCTTGTACTTCAAAAGTCAATAAAAATTGAGGGATTTTATCTGGTTGAATAAGACAAAAAAATGTTCAGGGAACATGCCTGTTCAGGCAGCGCTTGCGATCCCATTTATTATACTGAGTTGGATTAGCGGACGCTATAGCCCCGAAATGCAGCAAACTATGCGCTGTGATTCAGTGGTTCTACATGTGCGCAGGGGGCTACAAAGTTGCCCCTTTGGGTAAATAAATGCTTTTTTTTCCCAATGTTTCTTTATAATACTGCTCAGATCGGTACAGTTGACGTGCACTGCCTGGACAATGATCCCCTTGGTGTCATCTCCACAGGGACAATAACACCAGAAGATTTGTTTGTGTAATGACAGGTCTTCTTTGTCTGCCTGTGACGATCTCCTCAGACTGTCTTTGGCCACCAGCAGAAGATCACACAGTGAATGACAAGCCATGAACGGGTTATGTAGGTACCTGAGGGCTGATCAGCCCCCGGGGCGCGGTGCTGCCCTCTTCTGGTGGCCCCAGTCATTATTGTCACAACAACCCGCAATGACTTTGCCCTGCTGTCAGCTATTTGTTGAGTCCTCTGGGGCCTGTGGTGTACTTGGCCCTTTTTCTGTCTCCGCATCATCCCAGATCCTCTGCTGCTCCCATTCTGTCGCTCCTCTCACACAATCATATATCAGTGTCACATCCTAACCTCGTGTGCCCGGCCACTGCGACTGCAAGTCTTTGACATTCACTGCTGGCGGCTCATACGCTGTTTGTCATTCTCGTTTGTCTTTAACTCTGTGCGGCTTGTGCAAGGAATCTCTGTACATGGCTGGGGAACAGGCCTCAGCTCAGCTCTGATCTTTGCGTGACCTCTGTGTTCCGTATTCATCAGTGGAGGGTGAGACAGAGAGTGACAATGGGGAATCGTTCTTATTGTACAGAAACTGAGGAGAATGGAGTGCAGGGGACTGAAATCTGTCAGGGCTCAATAGGCTCTCTGTCAGGGCAGTTTCTAGGCTAAATTGCACCCAGGGAGAGAGTGTAAAAATTGAGCCCCCTTCCCCACCACCCCTGTGGACTCGCTAACCCTTACTCTTTAGGGACAGTCACAAGTCACAAGTAGATCTGCATACTTACTAGTGATCAGCTGCTCATCCAGGAGGAAGCAGGGACCAGGAAAACACACAGGTGAAGAGAGCCCGGAAAGCCGACTCCTCCATCGGTGCCGCGTACTGACAGCCTGCAATACTGCTACAGGACACCAGGTGTCACCGCGCGGTGGTGACGTGATGACATGATGTCTGACGCAGGCAGCCCAGGAGGAGGCAAAGAAGGTGATCGTGCTGGTAGTCTTCTTTCTTCTTCCATTTGGCTGCACCGCGCGTCACTTTCTCCTTCTGCCTGCGCCCCCCTTCTACTACTTGCCGGTCTGCGCCAAGGGCGGTCGCCCTGCCCAAGAAACGGCCCTACTCTCTGTGTAGATCTAGGGCCAGTTCTAGCTACAATGGGGCCCTCTGGCAAAATTAACCTGGGGTCCCCCCTGACAGACAACCCCCGCAGCAGGAGGTTGTCTGTCAGGGAGGACCCCAGGTTAGTTTCGCTGAGGCAGAGGCAAGAGAGGCTCCAGCCTCAGGGCGCAGTGTAGGAGGGGGCATAGGGCGGGGCAGAGGCAAGAGAGGCTCCAGCCTCAGGGCGCAGTGTAGGAGGGGGCACACAACTCACACAGCTATAATTCCCCTATTGTGTTTGAAGCAGAGAGAAATAAGAGAAGGAGATACATGGCAGTGACTACAAGCCAGATAACTAGAGATTAGGGTGTTGCGGGTCCTGGGGTGCCTCTTAGTCTAACAGCAATCAGTGTGTGACTGGTAGGGTTTCCCTAGTGATCGGGTTTATATGGGAGGATATATATGATATGAGATATATATATATATATATATATATATAATGGGGGGGGGGGTATGTTTATATCAGCGTTTCCGGGGGGGAGGGAGGTGGCGCCAGGGCCAGGCTGAGGCAAGGCGAGAGAGGCTCCAGCCTCAGGGCGCAGTGTAGGAGGGGGCACAGGGCGGGGCAGAGGCAAGAGAGGCTCCAGCCTCAGGGCGCAGTGTAGGAGGGGGCACACAACTCGCTCAGCTATCATTCTCCTATTGTGTTTTAAGCAGAGAGAAATAAGAAAAGGGGATACATGGCAGTGACTGCAAGCCAGATAACTAGAGACTAAGGTGTTGGGGGACCTGGGGCGCCTCTCGTCTAATAGCAATCAGTGTGTGACAGCTGGGGTGGAAGGGATGGAGGGGCGCACTTTGGTGTCTCAGCCTTGGGTGCTGGAGGACCTTGTCCCACCTCTGCCCCTCAGAGACCTGCCCCCCTCTTCTTAAAATGGCATTAGGGACCCCTTTGTTTCTGCTAAATACCCCCCCCCCCAAGGGCCCCTGAGCCAGCCGACTTGCCTCCCAAGTCTCCTCCTAACTACCTAGAAATGAGAGACTGATCAGTTCACACAAAATTTCACGTACATTTTTGCAATTATGCCGATACGTAATTACAAATTGTTAATTCAATTGATTTTGTATAATCATTCATAATTTCACTTGAATTTTCGCGTAATTTTGTGCCGACTTTGGCATTGAAAAACAACCCCCCCATACACGTTATTGTCACCAGAATTGCTGCATATGTTAAAGAGACTCCGTAACAAAAATTGCATCCTGTTTTTTATCATCCTACAAGTTCCAAAAGCTATTCTAATGTGTTCTGGCTTACTGCAGCACTTTCTGCTATCACAGTCTCTGTAATAAATCAATGTATCTTTCCACTGTCAGACTTGTCGGCCTGTGTCTGGAAGGCTGCCAAGTTCTTCAGTGTTGTGGTTCTGCTATGACCTTCCCCTTTCAGGCCCCTCTCTGCACACTGCCTGTGTGATATTTAGATTAGTGCAGCTTCTTTCTGCTCTCTTATCTTTTACAAGCTGGATAAATCGTCCTCTGAGCTGGCTGGGCTTTCACATACTGAGGAAATTCAGACAAGGGCAAAGCTGTTTGCAGGAAGAAAAGAGCAGCCTGAAACTTCAGTGCATGAGAGATGCAGGGGAAAAGAAACACACAAATGATCTCTTGAGATTCAAAAGGAAGGGTGTATACAGCCTGCTTGTGTATGGATGTATTTTGTATGTGTGGACATACTGTACATCAACCTACTTCCTGTTTTGGTGACCATTTTGTTTGTTTATAAACAAACTTTTAAAAACTGTTTTTAACCACTTTTAATGCGGCGGGGAGCGGCGAAATTGTGCCAGAGGGTAATAGGAGATGTCCCCTAACGCAGTGGTATGTTTACTTTTGTGCGATTTTAACAATACAGATTCTCTTTAAGAAAAAAAAGTGGGTACAAGTCAAAAACAGTAATTTTTCAAAAATACCTTGTAGTTTTTGAGAAAATCGATTTTAAAATAGTTTTTAAAACTAAGTGGCTTTTAAAACTCAGAAAAATGACAGTTTAAAAACCATTTTCTGAATTTTTGAAAAATTCTTTACTTGTACCAATTATTCTACTTAACATATGTAGACATTTTGGTAGCAATAGCAGATATGGAGGCTTTGCTTTAAACCGCTACAGTGGGCACAAAATGACGCAAAAAAATTACACAAAATTACAAATGGTTACAATTACATTGAAATTAAGAACAATTTTCCCTGAAATTTTGCATTACGATTATGATGCGTAATTACGCATAGGCGTAATTTCTGCTCATCACTAACTTTCATTGGCTAAATGTAATTGAAGTCAGTAAAACATTTCTATAGTAGGAGAATTTTTGCTCATCACTAGTCCTGATCCTGTGTTGAATGTTGTGCTGATGGATGTTGTAGCCGGAAGATACAGCCAACATTGTTGTGTGTTCAGTCCAAATCTCAGTCCATCTTGTTCATCAATGTTTTCTCCTTACTTCCAGGTGTCACATGACTTTGCCATCAATTTCAACCCCGATGATGATGAATGTGAAGGTGAGTGGAGAACCGTCATAACTGGCAGCGTCTGCAGCACATTCACTGGGGACCCGTCTGGATTTAGGCCATTGCGTTTGCGGTGGGATTCTCCACCCCTATTGCATCGCACACAAATAAAATTGGGAACTATGAGAAATAAAGGTGGTGATAGAGGCGTTACTAGGATCCTAAGAGATCTGGGGCACTTTAGCCAAAAAAATGGGTGGAGCCATGCACCAGAATGTGGGTGTGGTTATGGGTGGAGTCAAATTTACATGAACTAAACAGCGGTCTAGGTAGGTCTGAGCAGCAAAATGTTGGATGAAGCCCTTTTCTTCATTAATACAAAAAATAAATAAACAATTGCAGCATATCACATAACTAGGCGGAGTTACCTGGCTTTTGTGCTGGCTGGTTTGGCTTTCTGCTCAGCGGGCCGCCTGCCATCAAGTTATCTGGCAGTCCCCCATAGCATTGCCTGACCTTCTAGCGGACCCCCTTCTATGCTCCTACAGGCCTCTCATTGAGGCACCACAACTCCCAACATGCCCCTATAGGAGAACCACAGCTCTTTGCATACCCCTATAAAGGCACCAGGGCACCCAGCATACCCCCCCATTGAGGCACCACAGCTCCCAGCATGCCCATCATTGAGGCACCACAGCTCCCAGCATGCCCCCATAGAGGCTCCACAGCTCTGACTCTGCCTGGGGGACACCAGTTTAGTTCCGTGGCACGTGCCACTGATATTTGGGGCTAGCAATGCCCCTAGTTGGCGGCTCAAATATCAAACACTGAGTGAACAGAGCAGCACCTCAATATTCTATGTTGCTCCTTTGAATCACTTCGAAGCTTCAGTTTACCAAACAAAGCTCTTCAGCCACAGTCTAATAACTTTAAATTTAAGCCTGTGTGCCCCACTTAAAGCACATCTGAAGTGACAGGGATATGGAGGCTGCCATATTTATTGCATTTTAAACGATACAGATTGCATCTTGAGCCCGGAATCAAACCCTGGTCAAAGGGCTCAAATCCCACATCAATGGCAACAACCTTACCTGTACGCTATCCAGATGACCCTAATGACCTTACTACATAGTTACATAGTTATTTTGGTTGAAAAAAGACATACGTCCGTCGAGTTCAACCAGTACAAAGTACAACTCCAGCCTGCTCCCTCACATATAGCTGTTGATCCAGAGGAAGGCGAAAAACCCTTACAAGGCATCGTCCATTTAGTCCCAAAAGGAAAAAATTCCTTCCCGACTCCAGATGGCAATCAGATAACATCCCTGGATCAACATCATTAGGCATTACCTAGTAATTGTAGCCATGGATGTCTTTCAACGCAAGGAAAGCATCTAAGCCCCCTTTAAATGCAGGTATAGAGTTTGCCATAACTACTTCCTGTGGCAATGCATTCCACATCTTAATCACTCTAACTGTAAAGAACCCTTTCCTAAATAAATGGCTAAAACGTTTTTCCTCCATGCGCAGATCATGTCCTCTAGTCCTTTGAGAAGGCCTAGGGACAAAAAGCTCATCCGCCAAAAACTCATATGCTATCCAGCTGGGAAGCAGGAGATTTGGACACATGAGACAAGTGGACAAAAAGGGCGCCCCATTCACTCCCATTATAAATATCGTTTAATGGGCGCCGAACAGGGAAAAAAGGCGCTGGAGATTATTAACGTTTTACAAACGGCGCCCAGAGATTTTTAAGGTTTTATAACTGTGCTTGTGATGATTTAACTTTACAAAATGAGCCCGTGACGAATAACGTTTATAAAGATACTAAATCACTATTTCTAAAACATTTCTAAAACATTATTATCCACCCCAAAAAAATATTTTAATTTTTTATTTATTAATGTTTGTAAAACATTATTATCCATAGGGGGTCTTAGGTTTAGGCACCACCAGGGGGGTCTTAGGTTTAGGCACCACCAGGGGGGTCTTAGGTTTAGGCACCACCAGGGGGGTCTTAGGTTTAGGCACCACCAGGGGGGTCTTAGGTTTAGGCACCACCAGGGGGATCTTAGGTTTAGGCACCACCAGGGAGATCTTAGGTTTAGGCACCACCAGGGGGATCTTAGGTTTAGGCACCACCAGGGGGGGTCTTAGGTTTAGGCACCACCAGGGGGGGGTCTTAGGTTTAGACACCACCAGGGGGGTCTTAGGTTTAGGCACCACCAGGGGGGTCTTAGGTTTAGGCACCACCATGGGGGTCTTAGGTTTAGGTACCACCAGGGGGGTCTTAGATTTAGGCACCACCAGGGGGGTCTTAGGTTTAGACACCACCAGGGGGGTCTTAGGTTTAGGCACCAACAGGGGGTCTAGGGGTTAGGGATAGGTACAGGGACGGTTTTTAACAAACGTAATTATAAGTTTCACTTTAGAAACAGGGAAGATTAACGTTTTAAGAACTGCCGATTTCATACACATTATTTAATGATTTATACATTCTTAAAACACTATTTGTAAATGAAATTCTACACAATATTTTTATAAACGATAATACTGCTTATCGTTTACACCACGCGCCCTTTTTTCCCGATGCCCTTTTTTGATGTACGCATCCAGCTGACCCTATTGACCTTACTAAACACAATTCAAACCTGAAGGAAGACTTACAATTAAAATATAGCTTTTATTGGATCAATTAAAAAGGAGCAAAAGCAGAAAGATCAGCAGGACTGCCAGGCAACTGGTATTGTTTAAAGAGAACCCGAGGTGGGTTTGAAGAATATTATCTGCATACAGAGGCTGGATCTGCCTATACAGCCCAGCCTCTGTTGCTATCCCAAACCCCACTAAGGTCCCCCTGCACTCTGCAATCCCTCATAAATCACAGCCAGGCTGCTGACAAACAGCTTGTTAGAGCTGGCTGTGTTTATCTCTATAGTGTCAGTCTGCTGCTCTCCCCGCCTCCTGCAGAACTCCAGTCCCCGCCTGCATCCCTTCCCTCCCTGCTGATTGGAGGGAAGGGACGGGGGAGGGACCGGAGCTATGCAGGAGGCGGGGGAGCAGCTGAGACTGACACTACAGATGTAAACACAGCCTCACAGCACGGCTGTGATTTATGAGGGATTGCAGAGTGCAGGGGGGCCTTAGTGGGGTTTGGGATAGCGACAGAGGCTGCACTGTATAGGCAGATCCAGCCTCTGTATGCAGATAACATTCTTTTAACACACCTCGGGTTCTCTTTAAAAGGAAATAAATCTAGCAGCCTCCATATCCCTCTCAGGTGTACTTTAAGGATTTGAAACTGATCTGCTGCCAACATAATTATCTTTCCAATATATCAGAACTCTTCCTATCAATTTGGTACTGAAAAACAATAAAAAAATGATTATTTCATGGATATCTCTGGGGTGCGACCACAAGGACGTCTTCTCCCTTTAAAGTGGACCTGAACTCAGACCTCCTCTCTGGTCTAAAAGATACGCAACAGTATAATAACCTTTAAATAAAAACATTTCTTTGTTACAGCTGATACAAATCCTAAAATAAATGTGCGCAGTTTCTACTTCCTGATTCATGGAAGCAGACATATTGTTTACAGCCCGTGCTTTCAAATGGGCTTATCTGCCATCTGTGCCATATGCAGTCATGTGACACCCGGGGAGAGATCAGATTACACTAAACTAATTAAACTACACTAAACTAATGATTAGACACAAGTGAGGGGGAATTAGACAGCCTAAACTCTCTAAATACATACAGGGTGCATTTCTCTATGCTTTCCTTCTGTCCTGTGCAAAAGTTCAGGTCCACTTTAACAAATAGGAACCTTCCTGTGGCTTGTGTCATTGTGATGTAATTATGAGGGCGGAGCTCACATACACTATGCTTCCCATTGTATCTCAGTGCTGAGGTTTAATTACTACTTTGCAAACTGGAATCTCTCTCTGTAAAGGCGCGCATACATCTAACGATTTTCCCGCCGAAATACAGCCGTTTCGATCACAGTGATCAAAACGGGCGTGAAATCGCCGCGCACACCGCTGACAGAACGATGGATTTCCGTCCGAAATCCATCGTTCCCGTCGACTCCCGTCGATCCATCCGTGCGGAAGATTTTTCTCAGGTCGGGAGTGCGTCGATAGCGGCGTTCGAATGCCTGACGACCGACGCAATACAGCGGGTATACATTACCTGTTCTGCCGGCGCGAGTCTCGCTGTCACCGCTACTCAGTCTCCGCTCTGCAGGGCCGGGCCGAGGCATAGGCTGGAGAGGCTCCAGCCTCAGGGCGCAGTGTAGGAGGGGGCGCACAATTCATTCAGCTGTCATTCCTAATTGTGTTTGAAGCAGAAAGAAATAAGAAAAGGGATACATGGCAGTGACTGCAAGCCAGATAACTAGAGATTAAGGTGTTGGGGAGGTTGTGGGCCCTGTGGCGCTTCTTAGTCTAATAGCAATCAGTGTGTGATGGCTGGGGCGGCAGGGATGGAGGGGCGCACTTTGGTGTCTCAGCCTTGGGTGCTGGAGGACCGGCAGAAAGTTTAAACAATAGAGCGCCCTCTACTGTTTAAACTTCCTGCCGGGCGGGAAGAAGTGAAGCATGCCGGAGACCAGACCAGAGCGGAGAAGAAGACAGCAGTGACAGCGGGACTCGCGCCGGCGGAGCAGGTAATGTATGCGGGGGGGGGGGCGATCAGAGAGGGATCTATCTTTTGGTCGAATCTGATGGCAAATCGACCAGTGTATGGCCACCTTAAGACACAGGACTAAATGGAGTATCCTGGCACACACACTACCCTCCTTATCTACGCCTCCCTTAGTCCCCATCCTCATTCGACCGATGGCACCTGGCGTGACCAATCAGGCGTGGGTGCTGGCACCAGACTGCCCAATCACAGCCGCCCGGTGCTCCTTTTGCTAACTGGTGCTGATGATCTCGTTGGCGAGACCACAATAAGTAGTAGTGACATCTGATAGGTCACTGTGACTGATTGAGTGCAGTGATTGGCCCAATGATGGTGTCGTGGACCCATCCGCAAGACTATCAGCACCAGTTAGCAAAACGAGCAGCAGGCGGCTGTGATTGGCCGGTCTGGTGCCCCCCCCCCTTTGATTGGTCGTGTGCCAGAGCTCCCCCGGGGTTTATATGGGGGTATATATGATATAAGATATATATAATGGGGGTATGTTTATATTAGCGTTTCCGTGGGGAGGAAAGTGGCGCCAATCAGTGCTGGTCGTAATGGAAAAATCTACGCTTACGGATCATTACCCGTAATTTTACGCTATTACGCATTACGCAATTATGGTTACGGCGTAGGAAATTATCTACGGTACATCACTGTAATTACGCGTAAACTTACGCAGTTACGCGTAAGGATACCGTAATGTAGGCGCTTACACTACGATGTTACGCGTAGTGCCGTAATACCCATTAATGCGTATTTTTTGACGCATACGGACGATATGTACGCAATAGCCGTCAATGTGACAGTTATTGCGTACATATCATTCGTATGCGTCAAAACGTACGCTTATACTGAAGGGCGGGAGAAGATACTATTGGTTGCTTAGGATGTTGACTGATTGGCTACTCTTAGAAAAGGGGAGTTTTTACGTTAGTAATTACGCGTAAAATTACGCGTAAGTGTTCGTAAAATTACGCATGCCTAGCAATTACGGTAGACAGTGTAATTACGATACCACTTTACTGCTTACGCGTAAATAATTACGCGTAAGACCGTAAGTTACGCGTAGCGCTTACGCGTAAATTTACATTGAATTACGATGCGTAATTACACTCATGCGTAATTTCGGCCCAGCACTGGCGCCAATGCCAGGCCGAGGCAGAGGCAAGAGAGGCTCCAGCCTCAGGGCGCAGTGAAGGAGGGGCGCACAACTCACTCAGCTATCATTCTCCTATTGTGTTTGAAGCAGAGAGAAATAAGAAAAGGGATACATGGCAGTGACTGCATGCCAGATAACTAGAGATTAAGGTGTTGGGGGCCCTGGGGCACCTCTTAATCTAATAGCAATCAGTGTGTGATGGATGGAGGGGCGCACTTTGGGGTCTCGGCCTTGGGTGCTGGAGGACCTTGTCCCGGCGCTGGGTGGCACATTCTCCATAGTTTGCTTCAGGCAGCAGAAAGTCTAGAATTAGCCCTGATAAAGATAATGGGATGTAATGTTTTTGCCATTTGCAGGGATCCAGGGTATAGTGGAATCTTACCAGAACTGCCTCCCGAAAATCCAGCTGTATGGACCCACCAATGTGGCCCCCATCATCTCCAGGGTGGCGCGGCTGGCGGCTGAGGAGGAGAGGACCAAAGAAGCTTCGGTGGGTACAAGAGGTCCATGTTGCTGATCTCACACCCAAGGCTGATATCAGGCCTTGTGAAAACATGGCTGAGGGGAGATCAGTCCAGCCTGACGCTTAGTCCTGCTCTCTCAGCTATCTAAGCTTTGTGTCTTTGTTTCAGAAATATTACATCCTCCTCATTCTCACGGATGGCGTGGTGACCGACATGGCGGACACGCGTGAAGCCATAGTGCGGGCGTCTTACTTGCCCATGTCAATCATCATTGTGGGCGTGGGGAATGCAGACTTCACAGACATGCAGATTCTGGATGGAGATGATGGAATTCTGCGAGCACCCAAAGGAGAGCCCGTCCTGCGAGATATCGTCCAGTTTGTGCCATTCCGGGAATTCAAAAACGTAAGTTAGGTTCTATATGTCTGTATCATCCCACACTGATCTTTTCCCATAGTTGTCTCGCTTTTAACCTTTTCCCCTTTAGTGAGTCTGTTGGTGTTTAATGATCAGTTAATATTTAATCGGGAACGCCCTTTTCAAAGGTAAGGGCCAAAAAACACAAAGTCCTTTAACGGTGATCCACCACACCCTAATTCAATACTTCTGTCTTAAAGAAAACCTGTACTGAAAATAAAAGTCAAAATAAGCATACACAAGTCATACTTACCTTCCATGTAGTCTACTTCTCAGTGTCTTTCTCCTCTCCCGTGTCCTATTTGTTCACTATGATCAAGGGAATTTTCCATCCTCCATTTTGAAAATAGCCATTACCCATAACAGCTTTCTGGTCAGCACACAGTTAAACTGTAACATCGCCCACTTGAGCTATAGGGAAACATGGACATTACCTGGTACATCCGTTTTCCTCTCAGCTATAACTGACCGCAACTGATATTTTACTGACAGCAACTGATATATTTCAGATCTGACAAAATATTGTCAGAACTGGATGGGATTATTGTCAGAAATAAATGGTGAGCTTCTGAGAGGAACTGATGGCAAGGTAACTCTGTAATGTTCATTTAAAGTTACCTCATGTGTTTATTTTAAATATTTTTACTCAGTACAGGTTCTCTTTAAAGAAAGGACTATGAAAAAAAAATTGTAGCACAAACTTGCAGTACAATACTTAATACAACTGTATTGACACAAATAAAAAAATTCAAAAATTGGTATATCCATAAAAATCTTATTTATCCGTAAGAGTAATCTCCATGAACAACAATAAAGGACTGTTATGAGACCAAGGCTATGATCTGGCTTGACGTGATAAAAAAATTCAGGCATCATTTATTCAGGCAATGTTCGTTTTGGGCTATTGTGCGCCCTTCATCAGGCCGAAATGTACATGAATAGTTCTATAGGGCCCAGTCAGCAGCAAGAACCAGAGCACAGAAGGAAAAAATGGCATCTGTACCAACCAGATGCAATTAACACGATCCCTTTGGCCGGCAGTAAAGTATAGCCATGCAGCTAAAGGGGAGTGCCTCAGGGTGTCTCATGGTCACCTCCTGTTGTCCTGTTGTTACTTGGACACCTTATGTTATGTAACATTGATGTCCTAATTTTTGCTCCATCAAGTGATGAAGTGACAATTTTTGTGTTCAGATTGTGCAGAATAGTTACATAGTTATTTTGGTTGAAAAAAGACATACGTCCATCGAGTTCAACCAGATTTACCTGCTGACAACTAGAGCAGGATCTTCCACCCATAATTTTTACAGTACTTTTGCATCAACTTTTTAAATTTCTGACTGCTGAAAACTTATTTTAAACAAAAGATGAAAAATTATCTTCTAGGAGAAAAATTAAAGGTAACCTGAACTGACCTAAAAATGCATTTCTGAACCTACCTGGAGTTTCCTCCAGCCCCCAGTAGTCCGTGAGGTTCCTTGGCATCCTATGGGTCCCCTCTATTCTCCTGCTGGTGGCTGAGCAATTGGGGGAGGCGGTGCATGCACAGTTGTCAGAGGCGTATCTAGAGAGGTACAGGCATGGCTCGTGCCATGGGCGCCATGCCTGACTCTGTGCTGCGCCCCCATGCCTCCTCGTCACTCAGACATCAGATTAATTCTGTATTCTGGGGAACGTGGCTACTTAATTTATGTATGTAGGGCACACTTGGCTCAGTGTTAGAAAAGAGGACATAGAGGGAATAAGAAGAGATCTTGTAAAAAAAGTAACTCCAGCAATATTCTGCACCCAAAAACACAGGCATCCATAACATGTACGCGAGAAAGGATGCTGTTCTTAGAGGGGAAACAAGCTTTGACCGGTGGGGGGGGGGGGGCAATTTCAGTGTTTGCAATAGGCTCTGTTACCTAGATACGCCCCTGACAGTTGTGCATGACTCCCAGCTGGGTCACACAGATAATGGAGCTTCCAGCGGGGGAACCGAGGGGACCCAGAGAGAACAAAGAGGGACCTTACTGAGGCTGGAGGGAGCCCCACGTAAGTTCCGAAATGCATTTCTTAGGTCAGTTCAGGTTCTCTTAAAGAGAAAAAGTAAATTGAATAAGGTCTACTGACTCATTTATTAAACACTTAAGTAAAGAAATAATTCTTACTGTGGCAGCGAATGGATGGAATGTTGGTGGGCGGCCTCCTTTTTTTAAAAGTCTTTTTGTGGTTGTGTATTTCAGGCTTCCCCAGCTGCCCTGGCGAAATGCGTTCTGGCTGAGGTGCCCAAGCAAGTGGTAGAGTATTACAGCTACAAAGTCTTCCCCCCACGTTGTCCAAAAGTAGATTCCCCGGACTCAGCCCTCAACTCTCCTCAATGAGGTCTTCTCCATACCACTCCAACTCTTCCCCACCCTTTCTTGGATGGAGCAGAAGGCTTGCAGCCCACAACATTCCAGCTACCACCCAACAATGCCATCTCTCGTGCACAGTTTATCCATCCAGCCAACGAAAGGCATCCCCCGCTGCTGAACTTACCATTGAGCTCTCCATCAGTCCTTTCAATGCTAGACAGTGACCATTTCTGACTGAGTGCCAGATCATTGGAGCCATCTCTGAGTGGGTGCCAGACAGCGTTTATTCCAGAGAGCCATGGCACTGACGGGCGTCTGTACATCAATGCTTCAGAACGGTGTCTGGTGTCAGCCATGTAATGTAGAGCTCTTTATTTCATGTCTGTTCCGGCGTGCTGCTGATAATTTTATGGGTTCCAGTTTCTTGTGTTCTACACGTCATGCCTATATGGCCCTGAATGTAAGGTACAGATGATCTAGAAACGTTCTGTTGACTCCTGAGAAAATTCTGGAGATTGGACAGGTTTCCATTGGTGGAACTAGTAAATCAGACGTTTCGATTCCGCAAGTGCCGTAATGGGTAGTCTCCACCGTTCAGTTGTATTGGGGCTCTGGCCAGTGTTAATATTCCCTGCCATCTCTGATTTAGAAGTCATCTAATGATCAATCTCTTGTCTCCTTCTTGTTGTGAGCTTTGATGGACCGAAGCGGCTTCAGAGTCCCGTTCTCCAACCGAATTTCCATCTTTCTGTTTTAATTCTTGCGAGATAAGATCTGAGATAGCGGAGTACGTTGCTTTTGAAATGTAAGCCTTTCATAAGCTCGACCCAACACTTCATTAACGCTTGTTTCAGTTTTTTACTTTCCTCCCTTATCTGTGCAGTCAGACATTGAGGGGACTGTAGAAGTCTGAATTATCAAGCACATGTTAGCTCATTAAAAGTATCTACAAAGGGAATCTCATGGGTCTTGGCTGCTTGCATGAAAACACAAGTCCATGTGATTTTTACTTTTGATATCTATCCGATTAACACATCTAATAGCAAGTCAAAAAGGATTTTTTTTGGGGGGGAGGGAGGTGCATGAAAAGGCTTCTGGGTGTGCGAAAGCCATCTGCAGAGATGGAAATGGAAACGGATGAGATGTGTGTGAATGAGCGGCAAAGCCTTGCATCTCTCAACGTCTCGCTAAACCTGCATCCCCAAATCTTCATCTGCTTTCAGTTAATGACAAATGAAGCTACAGAAGCAACGTCTGCCAATGAGTCATGTTCAGTTAATCTAACATTAACCGGTGAGTCTTCTGAACACGTTGGGAATGTGACAGCAGTGACATGAAAGGTAGATTGCATCTAAAGCTTCCATTAACTGTGCGCAGAACAAACACTGCATGATATAGCCTTCGGGGATGGGATGTAGTTTATGATAGAGGTAGGAGTTCTTGATATGTAGCTGACAGTACTATTTTGAAGACAAAACGCACCATGGATTTTGGACGCAAGCAAGTTGAAGTCCAGTGAAGATGATGGTGCAAATCAAACGTCAGAGCTCTGAGATATAGGTAAGAGAACCATGTAGTAGTGATGAGCAGAAATTACGCCCATACGTAATTACGCATCGTAATATTTAATTACGCATCGTAATCATAATGCGAAATCTTGGCGGAATAGTGTAATTAATTTCGTAGGTAATTGTTACCATTTGTAATTACGCATACATTTACGTGTAATTTGCACGTAATTTTGTGCCGACTTTGGCGGTGAATAGCAAAGCCCTGATACATGCTATTGCTACCAAATTTGCTACATATGTTAAGAAGAATACTAGGTACAAAAAGAATTGTTCAAAAAGACCTTGTCGTTTTTGAGAAAATGGATTTTAAATATACAAAAAGAAATGGTTTTTAAACCGTCATTTTTCTGCGTTTACAAAACCGTTTTCGTTGCATTTTTAAAATCGATTTTCTCAAAAACTACAAGGTCTTTTTGAAAAATATTTTTTCTCTCTCTTGTACCCACTATTCTTTTTAACCACTTGAGGACCAGGGGATTTTTGCCTGCGCTGTGCTGGGTAGGTTCTCCAGCCCCCAGCACAGATCGTGTTGCAGGCAGGGCGATCAGACTTCCCCCCTTTTTTCCCCACTAGGGGGATGTCCGGCTGGGGGGGTCTGATCGTCGCCGCCTGTTTGTGTCTTGCGGGGGGGCTCCTCAAAGCCCCCCTCCGCAGCGCTCTTCTCCCCTCCCCACCTCTCCTTCCCTCCCTCCCCTTCTCTGTATGAGCCGTACAGGACATTATCCGTCCTGTACCGCCTCTGATAGGCTTCAGCCTATCGGATGCCGGCGATCCCCGGCCAATCAGAGGCCGGGGATTGCCAATCTCCTTAGCGCCGTACGCTGTAAACACCGGGGATTTCTTCCCTTCGTTTACATTTCGCCTGCGAGCCCCGGTCGGAGGCTTGCAGGCTGTTCACGGAGACACCCTCCGTGAACTGACATGGAACGGCCGTTTTTTCCATGGAAACCCACTTACGACCAGCCGCCGCCTATCGGCGTTAGGCGGTCGTTAAGTGGTTAATATATATAGCAGTTTTGGTAGCAATAGCATATATGGGGGCTTTGCAATACACCATCAAAGTCTGCACAAAATTACGCGTAAATTCATGCGTAATTACGAATGATTATACAAAGAATTGAATTACCAAGTTGCAATTATGTATAGGTGTAATTGCGAAAATGTACGCGTAATTTCGTGTAACCGTAATTAGCAAATTAGGATCATCACTACCATGTAGTACAACCTTCTACACCGATGTACTGCATGGATTTGCATATCTCCACCTGGTTGCACCGACTCTATCCTGTTGTAGGAATAACTTGGTTTTGGACACAGAGGATAGAGGTACCCCTAGAAAAGAGAAAGCCATCTCTCAGTTTGACTGTTCGATCCTCTATACTGGGTGATCTTATGTCTTCTGGCAGAAATTACCACCACAGAGATGAGTTGGGCAGGTCAAAAAACCTTGTTGAGCAGCTATTTTTTTCCCCAGAGGAACTTGTCTGTGGTTGTGGCTCCCTCCTCTTCTCTGTTGCCTAAATACGAATGGCTCAAGTCACCTGTGTTTTCCTGTTTATGGGGTGGATGGAAGATGATGTGGTCTGAAGACCAGCAGATAGCTTGCTGAGTCTAGAGAACAATGAGACATCTGTGGTGGCCGACAACTGCTCAGTAAGAAGACAAGTGTGAGGACATCAGTGTATTGGCTTCCCAGCAGTGACTGGAATGCTTTAGCTCATTGGCACATTGTTTACATACCCGAATGAAATGCACCAGATGCTGTGGTGGGTGTGGGTGAGTTGGTGATTGGTCTGTAGGGCAGAGGGGTGGTGGTGGGGTTGGGGATAGAGGGGTTGTCAGAACTAAACTTGTGTATGCACTCGTGAAAAATCAAGTACGCTTATATAAAAAAGAGTTTCTTCTTTTTTAACATACAGTATATTAACATATTTTTATCTTCATGGAAACAGTATATAATTAAGTATAAAAAAATAAAATTGTTTGCTTATTCATATCTTAAAGCCATTAACGGATATGGCCTTGTGGGGGCATTTTTATAACTGCATAGCAATCTCTGGCATTGACTGGGAGAAGTTTTTTGCCTAACCTGTGGGATGTTTCAGGGTTGTTGTTTTTTTTTTTTTTTGCAAGCACAGCCCATTTCATATCACCCACAGCATATCAATGGGATTTAGATCTGAGCTATGACTTGGTTATTCCACAACCCTCCATTTCTTTTACTAGACTGATTAGAGTTCAAGTTCTACTTACGGTTGAGCTTTGATGCACTAACAGATGGCCTCACATTATTGTCAAGACCCCTCTAGTACAAGGAGGAATTTATAGAGAATGGTGGTGAATAGTCCAGGTCAAGGGTCCCCAAACTTTTTGGGTCAAGGGCCAGATCAACATACTTCAGACTGCTGGGGGGCGGAGTATACATACATGATGTTGAAAAACATTACATTGAATCTAGGTATTGATAACCCTTAAATAAAGGCCCATAGAACTCCCAGCAGCAGCCATTCAGCCATGCGGCGCCCGAAGAACGTCTTTGTGCACCAGACAGTGAAGCCTACCCAGATGACAACCTGCCATCCAATTGGACAGCAGCATCACCTGATGCAGAATTGGATTGGAAGCCAGCCAATGACTGCTCACTGGCTACTACAGCATGTGGATGGGCGGTGCCAGCCCTGCTATTCTATATGCGGGCCGCCGATATTTAAAGGTGCAGTGGGCCACATCTATAAGTTATACATTTTGTTTTTGGGGGCCAGTGAGAAAACCTCAGGGGGCCGCATTCGGCCCATGGGCCGTAGTTTGAGGACCACTGGTCCAGATCCTAATGCAGCAAAGCAGCCCCAGGATATCGTTTTTTTGGTGTAATGCCGTTATTGGTTTTCACATTTTGTCCGATCCTGTGGCTAAATAACTCTACCCTTTGCCTTTTTCTCCTAAGTGGTATTTTCACCCCAAATGCAATTAACTTTTTCTCGGAGATAACTTTTCAGCAGTTTGCAATTGAAAAATTACCAAAAAGTAGGTGAAAAAGTACTAATTGTTTTGGTTCTTGCAAGCTGGTGATTTATAAGACATTTTACTGATAAATAGCACGCCTTATCAACGTAAGCACTCCTTATTAAAGTTAACACGCCTTATCAGAGTAGCATAGCGAGCGCTACGAATCCGCAGGGGCTCAGGACGGGATGAGTGGAGCTCTCGTCATTACCAATTAGCAGGCATAAGTTCACTATGCTACTCTGATAAGGTGTGTTAACTTTGATAAGGCGTGCTAACTTTGATAAGGCGTGCTATCTCTAATAAGGCATGCTATTTAGCCCAAAGTGTGAACATATCACCTAGGAGAAAACTCATGGGAATAAATTAAGGTGGCCATACATCTACCGATTTTGCAGCCCGATTGACCATCTGATACGATAATTTTATCGAACTGGATAAAAATCTGTTGAATCAATGATTTGACTGATTTCAGCCTGAAATTGTTCAAATGCATAGATCGGAAAATTTTGGTCAAGTGCGCATTGGTAACGGCGTTTGATATCCCGACAACGGATGTACGTCACGGACCCCCAGCTGCTGTCCTTCCAAGTGTAAAATTTCCTCCCAGTGCCTATGCTCTGTAAAGTCTCACCTGTCCCGCTAGGGCCACTCCCAGCATCCTTTGCATCAACCCCATGAGTTACTGCGCGTGCCTTTACCACGTGACATCACCATGCACCACGTGGTACAGGCACCAGAGCCGGCTTTGCACTCTTTACCGCCCAAGGCCACTATCAGCAGCCGGCCCCCTTCAGTATAGGTAACCAGATGTCCCATCCCCTCCTCCAATTTAGGTATCCAGATGACCGTTCCCGCTCCCTCCCTCCAGTATTAGTAGCCCGTTGACCCTTCCAGCTATTATAGACAGCCAGATGACAATTTCCCCCATACCTCCAGTGTAGGTAGCCAGATAACCCTTCCTCCCCTCCTCCAGTTTAGATAGCCTGATGACCCCTCCCCCCATCCCTCTAGTATAAGAAGCCAGATGACCCTCCCCCCTGCTATAAAGTTAGCCTGATGACCACCCCTCCCTCCAGTATAGGTAGGCAGGTGACCCTTCCCCCCTTCCCTAGTATAGCCTGCTGCCCACCTGCCCCTTGATCCTGTGGTGCCCTAGACCATCGCCTATGTGGCCTTGGCTTAAATCCATCCCTGACAGGCACTCACGGTAATGGGGGTGATGGGAGAGATCGCTGGTAGTTGTGCCAATGGTACAGGTGACAGAGCACGGGCAAAAGGGAACATTTTACACTTGGGGAAGGCCAGGGAGGCAGCGTCACTAGGCCGATATCTGATAGACTTCATGCTGATTTCTATTGGTCTGCAGTGTATAGGCAAGCTACAGATCTTGTTCAGAGAGAGCTCTGTCTCATGGTCAATCTGCCCATACATCACCTGATGTATAGGCACCTTTAATTACATATAGACCCTTATCAAGAAAACACCTTTTAAACCACCAGCAAGCAAGAAAATACTAAGAATATATACTACAGTACTTTTTCACTTACTGAAGGTAATATAAGCAAGAGATGAAAATTATCTCCCAGGGGAAAATGTGAGTTGAACAAAGGCCCATGTCCATTCAGAGCAAGTTATTGTAAACTTCCTGGCCTTTTCCAAAGTGTTCATTGTAGTCTTGTCCTGATGTTCCTTCTAGATCATACATGTCAAACTCCGGCCCGGGGGCCAAATCTGGCCCTCGGAGCCAATAAATTTGGCCCTCAAGTGAGTTCCCCACTTTGCATTATGTTTGGCCCATTCTATACCTCCAGGGAAGCTATATTGGAGGTGAAGCTCTAGAACACCAAGAAACAATATGGGTGAGGTCGGTGGAAAGCACTAAACACTAGGGAATTGTATAGGGGAGGGTGAGGGCCTCTAGACACCAGAGAATTGTATAGGGGTAGGAGAGGGGCCTGGGGATTGGTCCCAGTATACAATTTCGGCCCACTTTGCATTTGAGTTTGACAGTTTGACACCCCTGTTGTAGATAAAGAACAGCCCTGGCAACATCTTCCTGGAGATAACATTTATGTAATCTTCTTGTCATATGATGAACTTCCGAGGTTCTTCAAGACTCCTTTCGGCATCCTGCGCTTGACTTTTGGGCAGAATTTGCTTGGACAATATGACCTGGACAAGTCATTGTTTGTAGAATTCCTCCCTTGTAGATGATCTTCTGGAGAGTGGAAAGACCAAGGTCTGCTTATTTGGTGATCTTTTTGAATCTTTTCCTCTCGAGCACCTCTAACATATTCTATGAGCGCCTCAGAGAGCTTTTTTTGATCTTGGCAAGGTGACACCACACAGGTCAACCACAAAGAGCTAACCAAATTTCACAGCGTTAAAGAAGTCAAATTTTACCAAGACCTCTCTCTATCGAAGTTGTAATTATTTACACTTTATCTGGTGCACCTGACTCTAAAGGCTTACACAATCACTGTCGCCCGACGGGGATTGGGACATTGCAGGGCCGAGGCTGTGCAGACACATCGTTGGTTTGCAAGTGAGCAATGTGTTTTGTTCTATGAAGGGGGAAGTGCCTCAGAAGTGATGTCACGTTTCAACGTAAGTGGGGAGAATGAGGCTATCGGCGACCGCTTTCACAAGTGGTTGAGAGGGGTCGGGGGCTGTGGTACATACACGCTGGATTGTTGGCAGAGTTTCTTCCAGCATTTGTATGAAGCTTAAAACCACATACACGTCACCTGAAATGATCATCAGTGGGTTTAGTTACAAGCACAGTATCGGCTCTGTGTTTGGGTCTTGGCCAAGCGGTGTGTCCTGTTCTAAGGAGAGGATGGGAGGGAGAACTATGCTGAAGGAACTTCTCCTAGAAGTAATAATTGGACAGCAACTTATCTTGAGGAACGACTGAGGTCAGCCACATTGGGGAACATCTGTACACGTTATATTTCACCTGTGATTATTAGGAATGATTGTTTGGACCGAGGAGATTCTAAAGTGTTTACATAAGCCTAAGGCTCAGCACGCTCTGTTGCTCGAAACATTTGTGATCATTTTGAGTGAGCAGTTCCCAGCCTCCACTTCTATCCAGCTGTCACCCGACACATGCCACAGTGTAAGCCCCTGACTCCGCCTACATCAACCAACCACTGCTGGTTATAGGTGGGCCAGTAAGGGAGTGCTGCCATCTGACATGGAAAGTGTAGCCCCTCCTCCTACATGTTTCTGTGTACCGGCTTCATCAGGGTGTTCACGAGCAGATGCGGCACAATGGAGGATCCCTGTGCACATGTTGGAATGTCTCCTGAAATGATCACAAACAAGTTGGGGGAGTGCACACGGGCTGTTACTGTAGGCATCTGAGGCAGTGGTAAAGGTAGAGGGTACTTACTTATGCCACACGCACAATTTGCATTTATGTTTATTTAGATTACACGGCATATGATCAAATATAAATGGTGCATGAAATTTATAATATTATATCGCCTTTATCTATTAGTATTGTTGCAACTAAGAGCAAATATCTGTATGTTCGAATTTGTTGAAACAAAAACAATAAACAAAAACTTTCATGGGGTGTGCTTTCTTTTTTCACAGGACTGGATATATCATTTAACATTTCGCGAGGGATAGGAACAATATTTATTAAAGGACCCCTCTAGTGAAAAAAGTAAGCAGTTAAAATCTGACAGAACTGACAGGCTTTGAGTCATCTCCTCATGGGGGATTCTCAGGGTTTTCTTTGTTTTCAAAATCATTTCCTGAATGGCAGTTTAATCGCCAAAATAGGAAGATACCAGCTAGACTGCCTACTCACTTGCACACTATTTTGTCAGTTAGACTTTGCAACTGCTGTTCAAGAAATGCTTTTGAAAACAAACAAAACACTGAGAATCCCCAAGAGGAGATGGACTGGCCCAAAACCGGTCAGTTCTGTCAGATTTTAACTGCTTACTTTTTCCGTTTTTTCATAGTAGTGGTCCTTTAAGTTTGCATGCTAGTCTAACAGGGGCCTAACAAGAACCCCCCAGACTTCCAACCAAATCTTTTAATGAGGCCTCTTAACCTCCCCCTCCCACCTGCAAGGCTGGGCACACACCCACTAAACTCCCCAAAACCCATACCCCCAAAGTGGTCAGTCCCAAGCGTCCTTTCACTGATACATTCACCCCCTTGCCAGAGTAAGGCCAGCTGAACTGTGCGCTTGTCAAGCAGTTCAGCGTACTGTCTGCCAACCATGAGCACCATTCAGATGCAATTAAAGGACAACTGTATAGAGAGGGATATGAAGGCTGCCATATTTATTTCCTTTAAGCAACACCAGTTGCCCAGCTGTCCTGCTGATTCTTAGCCTCTAATACTATTAGCCATAGCCCCAGAACAAGCATGCAGCAGATCAGGTGTTGCTGACATTATTGTCAGATCTGACAAGATTAGCGGCATGCTTGTTTCTGGTGTTATTCAAACACTACTGCTGTCAAATAGACCAGCAGGGCTGCCAGGCAACTGGTATTGTTTAACAGGAAATAAACATGGCAGCTTCCATATTCTCACTTCAGTTGTCCTTTAAAAGCAGCCAGATGGCAGCGGTTGTAACACCACGCAACAGCAGTCGCTCTCAAATGTGACTCTATGCGGTTACCAAAACATCCTTCCTACAGCAACTTCTTCCAGCTAGCTAAAAACAGTTTGGTGAAGAACATGATGGCCAAAGTGATAACTAAGTGGCTTGTGGAACAAAACATTGACATTTTGGGTCAATAGCCAGGAAACTCCAGACCTTAATCCAATTGAGACCCTGTTGTCAGTCCTCGAGAGACAAGTGGACAAACAAAACTTCACAAATTTTGACAAACCACTAAGCATTGATTATGAAAGCATGTGTTGTTATCAGTCAGGATTTGGCCCAGAAGTTAAATGACAGCATGCTAGGGTGAATGGCGGAGGTCTTGAAAAAGTAGGGCCAACACTGCAAAATATTGACTGAATAAATATGATGTAATTGTCAATAAAAGTCTTTGAAGCTTATGAAATTCTTGTAATTATACTTCAGTACACCACAGAAACAACTGACAAAAAGATCTAAACTGGAACTGGGCCAGCAAACTTTGTGGAAACCAGAAATGTTTTCCAGTCTCAAAACGTTTGGCCATGACAGTATGTCAAAGCTGACAAGTAAAGCTGGTATTTGTCTTGGCTGGGCATTGGGCGACACAGCTGGTGGGGGTGGAAGAGTAGTTGGAGCTATAGCAATAGAGACCGCTATGGTGCCCTGGTGGAAAAGGGGTCCAGAGGGTGGATCAGGTAATCTCCAGATGGTGCTTACTGGATGCACTCCCATTTAAATTGTCCTACACACGGCTACCACATCCAAGTCCATGTGCTGCTTGCACTGTATTTTGGCATGTCCACTTGTAGGGCATGTCCACGTGTGACAACATTTTAATGGTCCACACAATATCTACTGGTGCCACTATCTGGGTAAAGACTTAGGACATCGTCTTTGGAAGACAACCTCTCCATCTTGACCCATGTCCCTGCATGACAGCCAGGGGCATAACTCCAAAACATGCTCCTCCCCCACAAAATTTGATGAGGCTCCCTTGGCCCCTTTAAAGGGGCACTACAGCGAAAAATTGTAAAATTTAAAATATGTGCAAACATATACAAATAAGAAGTACGTTTTGTACTGAGTAAAATGAGCCATAAATTACTTTTCTCCTATTTTGCTGTCACTTACAGTAGGCAGTAGAAATCTGACAGAAGTGACACGTTTTGGGCTAGTCCATCTCTTCATAGGGGATTCTCAGCAAGGCTTATTCTTGATAAAGATATTCCATAAAAAGGATTTATACAATGATGCTGGCCAGCCTCCCTGCTCGCTACACAGTTTTTTGGCAGTTGGACAGAGCAGCTGCCATTCACTAAGCGCTTTTGAAACCAAATAAATCCCTGAGAATCCCCTATGAAGAGATGGACTGGTCCAAAACCTGTCACTTCTGTCAGATTTCTACTACCTACTGTAAGTGACAGCAACATAGGAGAAAAGTAATTTATGGCTCATTTTACTCTGGACAAAATGTACTTCGCATTTGTATATGTTTGCACATATTTTAAATTTTACAATTTTTCGCTGTAGTGCCCCTTTAAGGATCAGTGCCTTATTTTTCAGTTTGCCGCCTGTGATACTGTGATTGGGTCACAGTGATCACCTGCCAATGAGCCAATGAAACTGGCCGCTTACCTATAGGAGGAAGCTCAAATGTCACATGGCAGTCGAGTCTGGGACAGCGAGCAGGGATCAGCTTGGGACCGCGGAAAGCCACATCGCAGAATCTACGCTGCATCAAAGCTAGAGAGCACCAGATGCCGTGTACATTCAAATTACTGCGGCCCCAACCCGGCTCATGTTCACAACCCTCCACTTACCTCTCCTGGGTGACCCTTAAAGCCTCTGGGCCCACTTTACAAGGATCATAAAACAAGTGTGACCATCAGGATCGTCACACCCATAACGTGTAGATACAAAAACACCTGATCTAGGGTATTGGAGGGAGAGAAGGTTAGTAGTTCCTCCCCCCTCCCCCCAGGGCCGGTTCTTTCATGAAGCAAGGTGAAACACTTGTATCAGGCGGCAGAGATTACAGGGGCAACATGTTTGCGCTGTGTTTGCACTAACAGCATGCAGTCAGAGTAGGAAGAGAAGCGAGAGGAGAGAGAGGTGAAGAGGTCATCATTGGGGGAAAAGCAGCTTGTTGTGCTGTGTGAGGAGTCTGACAGTGAGTAAGGAGGGGGAGGCAGGAGAGCATAATTGGGGAAAAGCAGCTTGTTGTGCTGTGTGAGGAGTCTGATAGTGAGTGAGGAGGGGGGAGGCAGGAGAGCAGCATTGGGGAAAAGCTGCTTGTTGTGCTGTGTGAGGAGTCTGACAGTAAGTGAGGAGGGGGGAGGCAGGAGAGCATCATTGGGGAGGAGCAGCTTGTTGTGCTGTGTGAGGAGTCTGACAGTGAGTGAGGAAGGGGGAGGCAGGAGAGCATCACTGGGGAAAAGCAGCTTGTTGTGCTGTGTGAGGAGTGTGACAGTGAGTGAGGAGGAGAGAGGCAGGAGAGCACAATTGGGGAGGAGCAGCTTGTTGTGCTGTGTGAGGAGTCTGACAGTGAGTGAGGAGGGGGAGGCAGCAGGCAGGAGAGCAGCATTGGGGAGGAGCAGCTTGTTGTGCTGTGTGAGGAGTGTGACAGTGAGTGAGGAGGGGGGAGGCAGGAGAGCATCATTGGGGAGGAGCAGCTTGTTGGGCTGTGTGAGGAGTCTGACAGTGAGTGAGGAGGGGGGGGGGGGAGGCAGGAGAGCAGCATTGGGGAAAAGCAGCTTGTTGTGCTGTGTGAGGAGTCTGACAGTGAGTGAGGAGGGGGGAGGCAGGAGAGCAGCAGTGTTCCATTTGACTTGCACAGCAGAAGGCAGGAGGTGACACTGCTGTCCTGACTGGGGAGGAATGGAGGACAGCCGATTGGCTGAGGGGGAGCAGCGTGTTTGTCACAGACTCCCAGCCAGCCAGTGTGCTATTGTGTTGAACTGCAGCATGTCATGTGAGGACATTAAATGAAGCAAAGTAAATTGTCGGGCGTTCAGTCATTGTGAGCATTCTCACAAGATGGTTCAGGCAGCAAAAAGTCTAGAACCGGCCTTACCCCCCCCCCCCCCCCCCTCACACATACACACACACAATTGGGCCCCTCTGCAGTCGCAGGGGCTGCTCTCCTGTAGTTGTGCCCCTGATGACAGCACCAAACGCAGTTTGTTGGAGGACAGCCAGCAAACAGTACAGTTTTGTAATACAGCAACAGAGGCGCCAAGTAGAGTACTATTAGCTAAAATTGTTTAAAAGGGGGAAGTGGGTGAACTCACCTCCCTTCTGGAAAAAATGGCCAGACAACGGGCAGGTTACTTATAATCTAGAGTAACATTTATTATAAGCTACAAAAGTGCAATGCGTTTCACGGGTAACAGTCCCGCTTCTTCAGGCAAACAATTTTTGGAGGGTGCAAGGTCGGGTCATGAGCCAGATATAGCGCCTTTTTAACAATTTTAGCTAATTTTTCTCTACTTGGCGCCTCTGTTGCTGTATTACAAAATAGTCTAGTCCACCCTGGGTGGAGGGGTGTATCCCCACTTTCTTCTATCTACAGAGAGTGACTTCTTAACCCTGAGCGGGGTCAGGCTATAATTCTCCCCGCCTGCTTATTCAGTGGTTGCCTTGGAGGCGACCCGTCCTTGTGAGTATAACCATTACGTTTCTTATACCAGACATCACTCCACTAACATACTACACCATATCGGGCTCTCGGTTTCCCCCTTTTTTTTCAAACAAACAGTACAGTATCACCCAGTTGTTGTTACAAACAGCCAATCTGACTTATTCTCCTCCTGTTAATGACTTTACTTACCTCTGAGACTATCCCTTGACTGATCCTCTTTGCCCTATGTGCTGAAGTCACGGGGCCTGATCTATGGACCTTCTGCCGAGCTGGTGGCCTCTGGAGAACATAAATGAGCCAAACAGCCCGGCCTGAATGTGTTCAAAAATTGTCACCAGCCAGAAAACAAGTTTAATAGCTTGCTAGATCATTGTGTCCCTCAGAGACCTCCAGCCCTTCGGAACCTTAATAAATCACCACAATGTGTGCAGCTTGGAGATTATCAACAACCATAACCCTGATTATTGATTTCCAATGCAGGTCTTCTGGTTTGAGCACAGGCTGGCTTCATTCTGTTGGGAAGTATAATGGGCATTCCTGTTACGAGTTATTCAGCAATATGTGAGACGCTCCCAAACTGTTCAAAGTGCGTTTGTGTTGTGTGTAACCTAGGAAACCAGCACATGAGAAGTTACAACAATAAGATACTCATTCCAAACCATAACACTAATCTTACCTCTAGTTGAGCCCTAACGAAACCTCTACCAAATGCCCAAAACACTAACCTTCTCTTCGCCTGAACTCTAACTCAGAGAAAGCCTATATTCAACCATAACACTAAGCTTACCTCCAGCTGAACCCTAAAATAACCCTCACCCAAAGCCTGACCCTAATGCTAGCATCATCCGCATCTAAACACTGACACAACCCTCACCCTAACATTAATCTTCCACATACCTCCACCCAAACATCTCTTATCACAACTCAACCCTAATAACCACCTGAAACCTAACATACCCCTTTCTATAACCGTAACCTTAGCCTCACCTGAACCCTAACATAACCCTCACCCTAACACCAAATCTTATCCTCACTCAAAGCCTAATAAAACCCTCACCCTACCACTAATCCTATCACCTGAACCCTAACATAACCCTCATCCTAACACTAACCTCACTCTCACCCAAAGCCTGAAAAACCCTTACCCTAATACTAACCTTAACCTCACCTGAACCCTAACATAACTCTTGCCCAAAGGTAATTCCTTACCTGAAGGACTTTTTATGCTAGCAGGTGCAGAAGGAGAGTGATCAAAATTGTCTCTCTGACCCATCTCACCCTGCTCACTCCATCTTTCAGCTTATGCCTTTCAGGGTGAGATACCGGTCAGTTGCAAAAAAAAACTTCCATGCACAGGGGACAGCTTTTTCCATCAGGCGGTAGTCATGCTTAACGCAGAACCACACTAGATCTGCTAGGACTGGACAGTACAGAACCAAAAATGAACACTTCTCAACATGTTTGCAACAACTTTAACTTAAATACTGTCCTTGACTTGCAATTACCTGCACTGTCTGTCCTTGTGTCTGTTAAGCAACTGCCAAGTCAAATTCCTTGTAAAGGTGCCCATTAAAGAGGAACTCCAGTGAAAATAATGTAATAAAAAAGTGCTTCCTTTTACAATAATTATGTATAAATGATTTAGTCAGTGTTTGCCCATTTCAAAATCTTTCCTCTCCCCAATTTACATTCTGACATTTATCACATGGTGACATTTTTACTGCTGGCAGGTGATGTCAGTAGAAGGAGATGCTGCTTGCTTTTTTGGCAGTTGGACCTAGCTGTAAACAGCTGTTATTTCCCACAATGCAACAAGGCTCCCACAGTGTGATGTCAGAGCCATGGTCCTGACATCACACTGTGGGAGGGATTTAACCACAATATCAGCCATACAGACTCCCCTGATGATCCGTTTGTGAAAAGGAATAGATTTCCCATGTAAAATGAGGTATCAGCTATTGGGATGAAGTTCAATTCTTGGTTACGGTTTCTCTTTAACGGTACAAATTTTCACTAAATGCGATCTTTCAATCGGATTTGAATGATTGTGACTAATCGGAAGGCAATTATCAATTGTTCGCATTTACTGAACAATTCTTTCTTCAAATTTGTTCATAAAATCCAACTTTCAGATCGATTTTATCCCATTTAGCAATCGACCAAAGAACCTTTCCTTACCTATTGCCTTTATAAACATTAAATTTTCTATACAACTCGATTGTAAAAATCACCGAAAGATCGCATTTGGTGAAAAGAATTGTACTGTTGATGGGGACCTTTAGTCTAAACTTATTTGGCCAAATAAAATTAATTGGGCTTGATTCACTAAGACAAATAGCATGCCTTATCGGAGTTGACATGCCTTATCAGAGTAGCATAGCGAGCGCTATGAATTTATGCCTGCTAATTGGCAATGACGAGAGCTCCACACCTCCTGCCCTGAACCCCTGCAGGTCCAATCACTTAAGAGGAAATTATCCCCGCACTGTGATTGGCCCAATAGGCTGCCTGTCACTTGACAGGAAACTTGACATGGCATGTTAACTCTGATAAGGCATGCCATTTGTCTTAAGGTGGCCATACACTGGTTGAGTTGCCATCAGATCGACCAACAGATAGATCCCTCTCTGATCAAATCTGATCAGAGATTGATCGTATGGCTGCCTTTACTGCAAACAGATTGTGAATCGATTTCAGCATGAAACCGATCACCATCTGTGGAGCTGCCGCCGCCCTCTTCCCCCTCATACATTATCTGCTCCGGCCGGCGCGAGACCCCCAGTCTCCACTGTCTTCTTCTCAGCGCTGGGCTCCGTGTCCGGCTGGCTTTACTGAACTTACTGCCGGGGGTAGTTTAAACAGTAGAGGGCGCTCTACTGTTTATACTTCCTGCCGGGACAGGAAGTTCAGTGAAGCTGCAGCCCTGGAGCGGAGAAGAAGACAGCGGAGACCGGGGGAGTCGCGCCGGCTGGAGCAGGTAATGTATCTCCGCTGTATTGCGTCGGTCGTCAGGCATTCGAACGCCGATATCGACGCACTCCCGACCCGCTAGCGATCGAGCAAAATCTTCCGCACAGATGGATTGACGGGAATGATTGATTTCGGACAGAAATCGATCGTTCGGTCAGCGTTTGTGCAACGATTTCACAGCAGATTCGATCACAGTGATCGAATCTGCTGTATATCGGCGGGAAAATCGTTAGGTGTATGGGCCCCTTAAGTGAATCAAGCCCACTGTGATTAGTTTATAATGTGGTACAAGACTGAACAGAGGCGCCAAAAGTATAAAAGCAGTGTTTAAAACATTAAAAATTGCTTTAGAGGCAGTGGTGGACTTACCTCCTTCAAGCAGACACGTAAAATTGTGTATTTTGACAAAAAAAGTAAATTTATTGGTACACTCCAGGGTATCGTTTACAATGCGTTTCGCAGGTCTATACCCGCTTCTTCAGGCAGTAGAGGTAGGAGTACACAAAACAGTGTCAGAATCACACCTGGCGCCAGGTGTGATTCTGACACTGTTTTGTGTACTCCTACCTCTACTGCCTGAATTTTACGTGTCTGCTTGAAGGAGGTAAGTCCACCACTGCCTCCAAAGCCATTTTTAATGTTTTAAACACTGCTTTTATACTTTTGGCGCCTCTGTTCAGTTTTGTACCACATCTTATATCCACCCTTGGTGGAGGGGGATACCCCTTTTTCTTCTTCACGTCTACAGAGAGCGACTTCTTAGCCCTGAGTGGGGACAGGCCAATCTCCTCACCTGCCTATACAGTGGTTGCCTGGAGGTAACCCTGGTTTGTGAGTATATACATTACTCTTCATTATACCATTTTTTACCCAACTTACTATACTATTTTGGGCTCTCGGTTCTCCCATTTATATAGTTTATAATGTGTTTAGTGGTCGGTGAACAGAGTGATCCGTCTGCCTTCCATGCCAGACTCCTGTCAGCGGCTTCCCCTCATCTGCTGGCTTCCTGGGTCAGTGTTATGACTGCACACATGAGGAGGGCTGATAAATGAGGCTTCCTTCAGGCCACACGGGTGAGAGAGGATCAGGGAAGCCTGATTTACTATGACTGGACTGGACAGCTTTTCGTAGTGAAAAATTGTCTTCAAAATGCGCACAAAAATTTACAAGAACAATAAAGAACCACGTCATCTACTGACTTAATGCTAACTAACCACCGTTATGTCCTGATATGACCCAGGTTATGGTTGCAGCGATGAGCTGCAAGTAGCAGGAGAAGATGCTTTATCACCAGCAGAGCAGGGAAAAGGTCCTCTAGCGCCCAAGGCTGAGACCCCAAAGTGCGCCCCTCCATCCCTCCCACCCCAGCCGTCACACACTGATTGCTATTAGACTAAGAGGCGCCACAGGGCCCCTAACACCTCAATCTCTAGTTATCCGGCTTGCAGTCACTGCCATGCATCCCATTTTCTTATTCCTCTCTGCTTAAAACACAATAGGGGAATGATAGCTGAGTGAGTTGTGCGTCCCCTTCTACACTGCACCCTGAGGCTGGAGCCTCTCTCGCCTCTGCCTCGGCCCAGCCCTGTGCCCACTCCTACACTGCGCTCTGAGGCTGGAGCATCTCTCGCCTCGGCCCGCCCTGTGCCCCCTCCTACACTGCGCCCTGAGGCTGGAGCCTCTCTCGCCTCTGCCTCGGCTCCGTCCTGCGCCCGCTCCTACACTGCGCCCTAAGGCTGGAGCCTCTCTCGCCTAGGCCCAGGCCTGCCCCCTCCTACACTGAGCCCTGTGGCTGGAGCCTCTCTTGCCTCTGCCTTGGCCCCGCGCCCCCTCGTACACTGCGCCCTGAGGCTGGAACCTCTCTTGCCTCTGCCTCGTGCCCCCTCCTACACTGAGCCCTGTGGCTGGAGCCTCTCTCGCCTCTGCCTCGGCCCCGCCCCCTCCTACACTGCGCCCTGAGGCTGGATCCTCTCTTGCCTCTGCCTCGGCCTCGCCCCCTCCTACACTGCGCCCTGAGGCTGGAGCCTCTCTGCCTCGGCCCGGCCCTGATCACCAGAGCCACGTTACGGTTGGTGCACGTTTGACACACCCACCACAGTACAGATCATCTTATGCAGTTAACAACTAAAGCAGGGGTGTCAAACTCAAATACAAAGTGGGCCAAAATTAGAGACTGGGGCCAAGTTGAGCGTCAACCTCAATGTCTAGTGGCCACCTTCCTCCCTAGTATCTAATGCCCCCAATACAGTTCCCTGGTGTCTAGTGGCCCTCCGTCCTTCCCTATTCAGTTCCCTGGTGTCTAGTGGCCACCTTACCCTATAGCAGTTCTTTGGTGTCGATTGACACCTCCCTCCCATATACAGTTTCCTGGAGTCTAATGCCTCCTCACTCTCCTATACAGTTCCCTGGTGTTTATTGGTCCTCCCCTATACAGTTCCCTGGTGTCTAGTGCTTTGCCTTCCCCTCCCCTATATGGATCACCTCCAATATAGCTTCCCTGGTGGTCTGGAGTGGGCCAAACATAATGAAAAGTGGGGAAACCTCTTGCGGGCCAAATTTGATGGCTCTGGGGGCCAGATTTGGCCAGAAAGCCGAGTTTGACATGTATAAACTAAAACTATCTACAGGCCAGATGTATGAACTCCACATATTGCCTTCTTGTTACAAAAGCTTCTTTAAAGGGGAACTTAAGCCTAAACAAATATACTGTCATTAAGTTTCATTAGGTATGTTAAAAAAAGATAGGCAATATAATCTCTTACCACCCTGTTTTAAAAGAACAGGCAAATGTTTGTGATTTCATGGGGGCAGACATCTTTTTCATGGGGGCAGCCATCTTTTTGGTTGAAAGGAGGTGACAGGGAGCATGAGACACAGTTCCAACTGTCCTGTGTACTGATCACCCCTCCCAGCTGCACACGCTAGGCTTCAAATCTCACATTCAAAATTTGAAAAAAAAAATTGGCACCAAAACAGCAGAACGAGAACATCATCATCAGAAATCCTATCATTTGCACAGAGGGGAAAAATGCCCGGGCAGTTTTCTTCTGTGCAGCTAAAAATAAGGCTTGGGTAAGAAAAACAAGGTTCTAATGCTGTGAAACTGTTAAAGAAACACCAAGTCTTTTCAGTGCTGCTGAGTAGATTTTTAGTCTGGAGGTTCACTTTAAACAAGGGTGCTAATATCCGATTATAATGCAAAGCAATACTATGCAAGTTAACTAACACCACAGTAAGTGCAGAGACTCACTCACCAGACACTATATGGGATCACAGAGCATATTATATAATATACAGGTGGTTGGTGCACACACTGAGGCAGTATGATCCCTGGTGATAGACATGTATGTGCTGTACACGTATGTGCAGAGACTCCCTCACCAGACATCACGGGTGATCACCGGAGCTCATTATACACACAGTGACGGCAGGTGATAAATAGACACTGCTCGGGAATTATATGCAAGCTCCTCTTCATTTCAGGAACATAATTGTTTTGAGAGGTAATTAAGAATAATAAAATGAGATTACCAGACAATGAAAATTAATGATCACATCAAATTACAGATACGTAAACATTCTTTATTTTTGGCCTAGCCATCATGATGTTATTTAGGTCACAGATAAAAGTGGAGGGTTTTTTCCCTGGCACATCGGGTCACATGGTGCCATTACTGCGCATACGGACAGCAGCTGTCTTCTGAGCATAAACTATTGGGTGGAGGCGGACAAAATATATAAAATAATTAAAAATGATCAGAAATCCCTTTCTGTCTTCCAGTACAACAACGGTTAACAAACTTGAGTTGTTATCTATGCAAAAGAGCTTGTCGACAGCTTGTTGAATTCGGTCGGGTTTCCCGAACAGTGAATAGAAGCCAAAACGGCTGAGAGACAGTGAGATAATGATTTACTGCAGTAAAAAGTTCAAAGGGTCATTAGATCGTGGATTCTAAACAGCAGCAGTGATAGTCTGATGTCATCTAAAAAATAAAGTTATAAACTGAAAATATGAGACTCTTTTCTGTACTACTAATGTTCTATGTATCATGCATACTAGACATACAATTAATTATGTCATAAGTTTATTTTCACTACAGGTTCACGTTAAGGTTGCAAAGCAAGCAGTATGGACAGGAATGCAGGAGTTTTTTGCTGGAATATTGCAGGATACATATGTATTTTCACTTTGGAGAGGATTACTACTGTATCTCCAAATTAAAGGAGTGGCTTTGGGGGAAGATTGTGCACAATTCTGAAGAATCTTGTACCTTAACTGATAGATCTTTTTTTGTCCTCCGATTGCATACCTCACAACTTTTTGAGATAAGAAAGAGGGACACTTAAGCCACACCCCTGCCACACCCCTGATCACGCTCCCGACACACCCCTAGTCACGCATACCATAAAGATTTTATAAGAAAATGATGTTGTTTTAGAATATAAACAACACTGGTTCTGTCTATCTCTGTTCACTTTCCTTCATAGTAACATTTGAAATTAAAAAAATATATCAGTAAAGGATGAAAAGTTGTAGTTAGTCAGTAAAACACATTTGTTTCAGTAGAAAAATACATATATTTATACAGATCTGTACATCAGTCCTGAAAAAGGGACACATGAGGGAGATAGAGGGACAGGGGGACAGTGTTCCCAAAGAGGGACTGTCCCTCCAAAAGAAGGACAGCTGGGAGCTAAGCGATAGTTGGCTTAGGTCTCTCATGATTAATATTTGATTTTAATGGGTGGCCTCCAGTGAACAGCAACTAATTGCTATTTACATAGAAACTTAATCTGGTGTATTCCATCATTAAATATATCCTTGAAAGTGATTCTACAAGTATTTACTTTTTGGATGTGGCGCTGACAATAAGACAGGGCTGTCCTGAGACCAACTTATATCATCGGGGCGCCTCTAGCCATTTTGTCACTCCAGGCGAGAAAACCTGTGCCCCCCACCATGGTGTCCCCCCCATGAAAATAATCATAATGTGGGCAAAGTTTCACCAGAAAACAATTGTAATGTGGGCAATATTTCACCATAAAATAATCGTAATGCGGCAATGTTTCACCATAAAATAATCGTAATGCAGCAGCGCTTAACCATACAATAATCGTAATGTGGGCAATGTTTCACCATAAAATAATCATAATGCGGCAATGTTTCACCATAAAATAATCGTAATGCAGCAGTGTTTCACCATAAAATAATCATAATACAGCAGTGTTTAATCATAAAATAATCGTAATGTGGGCAAAGTTTCACTAGAAAACAATCGTAATGTGGTCAATGTTTCACCAGAAAATAATTGTAATGCAGCAATGTTTTACCATAAAATAATCGTAATGCAGGCAGCAATGTTTCACTATAAAATAATCGTAATGCAGCAATGTTTCACCAGAAAATAATCGTAATGCAGCAATGTTTCACTATAAAATAATTGTAATGCAGCAATGTTTCACCAGAAAATAATCATAATGCGGCAATGTTTCACTAGAAAATAATCGTAATGCAGCAATGTTTCACTAAAAAATAATGGTAATGCGGAAATGTTTCACCAGAAAATAATCGTAATGTGGGCAGCATTTCACCCGAAAATAATTGTAATGCGGCAGTCTTTCACCAGAATCCTAATGTGGCAATGTTTCACTAGAAAATATTCGTAATGCGGCAATGTTTCACCAGAAAATAACGTAATGCAGCAATGTTTCACCAGAAAATAATCGTAATCCAGCAATGTTTCACTAGAAAATAATCGTAATGCAGCAATGTTTCACTAAAAAATAATCGTAATGTGTTCAGCGTTTCACCAGAAAATAGTCATAACGCAGCAATGTTTCACCAGAAAATAAAGTAATGCGGCAATGTTTCACCAGAAAATAATCGTAATGCAGCAATGTTTCACCAGAAAATAACGTAATGCAGCAATGTTTCACCAGAAAATAATCATAATGTGGAAATGTTTCACCAAAAAATAATCGTAATGTGGGTAGCATCTCACTAGAACATCATTGTAATATAGCAATGTTTCACCAGAAAATAATCGTAATCGGTCTCCGCCCCCCGCGGCAGCGCCCCAGGCGGACCAGGCACCCCTGTATATCATAAATCTACTGATAAAAATAATGATTTACTGTCTGAAACAGGGATATGGAGGATGACATATTAATTTCCTTTTAAACAATGCACATTGCCTGGCTGTCCTGCTGATGATCATCTCCCTCAAATATAGACCATGAACAAGCATTCAGCTCAGATGTTTCTGACTGAAATCTGACTGTATTAGCTGCATGCTTGTTTCAGGTGTGTGATTCAGACACTACTGCAGCCAAATAGATCAGCAGGACTGCCAGGCAACTGGTATTGTTTAAAAGGAAATAAATATGGCAAACAGCATATACCCCTCTCAGTTCAGGTTCCCTTTAAAGCAGCCATCCACAGCCACTGATTGATACTATACCACAAAGTCAGTACGAAACAGCCCACCGTGTAACATACTATCAGATGTCCTGATTTGCCACCAATTATTTCACCATGACTCATGGCACTCTGCATTTAAATATCTAATTGTGTTATCCGCCTCCAACGGGGTTAACTTAGGTCACAAGAGGAAGGATCTAACATAAATATCTGGTCGGCTATGCTGAGTAGACTGTCAGACAGATCAATACATCTTCCGCAGTGCTGTATAGAGTATATATTGCCTTGTCGCTAACTGTCCCTACCATAGTCATATGTCTATGTATACAATGAACAGAGGCGCCAAAAGTATAAGATTAGATTAGATGAGCTTAAAAACCAACTTAAATGGCAAAATTGAAGGAGGAAGTGGTGGTCTTACCTCCCTCAAGCAGACACGACAACGACTGCGATTCAGACAGTCAAACACATTTATTAGGAACTCCAAAAAGAAATGCAACGCGTTTCGCAGGTTCAACCCCACTTCATCAGGCAATATAGGGAGGAGTATCAAACAATCTGCACAAGGATTCAAATTAAGCGCCTCTGTGTGTTAATTTGAATCCTTGTGCAGATTGTTTGATACTCCTCCCTATATTGCCTGATGAAGTGGGGTTGAACCTGCGAAACGCGTTGCATCTCTTTTTGGAGTTCCTAATAAATGTGTTTGACTGTCTGAATCGCAGTCATTGTCGTGTCTGCTTGAGGGTGGTAAGACCACCACTTCCTCCTTCAATTTTGCCATTTAAGTTGGTTTTTAAGCTCATTTAATCTAATCTTATACTTTTGGCGCCTCTGTTCATTGTATACAATTTTGAGTCCACCCTTGGTGGAGGGTTGCTACCCTTTTTTCCTGTCTACAGAGAGCGACTTCTTAATCCTGAGTGGGGTCAGGACAATCTCCCCACCTGCCTTTACAGTGGTTGCCTGCTGGTGACCCTGACTTGTGAGTATTTAGCAATACAAACTTATTGCCACCTTGTCCAGTACGAATTACACTATTGGGGCTCTTGGTGTTCCCTGTTTTTATATGTCTATGTATGTATCGTGCAGTGCATGTATCATAGTCGAGGGTCAATTTGGGGGGAAGCCAATTAAATTATCTGTATGTTTTTGGGATGTGTGAGGAAACCTGAATGTCTGGAGGAAACCCACACAGACGCAGGGAGAACATACAAACTCCTTGCAGATAGTGACCTGGCTGGGAAGGGTGTGTCCCAAACGTTGCGGGACGCTGGTCTTCCAGAGTAGAGGGATTGTCCCGTTGCTGCGGCGTGATCCGGACTCCAGGTTTGTATTTATACTGTTATGTTTCCCTGCATTCCAAGCAGTATTCAGTTATGTAGGACACCTCATTCTATCACTCCTGGCATCTCCAGCGGCGTCCTCAGGGTTTCCTCCTTGTTCTCGGCTGAGCGCTGCCTGTATAAACCGGTCATTACTCACAACGTTCTCATATTTGCCGCAGCTGTTCCATGTGCAAAGGTCAGTCAGGTGACCCAGGGATGGTTCCGGAACAGACGCTTCCCCAGCGCACAGCCTTATTATCTGATTCTCCCCCCGCCCACTGTTGAGAGCGTAAAGAGCACCTGTAGGGAAAAAAAAGGTGGTATTCAACTCGAGAGGGGGAAGCCCCTGGATCCGGAAGAGGCTACCCCCATCCAGGGCCGGTTCTAGACTTTTTGCCGCCTGAGGCAAACTTGTGAGGATCCCCCCCCTCCCCCATAGGTAGTATAAGTTCCCCCAGTATAGAAAGCCTGGAGGGGGAAGCAGCCAAGAAGAGGGGCAGTGGACACAGCGGTGGGGAGGTGGGGTCAGACCTGGGTCACCCCCCCCCCCCCCCCCCCCGTCCGCTCTCCCCCTCCAGCTATGTGCGCAGAGTAAGAGTGTCAGCAGCGGGCGGGGAAGGAAATTACTCACCTCGTTCCAAGCGATGCGTATCCATAGCTCGTCACTTCCTGCAATGCCGCCCACTATACGCGGAAGGAAGAGGTGACGCGAGTAATTATTTCCCCGCCCACTGCTGACACTCTTACTCTGTGCACATAGCTGGAGGGGGAGAGGGGACAGGGAGACCCAGGTGAAGGTCCCCCGTACCTACCACTAAGCCCGCTGCCCCCCTTCCTGGCTGCTACCCCCTCCAGCTCGGTGCCCCCCCCCACGTGGGCCCCGCTCCCCCATTTCTACCGCCTGAGGAACCTGCCTCGCCCTGCCTCATGGGTAGTCTGGGGCTTCCCCCATGCTCTTCCACCGGCCCCTTACAACACGGAGACCCCCGAAAAAAACACGCACTGATGCTTATCGACGGCTCGTGAATGTGCAGTAGCACAGACCTGCTCGGGCTTGGTTTTTTTCTGCAGGAGCCCAAGCGGGTCTGTATTACTGGGCAGGCAAAGTACGGCAATGCTTGGGAGGGTTCTCATCGCTGGTTCCACCTGGCTGAGAAGGCCGGGGGAAGCAGGGGCGTAACTAGAAATCACTGGGTCCCTCTGCAAAACTTTGGATGGGGCACCCTCCCCCTGCACACTGAATAGGGACTGTCTACAAATCTTTGTCCACAAAACTTTTTATGACTCCTTATCAGTGGCTAAGCAGATGCTGTCATTAGAACAATTGTGCAGAGAGCAGAAAGTTTTTTTCTCTCCTTGCCCTTAGTTGTCAATCTCTCAGGACAGGGCCCCATCTGGCTTCTGCCCCCCCCCTGTGGATGCATCCCTTGCAGGGTCTATTGTTACTCTCCTGGGGGGAAGCCTTCGCAGGATCCAAAGGCTATCCCTTCCAGAGAGAAGTATCTACAAAATGCTGAAGCACCGCAAAGGTTTGCTTTAACTATTTGCTCACTGTGTAGTAAAGCATTGAACCCCTCCCCCACCCTCCGCATCACCCACCACTACCACTTATTATCACCCTTTCCTGCCTGCAGTACGAAACTATTTCCTAACGCCGTTGTATTTTACCTGATTTCATGATAAAGCGGACCTGAACTCAGAGCTTCCTCTCTGCTCTAAAAGACAAACAACAGCATAATGACCTTTAAAGGAAAACATTTCTTTGTTACAGCTGATACAAATCCTGCAATTAATCTGCAGTGTCTACTTCCTGCTTTTATGGAAGCAGATATAGGGTTAACATCCTGTGTTTACAAAATAACTACTCTGTAGAGGCAGCCGGCTGACAGCACTGAGAGACTTGTGATTAAATTCCGAAGGTGCAGCGAATCCTTTACGAAAGCTGATTCAGTTATCTGTCTTTGGAAGCAGCGTAATTATTATGTGTTTGTTTATAGACTTGTGATTAGCCACAGATGAGGGGGAATTAGACAGGCTAAACTCTCTAAATACATACAGGGTGCATTTCTCTGTGTTTTCCTTCTGTCCTGTGCAAGAGTTCAGCTCCACTTTGACAGGAACCAGGGCCGGTTCTCTCATGAAGCAAGGTGAAACACTTGCATCAGGCGGCAGAGATTACACGGGCAGCATTTTTGTACTGTGTTTACACTAACAGCATGCAGTCAGAGTAAGAGGAGAAGCGAGAGGAGAGCGAGGTGAAGAGGTCATCAGTGGTGAAAAGCAGCTTGTTGTGCTGTGTGAGGAGTCTGACAGTGAGTGAGGAGGGGGGAGGCAGGAGAGCATCATTGGGGAGAAGCAGCTTGTTGTGCTGTGTGAGGAGTCTGACAGTGAGTGAGGAGGGGGGAGGCAGGAGAGCATCATTGGGGAAAAGCAGCTTGTTGTGCTGTGTGAGGAGTCTGACAGCGAGTGAGGAGGGGGGAGGCAGGAGAGCATCATTGGGGAAAAGCAGCTTGTTGTGCTGTGTGAGGAGTCTGACAGTGAGTGAGGAGGGGGGAGGCAGGAGAGCATCATTGGGGAGAAGCAGCTTGTTGTGCTGTGTGAGGAGTCTGACAGTGAGTGAGGAGGGGGGAGGCAGGAGAGCAGCATTGGGGAGAAGCAGCTTGTTGTGCTGTGTGAGGAGTCTGACAGTGAGTGAGGAGGGGGGAGGCAGGAGAGCAGCAGTGTTTCATTTGGCTTGCACAGCAGAAGGGAGGAGGTGGCACTGATGTCCTGACTGAGGAGGAATGGAGTGGCTGAGGGTGAGCAGTGTGTGTCACAGACTCACAGCCAGCCAGTGTGCTACTGTGTTGAGCTGCAGCATGTCATGTGAGAACATTAAATAAAGTAGAGTAAATTGTGCTGTGTGATCATTCTAAATGTTGGGGGTGATCCACACAAGTTTTCCTCAGGCAGCAAAAAGTCTACAATTGGCCACGACAGGCACCTGAACCGAGAGGAACACAGAGGCTGCCATCTTCATACTCTGGCATTAGAAACGCCCCTTCCCCTGCTCTGAATGGCCAGCTCCGCCTCTCCCCCGCCTCCCTGTGCTATGTGATGGGACACGTCTAACCAGAGCAGTAGCGTCGTGACACTGGGGTTGCGCCAATCCCCCCTCCCCCAAAACGCAACTTGCCCATTACAGGATGCAGGAGCGGTGGTAAGTATGCTATCTGATTCAGCTAGCCCTCAGGTAGTATGTTTGTTTGTTTTTTAAACAAAAATCCATCCCGGATTCTCTTTAAAGTGAACCCGAGGTGAGAGTGATATGGAGGCTGCCATATTTATTTCCTTTTAAGCAATAAAAGTTGCCTGGCAGTCCTGCTGATCCTCTGCCTGAAATACTTTCAGCCACAGGCCCTGAACAAGCATGCAGTAAATCAGGTGTTTCTGACATTATTGTCAGATCATGCTTCTTTCTGGTGTAATTCACTTTAAAGCAGTAGGATCAGCTATATTATGCCAGGGAAAAAACACATATATAAGTAGATAAATACTTGATCTACTTACATAACATATGTATTGCACTGTCCATGTTTTGATTTAAGTGAATGTTATACAGTAAATGAAGAGAATTCTGTTCCTGGTGGGGGCCATGTCTTTTGCCCACAGTTTGAGGCTAAATCCTGATGTCATTTCTGCCCTTAAATTTTTTTTTCTTTTCTCCTCCAATCACTGAGTCACCTCAGCCTTGCTTGTAAACACGAGTGAGCAGCGGATCGTGTTTCAGATAGGCAGCTCGGCAGGGAAATAAATGGAAGAGGAGGAATATATTATAGATAAAAAGAACTCCCAGTGTGCGACTATTTGGGACTGACTATTAAAGGGCCAGTGCTCCTAAAGTATGTGATAACTCCAAACCATAACAGCAGAAAAAGTTTTGAATGCAGGACTAGCATCTTTATCACTTAATACACTCAGACCAGTTGCTGTTGCAATTTAATTTTTAACGTGACAAATCCCACTTTAAGGAACCCTGAAGTGAGAGAGATATGGATGCTGCCATACTTATTTCCTTTTAAACAATGCACATTGCCTAGCTAACCTGCTTATCCTCCGACCTTTAATACTTTTAGCCATAGACCCTGAACAAGCATGCAGCAGATCAGGTGGTGAACAAGCATGCAGCAGATCGGATGTTTCTGACAAGATTAGCTGCATGCTTGTTTCTGGTGTGTTATTCAGACATAGTATAAAAGGAAATAAACATGGCAGCCTCCATACGCCTCTCGCTTCAGTTTCCCTTTAAAAACACTCTCCGCTTCTAGATTTATCAGTGAAGAGGGATCAAGGTTTATCCACTGCCAAGTGTTCTGTTATTCTCATTATTCTTTCTTAATATACTCTTGGATATATTTATATATTTTTTTATAATCCGTAAAAGTTATCGATATGCGAGGGCAGCTGAATGAAGGCAGAGAGACATTATTCATTGCCTGGATGAGACGGATCAGCAGCCACAGATATGATTCACCTGGAGGGCCTCTCCTCCCCACCTCGGCACAGATACGCAGTCTCTCCATTCATGATGAAGCTGCCAGGCCTATGAAAGCCGGGGTGATACCGCTACTCACAGATTAGATTTTTATTACTGATCGGTGAGCTCCTCCGAACGTTAAGATTTCATTTAGATCCTCGTCATCAAACAATGACTGATCCTGCATAGCCGTACGGAGGGATTAACTGACTGGCGACTGTAAAGCGCGTAATGTTGGGATCTGGCTGCAGGCGATGGCGCTCGCTGCCTGTCACCACTCACAAAGCAAATTGGGACGGAGACGGGAGGCAGGCAGCGGAGTGACAGGCGACAGCCGTTGTCAGCAAAGTGGATGGGAGTTAAACTAGCATAAAAGATGATGTCAAGGAATGAATGGAGTGGAGATTGGCTATAAATAATAAGAAGCCAGATGTAGCAGAAAGTGTTCAGTAAGTGAGATGAGTGGGAATGTTCATCTCTAATCGTCGGGATGGCTGTAGAGGCCTCAGCTTAGAGCCCCGATATTACATGGGGCAGCAGCATTCCAACACAAGGAAACTGCAGCAAGTCTAATTACCCCACGCAGCAAAAACATTAAAGGACACCCGAGGTGACATGTGACTTGATGAGATATATGTATGTACAGTGCCTAGCACACAAATAACTAGGCTGTGTTCCTTTTTACTTTCTCTGCCTGGAAGAGTTAAACATCAGGTATGCAAGTGACGGTTAGTGTCCAGGTCGGGGCCGGGTCGGACCGGGTCAGACTATAGCATAACCCTCACTGATAAGTAATTACAGCCATAAAACACTTTCCTGGCAGTAAATGGCTTCTGAGAGCAGGATAGAGATAAAAAGGGTTCATAGATTTGAGCTCTGGCATACTTCAGTGAAGGTGTCATTGAGCAGAGACAATGAAACAGTAAAAACTTAAAAACTAGATTTAAATAAAAACATTTTTTGGAGAAGGAGGATGGAGAAAATTTTTTTTCTCATCAGTTTATTTTCACCTCGGATGGAAGAACGGAGGAACTGTAGTCAAAATAACAATGACTAAAATTGCTTATTTATTCATTTGTATTAAGTCAGTGTTTGTCTATTGTAAAATGTTCCCTCTACCCATTTACTGAAACCAGGATATTTAACATAAAAGTGGGTGGTTGCTTTGTACAGAAGAGGGCTGCACAAAGAAGGGGGGCTACAAGAAAGACTCTCATAAACAAGGCATATAATGATCATTTCACCCCTTCAGGACCATCGTAGGTAAAATCTATGTCCTGTTAGTCTGCATCAGTGTCTGGGAAGTATATTGATGAGATCGAGGTGCTCAAGTCTGTTTGTTACGGCCAGAAGACACATTTTTGGTTGCTACTGACCCGATGAAGTGGGAAATGCCGAAGAAACAGGATTTCTGACCCTGCTGTGCAATAAGCTCTTGAACTATTCAGTTGCTACTTTGGCTTCTTTATGCTCTACGGGGAGAGGTAAGGCAACTATACCTCTCCTTTTAAAACGTTTTTTTTTCTTTTGCATATTTTTGGGTGCCTCCAACCACCCGCTAGCTCTAATCTCCTGGTTGGCCCTACATCTGACAACTACCTACACTAAGCTGCTAGAATTTCCAGAACCTTTATTGCAGACTCTTACCTCTTATACAGATTGCGAGACAGGAAGTGGTCACCTTGAAGGAAGTGGTAATCGAAAGACCAAGTTTCTGAAACTCGAAGCCTGAAAATCAGTCCGGGTCAGACTATAGCATAACCCTCACTGATAAGTAATTACAGCCATAAAACACTTCCCTGTCAGTAAATGGCTTCTGAGAGCAGGAAATAGATAAATAGGGTCAATAGTTCATAGATGTGAGCTCTGGCATACTTCAATGAAGGAGTCAATGAAACAGTAAAAACTTAAAAACTAGATTTAAAGAGAATCTGTACTGTAAAATTCTTACAATAAAAAGCATACCATTCTATTCATCATGTTCTCCTGGGCCCCTCTGTGCTGTTTCTGCCACTCCCTGCTGAGATCCTGGCTTGTAATTGCCATTTTTATGCAGTGTTTACAAAGAAAAGACATAGCAAGTGATAGGCTGAGAGTAGCTCAGTGTGTGAGTCATACAGAGTGTGCAGGGGGCGTGGAGAGGGTGTGTATAGCTTCTATCCAATCACAAGCAGCACAGCACATTCCAGCCTGACTGCCTCAGCCCGACAGAGCCGACAGAGTAGAGAAGATTAGATCATATAACTAGAGATAATACAGCCACTGTGCAACTAGGAAAGGCTGCAGTAAGACAGAGCACATTAGAACAGCTATAGGAACTTATAGGATAGAAGAAATAAGGCTCAACATTTTGTTACAGAGTCTCTTTAAAGATAAAATAAAATGGTGGGATATCTAAAAAAGTCATTTTTAGGAGGAGGAGGATAAATACAATTGTTTTTCTCATCAGTTTATTTTCACCTCGGACGTCCTTTAAAGATAGTAAGGCGATCCCATAAGGAAAAGGATTACCCTATGCGTTTTGAATATAGGCACTCTCCAAAAGATAGTTTGTAAGGCCTTAGGAAGCTAAATAGTTCATTTCTTCTACACGTAAATAACTGCTCTTGGAAGATGGGATTTTAGGGGTGCTTTGTACACCACACTTTTGGGCCCATAAAATGTAAATTACTTGTTAGGTTTAAAAATTAAACTTGAATGCCAAATAAAATGAAGAGGTAATATTTAATCATTACATTACAAACCATCTTGCGTAGCACTGATATATCTCTAACTAATCTTGTAATGAAAAAGTAGTTACAGTTAAAAACCCGAAAACGTCTAAAGCAACTCTCTGATGGCTTGAAAATCCGAGCTCAGACCAGAGTCTATTGTGACCAAATGATGAAATCTGCTAATTAAAATTAAGCTAAATTGCGCATACATTTTCGCTTATACGTAATCACGATTTGTAAATTCAATTGATTTCATTTAGTCTTTCGTAATTTTGCCTAAAATTTCGTAATTTTGTACCGAATTTGTCAGCGAGTAGCAAAGCCATTTTGCTACACCAAAATTGCTACATATGTTGTGGAGAATAGTGGGTACAAGTCAGAAAAAGAATTTTCCAAAAAGACCTTGTAGTTTTTGAGAAACTCTTTTTTACAAATGCAAAGAAAAAATGTTTTTTAAACTCAGAAAAATGGCAGTTTAAAACCCATTTTTCTTTGCACTTTTAAAATTGATTTTCTCAAAATCTACAGTCTTTTTGAAAAATTATTTTTTTGACTTGCACCCAACTATTCTGCTTAACATATGTATCAATTTCGGTAGCAATAGCATGTATGGGGGGGCTTTGGTATTAACCGCTAAATTCAGCACGAAATTATGCAAATTTCGCAAAAATGACGTGAAAATTTATGCGACATTAATAAATATTACTATTACATACGAAATTAATTCTCGATTTTTTCTGACATTTAGCATTACAATTACGATGCGTAATTGCGAATTTCGATGCAAAATTTTGGCCCACCACTGATTGTGACAACCTCCTCTGAAAAGGATGTAATCCTGCCTCTAACCTCCATAGAGTCTTGTCTCAGCGCTGTATGCAAAATATCCTTCAATAAGTAACGTTATTGAACTAATCAGGGAAATCACTGGTCATTCTTGAGAGACACTTTGGTTCCTCCAAGTTCAATAGTTACTAACCATCCCACAAGGTGAGGTACGTAACATGGCTTATAGGCTGTTGGCGGCACACACAAAGCATGATGGGAAGTCTATAAGTCCACGAAGCCTTTAGATGACTTTGCTTTCAAGCACGGTTTTAATATTAATAATCACATATTGTGTATAAGCTAAAAATTGCAGATTTATTCCCAGATCATCACTATAGACCTTTCCCTGGTCTGATCCCTTGAGGTAAAGGAGTTGATGTAGAACGGACAATGCTGCGATCATAGCCAGGAAAAACTGGAACTGACGGGTTCCTCTCCCATCCTTTCTTCCAGGAACAGAAGCTGCTGGACTTTATAACAATGATGAGGAAATAGGTTCATCACTTGAGGTTCACAGAGAGTCTGTAGGTCCGAGTTCGCCGTGTCCTGGCGGTTATCATATAACTGCTTGAGGTAGTGGTAGACCTCCCAGAATCCATCTTCTCCCAGAAGCCGAATACAGTTTCTGCACACAGAGAAAAGGAGGACACATCAGTATTTGGAATACTTGGAATATTACACATGAAGGGGTCTAACCAACCAGGGAGGAATTCTGAATAACTACGGGCAGCTTAACACATTAATTTGTATTTCAAACCTCTTCTGGACAGAAATAACCTCAGCACTGCCAATCCTAAGTCGTAGAAGGACAGTGGGGGCAGGAAACCAAATAGGCTCCAAATAATAAAAGACTACACTACTTTCACTCTCTGCCACTTTAATTCTTTGTGCAAATAGACCTCTCTGGTATCTTGATGTGCCTAGTATGTAGACTGAGGATGGATCACCCACATACTGCCTACAAGACTCACTGTGACCTCTTAAGAAGCACTCTGTTTTGTGGCGCACAGTGGGAGGACAGAGTACCAGCAGAAGCACTCTTGGGGGGAGTATGATGGCAGGACCAGCAGAAGCACTCCTGGGAAGAGGTGTATGATGGGAGGACCAGGGATAGGCAGAAGCACTCCTGGGAAGGGGAGGATTATGGGAGGAGCCCATCATACCAGCAGAAGCACTCCTGGGAAGGGGAGTATGATGGGAGGACCAGGGACCAGCAGAAGCACTCTTGGGGGGAGTATGATGGCAGGACCAGGGACCAGCAGAAGCACTCCTGGGAAGAGGTGTATGATGGGAGGACCAGGGATAGGCAGAAGCACTCCTGGGAAGGGGAGGATTATGGGAGGAGCCCATCATCCTCCCATCATACCAGCAGAAGCACTCCTGGGAAGGGGAGTATGATGGGAGGACCAGGGACCAGCAGAAGCACTCCTGGGAAGAAGAGGATAATGGGAGGACCAGGGACCAGCAGAAGCACTCCTGGGAAGGGAAGGATGATGGGAGGAGCAGGGACCAGCAGAGCACTCCTGGGAATTAGAGTATGATGGGAGGAGCAGGGACCAGCAGAGGCACTCCTGGGAAGGGGAATATGATGGGAGGACCATGGACCAGCAGAAGCACTCCTAGGAAGAAGAGTATGATGGGAGGACCATGGACCAGCAGAAACACTCCTGGGAAGAAGAGTATGATGGGAGGACCATGGACCAGCAGAAACACTCCTGGGAAGGGGAGGATGATGGGAGGACCAGGGACCAGCAGAAGCACTCCTGGGAAGGGGAGGATGATGGGAGGAGCAGGGACCAGCAGAAGCACTCCTGGGAAGGGGAGTATGATGGGAGGAGCAGGGACCAGCAGAATCACTCCTAGGAAGAAGAGTATGATGGGAGGACCATGGACCAGCAGAAGCACTCCTGGGAAGGGAAGGATGATGGGAGGAGCAGGGACCAGCAGAAGCACTCCTGGGAAGGGAAGTATGATGGGAGGACCAGGGACCAGCACAAGCACTCCTGGGAAGAAGAGTGTGATGGGAGGAGCAGGGACCAGCAGAAGCACTCCTGGGAATGGGAAGAATAATGGGAGGAGCAGGGACCAGCAGAAGCACTCCTGGGAAGGGGAGGATGATGGAAGGTCCAGGGTCTAGCTAAAGCTCTCCTTGGGAGAGGGAAGGATGATGGGAGGTGCAGGGACCAGCAGAAGCTCTCATGGGAAGGGGAGGATGATGGGAGGACCATGGACCAGCAGAAGCACTCCTGGGGAGAGGGGAGGAGGATGGGAGGACCAGGGACCAGCAGAAGCACTCCTGGGGAGAGGGGAGGATGATGGGAGGACAGGGGACCAGCAGAAGCATTCCTGGAAAGAGGATGATGGGAGGACCAGGGACCAGCAGAAGCACTCCTGGAAATGGGAGTATGATGGAAGGACAGTGGACCAGAATAAGCACTCCTGGGAAGGTGAGTATGATGGGAGGAGCAGGGACCAGCCGCAGCTCTCCTGGAAAGGGGAGTATGATGGGAGGTCCAGAGACTAGCAGGAGCCATCTTGGGGAGAGAAGGGTATGATGGGAGGACAGGGGAATAGCAGAAGGTGGTCTCTCTTCCTTCCCTTTCTTCTTTTTTGTCATTCCCATGCACTTTTTGTGTTGCGACAGGCTGTTTTGGTTTTTGTTCTGTATTACCTTTTTGTGCGATTAACTGATGCGCACATTCCTGTACATATTAGCATGTATGTGATACTGTGTTTTGTAGTTGACATGTATATCTACATTTGCTTTCTTTTTGTGAAAAATATTAATAAAAAGATATACAAAAAAAAAAGAAAGAAAAAGAAATCGCAGGACACAGAAAATAATAAAATGGTCACGAAATAAATTGTTCCAGTTTAAACCCTGGGAGGCATAAAGAAAGTTTCTTAGCTCGGAGCACAAAGCTCCTCGCTGTTGTCCTCGCATAACGCTTGTGGAAGATGAACTTCACAAACGCACGCCCGAAACCGAATGAGGAAATTTGGGCTGGAAGTGCCCTTTAAATCTCAGCTCATTGCTTGAGCGTCAAAATCGCTGTTGTCTCACGGTTGTGTTTCGTATTCCCTTTTACTGTAAACAGTTCCTTTTATTGTTTGTCGTGCGCTTTTATTATTCTCTGGGGCCCATTTTGATTTTTAAGTGTTTGGAAACGTCTGCCTCAGTGAGCACGACGGTCCTGACAGCACGTCAGCGATGTCTCGTTATCTGAGGCACGCCATAACGCAGCACTTTTTTAACAACTCCTTCCATCTGGTACTAATGTAGGTGAGGAAAAGCAGTCACACCCCGCTGTGGGGCAGATCTACACGTCCACTACCTTGTAAATGAAGACAGATCGACTTTCTGTGCCATCCTGCGGATATTCATAATACTGCTATACGGGCGGTATGTCACCTCCTGGGGAGACGCGAGTCGCTTACTGAGGACAAGACATCTATTCTGTGCTATTTATACCTCTGACCTCAAAACAGATGTATGCTCAGTGCATAATATGGCTTTGGGTAGAGCTCTTTTCTTTATACAACCTAGTAAAATGGACTCAAATATTTTATAGGCCGAACTAGGATTACTAGAAATACAGGAGATGCCTAAAAATGAGAACATAATTAAAATAAATGAAATAACTAAGTGGAAACCCCAGCATACATTTAGCATAGAGTGGGATGCAAAAGTTTGGGCAACCTTATTAATCTTCATAATTTTCCTGTATAAATCGTTGGTTGGTTGGTTAAATATATCATATAAAAGACATACACAGTGACCCTAACCTTCCAACCGCTTGGCCCAACAGTAATCTTCCTACTGCTATGCCTAACATAGCACTAGGCCCAGCACTAACCATCCTATTACAATGCCCAACGTTAACCTTCCTACCACTACACCTTATTGCCCCAAAGCACACATACAACCTCTGTCAACTGACAATCATTTTGGGGCCTTGCAGGATCACCCCTTATCAAGGTATCAAGATAGGAGATTGTCTGTCTTGATACCTTGATAAAGGGGAATACAGCGAGGCCCTGAAACGATCATCGGTTGACGGAGGTCGTATGTGTGGAAGATTCAGAGATTTGGTCGGCACCAGATAACTCAGCAGACTGATTAAGCGGATCGAGTGCCCTGGTTGTGCCTCCAGATAGCAACCCGCATGTTAATAGCCAAGAAGTAGAAAAACAAGTGCATGTTTGTATGTATTTATTGCAACACTGCACTTTGACTCTCTGTACATGTTATTTCTTCTGATGAAGCCGTATAACCTGTGAAACGGCTGTCAGGTCTTGTTGGATTAAGCATGCGTTAAAGATAACCCACTTGAAACTGGTTGGTGCCAGGAATCTTTTCTACTTCTTGGTTATATACATGCTGGTGGTATTTGTGCATTGGGACAATAAAATGTCAGATCCTGGAATCCAGAGGGTGGAACCGCATCATTACCTTTTGACTGAAGTCTGACTGGATTAGCATCCTGCTTGTTTCAGGTGTGTGATTCCGACACTACTGCAGCCAAATAGATCAGCAGGACTGAGAAAGAACTGGTATTTTTTGGGGTTTCAAAATCTCTTTATTTTTCAAAAAGTCAGCTCGTACAAATACGCTAGCAAAGTTGTGATAAAGAGTACAGCTTAAAGCGGTATTGTCACCATAAAAATCAAATTTCAACAGCAACTGGTCTGAGTGTATTAAGTGATAAAGATGCTAATCCTGCATTCAAAACTTTTTCTGCTGTTATGGTTTGGAGTAATCACATTCTTTAGGAGCACTGGCCCTAGTGCCAAACAGTGCCAAAAAGATGAATGTTGGGAGTTCTTTTGAATGCTGGGAGTTCTTTTTATCTAGAATATATTCCTCCTCTTCCATTTATTTCCCTGCCTAGCTTATCACTTGTGTTTACATGCAAGGCTGAGGTGACTCAGTGATTGGATGTGTAAATAAAAAAAGGACTCTGGGAGGAGGGCAGCTAATGAATACACAATGAGCAAAAGAAGGGAGGGGGGAAAACAAGAGTCAGGGAGGATATGATGTCAGCATTAGTTTGGCAAAATAGCCACTGCCTAGAATAGGATTTTCTGCTTTTCCTTTATAAAATTCACAGGAATCATTACGTGGATAGCACAATACATCTGTTATGTAAGTAGAAGTAGTATTTCTCTACTTATATATGTGGTTTTTATTACTAGGTTAGCATGGGTGTCGCTTGTTCTTTAACAAATGAAGTCCTAACATGGACTGAAAACAAGCAGACAGTTCTTCTGAGATTCTTACATAGCGAGTAGATACATAGGTGTATATAGGCATACATGTAAAACAGCGCCAGCAAATTTGGGCGCAGGATGAAGCTGATAAATGGCTCACCCTGCTGCTGCAAAAGTCTCGGTGGTGTTAATTACTATTCCCCCTCCAGGCCGCCATGGACGCTGAGGTAAGATGTAATTTGGCTGGCAGCTCTTGCACTGTTGTAAGTAATTTGGGCACCCATCTTTCGCTAGCACCCAAATTAGCTTCTGAGCGCTGCTATAATTCTCATTACGGTCTATGTCAGCGCATGGAACGCCCAAATTTGCCGGCGCCTATTTGTTCTTTTTCGTTATAAAGGTCAGTATCTGACAGATCAGAGGAGCAGATCAGGCATAAAAGTCCCCAAGGGACTAAACTCAGTGTCTAATTCCAGAGGTTGTGGGCCCTCCAAACGAGATCCAAGGATCCCAGGTTTTAGTGAAGGCATCATCCCTATCAAAGGCTATTCTAACGTTGATACGTTTGGAGACCACTGTGGAATCTATATTCCTGAGAACAGTTGTAAAGGACAGAAGATGGCATCGCCAAGATGCAGCAATATGACACCTAGTGGCATTAGCGATATGCTGGGTTAGTTTGGGCTCACGGTGCTTTGAAAATTCTGGTTTATAACCGAGTGGCAGGATCCAAGGATCTTGGGAATGGCTCTCTTGAACACTCTTGTGAGAAGAGTATGAATCTTAGACCAAAACCTGGTCACCTGGGCAAGTCCAAAAAATATGGACTAGGGTACCATCTGCCCAGCAACCTCTAAAGCAATCTTTCAAATTATTTGGGTCTATTAGATAGAGTCTCTTGGGGATAAAATAAGTTCTATGTAAAATCCAAAACGACACCTCAATGTGAGCACTATATACAATGCTTTGAGAAAGGGTTTCAAAGGAGTCCCCCCAATCCTCCCAAGTCTATCTCAAATCCCAGATCCTGCTCCCATTTTACCATAGAGGGGTTTTTCGAGCGTACATCAAAAAAGGGCGTTGGGAAAAAAGGGCGCGTGGTGTAAACGATAAGCAGTATTATCGTTTATAAAAATATTGTGTAGAATTTCGTTTACAAATAGTGTTTTAAGAATTTATAAATCATTAAATAATGTGTATGAGATCGGCAATTCTTAAAACGTTAATCTTCCCTGTTTCTAAACTGAAACTTATAATTATGTTTGTTAAAAACCCTCCCTGTACCTATCCCTAACCCCAAGACCCCCCAGTTGGTGCCTAAACCTAAGACCCCCCTATTGGTACCTAAACCTAAGACCCCCCTGGTGGTGCCTAAACCTAAGACCCCCCTGGTGGTGCCTAAACCAAAGACGCCCCTGGTGGTGCCTAAACCTAAGACCCCCCCTGGTGGTGCCTAAAACTAACAACCCCAAAGCCCTCCCTGTACCTATCCCTAACCCCTAGATCCCCTGGGGGTGACTAAACCTAAGACCCCCCTGGTGGTGCCTAAACCTAAGACCCCCCTGGTGGTGCCTAAACCTAAGACCCCCTATGGATAATAATGTTTTACAAACATTAATAAATAAAAAATGTAAATAAACAAATTTAAATAATTTTTTGGGGTGGATAGTAATGTTTTAGAAATGTTTTACAAATAGTGGTTTAGTATCTTTATAATCGTTATTCGTCACAGGCTCATTTTGTAAAGTTAAATCATCACAAGCACAGTAATCAGGGATGAGCAGAAACTACGCCAGTGCGAATTTACGCATCGTAGTTCGCATCTACGCATCTTAGTTAGTAAGCGAAGTCTCAAAACTACGCATACGATTTTACACGTAGCGAAGTACCGTTACGCGTAGTTTACGCCCCTACGTGTAGTTCTCATGTGTATTGCGAAGTAAACTACGAATGCGCTATTTGCATCTATTTTTCCGCATACGATTGTATGCATACAAAATTACGCATTGGAAAGGGGAATGTACGCATAGAAGAGTTACTGTTACAAGCATTTTGAAGTGGAATTCATGCGTACATTTTTATGCATAATGGCATAAGCGTCCGCATGTACTACGCTACGCACTATGCGTAATTGCGTATTTGAATGCGTATTCTACGAAATGCATACGAAGCAATTATTTGGTTTTGGAGCCGTAGTTTGGCGAAGCATAATTGCGTAAAACTACGCGTATTTCCAGCGTAGCGAAGTTGGCTGACTACGACCATCCCTGACAGTAATAAAACCTTAAAAATCTCCGGGCGCCGTTTGTAAAACGTTAATAATCTCTGGCGCCTTTTTTTCCCTGTTCGGCGCCCACGATATTTATAATGGGAGTGAATGGGGCGCCCTTTTTGTCCACTTGTCTCATGCGCCCAAATCTCCTGCTTCCGTTTTTCGACACCTGTGGAGGTTGGTTATGGATAGAGTACAGAAGTGGAAAACCATAATCTTTTTGTAGTGGATCATCTGAGCAGGTACTCTAAAGCAGAGTTCCCCAACCCTGTCCTCCAGGCCCACCAACAGTGCATGTTTTGCAGAAAACCACAAACATGCACAGGTGGGGTAATTAGTGACTCAGGAAAGCTGATTAACCACCTCTGTGGACTTCTACAAAACATGCACTGTTGGTGGGCCCCGAGGACAGGGTTGAGGAACACTGCTCTAAGGGCTTGTTCACACTAGGGCCTGTTCAGGCTATGCGCGTTCCTAGACGTTTTCAGGGAACACGTACGGGTACCAAAAACGCATAGGAACGGCTCCTAATGCTTTTGAATGGGCTAGTTCACATGTATGCGTATGAGACGCATACGTTTCTCATCCGCATTGCTGCACGCAGTTCTGTGCATCACGCATAGAAACGGACGCAATGAAAGTCTATGGACGCGTATCAAAAACGCGTACTATTGCGTTTTTAGCGTCCGTTTTCCTCTGCGGTTCCCATAATTCTTTTTTTCCCCTGGGTCACGTGTGTGTGCAAAACGCAATAGAATACGCATTAGAACACAAGAAAAACGCATGCGTTTTTCAACTTGCGTTTCTTTGATTTTAAACGCATTCTTCATACGCAGATAGTCTGAACAGGCCCTAAGGGCACTTTTGGCTTTTTTCAAAATTGCCCTAAAAGCTCTTGTGCAATGACTCCCTATGAGAGAGTTCACATCTGAGCGGTTCCAATCTGCTCACCAAAGCGCTGCCTGGACCATTTTTGGGGCGATTTGCCTCAATGGAAGGTATAGGGAAATCGCAAAGCACTTGAAAAAGCACTTTGTATAGTGATTTCCCCAGCGCTTCCACGAATAAATACATTGTATTTATTCTTTTCTGGGTGAAAGCGTTCACTTCCAGACTGACGTCAGAAAGTGAAAAAACAAATCGCTCTGCAAAAGCACTTAGAAAGGCGCTTTACAAAAAACTGCAGCACGCAGGTAAGTGCCAGGAGGCGCTAATAATAATTACGCACAAAATCGCAAAACGCTGTGGTGTGAACAAGGCCTAAAAATGGGTTCTAGGAGTATCAGCTGTACCTCTCGGGAAAGTGTTTCAATAGTGTAATATTTGAAATAGTCAGAAACATTCAGAATGGGGGATACTGTAGAGGGCATCTGTCGCTGGCAGGGGCGTAGCAACAGGGGGTGCAGAGGTAGCGACCACATCGGGGCCCTTGGGCCAGAGGGGCCCCAAAGGGCCCTCCCTCAACTACAGTATTAGTGCTCTATTGGTCCTGTGCTGGTAATAATCACTTCTATATATACTTTGAATAGTGATAATCATTAACAAACTGCCCTCCTATCCCCTCTTGCACCTCTGATACTGTAGTTGCCATTGGCAGGTTTTGGTGCGCCACATCAATTGTTATGTATAGAGTGCTTGGGGGGCCCCATTGTAAAACTTGCATCAGGGCCCAAAGCTCCTTAGCTACGCCACTGGTCGCTGGGTAACGGGCATTGCTTTAAAAGGAAATAAATATGGCAGCCTCCAAACACCTCTCACCTCCAGTTAAACAGAGCTGTACAAGGATGGGGAAGGACACCCCTCCCCTTTCCAACTCTAACTGCCAACTTCCATAATCAGTAAAGCATCTAATTATCATGATTCTAAAATGTTAATGATGTTAAAAATAGTAAGACATTAAGAGAAACCATGAATGCTGCTGGTTTCTAACATTACATTAGCTTTGTTGCTAATATAAATTCTGCACTCCCCCCTCTTAAAGGGAAGGTCCAAGCAAAATAAAAAAATGAGTTTCACTTACCTGGGGCTTCTACCAGTCCCATGCAGCCATCCTGTGCCCTCGTAGTCACTCACTGCTGCTCCAGTCCCCCACTGGCAGCTTTCCGACCTCGGAGGTCGGCGGGCCACATTGCGTATGTTTTTATGCACTTCCACTAGTGCAGGAACATTAACACATACATTTTTACGCGTTAGTGGTTTAATGCGTAAAAATTGACGCATTGAACCACTAACACGTAAAAATGTATGTGTTAATGTTCCTGCACTAGTGGGAATGCGTAAAAATGTACGCAATGCGGCCCACCGACCTCCGAGGTCGGAAAGCTGCCAGCGGGGGACTGGAGCAGCAGTGAGTGACTACGAGGGCACAGGATGGCTGCATGGGGCTGGTAGAAGCCCCAGGTAAGTGAAACTCATTTTTTTATTTTGCTTGAACCTTCCCTTTAACCCGGGGAAACCTCCTGCTGGGGGCGCCCATCTGTTTAATATGCTTTTTATCCAACAAATAACATGCAACTCCTCTTTTACGTGACTTGTTTGTGGATCTCTGACATGGTTGGTAATGCAGCATCCAGTCTCATTATTATTATGATTTTATATTAAAGAGGAACCGTAGGGAAAATAACGTGATGAATAAAATTGCTTATTTTTTTTTTTACATTCATGTAAGATATTCCAGTTTTATTTTATATTTAAATCCACTTTTTAAGTTTTTACTGTTTTATTGCGTTTGCTCAATGACACATTCATTGAAGTATTCCAGAGCTAAAATCTATAAACTATTGACCCTTTTTGCTGTTTTCAGAAGCCATTTAATGACAGGAAAGTGTTTTGTAGTTGTAATTTCTTATCAGTGAGCGTCACACTGTAGTCTGACCCAGTCCTGACTCAGGCAGGAACTGCCTCTCTTTTCAGGCAGAAAAAGAAAAAAAAGGAACACAGCACAGTTATTTGTGTGCTAGGCACATCACATGCTTGTGCCACGTCGGGGAGAATGCCGATGTGGCCAACCATCACAGTAAAGGGGATAAAAAGAACCATGGCAACGGCCGGGTAGTGTTGTTGTGACATGAGGTGTGAATGGGGGACACTTGGAGGGCCCCCACAGACTCGGGGCCCTGGGGCAATTTCCCTAGGCAGGGCTTCTTGGTGCACAGCACTGCATAGCGCCTGTATTGGGCGCCCCTATAGCCACAATGCTTAAAGTGAACCTTAAGCCAGAAAAAAAATGAGTTTTACTCACCTGGGGCTTCTACCAGCCCCCTGCAGCAGTCCTGTGCCCTCACAGCCACTCACTAATCCTCTGGTCCTCCGCTGCCGGCTAGTGTACTTTTTGCCGACAGGCCCGTCAGGACTGGCCACTTTTTTCCTGCATTCCCCACTGTAATTAGCGCCATTTCGGGCTGCAACGCGTATAAAAATACGCGTTGCCGCATATCTATGCGTTCGTAATGCGGCAACGTGTATTTTTGTACACGTTGCGGTCGGGAATGCGGAAAAAGCTACGCGTGGCCAGTCCTGACGGGCCTGTCGGAAAAAACAAAACTAGCTGGCAGCGGGGGACCAGAGGATGAGTGAGTGGCTGCGAGGGCACAGGACTGCTGCAGGGGGCTGGTAGAAGCTCCAGGTGAGTAAAACTCTTTTTTTTCTGGCTTAAGTGTCCCTTTAAGTGGGCGGCACACGTAGCCACACCCCAAATGACTTCTTCCTCAGAGTTGCTACAATTTAGAGAAGGGATAGTAGATAACGCTGCCCAGACTTTCACCGGCAGTAAGGTGAGACGTTGTATGGCTCACCCTGCGCCCAAGTGGCCTGACGGCAAACTGCCATGTATGCCAATGGCCCCCTTTGCCTGTTTTGCAGCACCAGCTCTGAGGTGCTCAGAAATTTGCGTCACTGTGGATAAAGTCAGTTGACCCGCCTCTGGGCAAGAAGAACAACCCAGCAAGGTGAATGACTACCGAAAGAGTAAAGATCTGCTGCGGAGGGTATAAATGCTGGGGCACGGCGTGTATCTCCTGCGGAGGGTATGAATGCTGGGGCACGGCGTGTATCTGGGCAAGAAGAACAACCCAGCATGGTGAATGACTACCGAAAGAGTAAAGATCTGCTGCGGAGGGTATAAATGCTGGGGCACGGCGTGTATTTCCTGCGGAGGGTATGAATGCTGGGACACGGCGTGTATCTCCTGCGGAGGGTATGAATGCTGGGACACGGCGTGTATCTCCTGCGGAGGGTATGAATACTGGGGCACGGCGTGCATCTCCTGCGGAGGGTATAAATGCTGGGGCACGGCGTGTATCTCCTGCGGAGGGTATGAATGCTGGGGCATGACGTGTATCTCCTGCGGAGGGTATAAATGCTGGGGCACGGCGTGTATCTCCTGCGGAGGGTATAAATGCTGGGGCACGGCGTGTATCTCCTGTGGAGGGTATGAATGCTGGGGCACGGCGTGTATCTCCTGCGGAGGGTATGAATGCTGGGGCACGGCGTGTATCTCCTGCGGAGGGTATGAACGCTGGGGCACGGCATGTATCTCCTGCGGAGGGTATGAATGCTGGAGCACGGCGTGTATCTCCTGCGGAGGGTATGAATGCTGGGGCATGGCGTGTATCTCCTGCGGAGGGTATGAATGCTGGGGCATGGCGTGTATCTCCTGCGCAGGGTATGAATGCTGAGGCACAGCGTGTATCTCTTGTGGAGGGTATGAATGCTCGGGCACTGCGTGTATCTCCTGTGGAGGGTATGAATGCTGGGGCACAGCGTGTATCTCCTGCGGGGGGTATGAATGCTGGTGCACGGCGTGTATCTCCTGCGGAGGGTATGAATGCTGGGGCACGGCGTGTATCTCCTGTGGAGGGTATGAATGCTGGGGCACGGCGTGTATCTCCTGCGGAGGGTATGAATGCTGGGGCACGGCGTGTATCTCCTGCGGAGGGTATGAATGCTGGGGCATGGCGTGTATCTCTTGCGGAGGGTATGAATGCTGGGGCATGGCGTGTATCTCCTGCGGAGGGTATGAATGCTGGGGCACGGCGTGTATCTCCTGCGGAGGGTATGAATGCTGGGGCATGGCGTGTATCTCTTGCGGAGGGTATGAATGCTGGGGCATGGCGTGTATCTCTTGCGGAGGGTATGAATGCTGGGGCACGGCGTGTATCTCCTGCGGAGGGTATGCATGCTGGGGCACGGCGTGTATCTCCTGCGGAGGGTATGAATGCTGGGGCACGGCGTGTATCTCCTGCGGAGGGTATGAATGCTGGGGCACGGCGTGTATCTCCTGCGGAGGGTATGAATGCTGGGGCATGGCGTGTATCTCCTGCGGAGGGTATGAATGCTGGGGCACGGCGTGTATCTCCTGTGGAGGGTATGAACGCTGGGGCACGGCGTGTATCTCCTGCGGAGGGTATGAATGCTGGGGCACGGCGTGTATCTCCTGTGGAGGGTATGAACGCTGGGGCATGGCGTGTATCTCCTGTGGAGGGTATGAATGCTGGGGCACGGCGTGTATCTCTTGCGGAGGGTATGAATGCTGGGGCATGGCGTGTATCTCCTGCGGAGGGTATGAATGCTGAGGCACCGCGTGTATCTCTTGTGGAGGGTATGAATGCTGGGGCACGGCGTGTATCTCCTGCGGAGGGTATAAATGCTGGGGCACGGCGTGTATCTCCTGTGGAGGGTATGAATGCTGGGGCACGGCGTGTATCTCCTGTGGAGGGTATGAATGCTGGGGCACGGCGTGTACCTCCTGCAGAGGGTATGAATGCTGGTGCACGGCGTGTATCTCCTGCGGAGGGTATGAATGCTGGGGCACGGCGTGTACCTCCTGCAGAGGGTATGAATGCTGGGGCACGGCGTGTATCTCCTGCGGAGGGTATGAATGCTGGGGCACGGCGTGTATCTCCTGCGGAGGGTATGAATGCTGGGGCACGGCGTGTATCTCCTGCGGAGGGTATGAATGCTGGGGCACGGCGTGTATCTCCTGCGGAGGGTATGGATGCTGGGGCACGGCGTGTATCTCTTGTGGAGGGTATGAATGCTGGTGCACGGCGTGTATCTCCTGCAGAGGGTATGCATGCTGGTGCACGGCGTGTATCTCCTGCGGAGGGTATGAATGCTGGTGCACGGCGTGTATCTCCTGCGGAGAGTATGAATGCTGGGGCACGGCGTGTATCTCCTGCAGAGGGTATGAATGCTGGGGCACGGCGTGTATCTCCTGCAGAGGGTATGAATGCTGGGGCACGGCGTGTATCTCCTGCGGAGGGTATGAATGCTGGGGCACGGCGTGTATCTCCTGCGGAGGGTATGAATGCTGGGGCACGGCGTGTATCTCCTGCGGAGGGTATGCATGCTGGGGCACGGCGTGTATCTCCTGTGGAGGGTATGAATGCTGGGGCACGGCGTGTATCTCCTGCGGAGGGTATGAATGCTGGGGCACAGCATGTATCTCCTGCGGAGGGTATGAATGCTGGGGCATGGCGTGTATCTCCTGCGCAGGGTATGAATGCTGAGGCACCGCGTGTATCTCTTGTGGAGGGTATGAATGCTCGGGCACTGCGTGTATCTCCTGCGGGGGGTATGAATGCTGGGGCACGGCGTGTATCTCCTGCTGAGGGTATGAATGCTGGGGCACGGCGTGTATCTCCTGCGGAGGGTATGAATGCTGGGGCACAGCGTGCATCTCCTGCGGTGGGTATGAATGCTGGGGCACGGCGTGCATCTCCTGTGGAGGGTATGAATGCTGGGGCACGGCGTGTATCTCCTGCGGAGGGTATGAATGCTGGGGCACGGCGTGTATCTCCTGTGGAGGGTATGAATGCTGGGGCACGGCGTGTATCTCCTGCGGAGGGTATGAATGCTGGGGCACGGCGTGTATCTCCTGCGGAGGGTATGAATGCTGGGGCATGGCGTGTATCTCCTGCGGAGGGTATGACTGCTGGGGCACCGCGTGTATCTCTTGCGGAGGGTATGACTGCTGGGGCACGGCGTGTATCTCTTGAGAAGGGTATGAATGCTGGGGCACGGCGTGTATCTCCTGCGGAGGGTATGCATGCTGGGGCACGGCGTGTATCTCCTGCGGAGGGTATGAATGCTGGGGCACGGCGTGTATCTCCTGCGGAGGGTATGAATGCTGGGGCACGGCGTGTATCTCCTGCGGAGGGTATGAATGCTGGGGCACGGCGTGTATCTCCTGCGGAGGGTATGAATGCTGGGGCACGGCGTGTATCTCCTGCGGAGGGTATGAATGCAGGGGCATGGCGTGTATCTCCTGCGGAGGGTATGAATGCTGGGGCACGGCGTGTATCTCCTGCGGAGGGTATGAATGCTAGGGCACGGCGTGTATCTCCTGCAGAGGGTATGAATGCTGGGGCACGGCGTGTATCTCCTGCGGAGGGTATGAATGCTGGGGCACGGCGTGTATCTCCTGCGGAGGGTATGAATGCTGGGGCACGGCGTGTATCTCCTGCGGAGGGTATGAATGCTGGGGCACGGCGTGTATCTCCTGCGGAGGGTATGAATGCTGGGGCACGGCGTGTATCTTCTGCGGAGGGTATGAATGCTGGGGCACGGCGTGTATCTCCTGTGGAGGGTATGAATGCTGGGGCACGGCGTGTATCTCCTGCGGAGGGTATGAATGCTGGGGCACGGCGTGTATCTCCTGCGGAGGGTATGAATGCTGGGGCATGGCGTGTATCTCCTGAGGAGGGTATGAATGCTGGGGCATGGCGTGTATCTCTTGCGGAGGGTATGACTGCTGGGGCACGGCGTGTATCTCTTGCGGAGGGTATGAATGCTGGGGCACGGCGTGTATCTCCTGCGGAGGGTATGCATGCTGGGGCACGGCGTGTATCTCCTGTGGAGGGTATGAATGCTGGGGCACGGCGTGTATCTCCTGCGGAGGGTATGAATGCTGGGGCACGGCGTGTATCTCCTGTGGAGGGTATGAATGCTGGGGCACGGCGTGTATCTCCTGCGGAGGGTATGAATGCTGGGGCACGGCGTGTATCTCCTGCGGAGGGTATGAATGCTGGGGCATGGCGTGTATCTCCTGAGGAGGGTATGAATGCTGGGGCATGGCGTGTATCTCTTGCGGAGGGTATGACTGCTGGGGCACGGCGTGTATCTCTTGCGAAGGGTATGAATGCTGGGGCACGGCGTGTATCTCCTGCGGAGGGTATGCATGCTGGGGCACGGCGTGTATCTCCTGCGGAGGGTATGAATGCTGGGGCACGGCGTGTATCTCCTGCGGAGGGTATGAATGCTGGGGCACGGCGTGTATCTCCTGCGGAGGGTATGAATGCTGGGGCACGGCGTGTATCTCCTGCGGAGGGTATGAATGCTGGGGCACGGCGTGTATCTCCTGCGGAGGGTATGAATGCTGGGGCACGGCGTGTATCTTCTGCGGAGGGTATGAATGCTGGGGCACGGCGTGTATCTCCTGTGGAGGGTATGAATGCTGGGGCACGGCGTGTATCTCCTGCGGAGGGTATGAATGCTGGGGCACGGCGTGCATCTCCTGCGGAGGGTATGAATGCTGGGGCACGGCGTGTATCTCCTGCGGAGGGTATGAATGCTGGGGCACGGCGTGTATCTCCTGCGGAGGGTATGAATGCTGGGGCATGGCGTGCATCTCCTGCGGTGGGTATGAATGCTGGGGCATGGCGTGCATCTCCTGCGGAGGGTATGAATGCTGGGGCATGGCGTGTATCTCCTGCGGAGGGTATGAATGCTGGGGCATGGGGTGTATCTCCTGCGGAGGGTATGAATTCTGGGGCATGGCGTGTATCTCCTGAGGAGGGTATGAATGCTGGGGCACGGCGTGTATCTCCTGCGGAGGGTATGAATGCTGGGGCACGGCGTGTATCTCCTGCGGAGGGTATGAATGCTGGGGCATGGCGTGTATCTCCTGAGGAGGGTATGAATGCTGGGGCATGGCGTGTATCTCTTGCGGAGGGTATGACTGCTGGGGCACGGCGTGTATCTCTTGCGAAGGGTATGAATGCTGGGGCACGGCGTGTATCTCCTGCGGAGGGTATGCATGCTGGGGCACGGCGTGTATCTCCTGCGCAGGGTATGAATGCTGAGGCACCGCGTGTATCTCCTGCGGAGGGTATGAATGCTGGAGCACGGCGTGTATCTCCTGCGGAGGGTATGAATGCTGGGGCACAGCGTGTATCTCCTGCGCAGGGTATGAATGCTGGGGCACGGCGTGTATCTCCTGCAGAGGGTATGAATGCTGGGACACGGCGTGTATCTCCTGCGGAGGGTATGAATGCTGGGACACGGCGTGTATCTCCTGCGGAGGGTATGAATGCTGGGGCATGGCGTGTATCTCCTGTGGAGGGTATGAATGCTGGGGCACGGCGTGTATCTCCTGTGGAGGGTATGAATGCTCGGGCACTGCGTGTATCTCCTGTGGAGGGTATGAATGCTGGGGCACGGCCTGTATCTCCTGCGGAGGGTATGAATGCTGGGGCACGGCGTGTATCTCCTGCGGAGGGTATGAATGCTGGGTCACTGCGTGTAACTCCTGCGAAGGGTATGAATGCTGGGTCACAGCGTGTATCTCCTGCGAAGGGTATGAATGCTGGGGCACTGCGTGTATCTCCTGCGGAGGGTATGAATGCTGGAGCACGGCGTGTATCTCCTGCGGAGGGTATGAATGCTGGGGCACGGCGTGTATCTCCTGCGGAGGGTATGAATGCTGGAGCACGGCGTGTATCTCCTGCGGAGGGTATGAATGCTGGGGCACGGCGTGTATCTCCTGCGGAGGGTATGCATGCTGGGGCACGGCGTGTATCTCCTGTGGAGGGTATGAATGCTGGGGCACGGCGTGTATCTCCTGCGGAGGGTATGAATGCTGGGGCACGGCGTGTATCTCCTGTGGAGGGTATGAATGCTGGGGCACGGCGTGTATCTCCTGCGGAGGGTATGAATGCTGGTGCACGGCGTGTATCTCCTGCGGAGGGTATGAATGCTGGGGCATGGGGTGTATCTCCTGCGGAGAGTATGAATGCTGGGGCACTGCGTATATCTCCTGCGGAGGGTATGAATGCTGGGGCACGGCGTGTATCTCCTGCGGAGGGTATGAATGCTCGGGCACTGCGTGTATCTCCTGTGGAGGGTATGAATGCTGGGGCACGGTGTGTATCTCCTGCGGAGGGTATGAATGCTGGGGCACGGCGTGTATCTCCTGCTGAGGGTATGAATGCTGGGGCACGGCGTGTATCTCCTGCGGAGGGTATGAATGCTGGGGCACGGCGTGCATCTCCTGCGGTGGGTATGAATGCTGGGGCACGGCGTGCATCTCCTGTGGAGGGTATGAATGCTGGGGCACGGCGTGTATCTCCTGCGGAGGGTATGAATGCTGGGGCACGGCGTGTATCTCCTGTGGAGGGTATGAATGCTGGGGCACGGCGTGTATCTCCTGCGGAGGGTATGAATGCTGGGGCACGGCGTGTATCTCCTGTGGAGGGTATGAATGCTGGGGCACGGCGTGTATCTCCTGCGGAGGGTATGAATGCTGGGGCACGGCGTGTATCTCCTGCGGAGGGTATGAATGCTGGGGCATGGCGTGTATCTCCTGAGGAGGGTATGAATGCTGGGGCATGGCGTGTATCTCTTGCGGAGGGTATGACTGCTGGGGCACGGCGTGTATCTCTTGCGGAGGGTATGAATGCTGGGGCACGGCGTGTATCTCCTGCGGAGGGTATGCATGCTGGGGCACGGCGTGTATCTCCTGTGGAGGGTATGAATGCTGGGGCACGGCGTGTATCTCCTGCGGAGGGTATGAATGCTGGGGCACGGCGTGTATCTCCTGTGGAGGGTATGAATGCTGGGGCACGGCGTGTATCTCCTGCGGAGGGTATGAATGCTGGGGCACGGCGTGTATCTCCTGCGGAGGGTATGAATGCTGGGGCATGGCGTGTATCTCCTGAGGAGGGTATGAATGCTGGGGCATGGCGTGTATCTCTTGCGGAGGGTATGACTGCTGGGGCACGGCGTGTATCTCTTGCGAAGGGTATGAATGCTGGGGCACGGCGTGTATCTCCTGCGGAGGGTATGCATGCTGGGGCACGGCGTGTATCTCCTGCGGAGGGTATGAATGCTGGGGCACGGCGTGTATCTCCTGCGGAGGGTATGCATGCTGGGGCACGGCGTGTATCTCCTGCGGAGGGTATGAATGCTGGGGCACGGCGTGTATCTCCTGCGGAGGGTATGAATGCTGGGGCACGGCGTGTATCTCCTGCGGAGGGTATGAGTGCTGGGGCATGCCGTGTATCTCCTGCGGAGGGTATGAATGCTGGGGCACGGCGTGTATCTCCTGCGGAGGGTATGAATGCTGGGGCACGGCGTGTATCTCCTGCGGAGGGTATGAATGCTGGTGCACGGCGTGTATCTCCTGCGGAGGGTATGAATGCTGGGGCATGGGGTGTATCTCCTGCGGAGAGTATGAATGCTGGGGCACTGCGTATATCTCCTGCGGAGGGTATGAATGCTGGGGCACGGCGTGTATCTCCTGCGGAGGGTATGAATGCTGGGGCACGGCGTGTATCTCCTGCGGAGGGTATGAATGCTGGGGCACGGCGTGTATCTCCTGCGGAGGGTATGAATGCTAGGGCACGGCGTGTATCTCCTGCGGAGGGTATGAATGCTGGGGCACGACGTGCATCTCCTGTGGAGGGTATGAATGCTGGGGCACGGCGTGCATCTCCTGCGGAGGGTATGAATGCTGGGGCACGGCGTGTATCTCCTGCGGAGGATATGAATGCTGGAGCACGGCGTGTATCTCCTGCAGAAGGTATGAATGCTGGGGCACGGCGTGTATCTCCTGCGGAGAGTATGAATGCTGGGGCACGGCGTGTATCTCCTGCAGAGGGTATGAATGCTGGGGCACGGCGTGTATCTCCTGCAGAGGGTATGAATGCTGGGGCACGGCGTGTATCTCCTGCGGAGGGTATGAATGCTGGGGCACGGCGTGTATCTCCTGCGGAGGGTATGAATGTTGGGACAACGCGCGTGTTTAGAAATCGCATTCTTTCTTGCTTTATATTTTTCTGCACTCCACATGTGGAATACTCAGAGAATAAGCCTGACTGGCTGCAGGAGAGGAGGAGACACGGCTGCCTCTGCTAAACTCCAGGATAGTTCGCTGAGGAATTATGGGGAAGAAAGGAGTTAATCCCGTCACTGTCGCAGATGCCTTCCTCCCTGTGTGGCACCAGCGCTCAGCACTGCACTCTATTAGACACAATAACACATGTGGGGCTGATGCTGCCAAGCAAGGGGAGGACGTGTGTCATGGGGAGGCAGCCAGGCTCAGGGGAGAGAGCATAACATGGCATGGGAGAGACAGAGAGAAGTGAGGGGCATATACAGTAGACTGCAGAGGCAGAGAGGGAGAGGAGAGGTATTAGAGACAGAGAAGGGAAAACAGAGAGACAGAGACAAGAAATGGCAAAGAGGGTTTGGGAAGGGATGTGGGGAAAGAAAAATAAAGAAAAGAAAAAGGGGAGAAGGATATAGAGACAGAGAATGGCAGACAACACTTACCCCATCACTAACTGCACAGTCCTGCTATACTCACCCCAACTCTGCCCGCGCAGCCCTCCTTCACTCTCCTCGTCTCTACCCCTGCAGCCGCCCAGCACTCTCCCCATCTCTGCCCCGGCAGCCAACCAGCACTCTCCCCATCTCTGCCCGCGCAGCCGCCCAGCACTCTCCCCATCCCTGCCCCTGCAGCCACCCAGCACTCTCCCCGTCTCTGCCCCTGCAGCCACCCAGCACTCTTCCCATCTCTGCCCCTGCAGCCACCCAGCACTCTCCCCATTTCTACCCCTGCAGCCACCCAGCACTCTCCCTATCTCTGCCCCGGCAGCCACCCAGCACTCTCCCCCTCTCTGCCCGCGCAGCCGCCCAGCACTCTCCCCATCTCTGCCCCGGCAGCCACCCAGCACTCTCCCCCTCTCTGCCCCTGCAGCCACCCAGCACTCTTCCCATCTCTGCCCCTGCAGCCACCCAGCACTCTCCCCATCTCTACCCCTACAGCCGCCCAGCACACTCCCCCTCTCTACCCCTGCAGCCACCCAGCACTCTCCCCCTCTCTGCCCGTGCAGCCACCCAGTACTCTCCCCATCTCTACCCCTGCAGTCACCCAGCACTCTCCCCATCTCTGCCCCTGCAGCCACCCAGCACTCTCCCCCTCTCTACCCCTGCAGCCGCCCAGCACTCTCCCCCTCTCTGCCCGTGCAGCCACCCAGCACTCTCCCCATCTCTACCCCTGCAGCCGCCCAGCACTCTCCCCATCTCTGCCCCTGCAGCCTCCCAGCACTCTCCCCATCTCTGCCCCTGCAGCCTCCCAGCACTCTCCCCCTCTCTGCCCCTGCAGCCACCCAGCACTCTCCCCCTCTCTGCCCGTGCAGCCACCCAGCACTCTCCCCATCTCTACCCCTGCAGCCACCCAGCACTCTCCCCCTCTCTGCCCCTGCAGCCACCCAGCACTCTCCCCCTCTCTGCCTACACAGACACTTGTGCTCTGTAACTGCTGCCCACTACTACCCCCTTCCCTGCTTAGACAGACACCCTGCAACTAACCCCGTATCTTACTGCTAAACATCTCTGCACTGACAAGTGCTATTCCCAGTGAGCACACACTCGCTGGTTACATCTAACGTTACATGAAAAGTGTGACATGCAGACGCTGGAGGAGAGGAAGAGGAGCCAGAGGAGTCACAGGCAGCATGATGAGGAAAATGAGAGTGGGGGTGAGTGACAGAGGCTGGAAAACTACATCAAAGCTGAGAGGACTGAGATGAAGAGAACACAAGTGCAGAATATGAGATCAGAGCCAGCGAGGACATGGGGAGCCGTGTTTACGACAAAGAGACGGATGTGACAAGAACAGGAAAGGCTGTGTGTGAAAACAACAGCCGGAGCATCCTGAAGACCGACCAGCAAATCGCTCCAGGGCGACATACGGGACTACAGATTTCAGCTGACTCATTACTGGAGCCACTAATCTCATGGAAAATACGGAACACGCTAGCTATCACGCCTGTCACACATTATACAGCAATCCCGCCAGCTCTGCCAAAGGGAGAAAAAAACAGCAGAACATGGCACAAACACCGGGCTGCGGCTCACAGCAGCCAATCAGAGGGATGCAGCCCACAGCAGCCAATCAGAGGACTGAGGCCCAACAGCAGCCAATCAGAGGGCTTTGGCCCACAGCAGCCAGTCAGTGGGCTTTGGCCCACAGCAGCCAGTCAGAGGGCTTTGGCCCACAGCAGCCAATCAGAGGACTGAGGCCCACAGCAGCCAATCAGAGGGCTTTGGCCCACAGCAGCCAGTCAGTGGGCTTTGGCCCACAGCAGCCAGTCAGAGGGCTTTGGCCCACAGCAGCCAATCAGAGGACTGAGGCCCACAGCAGCCAATCAGAGGACTGAGGCCCACAGCAGCCAATCAGAGGGCTGAGGCCCAAAGCAGCCAATCAGAAAGCTTCTTTGAGCTCCTCAGAGAGTGATGAAACCTGATGTCCCCATGTCCGTGTGGGTTTCCTCCGGGTATTCCAGTTTCCTCCCACATCCCAAAAACATAAAGATAAGTTATTTGGCTTCCCGCTAAATTGGCCATCCTAGACTACAATACATGCACTACATGATACATAAATAGACTGTGGTAGGGATTAGATTGTGAGCCCCTCTGCGGGACAGTTAAGTGACAAGACAAGATACTTTGTACAGCCCTACAGAAGATGTTAGAGCTATATATGTATGTATGTATGTATATATATATATATATATATATATATATATATATACTGTATATTTACATACTAAATAAATGTACCATATTTTTCAGACTATAGGATGCTCCTGACCATGAGATGCACCTAGATTTAGAGGACAAAACCAGGTGAAAAAAAAATATACTAAACCTGGTGCATCCATGGTGAAGGGGCATCTTGTGGATTATGCCCCTTTGTACCTCGTGTCATCCTGTGTCGTCCTTTGTCCCCCTTGTGTCACCCATGGGTCCGCCTCTTTCCTCCTTGTGTCCTCCTCTATGTCCCTTTGTGTCCCTGTCTCCTCTGTTTGTCCCTGTGTCCTCCTCTGCATGGGTACAGTACAGGGAGTCCCCGACATTGTGGCGGGTTGGAGGTTGGTATTGGCAGGCGTTCACAAGTCAGGATCTCCCTGCATTTGGACTATAAGACTTTCCCCTCCACTTTTGGGGGAGAAAAAGTGATTCTTATAGTCCAGAAAATACAGTAATACTGAATAATAATGAAGGAAGAAACACACTTCGCGCTGACCACAAGTATTGTGCACTGGGTCGCCCCTCTGGATATCAAAATAAACTATAGCAATGCCAGAGGTAGGCGCTCACAGTGCCAGCAAGGTAACTTAGCTTCACCTACCTAATCTAAAGAGCGATTGAAAAAAAACCCTATATATCTAAGCATAATTATCAATTGCATAAATGTACAAGTAAACTCCAGATTGCGGGGACAGTGCTCCCAACAAAACACACAGTTCCAATTCAGGAGTCAAGGATCTACACACATAGCATCACTCGCTCCACGATGTATTCAAAACATGTATGCTGTCAGCAGCACAATGAGTTCTAGTCCTTAGGTGGTTATGAATCTTCTCTCAGGTACAGAAAGACCGTCACCACACCCCTGTGAGATAACTCACCGGATAAAAGGACCTACTAATAGGTCATAAGAAGCCTTGGGACAGTCACCGGGTCGTCCCTCACCACACTGGCAAGATTTAATCCGAGTCCAGGCAGCTTCAATCTGCTTTAATCTTCCTCAGCCTCAAACCTCAATAAAAAGACTCCACATAGTGTAATACTGTTACTTTAATAAAACCTTTAAAAATCAGTTGCACTTACAATTTCCATGAAGTAAAAACAGCGTAGAGTTTTTTCATGCGGGCTCTTCCCCGCTATGTTGGCCGGCTGGCACAGGTATCCCCCTGCTCTGGTGGGCTTCCGACCGCCGCGCGCTCAGTCAGTTCCGTCCTCCCAGCTGCAAGACCCCGCCGTGCCACGTGTATAATCGTGCTATCTCTTCCGCGTTAGGCCCCGCCTTACATGTTTCGTCACTACGTGACTCATCAAAGCTTCTGATGAGTCACGTAGTGACGAAACATGTAAGGCGGGGCCTAACGCAGAAGAGATAGCACGATTATACACGTGGCACGGCGGGGTCTTGCAGCTGGGAGGACGGAACTGACTGAGCGCGCGGCGGTCGGAAGCCCACCAGAGCAGGGGGATACCTGTGCCAGCCGGCCAACATAGCGGGGGAGAGCCCGCATGAAAAAACTCTACGCTGTTTTTACTTCATGGAAATTGTAAGTGCAACTGATTTTTAAAGGTTTTATTAAAGTAACAGTATTACACTATGTGGAGTCTTTTTATTGAGGTTTGAGGCTGAGGAAGATTAAAGCAGATTGAAGCTGCCTGGACTCGGATTAAATCTTGCCAGTGTGGTGAGGGACGACCCGGTGACTGTCCCAAGGCTTCTTATGACCTATTAGTAGGTCCTTTTATCCGGTGAGTTATCTCACAGGGGTGTGGTGACGGTCTTTCTGTACCTGAGAGAAGATTCATAGCCACCTAAGGACTAGAACTCATTGTGCTGCTGACAGCATACATGTTTTGAATACATCGTGGAGCGAGTGATGCTATGTGTGTAGATCCTTGACTCCTGAATTGGAACTGTGTGTTTTGTTGGGAGCACTGTCCCCGCAATCTGGAGTTTACTTGTACATTTATGCAATTGATGATTATGCTTAGATATATAGGGTTTTTTTCAATCACTCTTTAGGGTTTTTTTCAATCGCTCTTTAGATTAGGTAGGTGAAGCTAAGTTACCTTGCTGGCACTGTGAGCGCCTACCTCTGGCATTGCTATACTGAATAATAATGGTTGAATGGCGTAGTGGATTTTTTATCATAGTTAAAATCGCAACGAGTGTAGATACGATCACAAGCTGGATTTATTAATTCTGTGCTGTTAATTAAATACAAGATTTTCTTATGATTTTAATGATCTTATTGACAATACTATTGTTTGCTGAAAATCACACCATATTTGGGCTCCTTTATAGCTAATTCAGACAACATTATTGGTCAATAAAGGGTTGATCGTACGAAAAAACCTTCATAAATTGTAGAAAGTGTAGCCAAGTCCAAGCCCCCTCCTCAGACGCGGGACAAGGTCCTCCAGCAGCCACAGCTGAGACACCAAAATCCTGCTAAGGGCTCTTTCACACTAGAGGCTGCGGTAGAAAAGGCTGAAAGTCAGCCTTTTGCTTAACGCCAATACATAGCGTTTTCAAAGCCTTTTGAAAGAGTTTTACAGCCCATATGAAAACGTCCTTTTTTTTTCTTCTATAAAAATAAGTGAACAAGATAGCTGTAAAACGCTTTGAAAAGGCTTTGAAAACGCTGAAGTTGGCATTTTCCATTGACTATCATTGAAACGTCAACAGCCAACTTCGGCTGTAAACAGCCCTGAAAAAGCTCCTGGGAGCATTGAAACGCAACGCTCCAAAACGCCGAGTTAGATGTGAAAGGTAAAATGAAAGTCTATGGACTTTCTTTTACCTAGCAAAACGCCAACTTCGGCCGTGGCGTTAAAACGCCGAAAAATCCCTCTGGTGTGAAAGGGCCCTAACACTCTGTAAGCTCTTGAATTAGCCTTCTTCAATAGACAATGCGATTCAGGATTTGTATATTTAGTATAAACAGCAAATCACACATTTCTCACTTTGCAGCAGGGCTGGATTCACCATAAGGCACTGTTGGCACAAGCCTACAGGCACCTGATGATGGAAAGGTGGCTCACTTCCCTCCCTGAGTGCCTCCCTCCTTCTCTATGCAGAGTCCAAGGCAGAGTGTGAATGAGGGGTTACTCATCCTGTTCTTGGCATTCCACTGATGAGATCTCCTTTCAGTCAGGGGCATCTCTAACTACTTAATACTGAGGGTACCTCTGGCGGGGGTTTGTAGGTTTATGGAGGAGGAAGTCTAGGGTGCCAGGACATCTGTGCCTATAGGCTCCTGTGGTGTGAATCCAGGCCTGCTTTGCAGTAGTTTCCTGTAACATAGCAGTGGTCACTCACTAATTCTTATGTAGCAGTGGTCACTCTGCCTCCTGTAACACGGCGGTGGCCAATAATTCTACTGTAATATGGCAGTGGCTACTGTGCCTCCTGTAATATGGCAGCAGACACTCCGCCTCCTACAATGGTCCACTGGTGTTTAAAGTGTATCCAAGGCGATATGTGACATGGGGGTTGATTCACTAAACTGTGCTTACTCATAACAAGGCCGCGCTAGCATTTCATGTGTGCTATGATGCGTGTAACCGTTTTCACATCCAAAAATTCACGTGTGCGTGAAAACCGTTACACGCGTCATCAAGCGCACAAAACACTAGCGTGGTTTAGTAAATCAACCCCATGATGAGATAAACATGCATCTGAACAGTGCAAAACATATTCACAAACAGGCTGTTTTGATTTTTTTTTTATTTTGCTGCCTGAAAGAGTAAATTTTCAGGCGTGCAAGTTACTGCTTCTGTCTTGTCGGGAATATAGTAAACCTCACTAATAAGCATACTATAGCCATATAAGTTTTCCTGGCAGAATACAACTTCTGAGGGCAGGGGGAGATAGAAAAAGGTCAATAGAAAGTGTATTTTAACTCGGGGACACTTAATAGATTGCCATTAAGCATAGACAATGAAATATTCAATCTTCTTTGTAAATATTTAAATATAAAACCATGGGAAAGCTAAAAAAGAGGGTCATTTTTCGGAGTAGGAGGATAAATACAATTGTTTATCTCACCAGTTTATTTTCACCTCGAGTTGACTTTAAGAATATTTTAGTTTTATGGGCAAGAGTTCGGTTATGTTTAAAGGTACCCATACATGGTACAATCTCATTTTTTTTTTCGATTAGATCATTTAGTTTGATTATTCTATTAGATCGAACATAAAGATTTTTCCACCATGTCTGATTGGATTTTTATAGAAAAAAAATGGGATAATTCATTTTTTTTGATCGAAAAAAAAAGATTTTAAACTTTCATTAGATTCGATCATTTTGGTCAAATCAAACTTTTTTTATTGTACCGTGTATGGGTACCATACCTTTTAACAGCAGATTGTACCTTAGACAGTACAATCCCTTTATAGTAAACTACCTCCAAGGGGCCAGGAAAAGTAGCTTACTATATTAGAATTGGTCATACATTGTATATTTATACAGATGCATTTCCACGGACCTGAGGATTGAGTTTACTATAGCCAGAGGTTTACTAGAATGAGATTCTACTGTTTGTACATAAAGTACACATCAATTGTTTAGTGCAATGAAAGTCCTCGTTAACTCTTAGTAACTATCAATGCAGTTACAGCAGAATCTCATAGTTATAAAAATCAGTGCTGGCCACAAAGAGGTGAACTCTCTGTAGAAAAGGGAGGAGCTGAAGAGTGAGAGTAGTTCACTAGTTGGGGGCACCCAACTGACCCCAGCATTATCCCTAACGGATCCCATTACAGAACTTTCCAAAGAGAATTCTAAAATGGTTTATGAAATGTGAAAATAGTGCTTTACTGACAATGTGAAAACCTTGGAGGGTGATCTAGGGCTTTAAAGAGAATCTGTACTGTGAGAATCTTACATAAATAAATGTACCAGCCTGTTTGTTGTCTTCTCCTAGCCCCCTCTGTGACATTTTCACTGTTCCCGGCTGCTTTCTTGGTGATAAAATCACTATTTTATTCATTGTTTTTGTTAACAATGAAGATGGCCGCCAAACAGGAAATACATCATCAGAGCAGGTGCCTGTTTGCAGTGGCTCCTCTCAAGCCTGACTTCACTGCTGGAATTTTACTTCCACTTGTTGACTTAGCTGCTTGTCTGGACTCTGCACTGATCGCTCTGCACTCACAGCTGTTCACAAGGTCACAGCTCTGTGAGCCTTGCAGACAGGCTGGCTGTGAGCAGAGACCTTGCCTGTGACTCATATACACAGCACACAGGAGAGTAGAGGGGGGCGCGGAGGGGGCGTGCATAACTTCTCCCTATCACAGCAGAGGCAGTGCATTTCTCTCTGGGTCGACAAAGCTTGACAAAGAAAAGAAGAGTAGCTATATTACAGAGACAGTGCAACTAGAAAAGGCTGCAGCAATCCAGAGCACATTAGAACAGGTATAAGAACTTATAGGATACAAGAAATAAGGCTGAAAATTTTGTTACAGTCTCTGGCTTTAAACATGGCCAGAGTGCTGATAAACAGTTAATGCCCCAGAACAGCTACCAGCAATCTCGTATCTTCAGTATTCCTAACAAACCAGTTGTCCCCTGCAGAATGCTGCCCCCTGAGCATTGACCTTGCTGCTCCACTGAAGGGCAGGGAGAGAATTACACTGTGTGATGAGGAGGTCTCAGCGGTGGGGGGCTCCCTACAGCCTGTATGTCTCCGGCGTTCCCCCAGGGGGCCTGAACTAAAGACCGGTAATTCAATTCCGCTCACTGTCTGCTTTGCACACTATGAAAAGGAAACCAGCAATGAGCGTTTGCCGTTATTGTATATTTTTACTTCCTGAAAATGAGAGGCAGATGTATCAGATTTCCCCATACTGTCGAATGGTGTTACTTTAGTGTCTAACCATTTCCTTCACTGACAGAAATTCACAAACTAATAAACGTGGCTTTGATTCTATGTATTCTATTCTATACCTGGAAATATATCAGGGCCCATTGATTAAACCCAACTGTTCCAGACTGGACTGGAAAATAGATTGCTAAAAGCTTTCAGTGAAAAATGGCCTTTGTGGCGTGGATGTGCTGTTTGTTATGTACATTTCTTCACAAAAGTTTAGATAACCTTTAAAGGGACTCCGAGCACCTCTCATGGGCATGCCTTTAAGCCAGGCGACTTCCAACAAAGTCGTGCTATGAGCCCTCTGGAGGAGCATCTTGCAATGGCCATGCGTGTCACTTCCTCTTCCTGCTTCATTCAGTGATGCACTTCTCTAACAGAGAAGACAGGGGTGACCCGGAAGTTATAACATAGCCAAGATAGCAGCCGCATTTTTTAAATTGAAATCAAACGAAAACTATTTGGTGTAGAAAGGCATCAAATGAAAGAGGAGAGCACAAGCTACAGAAAGGTATGCATCTTTAAGTACTTTGCAGTACTGGTCGGAGTCTTAAAGGCATGCCCATGAGAGTTGTTCGGAGTCCCTTTAAAGCTAAACTGTTAGCCATACTATGCCAGGAAAAAAAAAACACATAAGTAGATAAATACTTGCTCTACTTACATAACAGATGTATTGTACTGTCCACGTTTTGATTACAGTGACTTTTATGTAGTAAAATAAAGAAAACTCTGTTACTGGCAGGGGCCATCTTGGGTCCCATAGGATGAAGCCAATCCTGATGTCATTTCCTCCCTTACTACCCACAGCCCCCCTCTTCCCCGTAGCATTACAGAGCACAGCAGGGAGGAATAAAAGCAGTGCACACAGACTCACCTACTCATGGTTCCAGGCACAGGAGAGAATAGATGGGAACCTCAGCACCTGGAACCATGATGAGGGGAGCCTGTTTGCACTGCTTTAATTCCTCCCCACTGCACTCTGTAATGCTGTGGGGAGGAGTGGAGATGCTGAAGGGGGATGCGGGGATGAAACGAGTGTGCGGAGAGGGGGCGGACGGTTGCAAAGTACAGGAGAGGGGCCAAGGACAGTGACAGAGGACAGGTGCTGCCCCCCACCTACCTGCGCCCCAGCAGCCTGCGACCTCAGCAGACCGGCATAGTGGAGAACAGGATCTTCATTCACAGAGGTATGGGAGGGGAAAACAGTAGGGGTAGAGGCTTCAGCCAATCAGGCTGAATTAGTACTGCAACTTCCCTTGTGCGGCAGATGTACGAAATAAGAGCTGCTGAAAGATGGTGAATGGTGTTCTATTGGAAATAAAAGTAAGATTGATTTTAAAGTTTTGAATTGCCTGGTTGGCATTTTTTTAACTTATTTAACAGCTACAAATAGAGAATTGAATTTGAATTTTTTGCCTGGCATTTACTCTTTAGAGAGTACTTCCTGTGAAAAAGACAGAGCTGTCATATAAGGCTCTGTCTTAATGCTGCCATTATCGGCAGGTCTCAGGGCTACTAACTCTTCCACTCCCCTGCAATTCGATAATATTAGAAACTCCGCCCCCTCCTTGGCAAATATTTATTGCTTAAAGAGAATCTGTACTCTAATATTCTTACAATAAAAAGCATACCATTCTATTCCTTATTTTCTCCTGTGCCCCTCTGTGCTGTTTCTGCCACTCTCTGCTGCAAACCTGGCTTGTAATTAACAGTCAGTTTTAGGCAAACAAACTAACCAGCTTCTAATAGGCTTAGCTAAGCATAGTGTGTGAGTCATTCAGAGTGTGCAGGGGGCCTGCAGAGGGTGTGTATCGCTTCTACCAATCACAAGCAGCCCTGCACATTCCACACAATCAAGCTTTAGCCCGACAAACAGGACAGAGGAAAGATACATTGATTTATTACAGAGACAGTGCAGTTAGGAAAGACTGCAGTAAGCCAGAGCAGATTAGAACAGGCATAGGAACTTATAGGATAGAAGAACTAAGGCTGAAAAATTTGTTACAGAGTCTCTTTAAAGAAGAACTGTCGCGAAAATCTTAAAATTTAAAACCCATACAAATAAGAAGTACATGTTTTCAAATGAGCCATAAATTACTTCTCTCCTATGTTGCTGTCACTCACAGTAGGTAGTAGAAATCTGACATTACCGACAGATTTTGGGCTAGTCCATCTCTTCATAGGGGATTCTCAGCATAGCCGTTATTCTTTGTAAAGACACTCCATGAAAAGGATAACAGGTAGGTAGGAGGCGCCCGGTCTGGGTAACGTCATAGTACCAAAATATCAAATAGTATCTAAACCAATCTCTATAAGTATGGAATAATTGAATTGTTTCCTACCTCATAGATGTTTAGCAGTATATAAAGGCAGGAGAAGCTTACTAATAAGCAAACGATTTTATTGGTGCACTTTAGACAACGCGTTTCTCACCTCTGAGCCGCTTCCTCAGGTCAATATAAGTGCCTGTGTGATATTGGGAACGAAAATCCGGGCGCCAAAGGTCCCTTGGCGCCCGGATTTTCGTTCCCAATATCACACAGGCACTTATATTGACACCGAGGAACGCGTTGTCTAAAGTGCACCAATAAAATTGTTTACTTATTAGTAAGCTTCTCCTGCCTTTATATACTGCCAAACATCTATGAGGTAGGAAACAATTCAATTATTCCATACTTATAGAGATTGGTTTAGATACTATT